>NC_090648.1:245395789-246100789 GCF_040937935.1 Hyperolius riggenbachi | reverse complement strand
AATGACCAGTTACTAGACTGCACTGTCACATTCCAGAGCTGGCTGGTGAATGAATCTCACTGGTTGTTGGCAAATAATTATACTTTCAGACACCTGATGCCTGAGGCACACTAGGTGAATTCCTGCTTCACCTACCAGTTGGAAAACAAACTATCCAACTTACAGAATCTAATAACTGCAATACATACAGGAATAGAACTTTCAGCATCAAACATTTTTTGATCTCGGTGATTTTAACCGCTGTATTTTTTTGGTCCCAAAATACTTTGACTATTGCTGTCACTGCTGATCCTTCTCCTGGAATTCTCATACTCAGGCCCATATGCAATTCACTTTTTCACTCGAGTTTTCTACTAGGAGATAATTTTTCGTTTTCAATTTATAATAACTTTTGAGCACTTTGCAATGGAACGTAAGAATTTGAAAAAGTGCTATCAAAATTATTTCAAGTATTTGTTTGCTTGGTGGTGGTTTAAAAGGCAGTTTATTGGCAAGTTTGAAAATTTCACCTAGGAGAAAACTCAGGTGAAAAAGTGAATTGCATATGGCCCTCAGTCTTGAGCTTGCTAGAATTGTGCAAAAAAAAAAAAAAAAAAACCTGCATTGAGTAGAAGGACTGCAGGTGAAAGTTGGCAAGTTAAAGAATGTCCAGACTACATTGAGCTTACAGGTAAAACTATGGTAGATTACACCTCCTTACAAATACACCAAACAAATTACAGGTTCTGCCTACCCTGACAACCAGGGCAAAGTACAGGTAGGTGTACCCAAGTGTACAGCCACAACATACACACACACACCGCTAAATGCATTTAAAAGGAAGCAGCGGTCCCGCTCCCTTTGCCACAGACTCTATAGGAGCAATACGGTAGGAAACAAGGCTACCTGCGTTCATCTTCCACCCACAGCACCAGTATGGATTTTGTGCATGGTTTGTAATTTCCAGTTTGTATTTTATATAAGCATTCAATAAAAGGAATGTCAGAAGTGGCGGCCTTTTTTCTCCATTTTACCATTTCAGGTTCCACTTCCTTTCTGGAGCTGCACTGGACACAGGCTCGGTTCACACATAAATCTGTACATTTCAGGGCCAGTCCAGTCAATTTTACATCAGTTTTCTATCAGTTTTACCTGACTGGACCAGAAATGTACACGGTGTGTGAACCAATCCATAAAAACACATGCAAAACTGATACCAACTGCCAAAAACTGACAGGACTGGACACCCTTATGAGTGTGAACCAAGACAAATAATTCTACTTTTTACAGACACTGTTGAAGATGGGAAGCCTAGTTTAATCTGAAAAGTCTAAATCTGTGCTGAGGCAGGCAGATCCCAGGACCAAACCTGCCATATGTCAACAGCCCAGTCTGGTGGTGGTTTGGGAGGAGGTAGAATGTGTGACTTGTAACATTGCACAGCTGACAGATCTGCAAGAATTGCAACATTACCAACATATTGTGGAATCCATGCCACGACAAACTGAGGCTATTTAAGTAGCATTTTCAATGAAGTGCATGTATAAAACTGCCCAATTCCATAAAGCATTGTCAAGCCGTGTAAGAAGTGGCTGCAATGAACAGCACACAAGCTGTTAATTGCAAGAATGCCTATTGCTCTATTTACTACACACAAACACATACACTATTAATATGTACAAGTACAATATATTGTGTACCAGTGAGATCTCTGAAATGCTTCCAAGTAGGACACAATGCAGGAACACCTGTAAGTGACATTTGAAAAAGGGTTGCCCTGCCAAAAATCCAAGCAAAACTGGTTTTTACTCATTATCTCATAGATGCTTTAATGACATTTAGCTTTGCATCTGTATTCCTATGTTTACGTATTACAGTCTTACCAAGTGGGCGCTCCTGGACCTGGAATTGTGACTGCCTTCACTATCAAAACTTCCACTTCTTTCAAAGTCCCCACGGCTATGGAATTCTGAGTCCATACTCGAAGATGAACTTAACTTTAGTAAGTTGCTCGGCATTGTGACGAAAGAACTTCTTCTAGAAAAACTGTATTTCTTCACCATGAACCATGCCCAATCTCTGTGAGAAGGGAGGAAAGATACATTAGTACAGTGTAACTTGGGACAATTTGCTTCTATTCATTCTTTACTTTCTTACATGGTCTGTAAGGATCTCCTCATCAAATTCTTCACCTAAACTTCCTGTGATACAGAGGCCACCACTAATATATTGCCACGCGTTACCATTACCTATTCTTTCACACATACAGCTGGCTTTCACAGTTATCACTGGCACACTTGGCACTGATGTTGCCTTTAGTGTCTGTGAAAGGCTACCATGGCTTTCTATAAAAGCTCACAAATGTGTTTCAAAGAGTGTTAGTTCAATTATGTAGGCATTACTGATCTGGGGAGGTCATTGTTCCTCATACCATAGTCCAGCCTTTCACAAGGGGATTTTTTTAAACCCACTCAGAGGAGATTTTAAAGCATCAGGATTCTTCCTCTCCATTAACAACTGTGTGTTCCAAACCGGTCTTCAAGACGTGCAGTGTTGGTGTGCTTTGAAGGTAACCTCATATGCAAAGGTGGGGGTATTTAGTGTCTGCTAGGTAGATTTCCACAAAATATGCACAGGTGGTGGGCCTGGAGGATACATTTAGGTAAAAAATATATCCTAGGGACTCTGTATGCAGGATCTAGGGTCAGAGAGCAGATCAGGGGATCTTCTTTAACAGCAGTTTGGGAACTACTGGACAGACTACTGGCCTGGCCATACTTAAAGGAACACTATTGATTAACATGTTGTTTTTAACCTGGGATTGAGAGAGTTCCTGAAGTGCTGGTAAATAATGATGCATATTATTATGCATATCAATAAAAATGTGTTCTAACAATTTGTTCCAATCCTACACACAATGAATTTAAGCTTTTGCCTGATATTTAACATGAAAAAGTAGGACAATGTTTACATAGCTACTTAGACATGTCAGATTTTGTCAGAAACACAATCTGCATGCTTGTTCAGGGTCTATGGATAAACACACTAGAGGAAGAGGATCAGTAAGACAGTAAGGCAACTGGTATGGTTTAAAAAGGAAATAAATATGGCAGCCTCCATTTACCCCTCACTTCAGGTTCCCTGTTGACTGGTATCCGTGTTCATTTAATATTGTGCTGTGTTAGAATAAATGCAGTGTTTACACTGTGTGAATACAAATACTAATTACAAATATTATAAAATACTAGTACAGCATCTAGTATGATGCGTTGAGTGAACACATACTGGCACAACCAGCTGAATGTTATCTCCACAGTCTCCGGCAGATGGAAGTATAAATTAAAAAAGAAAAAAAAAATCACTATTTGGCTGACTACACAATGATTCAGGCTTTAGAATACATAAACAGATTAACAGGCAGGCGTGTTTCTAACCATTATAAGATACATCTGCAATGAACAATAAAAGATAATACACTGTCAGCAGCAAAGGGCCCACATGAAGGCGGTGAAGGATTTGGTATATAAACATGGTAATTCAGGTGCTTGATTTCTTCCTTTGAAATAAATACCATAATAAAACTACACTCCTATAATATTTAAAAATGTAAATATTTACATGGCAATCCAAATATTTTAAAGACCAATAAGTACACTCTCCGCCTTTTATTAGCACAGTACTGTAAATCTGCACTACAGCATTCAGATTGGCAGTGTAAAAAAACCTAGCACAATGATCCAGATTCTTTTGTAAAGCAGAATAATTTTGTCCTCATGGGTGCTGTTCTTCGCTGTTTAATGAGCAGGGCTGGAAAAGGACTTGGGATGGTCAGTGTGAGGACATGTGGTGTTCATAAAAAGATCTAATGAATTTTCTCAGTCCCATTTCTATGCATTTTATGGAATTGCCAGTGCAGATTGTTGACAGGAAGTCCCACACGCATAGACAACAGTAAAGAAATGCACACACCTTGAACGTATGCTGTTTGAAACAACTTTCAGCTGACAGGTTAACAACCATCACTGTACATAAGCATTTGGCTCTCCGGCAAGCAGCATGCTCTGTTGTATGGAAAAGGGAGGGCTGTGTTGCAGCAAAACTATAGACAATTCAACATGCCGAAACACCGAAGACAAGGCCGCTGATATCGGGGAGCCCTGTACAGTGTGGTGTGTGGTGTGTGCGTGTGGTGTGGTGTGGTGTGGGTGGTGTGTGGGTGGTGTGTGTGGCGTCTGGCGTGTGTGGTGTGGTGTGGTGTGTGTGTGGATACACACACAAAGGGCTACATCTTTTTTTTTGTCAAATTAAAGAATGTGTCAATTTACTTATTTCATTTATTGTGTTAGATAAAATATAACCCATCCATGGGCTCAAGATATAAAAGTACTGGGGGTACAGGGGAGTTTCTGAACCTAACACAAACGGTTATGCATAAAAAGTTAAAGATATGTAACCGGTTTCGGCCAGATCACCACCCGAGCAGCTATATATAAACCAGAATGCCTTAAGATGACTCAGCAAACAAGGCTGGCTGCATATTTTCTCTAAACAAAAACAAAAAAAACTAGATTAAAATGGTAATGTGTACTGCACACAAAACAAGTTTGCCTTTTAGATATGCATAACTTAATCTCCACTGTTTCAATGCCTGAAGCTGATTTATCAAAACAGGTGGAAAATAAGAAAAAAAGGGTTTGTTTGATGCAGTGGCCCGTGCTAAACTTTATCCATCTCTTAAATTGATATTTCTTATTTTTAAATATTAATATGAAGGAAACTAATGGTGATAGAAAGGACCAACATGGTTTGAATGATGAACCTTGGTCTATATGAAGTATGTGCTTATGAATCGTTTGTGTTATATGTCACTAGGGGTGTGGCCCTTTTTCTTACCTCAGAAAGTTGGGAGGTATGAGGAGTGTGTCATGAACGCTGACCCAATATTCACCTCATCAGAGATATGTATTAAGTGGAGGAATGAGAAGATATACAGTGGCCTGTTCAGAAGTCCATTCATGCGCCTGCTTAACTCTGGCACTTTGTTGTAGTCATCAGAGGCGTAGCTAGAGATCATGGGGCCCCATTGCAAAACTTTCTTGGGGCCCTCAGATGCAGGCACTCTTAAGCAATGCGGCCCCTACTCTATGGATATGAGCTAATTTGGCAATTTACATTCTCATTCGATCAACACTGCACATAGTTCATGTGCACTGAGAAAGTTTGAGCTCTGAGGAACACAAGAAAGTTAATGGTGAATACATTAAGTGCCACCTGGGCCCCCTATGCTGCAGGGCCCCATAGCAGCTGCTATGGCTATTGCTACGCCCCTGGTAGTCATACTAGAAGTGACTGTGAAACGTTATCACAGCTCATCCATACAACAAAGAGGTGTAGGTCATATGTGCACTGAATATCACTTAAGATCTATCCCAAGTAATGCAAAGGCAGCACATGTCAGGGCACGGGAAGGCATAATTTAAGTTGGCAGAGCTCAGCCTAATTTGCAGGTAGGAAGACTTACTATACATAAAGAGCTGCTTTCATGGGAGGTAGCGAAATAGTAATAGCCTGACTGGATGCACATAAACTTACCTGGGTCAAGATAAAATATACAGGGCATTTAATTGTCTCATAGAATTAGAAAGGAAGAGAGACAACTTAACCAGGTAGTGTGAAAAATCTTCAGGCTGTGGAAAAGCATTTATTGAACTTGCAAGCCTGGCTCATCCAGTCACGTCAATGCAGAGAAACGAACAGACAGTGAAACCTTGTAGTGGTGTGGTGTACGGTACGGCTTTGCCCAGTAGTTATAACACCGGATCAAGATCGCTTCATATCAATAGGCGTCTTTAGATATGGCATTTTCATTACTTATAGATTCAGGTTAAGCCTGTTTTTGTTGTATAGCATTTTTTGTTTTTAACCTTTAAAGAGTAGCTGTCAGCCATACTATGCCAGATTAAAAAAACGACATATATAAGTAGATAAATACTAGCTCTACTTGCATAACCTATGTATTGCACGGTCCAAGTGTTGATTTCAGTGAACTTTATAAAATAAGAAAAAGGTAAATGGAGAGAATTCTGTTCGCTGGCAGGGGCCATCTTTACTCCATCCAGCTGAAGCCAATTGTGAGGTCATTTCCTCCCTTACTCCCCCCTCCTCCAGGATGCTACAGGGTTGATTGTAAATGCAGGGAATCCCTAAGGAAATGGTAGCAGGGATGGGGGTCCCCATGGATGCCATGCGGTGGTGGCAGACACTGCCGTCATGAATCGGCTGAGATGCCAGTCGGGCTGGAGTGTGGGGAGGGGGCAGACCCGGACAGTCATGGGTGGCAGCCAATGAGAGGAAAAGGAGTGAGAGTGACACAGGCTGCAGCCAATCAGGCTGAGCTAGCTGTGTCTGTGCAGAAACTCCCCCCGCCCCAGCCTGCACTGCAACTTCTGTTTTGCAGCTGATTACTGGCTGCGTACTAAGGAGCTGGGGACATGAGGATTAATCTCTGCAATAAAAAAGTAAGATTGATTTTAAAGTTATGCATTGCCTTTTTAGCATTTCTTTTATATGATCAACAGATAGAAATAGAGAATTGATTTTGTTTTTCATGCCTAACAGTTACTCTTTAAAGAGAACCTGTGATCAAGCAAACAAAAGGATTTATACTTACTTGGAGCTTCCTACAGCCCCTCCCCCCCCTTCCCCCAATAGGCTCCTTTGCCATCCTCCTGGGCTGCTCCATTCTCCTGCAGCAGCCAGCACCCATAGTTGGGGAGTACAGCACATTCACATCCCTGGCCGCGCGAGTCCTTGTTCATGCTCCTGTAGTGTTCCATACAAGGAGGTGCGCGGCTAGGGTTTTGCATTAGCATTAGTCCCCAACTAGCTCAGTCTGGGACTTTACTGGGGCGGACAGCAGAGAAATGGACAGGACCGGATGGACATCCAGTGAGCCTATGGCCTACAGGGGGCTTAAAGGAGAACTGTAGTGAGAGGTATATGGAGGCTGCCATATTTATTTCCTTTTAAGCAATACCAGTTGCCTGGCTATTCAGCTAATCCTCTGCCTCTAATACTTTCAGCCATAGGCCCTGAACAAGCATGCAGCAGATCAGGTGTTTCTGACAAATTTAGACAGATATGACAAGATTAGCTGCATGCTGGTTTCTGGTGTGATTCAGACACTTCTTTAGGCAAATAGACCATCAGGGCTGCCAGGCAACTGGTATTGCTTAAAAGGAAATAAATATGGCAGCCTCCATATCCCTCTCACTATAGTTATCCTTTAAGTATTAATCCTTATGTTTGCTGGATCTCAGGTTCTCTTTAAAAGAACTCTTGTGTTCTCATATGTTGGTATTGAGATTAGCATGTTCCTTGTCAAAATACAAATGACTAATTACCAGTCATACTTAATGCATACTGGGTAAGGATTCATCTCGGCAACATCTGATTTGAGTCATCTGTGAATAAACTCTCATGCTGTACATATCGGAACATACTTGAACTGGTTACACTGGATTTTCAAGCATGACTGCAGATTCCTACAGAATGTATGAGCTAAACAAACAGTCTTGTCTTCACTGAGTAGAAGTCCTGGAAACTAGTTATTCAAAGCATAACAGTGTCATCCTACTGAACAGTACTAACTGTTTCAGACCTTTTAGAAAGGTTCCCCAGAATGCAGAGTATATTATTATTGACTTATAAAGTGCCAGCATATTCCGTGACAAAGTAAATGAAGTCTCCTCCGATGGGCAGGTGTTCCTAATGTATTATGGTTCTTCATGCCACAAAAGAAGGCCTCACCTCAGCTAGGTCTGTCTACTCTACAGCCATGACATTTGTCAACCTACTGCCTGTCAAGTGGCTGGCAATTAATGCTTAAGGCACCTTTCACACTGTGCACATAGCAATACCATTGTAACGCACTGGTGATATTACGTTAAATGTGCAGTGCGACCATACAGTGAAGCATACAGAACAAAGTATGCTTCCCTGCCACTGTAATTTTGCATGTTTTTCAGTAAACGCACAGCATTCTGTACACTCCTCTGACCCACCACACTGCCTCCAATGTAAAAGTACTACAGAAATAGGATTGCATATTGTTGCAATGGGATGATATTCTTCAAATTATATAAGAGAGCACTCAACTGTTCTTCTGTCCACCACAAATCACCCCGTGAGGGAATAGACTCACCCCGCAAATTTGACCACTTTCAGACTGGTCAGTAAGCGCCCAGCAATGTTTATATCCAGCACTATAGGGTTGCCAACTCCTCTCACTGTACTCGGGTCCTGGGTGGTGTGTCCAGATGGATGCGTACCTCACATAAAAAGAGCTGCTCCTATAGCGTAATTCAGTTAAAAAAGATACAATTTTATTATTAAAATACACTCACAATGTGGTTGCAGGTAGTAGGGCATAGAGTTTAGACGGGCTCTCCCCCGTTGCCTCCCAGGCAGGCTAGAAGATGGAGTCCCGTTCTCGCCATTTTCCTCCTGAACCGGCACGAAAGTTCCTGTACATCTGGTGAGAGCGGGACTCCATCTTCTAGCCTGCCCGGGAGGCAAAGGGGGAGAGCCCGTCTAAACTTTATGCCCTACTACCTGCAACCACATCATGAGTGTATTTTAATAATAAAATTGTATCTTTTTTAACTGAATTACGCTATGGAAGCATCTCTTTATGTGAGGTACGCATCCATCTGGGAACACCATCCAGGACCAGAGTACAGTGAGAGGAGTTGGCAACCCTATGGTGCTGGATATGCACATTGCTGGGCGCTTACTGACAAGTCTGACAGTGGTCAAATTTGCGGGGTGAGTCTATTCCCTCACGGGATGATTGGTGGTGGACAGAAGAACACAGTTGAGCGCTCTCTTATATAAAATTTGAAGATTTCTGCACTATCCTGCCATGGCTGATATAGAAGCGCACCTGTATTGAAGCACTTTATTTGAACACATTTAAAGTGGACTGGCTTTTAGAGTTTTTTAATTCTTATGGAATTTTATTAGCTCTTTTGGACTTTTACTGACTTTGATTTAGGTCTGATCATTAATCCTAAATTGCATCACTGTAGCGCTTTCAAAATATTGTGTACTGGGATGATATTGTCAGTTGCTACAGAATGTAACAGATTCAGTGTGGAAGGATGCTAAAGATTAATTCTAGGTAAAAAATGTTTTGTAGCCAAGTACTATAAAATGGTATCTTTATGTGGCTTTTGTTTTTTAAAGCAAAACAACGATAGTATCCCCAATTTTCCAA
The DNA here is from genome assembly GCF_040937935.1 of Hyperolius riggenbachi. NCBI lineage: Eukaryota > Metazoa > Chordata > Amphibia > Anura > Hyperoliidae > Hyperolius > Hyperolius riggenbachi. The sequence continues at coordinate 246,091,533 of NC_090648.1, read as the reverse complement.
CCGGAATAAGACCAATCTAGAACTTTTTGGAGGCTGGGAGCTAGTAGTTAAAGCAAACCTGGACTGAAAATAAACTTATGAGATAATTGAATAAGTAGAGGGAATGGTAAATAGACCTTTCCTGCAGTATCCCTTTCTTATTTTCAGTTTATGAGGTGCAATTGTAATGTGATGAGTAAACAGCAGCCATGACAGCGTAAAGTAGTATCTGATTCATTCAGCTCTCAGGGGAAAATTTCCCATTTGAAGTTTTCAGAACTAAGAATTTGTCAAACCGATAAAATTTTTCGGCTTTCCATTCACTTTTCAGGGGAGCTGGGGCTGTATTCTGCTGAAAACCACTGGTTTGTAAACTTCTGCAAAGCAAAAACATATGATTGCCAAGATCGACAGGTTCTATGTACCCATGTTTATCTCATATCACATGTAAATTCAGGTACACTTTAGTTGACAGCATGATCAATCAAGTGGTCAATTAGCTTATGAATTTGATTAGCTAAATTCAAAGGTCCAGTTCAGCTCTTGCTAATTCTTGTTAAAGGAATACTATCGATATCCAAGTGTTCTAAAATGACAGTGTGCAAATAATGTCTAAATAGCTGTGTAAACATTTTCCTACTTTTCATGTTAAATATCAGAGGCAAAAGCTGTAATTTATTGGAGGGTGGGATTTAGCTATATTGGGACAAATCAATTGCAGAAGGGGTGTCTGCTTTAATGCACAGCCAGAGTTGCATATCAGACTACAGAAAGCAAATATCAAAACATATCAAACTCTGAAAGCAAAAACAGTATGAAAAGCTGTGACAATTAGTTACATTTCCTCTGCTCTCTTCAGACACGTCAGTCAGAAACACAGGACACAGGAGCTGCAGCTGTTCTCTCTGTCACACACAGAGCTACACAGAGTTAACTGATCAAGTGTGAGGGGAATTTCCCCTCTCCTCATGGCTCAGTCAGCCGTCAGTTTTGGCGTTAGTAAAGTTTGAATGTATTTTGATAACAGTAAACAAAGAAGTTGCTACTAAAATGGATACACCAGTACTTAGCAGCACTTCCCAAACAATTCCTGTGTCAATTGAAAAAAATTATGTGAATCGATAGTATTCCTTTAAGAAGGGTATAAAGAAAAAAAGAAAAAAAAAAACACGCCACACACAACAACTGACATGTGAAACCTTAATATCTTTACCCCCCCCCCACCCCATGCTGATGGAACAAGAAATGAAACCGTACAGATAACACTTTGCTTCTTTGTGCTTCAGACAAACTAGTTATTAAAGCTCACACAGTTTCAGCCAAACCCTTTGCTGTTAAATATTGGACAGAGTGGAGTTGGATGACTTACAATTCCGGTCAGTGAGACCTGTGACCTCAGAGGGATATTTCCCTCACTTCATACACAGCTTTGACATGAGCCCCATCGGTTCTGGGGCTTCTATCTCCACCCCCCCCCCCAAGAAATGTACCCATATATCAGGCCGAGGGGGGTGGGGGGATTTCTCCCAGATGGGGGCCCATGACAAATCCAAGCGTTGCTATAAGCGTTTTCCAAAATTATACTAGGGCAAAGTAAAATAAAATTTTTGGCTAGAGAGGGGGTTGATTAAATGTTGAGCAATGAAAACCTTTGAGCAGTTTGTCTGCATAGTTGCAGGTCATTACAGAATGGTAAATACTAGTATATAGGAATGTGCCCAGTTATGTGAACTGTACTACAATGCTGATGGAAATGTACACTTTGGAGACGCATTGATGTGGCAGAGAAGAGTACCCATTGAATGCCATGCAACACTCCACAAGGCTAACAAAATGTGGAATACCTTAACGTCCCCAATACTCATTCATATTCATTATTCTTAGGGCCCCAATACATCAACTGCTGACCATAGACACAAGCATTTAAAATAAATGTAGCCAGCTATCTGGAGTTAACTGTATATGTCAGCGCAAGTACTGTATTCTAGCCATGCCATATTGGACAATTTTATAACTTTCATGTACTGATGTATGAGAGACTATCCAAGCAATCTGTTCAAAGTACTCCTTACACTTTAACAGATGCAGTCATGACTGTATGACGTATAGTCCACTTAAAAAAGCTTGTTCACAGCAAGAATGTGTGATGATCATGCATTATATAATGCATTGCTATCAGGCTTAGCACTAATCCCATTCACTCAGCCCACAATGTTGCATATAAAAATATATATTGCTACGCGATAAGACGCACAGCAGTACAGCAGGGACAACTCCGCATTACTTTCCAGGCAATGTGTATTGTCCTTGCAGATCACACACCAGGTGCGATGTGGTGTACACAACTGTACACTACAGTATGAACGAGTCCTAAAAAGAACCCTGTATTAACTACTAACTGTAAATAAACTGTGCACTGCCTCATGCAGAACTGACTGTAATTGCATCCAACAACCATGCTGGCACTTGTTTTCTTGACTACAGGGTTACTTCAAGTTTTTAACCGCCCTAAAGATGGTGAATGGTACCAGTTTGGGTTCACGTTAGGACTGTGTTGACTACAGCCAGAGACACTTTGAGATCAGATGCCCCCCGCAAGTGCTTGCCAGTATGTACTCTGATCCACAGATGTTCCGGAACAGTAACCGTTCTACATGCATGCAGTGGGAAGACTATAATATCCAGCATTTGGGCATAGTTCTGTAGTAATACTGAGTGTACACGGTGCATTCCTTCACTAGATGCCCGCTCGATTCCCGGCCGCTCTATTATTTCTGAGCATTTCTGAGCGCATTTCGATGATTGTTAGGTCGATTCTCATGCAAAGTATGCCAAATCGACCTAACGATCCATCGAAATGGGAATCGGACATAGAGTGCGGGAAGGCACCGTGTGTATCCAGCATAAGAGGTTGCATGCATCCAATGTGAAACTAATAAGCGAGTTGCAGTTGTGCACATACCACACTAAAGGTGGCCTTACATTTATAGATTTATAGCAGATTCGACCATCAGATAGATTTCTGTCAGATGCCTGTCAAGTCAAATCTGACAGGGATCTGATGTGTGCCACACACTAGGAACAGATTTCAGAATCAAATCTTTTGGAAATCTACTGAAAATCGACCTAAATGCATGCAACTCTATGGGCCATTGATCTGCTGCCAGCAGCAGATCGACCTAGATCTTCCATCCTGTCAGATCAAATCAATCGAAAGCAATCGAAATTGGCTACAAATCGATCGAATGGGGAATTTGATAGAATAGATTTCTGATCGATTGATTGATGGCTAAAATTGACAGTGTATGGGCCCCTTAATAAAAACTCCAACTAGGAGTAAGCCTTCCTATGCCAACAGATCATTTCTAAGTGACAATGGCCACAATTCACTAAGCTTATCTCTTGTCTTTAATAACGTTGCTAGAGTTATCACCATAGTGATAAGGCATGTAGTATTCAGGAAAGATTTTACCTCCGACAAACCTGAAGGGCCTGTTTCCACTACACGTAGAATGGATGCAGAAAAACTGACTCCAATGAATGCCTATGGGGAAATCTGCATCAAAAAAATTGTGTTCAGTGGAAACAGGTCCATAGGCATTCATTGGAGTCTTTTTTCCTGCATCCAATCTGCGTGTTGTGGAAACAGGCCCTTCGTTAACACTTTGTCTTTCAGTTAAAAGGAAGATCCGCGCTGCCCCCCCCCTCCCCCCCAAAAAAAACTGCACTTACCTGGGGCTTCTTCCAGCTCCTGGCAGTCGATCGGTTCCCTTGCCGCAGCTCCTCTCACTCCCGGTGTCCAGCGGTGAAGAAGCCGACCTCGCCAGGTCGGCTTCCTGTGCACTCCACGGCACGGGTCACATGGGGTACGTGACATCATCCGGTCTCTACTGCGCAGGCGCAGTAGTTCTGTGCTTGCGCAGTAGAGACCCAATGACATCACATACCCCACGAGACCCCCCTCCATGGAGCGCACAGGAAGCCGACCCAGAAGCCGACCTGGCTTCTTCACCGCTGGGCGCCGGGAGTGAGAGGAGCTGCGACGAGGGCACAGATCAACTGCCAGGACCTTTAAGAGGCCCCAGGTAAGTGCAGTTTGTTTTTTTGGGCAGCGCAGATCTTCCCTTTAAGGTGAAATCTTTAAAGTTAACTCTTCAATCCTTAAAATAACTCCAGAATTCTAGAGTTAAAGACAGACTTAATTAACTGCCTGTGAAAATAACTACAGAGGAGGTAACTTAAGGAATGACAAGATAAGATAACTGACTGTGGAAACTTATCTCTACATCTTAATAAGGCAAGATCAATGTGCGGTGATTAGTTTTCTCTTGCCTTATCTCCAGCATGATCTTAGTGAATTGAGGCCATTGGCCTCAATTTACTAAACTTATCTCCTGCCTTTAATAACGTTTCTAGAGTTAGCACCATGGTGATAAGGCATGTAGAATTCAGGAAACTTTTTACCTCAGGCAAACCTAAAGTTAACTCTTCTGTCTTTAAGTTAAGGAGAGATCTCTAAAGTTAACGCCTCAATCCTTAACATAACTGCAGAATTCTAAAGTTAAAGACAATTAAATTGACTGCAAGTGAAAATAACTACAGAGGAGGTAACTTAAAGAGACACTGAAGCGAAAAAAAAAAAATATGATATAGTGAATTGGTTGTGTACTATGAATAATTACTAGAAGATTAGCAGCAAAGAAAATATTATATTTTTATTTTCAGGTATATAGTGTTTTTTCTAACACTGCATCATTCTATAATATGTGCAGATTACACAACACTCAGCATTCAAAATGATTCTTTCAGAGCAGTCTGTGAACTAATGACCTCTTCTCTGGCAGAGAAAAAGTAAATAGTTCACTAGCAGTTGAGATAATAAAAGTCAGAAAACAGCCCTCTCCACGACTTTGAAAGTCGTAGTGCTTAATGGCTTTTTTGCATAGAGATAACAAGTGGAGTTTAACGCTTCATGTACTGGAAACAATTAGACTGATGTATCTGATCTTAATGTTTTATTTCTTAGCTGTACTACACATACAAATCATAATATCAAAAAAAAAATTTCGCTTCAGTGTCTCTTTAAAGGGAACCTTAACTGAACTGGGGGGGTAAAGATTTTCACTTACCTGAGGCTATTACCAGCCCCCTGCAGCAGTACTGTGCCCTCGGAGCCGCTCTGGAATCCTCCGGTCCCCCGCTGTCAGTTTCGTTTTTGACGACTCACCAGTCGGCCGGCCGCCATGCATATTATTGGACACATTGGACTGCAATTAGCGCTGTTGCGGACCGCAACGCATAAAAAAAATACGTGTTGCCGCATTCTGCACGCGTAGGTATGCGGCAATGCGTATTTTTGTACGCGTTGAGGTCCACAACAGCGCTTATTGCAGTAGGGAATGCGTCCAATACGTAATAATACGCCGGCCGACTGGTGAGTCGTCAAAAACGAAACTAAGTGAAAGCGGGGGACCGGAGGATTCCAGAGCGGCTCCGAGGGCACAGGACTGCTGCAGGGGGCTGGTAATAGCCCCAGGTAAGTGAAAATCTTTACCCCCCCGTTCAGTTAAGGTTCCCTTTAAGGACTGAAGAGATAAGATAACTCACTGTGAAAACTTCTCCCTACACCTTAATAAAGGCAAGATCCATGTGTGGTGGTAAGTTTTCTCTTGCCATATCTCCAGCATGATCTTAGAGAATTGAGGCCATTATATTCCAAGGAGTGGCAGATGCATCTGTGTGTGTGTGTGATGCCTCTAATATGTGGGAAGAATACTACAGTTTTTTCCCACCAGTCTGATCTCATGGAATCTTCCTTCCTCTGCCAGGTTACAGCTGTGACACTCAGCCCTGCTTTATTCACAATCACAAAATAAAAATAAATCACAGCACTGTCATACAAAGCAGAGTATTCATCAGCAGGTGTGTGGCTCCTTTAAAAACATTAGATTCCAGATGCAGTGGCAGAGAATGGAATGCAGGTCAGGCATGGAGGAAATGCCTGTATGATAAGCTCTAAGCAATCTAATAAATAAAAAGGTAGATATGTGAGATTACACACAGATGAGGCAGAAGAGCAAACAGGAGAAATATTTCCTATAAATACCAGCTACCGCTGGTGGAACATATCAATGCCTCCTACAGGATAAATGTTCTACTTCACAAGTTAGATTCTAAGAACTCCTGCAGTATGTGACAAGTGAGTGACACCACACTGGCCAAGCCCAAGACCCAGATGCAGAATGTGGAGTGAAAAAACAACATGTAACTAAGCTGAATTCAGAAGGCTAGGAGTAAAGAAAAAGATCAGAACCCGTCGCAACACCATCTACAGGGAGTGCAGAATTATTAGGCAAGTTGTATTTTTTAAGGAATCATTTTATTATTGAACAACCACCATGTTCTCAATGAACCCAAAAACTCATTAATATCAAAGCTGAATATTTTTGAAAGTAGTTTTTAGTTTGTTTTTAGTTTGAGCTATTTTAGGGGGATATCTGTGTGTGCAGGTGACTATTACTGTGCATACAGTAATTATTAGGCAACTTAACAAAAAACAAATATATACCCATTTCAATTATTTATTTTTACCAGTGAACCCAATATAACATCTCAACATTCACAAATATACACTTCTGACATTCAAAAACAAAACAAAAACAAATCAGTGACCAATATAGCCACCTTTCTTTGCAAGGACACTCAAAAGCCTGCCATCCATGGATTCTGTCAGTGTTTTGATCTGTTCACCATCAACATTGCGTGCAGCAGCAACCACAGCCTCCCAGACACTGTTCAGAGAGGTGTACTGTTTTCCCTCCTTGTAAGTCTCACATTTTATGATGGACCACAGGCGCAAAAAGCATGAACCCACTTTTGAACCAGAAACAGCGGCAGAAGTGCCTGACCTGGGCTACAGAGAAGCAGCACTGGACTGTTGCTCAGTGGTCCAAAGTACTTTTTCGGATGAAAGTAACTTTTACATGTCATTTGGAAATCAAGGTGCCAGTGTCTGGAGGAAGACTAGGGAGAGGGAAATGCCAAAATGCCTGAAGTCCAGTGTCAAGTACCCACAGTCAGTGATGGTCTGGGGTGCCATGTCAGCTGCTGGTGTTGGTCCACTGTGTTTTATCAAGGGCAGGGTCAATGCAGCTAGCTATCAGGAGATTTTGGAGCACTTCATGCTTCCATCTGCTGAAAAGTTTGTGGAGATGAAGATTTCATTTTCCAGCACGACCTGGCACCTGCTCACAGTGCCAAAACCACTGGTAAATGATTTACTGAACATGGTATTACTGTGCTCAATTGGCCTGCCAACTCTCCTGACCTGAACCCCATAGAGAGTCTGTGGGATATTGTGAACAGAAAGTTGAGAGATGCAAGACCCAACACTCTGGATGAGCTTAAGGCCGCTATCGAAGCACCCTGGGCCTCCATAAGACCTGAGCAGTGCCACAGGCGGATTGCCTCCATGCCACGACGCATTGAAGCAGTCATTTCTGCAAAAGGATTCCCGACCAAGTATTGAGTGCATAACTGAACATAATAATTTAAAGGTTGACTTTTTTTGTTTTAAAAACACTTTCCTTTTATTGGTCGGATGAAATATGCTAATTTTTTGAGATAGGAAATTTTGGTTTTCATGAGCTGTATGCCAAAATCTTCAATATTAAAATAATAAAAGGCTTGAACTACTTCAGTTGTGTGTATTTGAATCTAAAATATATGAAAGTCTAATGTGTATCAGTACATTACAGAAAATAATGAACTTTATCACAATATGCTAATTTTTTGAGAAGATCCTGTAATTCCAGATCAATCAGGGCTATGGCGGGTCCTCTTTGTCAATGTTTTGGACTACACCCACAAGGAATGTGTGCCGATTGAAACTTGTATGATTAGATTACATTTTAGGTTTAACCTGTCAAACTGACTGAAAAGAGTATATAGAGGCTGCCATATTTATTTCCTTTGAAACAATACCAGTTGTCTGGTGTCCTGCTGATCTTTCATCCATCTGTAGTGTTTGACTCACACACCTGAAAAAAGCATGCACCAAATCCAATCAAATATCTGATCTGCATGCTTGTTCGGTGTCTATGGCTAAAAGTATTATGCCGGGAATACACGGCTTGACAATGCGCCGGTATCGAGCCAGCGGTGCGTCCTCGCTCGTCTGCGTGGATCGATTCCCGCTAGTGGGAGACGGTTTCCAGCCGGGAATCGATCCACGCAGTGATCGGACATGTCGGAAATCATCAATAGAGCCATCAGCGGTTCGATTGATAAGAAGAATCTGGGCCGTGTATGCCCAGCATTAGAGGCAAAGGATCAGCAGGACAGCCAGGCAATTAGTATGGTTTCAAAGGAAATAAATATGGCAGCCTCCATATCCTGTTCAGTTCAATTTTGTGTCTGGTCAGGGGGATAGTATTCAGAGGTAGTATCGCTATTTACAGCAACTTTTTTTTTTTTTATGAATAGGCCCCAAAGCCTATTACAGCACAGTATATGGATTAGAAAGTCGTCGTGGACTATTTTGTTCTGACTCTCGTCACTTTTTGCAAACATGACTAAGAAACTGAATGCATTGTTTAAAAGTATAAATATGGCAGCCACTGTATACCTCTCATGTCCGGTGTCCTTTAACCACTTGATGACCCAGCCTTTACCCCCCCCCTTAAGGACCAGCACTGTTTTTTGTGATCTGTGCTGGGTGGGCTCTGCAGCCCCCAGCACAGATCAGGGTGCATGCAGAGCGATCAGATCACCCCCCTTTTTTTCCCCCTATGGGGATGATGTGCAGGGGGGGGTCTGATCGCTCCTGCTGGCTGAGGTTTGCACCTCAAAGCCCCCCTCCGCAGCGAAATTTCCCCCCCCTCCCTCTCCTACCTGTCCCCCCTGGTGATCGGGGCTGCACAGGACGCTATCCATCCTGTGCAGCCTGTGACAGGACGTCCCCTGTCACATGGCGGCGATCCCCGGCCGCTGATTGGCCGGGGATCGCCGATCTGCCTTACGGCGCTACTGCGCAGCAGCGCCATTCAATGTAAACAAAGGAGACAAATGTCTCCTGCGTTTACATTTAGTCTGCGAGCCGCGATCAGCGGCTCGCAGGCTATGCACGGAGACCTGCTCCGTGATCTAACAGGAAACGGCCGCTCGCGCGAGCGGCCTTTCCTGATTAAGTAGGGAGGCACCTGGCGACGCAGATCTGCGTCGCTGGTCCTCCAGCTACCACTTTGCCGTTGCACGGTATGAGTGTGCGGTCAGCAAGTGGTTAAAGGGAAACTAAATATTGCTTTTCTTGGTCTCCACCATATTCTACATACCTGAAGAATATGGTTTTAATAGTGCACAGTGTCTTCCAACCTTGTTCCACAGAACTGTAATGTGTTGTCTCCACTTTGAGGGCTGTTATTTTGCTTTTGTTAAATTATGAAACACACACGGCTTGCATTGCCATTTTTCTTTGCTCTACTTAAGTAACTTTCTCCTCTACATTTTAATAACAAAGATATTAGGGAACTGGAATTGGGGGGGGGGGGGGGCACAAGTTCAGAGGGATGTCTACTAGTGTTACTGCAGTGAACACACAAGCAAGGCCGTTCCTGGTTACAATGTGACAAAATTAACCCGAAGGGCCCCGAACAGACACCTCATGGACCAAAAAGCGTCATTAGGGGGCCCTTTGTTGCAGCCAAAACTCCCCCCAGAGCCCCTGAACTGGCTGCTGAACCCCCCCCCCCCCCCCGAACAGGGTCTGCACTACTGGAGAATGCCCCTGGACCTAGAGCCTGTAGGGCCCCCCAAGGTGTCTCCCCCAAACTTAACTGGTACTCCCCAGGGCTTCTTCAGAGCCTTTGGCAGAGTAGAATCTCACCTGTGATCACGGGCGCAAAGTAATCGCTATACAAGTCAACAACAAAGGTATCACAGCATGTAAAGCTACATACCACTACAGATGTTAGAAAAACCATGGATTTAAAATAAAACTCCACCTTTATTAAGAAATATTTCCTTCAGATCAGCTCTACAAATTGATATTATAAACTGGGTACTTTGATTCTGAGAACAAGATTACCTAACCCTTCCTTTAGGATTTTAACTGTCTGTCAAGCTGGGGGTGTCCATGCCCAGAAATGAGACATGTGAAGGTGTAGGACAGTGACAGTGGCAGTGCTGTACCTTATTTCCTGGTTGAACTCAATAGACGCAAGCTTATTTTTAACCCCAGTTAGTGCAGCTGGTGAAAATAACTAAGATACCCTGCTTTGTGCAGCTTACAGATTTATCATGCAGGTAGGGGAAATACCTGAATGCTCTGTACTGAAACAGACTGTAAAGATTCCAGTTAAGAATACAAGTGCATTTTGTGCTTACATTTGGTTTTGGAAATTCATAGCGGACTGTAAATTGGAAGAGAAAAGTAACTTAAAGCGGACCCAAACCAAATATTTTTTTTATTAAAAATATTTACTTGCAACACTCTGACACATACAAAGATAAATAAACACTCCTTCAAGCCTATGAGCATTTCAGTGCATGCTTTTCACCCTTCTCTTTTCATAGCTAGGGTTATACTGGGGGCAGCCATTAGCAATTTCTCCATTGCCAGACACCATCTACTCCACCACTTGCCGGAAAATTCCAGGCAATTTGAAAAGGAAGGGAGGGGTTCCTCCAATAAATGTAAAATATTTTATATTTGTCATCATGCAGCTGAAAAAAGGCTGCAATTTATTATAATTTAGAAAATAGATTTTATTTCTAAAATCTTGTATTTTTAATTTGGGTCCACTTTAATAAAGCTGCAAAAAATAGTTTATAGCACTAATACAGATTCATTGCCAATTTTCAGCTAGTTTGTTATTTTACTTTAAAGAGAACCTGATGTGAGAAGAATACAGAGGCTCTCCTCTTCATTCTCTAATAATCAATGCCAGTCGTCTGACTTCTGAGCTGATGCTCTACCTCGAACACTTTAAAAAGGTATCCAAGGTGAAAAGGGTGTAAACTGAGCCCATACAGAGGTATGGGCATGTTTGCAGACACTTACCCATGTGTGTCTGTTCTCTCCCAAACAGCTCCATATACCTGTAATTAGATGCACTTGGTGGCATTTGAACCGGATGTGCAGTATTTCACTTCCACCTCTGTCCATGCTCCCTGTTTTCCTGCATCATCTAGCAATGCACTGCATCGCAACTGATGAGGTATAAATAACTCATAGGCATTGACCAAGTTTCAGTGCATTAAACAGGGTCCACTGCAATGCAACGTCACTATGAAAGTACTCAAAAAAAAAGAGTGGTTCCCAATTTTGCCAACCTGTGCATGTGGAGTATACATTTTTTACTCACAACGATCTAAAAGTATAAGCTATCACACCAAGTCAGGTTTCCATGGATTTCCTCCAACGTGTGTTCTAGTTCTGAAAAGTTTCTAACCACCTGATTGAATGTCTGAAACAAATAGAAATATATTAATTCCATGCAAACTGGAATGATTTCCATCTCACTGACCACCTCTAGTGACAGGTACTGAAGGCTGTAGTGGAATATGGGCTGGTGTGACTCCCTGCCATGCAAATGTACGGGGCAGCTCTACTCCACCATGCCAAAATACCTCTGGAAACTTTTTTTTAATGGCGCTGCCCCACATACAGGGTAAACAAAGACATACCATAATAACTTGATTCCGAGTAGCAATAGAACCCGTTCACAGTCTGTTTGGAACAGATACATTCAGTGCATTCCGGTGAGCAGGACACAAGTTTGGGTCCTGTGCAGCTTTTTCAGATCAGCTGGATAAAGTGAGTAACAGCGGAGGCTGACTGAATCAATGCTGTTCTATGAGAATGGATGTCCATTCTAACTAGTCTGATTACCACGAAAGTATCTATTTTAATGTGCTCTATCATACTTCCTCCACGATGGGGGAAAATGCCAAGCAACCCCTGCAGAGTACTCAAGGGACCCTGGGGTTCAAGGGAACCCTGGTTGAGAAAGCCTTCTATAACTGGTTTGCAATAAACCAATGGGAATCGTCCCACCCCAGCAAGTATTTTCATTGGTTCAGTGAGTGGTGGACCAATAAAAATCCTCCCTGGTGCTCAGGGAGTATTGCCATTTGGACGTTTATAAAGCGAAAGGCAAATGGTGCAAAATTTGAAAATGAAGAAAGAAAAAGTATGAAAAACGCACACCACTGAAACAACCTGATCATTTTTTTTCTATCAGCACAGTGTGAACCTAGCCTTAAACAGTGAAAGAAGGGTAAGTATTCTGCAGTCTCTGCTACAGCAAGAATTCCAGATGCAATTTACAGAGAGTTTAAAAATCGGATCACAGGTCATGTGAACACAATTTTGAGGTAAAATAGTATTTAGACTTTTTTTGCGGTTTACACGTTTACCTCATACAGGAAGGGGAGCACAAGTATAACTGTGTATACACTTCAGGTGCTTACAAGTAGTCTTTAAAGTTGACCTGAACTCTTGCACAGGACAGAAGAAAACAGAGATAAATGCACCCTGTATGTATTTAAAGAGGTATTGCACTGTCCACGCTAGGATTCCTGTGAATTTTATAAAGGAAAAGTAGAGAATCCTATTCTAGACAGTTTCCATATTTACTGTGGCTATTTTGAAGCCAGTTGTGATGTAATATCCGCCCTTAGGCCACATACACACATCAGACTACTGTCTTTGGAAAATGAAAGATCACAGACCAATCTTACCACCCTTCATGTAGTATGAGAGCCATACCTACACAGTCTATTCTATGGAGCTGAACTCCCCATCAGATAGAAATCTTTGGAAGATGCTGCACACAAAGATGCTGCACACACTCAAAATATCAGTATCTGCAAAAGATCTATTCCTGCCAAAAATCCATTCCTGCAAATTGCAATGATAGTCTATGAGATCTGCAGATCCTCATACACACATGATTTAACTGACATTCATCTGCAGATCAGATCCACCAGGATGGATTTTCAGATCTGTAGATGATTGTCTGATCTGCAGATGAATGTCAGTTAAATCATGTGTGTATGATGATCTGCAGATCTCATAGACTATCATTGCAATTTGCAGGAACGAATCTTTGGCATGAACAGATCTTTTGGAGATACTGATCTTTTGTGTCTGTACAGCATCTGTGTGTGCAGCATCTTGCAAAGATTTTTTTCTGATGTGGAGTTCAGCTCCATAGAAAAAAGACTGTGTAGAGTATGGCTCTTATACTACATGAAGGGTGGTAAGATTGGTCTGTGATCTTTCATTTTCCAAAGACTATAGTCTGATGTGTGTATGCACCTTTAGTCTCCTCTGCCGGATTTGCCCGTCCTTCACTATAGAAAGTGCATTGTTTCAGCCTGAGAAATTTTGGCAAGAGGTGTGGGAGGGGAACACAGGAGGGAAAGAGGCTTCAGCCAACCAGGCTGCATTAGTTAAGTCTGAGGGGAAGTAGAGAAGCAAAAAAAAAAGACAACCCAGCATGCCCTGCAACTTCTCTTTTGTGTACCAAATTTTCTGTGTACCAAATAAGTCATGTAAACTGGGGAATGATAATTTATCAACAAGTAATAGTGATTTTAACTTTTGGATTACCTGGTTAGCATCCTTATTACTTGTTTACCAGATAAAAATAAAGAATTGAGTTTTGATTTTATGCCCGACAGTAACTCTTTAAAGAGTTTAGCCTGTTTAATTCCCCCTCATTTGTGTCCAATCACAAGTTTTTATCTGATCTCTCCCTGTTTCACATGACATGAGATGGCACGTAAGCCCAATTGAAAGCATTGGATGTTAAAGGTGCCCATACACTCGTCAGATTGGCAGCAGATAGATAAGAAATGCATCTGATGATCTATCTGATGCGTTTTTAGAACATTTTTTACCAGGATAGAATTCCAATAGATTTCATTTTGAAATCTATTGAAATTCGATCTGATGGCATTTTTTTTGCCATCAGATTTCCATTAAGGTCAATGCAAACTGATAAGCAATCTCATCAGATCGACCAAAATTTTCCATCCCGCCAGTTCGATGGAAATCCATCGAAATCGGCCATCGATCGGTCGATTGGCCAACCGATTTGCAATCGATGGATCGATCGGTCGGCCAGAAAATCGGCTGAGTGTATGGGCCCCTTAATACGTCCGCTTCCATGAATCAGGAAGTAGAAACAGTGCAGATTTGTATCAGCTGTAACAAATGTTTCTTGTTTAAAGAGTAACTGTCAGGCTGCAGAAGCTAATTTAACCACCCTGGCGTTCTATTAAGATCGCCAGGGCAGCTGCGGGAGGGTTTTTTTTAAATAAAAAAAAAACTATTTCATGCAGCCAACTGAAAGTTGGCTGCATGAAAGCCCACTAGAGGGCGCTCCGGAGGCGTTCTTCCGATCGCCTCCGGCGCCCAGAATAAACAAGGAAGGCCGCAATGAGCGGCCTTCCTTGTTTTGCTTACATCGTCGCCATAGCGACGAGCGGAGTGACGTCATGGACGTCAGCCGACGTCCTGACGTCATCCGCCTCCGATCCAGCCCTTAGCGCTGGCCGGAACTTTTTGTTCCGGCTACGCTGGGCTCAGGCGGCTGGGGGGACCCTCTTTCGCCGCTGCTCGCGGCGGATCAGGCAGCACACGCGGCTGGCAAAGTGCCGGCTGCGTGTGCTGCTTTTTATTTCACTAAAATCGGCCCAGCAGGGCCTGAGCGGCAGCCTCCGGCGGTAATGGACGAGCTGAGCTCGTCCATACCGCCCGGCTGGTTAAACCTCTATTCTCCTGTGTTAAACAGTTTAGAAGGAAGCCAAAAAGCCATTAGTGAAGATAAAAATCTCAGTTACCTTTGATGTGTGCTTATCAGAAAAGCTGTTAGACCTAAGAGGACGCAAGCCGCATACTATACTGCAAAGCATTCTGGGGCCCTCCCCTCGGCTGCTAATGAGACATTACAGCAGCTTGTAATCAGTCCAGCGCGTAACACTGATAAATCTCCGGGCCGAGTACACTGCAGGAGTCAGCTATTGTTCCTAGCCACATGGCTCATTAATATTCACTGCACACTGTGTTATTCAGTACGAGCTTTTCTGTGATCAGGAAGCAGGCAGGACATGACGACACATTTGACAGAAAAACATGGAACCTGCCATGAGCTGACAGGAGCATCAATCTCTGCATATACTATATAAAAATTCTGTGAAGTACAAACGTGGACAGTGAAATGCATATGTAATGTAAGTACAGCCAATCTTTAGCTACTGATATATGTGTTTATTTTCTCTGAGACCTTATACCTAACAGCTCCTCTTTAAAGGTTATTATGCTGTTGTGTATATTTTAGATCAGAGATGACTTGTGAGTTCAGGTCTGCTTTAAAGCAAGACTGGGCAAGCTTGTGTATTTTCAGCAGTGAAGACAGCAGTTTCACTGTGACTCAAGAGGCACATGTGTCTGAAACCTGGTTTATAGCCCAGTGTGCGACAACACAATGTTGACTTGGTACCATGATTACATTGTGTTTAATCCAGTACAAATCTCATGTACACTGACCCTGCAACACGCTGTTTGGCCACATTACACCAATTTGTTTATATTGAGAATTTCACAGGCCATGCGCAGGATTCTCCATGTGGAAACAGATGAGATAACAATAGATGCTGTATGATATATTACATCATCCGATCTGGTGTGTTTACATAGCAATGCTTTCTCAGGGGACCAATTTAAAATCATGCCAGTTGTAAGTCAACGTGATAATTGACTAAGGTAGATAGGCAGTGATACGTAATTTCTTCAAACTATCCATACAAATGTATTTCATTATTTCTCTAATATATGTGACCCCAGAGGTCCCAAACCTCCCAAACCTATGTGACCCCATATATGTGCCCAAACTGGTCCTAGCACATACACTGCAACCCCAGAGTGTGCCCAAGCTGGTCCTAGCACATACACTGACTCCAGAGTGTGCCCAAACTGGTCCTAGCACATACACTGCATCCCCAGAGTGTGCCCAAGCTGGTCCTAGCACATACACTGCAACCCCAGAGTGTGCCCAAACTGGTCCTCGCACATACACTGACTCCAGAGTGTGCCCAAGCTGGTCCTAGCACATACACTGACTCCAGAGTGTGCCCAAACTGGTCCTAGCACATACACTGTGACCCCAGAGTGTACACAAGCAGATCCGGGCACATACACTGTGACCCCAGAGTGTACACAAGCAGATCTGGGCACATACACTGACCGCAGAGTGTGCACAAGCTGGTCCTGGAACATACACTGCAAACCCAGAGTGTGCACAAGCTGGTCCTAGCACATACACTGTGATCCCAGAGTGTGCACAAGCTGGTCCTGGAACATGCACTGTGATCCCAACGTGTGCACAAGCTAGACACGGCAAGTACACTGTGACCCCACAGCAGGCATAAGCTGGTCCTAGAACTACACTGTGACCCCAGAGTGTGCACAAGCTGGTCCTGGAACGTACACGGTGACCCCAGAGTGACACAAGCTAGACACGGCACATACACTGTGATCGGGATGATCAATGATATAACATTTTTCAGAGTTGATGCAAAGTTGATGCAGCTTAAAAATGGACCAATCAATTTAAACCTAGTTTTAAATTGCAGCCAAAGAGATGGTCAGGGCAAGGCCCCCCTGCTCCCCCGTAGTAAGAGAGATTACATACACACAGGTCCCAAGAACATTAAGCAAGCTAAAACAGGTGCAGTGAATACTGAATAACATCACATTACAATGCTACTTATCAAGGAGTGAGATCTATTAAACATCATGTGATTAGTCACTTCTTGAATGTGATGATTTAGAAGTAGGGATGGTCAATGGGATAAAAATAATTCCAAACGAATTCAAATTTTTATGCAAATAGTATATTATACAGAAAATATAAATGTATATTTAAGCTACATAAGTTTGAATAACTACTATCATAAAATCTGCATCAACTTAATTTGCATCTCACAGACTCCCTATTTGGAAGCAAAAGAAAAAAAAAAGGGGGGGGGGGCAGGGGGGTATAAGGGGGTCAAGGGCAAGGCTCTGAGCAATACTGACAAGGTAAAAACAAGAGGCATGTTACTGTCAGGAGTGGGCCATGAATCAGTAAGGCCTGGAGCCCACTAGCAGTACATTACTAAGTGCTGGTGATTTGTAAAGCTCTTGCTAATGTAATGCTATGGGTGTGATCCCGCTAGAGGGATGTGATTTTATAAAAATCCCCCATAGCATTACATTAGCAAGAGCTTTTCAAATCACTAGCGCTTAGAAAAGGCTGCTTGTGGGTTTGAGCCCTAAAGAAGATCATGTGGGATGTACTGGTAAAACAAGTACAATCTATGGAGACCCTATATTGTATCTCACAGGACGTACTGCTAACATCCTGGTCCTAAATACTTCAACAGACCTTCTGAGGTGTTGTGGTGCCCATGCTGTATTGGATCCTGTGTTTTGTCTAATTAGAGTATGGATGGATTCCATTTCAGATCCAGACATGTGATGGGTGGGGGGGGGGGGGGGGGGGGGGGTAAGGTGAAAATTCAACTTCAGGAATATTTTGTCAGGAGCAGCAGAATAAAGCCTTGAACACATGCAAGTTTAAACTTGCTGAAAAGTAGTGTGTGTACAGCAGTCTCCGATCCCCCATGTCCTGAATTTGCCAGCATGCTCCTTCACAGTGAAGACAGTGGCGTAGCTAAGGAGCTGTGGGCCCCGATGCAAGTTTTACATGCCCCCCCAAGCACTCTATACATAATTGATATGGCGCACCAAACCCTGCTAAGGACAACTACAGTGTCAGAGGTGCAAGAAGGGGATGGGAAACAGTTTGTTAACCTCCTTGGCGGTAATCCCGAGCTGAGCTCGGGGTATGCCGCCGGAGGTCGCCGCTCAGGCCCTGCTGGGCCGATTTGCAGTCTGAAAAAAGCAGCACACGCAGCCGGCACTTTGCCAGCCGCGTGTGCTGCCCGATCGCCGCCGCTCCGCGGCGATCCGCCGCGTGCAGCGGCGAAAAAGGGTCCCCCCAGCCGCCCGAGCCCAGCGCAGCCGGAACAAACAGTTCCGGCCGGCGCTAGGGGCTGGATCGGGCGGCTCTGACGTCAGGACGTCCATGACGTCACTCCGCTCGTCGCCATGGCGACGAGGAAAGCGAAACAAGATAGGCCGCTCATTGCGGCCTATCTTGTTACTTTCGATTGCCGGAGGCGATCGAAAGTACGCTTCCGGAGCGCCCTCTAGTGGGCTTTCATGCAGCCAACTTTCAGTTGGCTGCATGAAATACTTTTTTTTTTTATTTAAAAAAAACCCTCCCGCAGCCTCCCTGGCGATTTTAATAGAACGCCAGGGAGGTTAATGATTACCACTATTCAAAGTATCTATAGAAGTGATCATCACCAGTACAGGACCAATAAAGAGCTGATACTATGATATAGGGTGGGCACTTCGGGGCCCCTCTGGCCCAAGGGCCCTGATGCGGTCGCTACCTCTGCACCCCCTATTGCTACACCCCTGCCTGAAGACAAGAGCTGCCCCCTTAAAAACCAGTTGAGTTAGTGCTAAATAAAACCTTTACTGCCATATGCTGTCCTTTCTAGGACCTGCGCAACTTATGAATTTATAAATAATTAGTTTAAACGTTTTTTGTAGTACCTTCCATAGTTTAAAGATGAGTAAATTAAGCTGAAAGGTATTATTTCAGCCCAATGGAATCCAAGCTCACTGTAGAGGAAACAACAACAAAAAAAATAATAATAATGAAACATTGTGACAGAAGGTGTGTTACCTTTTTGTTGTGGTTAATAACATAAGCAATCAAGTAACAAAATCTTACATAAGACAATATGAAGTCTATTACATGTATTTTCTTAGTTGTTCTAAAGTATCTGTTCCTATAGAAGTGGCGACTAACTTCTTCAAAAGTTGCATAAAAAGTTTCATAGCAGAAGAGAAAAAGATATAGCTTCAATGTTGATTTTTTTTTTATCAGTCCACGATATACAAATCAAGAATTGCTAGTTGAATATAGATTAATTAGTAGCAATGAAGTTCAGCTTGGATGCTTTATTATGATAAAATACCCCATCTTCAGACTACTTTTTACACTAAAGCAGCTACTGTGACTTGGATGGAACAAACAACTTTTGTACTTTAAGCCACCCCATGCCAGCAACACACCTGTCCGGCCACAGGTGACCTTGCTATCTAAACCACACAATGCCAAAATGACGAACAAACTAGTGAACTCACCAGCAGCTCCTGAGATGATCTGAATAGTCCCAGAATCACAAGCTGAAGTCAAAGCGTGCAGCTGATCAGAAATCCGGGCGGTGAATGAAGCAGGTGTAACAGGGTGAGGTGTGTAGAAAGCACTGACAAGGCGGAGATTGGCATTGCACGGGAGTGGCTCTAATAACATTAACCTGAATACATCTTATGCAGAGCAAATAAGAGTATGCATTCCACCTAGTGGTTGCTTTCAGATACAGCAGCTGTATGAATCATCCCTAGAAGCAGAGTGAAACCACATTAGCTATAGAGATTGTTAATAAGACGCTAATTTATGACTTTCGTTGCAGATTTCATGCAGATTGGAATTCAGTCATTCAAAAGCAATTGCTGCCATGTTGTGTAAAATTTGCAACAAAGCTGGAAAGTTACATTCCCATTGATTTACAGTAGAGATAGTTATTAAGAAGCTATAAATTCAGCACTAGTCTGGTTGAGAGTAGCCATGGGCGCTTCCACTGACCACTTATTTCACTGTTCACGCCACCAAGCAAATTAGGTTTAGTAAAATTGCAGAAGGCCGCGGACGAGAGTCCTGGTGTGCATTTTTAGCGTTTATGTTTCTTCCAGAATCCCCTATTTTTTACAAATTAGTGGACACAGACAATTTGACCTGAGCAGGAATCAACCATTGGTCCTGCTTTCCTGCTATTGACTACTGCCAATAATGCTATTTAAATACAGTTAAAGAGGAACTCCAGTGAAAATAGTGTAATAAAAAAGTGCTTCATTTTTAAATATGTATAAATGATTTAGTCAGTGTTTACCTATAGTAAAATCTTTCCTCTCCTGGATTTACATTCTGACATTTATCACATGGTGACATTTTACAGCTGGCAGGTGATGTCAGAGGAAAGGAGATGTTGCTTGCTGTTTTGGCAGTTGGAAACAGCTGTAAACAGCTGGTATTTCCCTCAATGCAACAAGGCTCCCACACTGTGATGTCAAAACCATGGTCCCGACATCACATTATGGGAGGGGTTTCACCACAATATCAGCCATACAAAGCTCCCCGATGATCAGTTGGTGAAAAGTAAAAGATTTTTCCTGGGAAAGGGGATATTAGCTACTAATTGGGATGAAGTTCAATTCTTGGTTACGGTTTTTCTTTAAGTTTCTGGTTAAAACCACTTAAGGACCAGGGGATTTTCTTCTGATCGGTGCTGCGTGGACTCTCCAGCCCGCAGCACCGATCAGGAAATAGCCAGGGCGATCAGACTTACCCCCTTTTTTCCCCACTAGGGGGATGTCCTCCTGGGGGGGTCTGATCACCGCCGGCTTGCTGCGCTTTGTGGGGGGCTCTTCAAAGCCCCCCTCCGCAGCGTTTTCGGCGCTCTCTCCCTCTCCGTCCCTCTGTGAGCAGCGCAGGATGGATATGTAGGATAGGCTTCAGCCTATCAAATGACGGCGATCCCCGGCCAATCAGAGGCCGGGGATCACCGATCTGCTCTACAGCAGCGGCGTATGATGTAAACAGCGGGTTTTTTTCCCCCCGCGTGTTTACATTTTGGCGGCGAGCCGCGATCGGCGGCTCTCCGGCTGTTCACGGAGACACCCTCCGTGAACTGACATGGAAAGGCCGCTCGATCGAACGGCCGTTTCCATGGTAACCCACTTAAGACCTGCTGACGCCTATGGGCGTTAGCTGGTCCTTAAGTGGTTCGGAACTCGACTATTCAGAAGTCTCAGGGCTCTTTCACACCAGCTAATGCATGCATGATTTCATGCAAGCGTTATGAATTAAAGTGAACCTAAAGCCAGGCAAAAAAAAATAAGATTTACTCACCTGGGGCTTCCCTCAGCCCCCTGCAGCCGATCGGTGCCCTCGCAGCCCCACTCCGATGGTCCAGGACCAGCCGCCGAACACTTCCTGTTTGGCCGTCACCGGCCGACAGGCATGAGAACGCGAGTGATTCTTCGCGTTCCCAGCCTGTATATCGCCCCCTATGCTGCATTTCGATGTATATAAACGGCGCTAGTTCTAATCCACCTGATAGGAAAACACTAGCACCAGACGATTAAAAGCTCCCAGATGTGTTACAATGTAATTATATGGAACGCTTTGTCTAATATGATAGGTAACATGAAACAATACTTTCATATTACCTTTCTAATTGCATCCTATGTGTGTTCCATCAAAACGGACGGAACAGCTCCTAGTGTGAAATAGCCCTCAACTAACCGGATGTTGACTGGGAGCTATGGCCTTGGTTCTTCCATATAATGCAGAGCAGTGCGGTCTTCTTCACTTGCTGCCAACTGCTCTGCTGCAACCTCATACGGTTCCTGGCGTGTCACCTGACTGCATCGTGTCACCTTGCACACATCAGGAGCCATACAGTGTGGATGCAGCAAAGCAGCTGGGAGCTGCAGGATGTGAAGACAGCGCTTGGAGGTTTTGTAAGTTGTTTCTGTTACTCACTGCTCTGCATTAGATCTGTGGTGGCAGGTAATGCCTGGTACACACAATGCAATTTCCCGTTGGATTGACATTCGAATCAATTATTTCCGACAGGTCAGATCTGATAATTTTTCTGATCACTTCTATACAAAATCGATCAGTAAAACAATCAGAAATCAGATCGGACCTGTTGGAAATGATCAGTATGACCATTAATCTGATGGGAAATTGCATTGTGTGTACCACGCAGAGTTAAACTTAAAGGGCACCAGAGGCAAAAAATAAACTAATGAAATAAACAATTGTATCCATCTTCCTTCTCCAAAAAATGACTTAAGATATTCCCGGGTTTTATTTTATGTTTAAATCTACTTTTTTAAGTTTTAACTGTTTTATTGTTTTTGCTCCATAACACATCCATTGAAGTATGCCAGAGCTAAAATGTATGAACTTTTGACCCTTTGTATCTTTTTCCGGCTCTCAGAAGCCATTTTCTGCTAGGAAAGTGTTTTATAGTTGGAATTACTTATCAGCGAGGGTCACACTGTAGTCACTTCCTGTCTGAGTCAGCCACTTACATACATGATATTTAACTCTTTCAGGCAGAGAAAGAAAAAAAGGAACACAGCACAGTTATTTGTGTGCTAGGCACTGTACATACCCATGACTATCTCATGTCACATCGGGTATCCTTTTAAGCCAGGTTGCTTTAGGCCTGGCATCAGGCAATTCCTAGCTGTGCCAGATACTGGGGACTTTACTGTATAATGCAAATTGTATGCCACTTGGCATTAGGCAAATTACGGTTGTAAGAAAGTGCATTCAATCCTATGTAATAAAACCTAAGTGTCCATGCATCATCCTGTCCCTGTGTCCGTGCGTTTGCGCTACTGCACATGTGCACAGCACGAATAGCCGTTGGGACAAGGGTGTGCGCGGGCGGACAGCTGCACGCACGTGCGCGGGGGGAGGGTGCGTGCATGCCCACTGACATGCAGCGGTGGCGTGACAGAGACCTAGAGCCCATTTCTAAATGGGCTTAGGTCAAGTAGTTATTATATAATTTACTATCTCTACATCAGATTTTGTCTGGAATGAACAGCGTTCTACTAGCTGTCTAAACTCCTCCCCTTATCCCACCATCACCATAGGGATGGTCAAAGAGATGTAAATCATTTCAAGTTCATCCAGAAGTTTCTAATTTTTTTTATACAAATTGACTCATCAAAACCAGGGTTCGAGGTGTCGAAGCAATTTTGGGTCCCTGGAGTAGGAGTCAGTGGACTCATAAACTGAGGAGTCGGAGTCGGAAGTTGGATGATTTTTGTACCAAATTCATAGCCCTGGTAAGTATTAAACTAAGTCGGAGTTCGAGTCATTTTGGGTACCTGGAGTCGGTGGTTTCATAAACTGAGGAGTCTGACTCAGATAATTTTTGTACCAACTCCACAGCCCTGATCAAAACCCACCTCAGTTTTATTTAATTTTCCTATTTTCAAGCTTGTATAAACAATTGCAAAAATCTTCTTCTTGTAGGGAGAATGCTCACTTCCACTGCTGCTGGTGGAAGTGAGCAGTCTTACATAGTTACATATAGTTACATAGTTATTTTGGTTGAAAAAAGACATACGTCCATCGAGTTCAACCAGTACAAAGTACAACTCCAGCCCGTCCCCCACATACCCCTGTTGATCCAGAGGAAGGCGAAAAAACCCTTACAAGGCATGGTCCAATTAGCCCCAAAAAGGGAAAAACTCCTTCCCGACTCCAGATGGCAATCAGATAAAATCCCTGGATCAACATCATTAGGCATTACCTAGTAATTGTAGCCATGGATGTCTTTCAACGCAAGGAAAGCATCTAAGCCCCCTTTAAATGCAGGTATAGAGTTTGCCATAATGACTTCCTGTGGCAATGCATTCCACATCTTAATCACTCTTACTGTAAAGAACCCTTTCCTAAATAAATGGCTAAACCGTTTTTCCTCCATGCGCAGATCGTGTCCTCTAGTCCTTTGAGAAGGCCTAGGGACAAAAAGCTCATCCGCCAAGCTATTATATTGCCCTCTGATGTATTTATGCATGTTAATTAGATCTCCTCTAAGGCGTCTTTTCTCTAGACTAAATAAACCCAGTTTATCTAACCTTTCTTGGTAAGTGAGACCTTCCATCCCACGTATCAATTTTGTTGCTCGTCTCTGCACCTGCTCTAAAACTGCAATATCTTTTTTGTAATGTGGTGCCCAGAACTGAATTCCATATTCCAGATGTGGCCTTACTAGAGAGTTAAACAGGGGAAATATTATGTTCGCATCTCGAGTTTTTATTTCCCTTTTAATGCATCCCAAAATTTTGTTAGCTTTAGCTGCAGCGGCTTGGCATTGAGTACGATTATTTAACTTGTTGTCGATGAGTACTCCTAAGTCCTTCTCCAAGTTTGATGTCCCCAACTGTCTCCCATTTATTTTGTATGGTGCTAGACCATTGGTACGACCAAAATGCATGACTTTACATTTTTCAACATTGAATTTCATCTGCCATTTATGTGCCCATATAGCCATCCTATCCAGATCCTGTTGCAATATGACACTATCTTCCTGAGAGTTGATTATTCTGCACAATTTTGTATCATCTGCAAAAATAGCAACATTGCTCACTACTGCATCCACTAGGTCATTAATAAATAAATTGAAGAGCACTGGACCCAGTACAGACCCCTGTGGGACCCCACTGCTAACAGTCTCCCATTTTGAGTATTATCCATTGACCACAACTCTTTGTTTTCTGTCCATTAGCCAGTTCCCTATCCAAGCACACAGACTCTTCCCCAGTCCTTGCATCCTCAACTTTTGCACCAGACTTATGTGGGGAACAGTGTCGAAGGCCTTTGCAAAGTCCAAGTATATCACATCTACAGCATTCCCAATATCCATATTAGCATTCACTACCTCATAAAAGCTGAGCATGTTAGTCAAACAGGACCTGTCTTTAGTAAACCCATGTTGATGCTGAGAAATAAGATTATTGTCTACTATGATGTCATGTATAGTATGTCTTAGTAACCCCTCAAATAGTTTGCATACAAGTGATGTTAAGCTTACAGGTCTATAATTTTCTGGATCTGATTTTTTGCCCTTCTTAAATAATGGAAAAAACGTGGGCTGTACGCCAATCCACTGGGACTCTGCCAGTTGCAAGAGAGTCACAAAAGATAAGATAAAGGGGTTTATCTATAACTGAACTTAATTCCCTTAGGACCCGAGGATGCATGCCATCCGGGCCAGGTGCCTTGTCTATTTTTAATTTATTTAGTCTTGCCTTTACTTCTTCCTGCGTTAAGTATTTAATATTACAGTTAGAAGATTGAGACTCTTCTGCCTCTGTAATTTGCAACAGTGCTGTTTCCTTTGTGAAGACAGACGCAAAGAAAGCATTTAATAACTCTGCCTTACCTTGGTCATCCACCACTGAGTTCCCACCCTCATCCTTTAGGAGTCCTATACAGTCAACCTTTCTTTTTTTTAGAGTTGATGTACTTGTAAAACTTTTTTGGGTTAGATTTGATATCCCTAGCGATTTGATTTTCAGCTTCGATCTTTGCCAGCCTAATTTCTTTTTTACAATTTTTATTGCACTCCTTATAATTGCTGAGTGCAGCCTCGGTCCCCTCCTGTTTTAGGACCTTATAGGCATTCTTTTTCCTCTTCATTTTATCCCTAACCTTTCTATTCATCCATAGAGGCCTTTTTTTATTCCTAGACATTTTGTTTCCATATGGGATATACATACTACAATATTGATTGAGAATACGTTTTAGAAGCTTGCCATTTCCCTTCAGTGTCCTCCCCTTGTAGTACATTATCCCAGTTCACCAATGACCCATCGGTCGGAGACTGCTAACGGGTGATCCAGCGCTGGAACGCGGGGACTGTAAGAGGAACGGGAAGGCTTTATAGGACCCAGAGACTACCATCTCCTTAGGTGAGTCTGTTTGGTTTTGTTTTTTAAGTCACTTCAGACTCTCTTTAGCACCTGCATAGACTCAGGCTGGCATGCTAAGTTTATTTTATACAGACCCAATCCTGTTCACGGTATGCTGCAGGACCCTGGAAACAATTAACTGTATGTTACTGAACAGGGAAGAAACTTTGGGGGGCTAGTGATTCCCAGGGGGGCCAGTGCCCCAGTGTCGTGATGCCCATGCACGACTTTTGCAAATCAGCCAGAGGAAGTGGATGCCTACAGAATTAATGAAAGCCTATGAGAACAGACATTGTTCATTCATACTAGTCTGGTCTCTGCATATGTTTTTTGGCATTTTTTATTAACTTTTTAATAATTGCCCTCCATCACATGTGGGTCCTCCATTGCTGCTGGCGATGCTGCTCGAGTCCACTGCAAGGAAGAAGTGCCAGTATACAGATCCAAACCTTAACAGGCTGCCACTGAATTGAAACAGACCAATGAGAATGCTCCCTGGTTTGAGGGAGGATTCCCATTGGTCTGTTGCAATCTAATGGGGAGCCTAAATATTTCTGCCAGGGCTCCAATCTGTATACTGGCATTTCTCCCGTGTAGCCGACAGTGGCTGTGCAGGCATTGGCGTACAAACGACAATGTAACCGTGACAGGTATACTGAGCAGGTGGCAAGGCAAAATGGAAAAAAAAAATCAAGAAAAATGGATATCCAACATAAGCTAATCAGCTTAAAACTGAAAACTGATACATTTTACAGGATCATTCATTCATCCATCCAGTGTGTCCTTAAACTGTCTTCCAGATTTTGAGCAGAAAATGGTTTTCTCCTATAAACTTTGAAACTATTTACGGTCAATCATCTAATCCTGCATGCTGTATGTTAGATATAACTGCAACAGGAGTGGAATCTGACCAAAAAAACAAACCCAATATATTCTAACAGAATTGCAAAGTGGGATCATGTCTGTCTTTTTACAGTTTCCTTAGTTATATAGATTTAACAGGAAAGCCACAACTAGCTAAATTAAACTATAAAGAAAACACATGTTTAACTTAAATTCTTGCATTAAAACTCAAGTTTCTCAAAGCAAGTCACCTTGCAAGAAACCTCTTATTGTGTTATCTACAGCTTGTTGTGAAACCTGCTCGATGTGCAAAGTGGCATTGATTGATTTATGGAAACAGGTTTTTTTTTTCCCCATAGTCACATCAGTGTTTCCAGTAGAACAGGTATAAGTTTGCATAACATGAACCCTCCAGCTCTTGGCAATTGACAAGTCCATTAGCTTTATAATCTACATACCAGCAATGGGCAAGAAATCGTTCAGGCAACGTTTGATGCTAATTACCACTGCTTAATACATATGTTGCCTGCCTTATGTCCCTACCTGACCAAACTCAAGCATCCACAATATCTAAATACAGCACATTTTTACTGTCAGCTAAGTTGCCAACACTGTTCTGTCCTATAGATTTTTGTTCTCTTGCTCCTGTTGTACTGAAGATAATGACTCCAGTGCTGTATGATGTCTGAAATTATCAGCATTGCTGGTTACGTTACCAATGCAAAAGTACCGTTAGATCAAAAATTCAATTGGAATCAAATTAATGAATATTTGTCTTGCTGTTTTTAGTTGGCGTTCATTGTAGGAAGAATAGAATATAGAATATGTCAGAAGTTACATGGCACCTGTCAATGCGGAATTTGGACAGATTTTGCAGTTT
The DNA here is from genome assembly GCF_040937935.1 of Hyperolius riggenbachi. Taxonomy (NCBI): domain Eukaryota; kingdom Metazoa; phylum Chordata; class Amphibia; order Anura; family Hyperoliidae; genus Hyperolius; species Hyperolius riggenbachi. The sequence continues at coordinate 246,064,138 of NC_090648.1, read as the reverse complement.
CAGACCGGAACCTGAATGTCGGCAAATGCAGTGAAAATATCTGGTATTTTTACATTGAAGTTAGGGCCTGTTCAGACTATCTGCGTATGAAGAATGCGTTTAAAATCAAAGAAACGCAAGTTGAAAAACGCATGCGTTTTTCTTGCATTCTAATGCGTATTCTATTGCGTTTTGCACACACACGTGACCCAGGGGAAAAAAAAGAATTATGGGAACCGCAGAGGAAAACGGACGCTAAAAACGCAATAGTACGCGTTTTTGATACGCGTCCATAGACTTTCATTGCGTCCGTTTCTATGCGTAACGCACAGAACTGCGTGCAGCAATGCGGATGAGAAACGTATGCGTCTCATACGCATACATGTGAACTAGCCCATTCAAAAGCATTAGGAGCCGTTCCTATGCGTTTTTGGTACCCAGACACGTTCCCTGAAAACGTCTAGGAACGCGCATAGTCTGAACAGGCCCTTAGAGAACAACTTTCAAAGTTAATTGCACAGCCCCCAAATAATCACCAAACTTGTTACGTTTGTCAGGGTCACCAAAGGGAATGTAAAAAAAGAAAATTCAAAAAAGAAACAGAACATAGCAGCGCTCTGTTTTTATGGAAGGAGAAGTGATGCCAGCGTAGCATACGATGGAGTGGCTTCCAGTGGGTGGGGAAAGGAGAACAATGCTCTTCGCTGAGTCAATCCAGCACTCAAGACATTTTGGCGACAGTTGAGGAGGTGGTACATTCACTAGATTCTAGTCTGATGATAACACGGGATTGGTGAGCCTCGGCCTGGGCCGGTGCTCCAATTAATTAACCTACACCATCGAGCTAACCTACATCCCATAGACTTTACTGTCCCCTCCCCAACCCTTAACCCTCCTGCTATACGTTTGTCACTGGAAGTAGGAAGATTCGACCGGCAAACTGTTTATACGCATTGTTAGATGAAAGGATTTGACGTTCAGTGCTCTTTTATACATGGTACTTTCATACCATAGCTTTTCTGATCATAAAACTGCAGACATTGGAATTGAAGTTTTTCTTCAGTCATCGGTAACATATCCTGTTACCACGCTTTATATTGGCAGTGATGTACCTGTGCTCGGCCCTGTATGGATGCAATTTTAATGCATGATGTGAGTGCGATAGTCAGCTCTTGTTAGAGGTGAGCACTATCTACAGGGGATATCTTGAGATTTTAATGTTTTTATCATTCCCAATAAAGTTTAGTTACAAATTCTATGAGCAACCAGCGTTTTGCCTTATGTTATACTTTAGTAGGCTTCCCACTTGCATTTGCAAGTCAACCATTCAAGGACCTAAAACAATTACCCGCTTAGGAGCTTTACTACTAAAGTATAGGAAAAACGTACATAAAATGCAGCACCAAAGGATTAATGTTCTCCAGATACACAGCTTTGAGACCGCCAGGAGAAAAGCACAATGTTTTGTGCATTGTCTTATAACATAAATCTAGATTAAAGCAATTCCTTAATCTACCATACCAGAACATTTGGATAGCCCAATAAAGATATAGAGTAACAAACTAAAGCACTTTAAAAAACCCACAGGACAGTAAAAGTAAATGTTTCACTTTATTCAGTTGAGGCATGCATTCCAATCACAGTTCTCCTCTGAATCTTTTACATGTCCTCTGTAACAGAGAAAAAAATCAGAGCATGGATCCTTAAGCACTACCCCAAATATATCATGATTTAATACTTACTAAAACTGATAAACCATACAGCTTGTGGAAGAGAGATGCGATAGAGCCATCAGAGTAGGCCTGGACTAGAAAAACAGCGATACAAATACATATAACTGTTAGATATAAAGGAATCCCTTTAAAATCAAGCATGCCTATCCCAGCAGAGAAAATCAGATGTGGGAGATATTCGTTGTCATTTTGAAGAGGCCAAGTTGTTGTTAGCAAAGTCAATGAAAAAAAAAAAAACATTTTACCAGAGGCCATACTGCTTACATCATTTACATGTACAGGTGTTCAGGACCGATCTACCTGTACATTAAAAAATATAAAATGAACATCCCCATAAGGAAGGTTTGTGCTGGAGTGTGCCCTTGGGGAGGCCGGGATTGGGGCGATAGGCATTACTTCCCTACAGGGGCTGTTTCTCCATCACCCTGTCTGCATGGGGTTCACCATCTTCCCAAGAGAGCAACCACTACTGCAACAGTTTGAAGCTCCCACAGTGGAGTCTCGAGCCGCCGACTACCCCAGTGCATGCCAGGAGATGTAGTCCATCAATGTCAGTACATTTCCCAGATGTACTCACATCCATGGATTTCATTTCCAGGAATGCATTGTGGTGGCTGGGAGCGTGCAGTACCATCGAAGCTTGAAGCTCTGGTCACTCCTTGTGGAAGATGGAGAACCCCATACAAACAAGGGCGATAGAGAAGCAGCACTCTGTGGGTGAGTAATGCCCATGACCCCAATGGTACACTGTATCACAAACCTTTCTTATGGGGAGGTTCATTTTAGATTTTTAATGTACAGGTACTCAGGTCCTTTTAATGGTATGTAATGACATGATAGCTAAAGAAGCACATTTTCCAACAGTGGTATATACAGTATATGAGAAAAGCCACATCTTATTTCGGGCCTCCCTCTCAAGTCACACCTGGAAGCACTGACAGACACCAGTTTTATTTAGCCAATCACAGTGCACAGCAGTCCTCCATGCATCCATACAGCTACCGGTCAAGCACTGATGTGGTGTCACTGTAGTGCAGGGTGGCACTGAAATAAGGCTGTGTTGGCATGAGCAAAGAAAGAATGAGGCAAATGGGAGGAGACAACTGCTGAAACAGGGGACTGAATGGGCGGAGAAGAAGAGGGAATGGTAGGGTGATATGAGGGAAGGAACACTGGTAAGTCTGCTTCTTCCTGTCTGAAAACCTGACTATAGCCAAAAGTAAAATTTTTCAAGGAGTGATTATAGGGACCTGAGGGATGCGAACAATGCAGAGGTATGAAGATCCAGCAATGAACATACCTCTGTGTTTACATTAGCTAGGTTTTGGGTCAGATACAGTGGCTTGCAAAAGTATTCGGCCCCCTTGAAGTTTTCCACATTTTGTCACATTACTGCCACAAACATGAATCAATTTTATATGAATTCCACGTGAAAGACCAATACAAAGTTGTGTACATGTGAGAAGTGGAACAAAAATCATACATGATTCCAAAGATTTTTTAAAAATCAATAACTGCAAAGTGAGGTGTACGTAATTATTCAGCCTCCTTTGGTCTGAGTGCAGTGAGTTGCCCATAGACATTGTCTGATGAGTGCTAATGACTAAATAGAGTGCACCTGTGTGTAATCTAATGTCAGTACAAATACAGCTGCTCTGTGACGGCCTCAGAGGTTGTCTAAGAGAATATTGGGAGCAACAACACCATGAAGTCCAAAGAACACACCAGACAGGTCAGGGATAAAGTTATTGAGAAATTTAAAGCAGACTTAGGCTACAAAAAGATTTCCAAACCCTTGAGCATCCCACGGAACACTGTTCAAGCGATCATTCAGAAATGGAAGGATTATGGCACAACTGTAAACCTACCAAGACAAGGGCGTCCACCTAAACTCACAGGCCAAACAAGAAGAGCGCTGATCAGAAATGCAGTCAAGAGGCCCATGGTGACTCTGGACGAGCTGCAGAGATCTACAGCTCAGGTGGGGGAATCTGTCCATAGGACAACTATTAGTCGTGCACTGCACAAAGTTGGCCTTTATGGAAGAGTGGCAAGAAGAAAGCCATTGTTAACAGAAAAGCATAAGAAGTCCCGTTTGCAGTTTGCCACAAGCCATGTGGGGAACACAGTAAACATGTGGAAGAAGGTGCTCTGTCAGATGAGACCAGATTTTTGGCCAAAATGCAAAACTCTATGTGTGACGGTAAACTAACACTGCACATCACTCTGAACACACCATCCCCACTGTCAAATATGGTGGTGGCAGCATCATGCTCTGGGGGTGCTTCTCTTCAGCAAGGACAGGGAAATTGGTCAGAGTTGATGGGAAAATGTATGGAGCCAAATACAGGGCAAACTTGGAAGAAAACCTCTTGGAGACTGCAAAAGACTTGAGACTGGGGCAGAGGTTCACCTTCCAGCAGGACAACGATACTAAACATAAAGCCAGGGCAGCAATGGAATGGTTTAAAACAAAACATATCCATGTGTTAGAATGGCCCAGTCAAAGTCCAGATCTAAATCCAATTGAGAATCTGTGGCAAGATCTGAAAACTGCTGTTCACAAACGCTGTCCATCTAATCTGACTGAGCTGGAGCGGTTTTGCAAAGAAGAATGGGCAAGGATTTCAGTCTCTAGATGTGCAAAGCTGGTAGAGACATACCCTAAATGACTGGCAGCTGTAATTGCAGCAAAAGGTGGTTCTACAACGTATTGACTCAGGGGGCTGAATAATTACGCACACCCCACTTTGCAGTTATTGATTTGTAAAAAATGTTTGGAATCATGTATGATTTTCGTTCCACTTCTCATGTGTACAGCACTTTGTATTGGTCTTTCACATGGAATTCCAATAAAATTGATTCATGTTTGTGGCAGTAATGTGACAAAATGTGGAAAACTTCAAGGGGGCCGAATACTTCTGCAAGCCACTGTATATTTTAGAATTGTTGGTAGAGGACTGCTCAACTAACCGTAGATGAAATCTTGTCCTACAGTTAGTTGGGCAGTTAGTTGAAAAAAAAACAAATCAATTTGAGCAATTAACTGATACACCATTTTTTTACATCTTTCAAGTGAAGAGTAAACAATTATACAAAATCACTCAGAATATTACTATATTTGCAAATAAGCATAGTTAAAAAAAAAATGGAGGAAAGCAAAAATTGGGGTCAGTTATACTGCAGGTTTCAAATTCTAAAACTAATTTAGAATACACATGCTAAATTCAAACTGGCTGCAAGGACAGTATTCCATTTTCTTTGCTGTAAGACAAATAACTCAAGGATAACATACATGTTGCGAACAGAACAGTTATAAACAGTCTGGCCACTCCTGCATCTTGCCAGCCAATGTGAGAAGTGGTCGAGTAATGCGGCCAATATGACAACAGATTCTGTTTATTTACATTTCTGGAATTTGGCCAACAAGAATGCAAAATGACTTGGCTGGCAAAGTCTCAAAGCCTTATCTAGAATGGCGGCAAGAGTCAGCTCAGAGATGACCAAAGGATGGAGGTGGAGAGCAGAGAACAAAAGTCCCAAAGGATTGGTAGCAAGTAGATAGGTGAAATTTGGAGGAGATATTGACAGGGGAGGAGGCAGGTGAGTGGACAATGGAGGGAAACAGAGGACATAAAGCACTGGTGCAGAACGGAAACCAGAAGGTAACACAGGTAAAGGAACAGAGCAGAGGGGAGGACAGAGGTTCTTAACACCAACATTAGCCATCGTAAATGTGTCCTCTGCACCCATTTGCTGTCGCTAAACTTTACTTATTGCAGCTACAGGAAAGCCTTCTTCTGGACTTGGCCAGCTAGGTACTGTCATTTTGTGTTCTGGCTGGCCAAAGTTAAAAAATGTAAAGTGATTCAGTTGGCCACTTCACCAATGTGGTTGGCCAGATCCCGAAGTAGCCAACTTTGGGTTCTGGCCAGAACATATATATAAAACCACCCTTTTGTACACATATATATTCACAAACCATTTATATATTTTAGCATATCCAGTGCAATTATTGAAATGTGTTTTTGTATTGAATCCTTTCATCCCAGAAACATCTATGAGGATGATGATCCTGAGTGGGTGTCACCATTGTTTTGCAGCTTAATAAATCTTTCAGAGCGGGAAGAAATGGGATTTCCGCAAGGGGATTACAACAAAACAAAAAAAAATAAATCTGAAAAGTGGCGGCAGGTAGAATGTTTCAAAAACATTTATTTGTTTAGCTTTTTGGACCTTTACATCTGAATTTTCGGAAAATCTTTGTTGCCTTCCTAGAAGACACGAACATCCTACACCGACTACCTAACTGATATAAGTCCTTAAAAACACAGAGGCCTTAATGTGCAATTGGTATACATGTAAATTAAAAGCCACAAACGTCTCAATCAATTCTCCTGAGATGTGATGGCAACAATCCATACCTATTACTTGGCAAACTGTAATATTTGAATCTCCTGCTAACAGCAAGTTACCTGTCCAGCTTCTTGTTCTCTTTAACATTTGTGTGGGGGCAGTGCATGCATCATCATTCCATATGACCAAGTTCTTGTACTAATACCACTCTAATGACTTCCTTTACATGTAACTGCCTCCTATGCATGAAAGCAAGGTGCTGTATGGATGCCAGATAAAATCTTGACAAGTAAAAAATATAAACTATATTCATTACACAGCATTGAAAGTTATTAGACGTTAAAAGTGCCTCATTTCTTTTAAAGTGCAATAATCCCTTAATTGTTCAGGACACATTGCAGTCACATCACCACTGCTCCAAGTATCTTCTTTGGCCACAAAAAAACTTAAGAAAACAGTAGTCACTGGACTGATGCAAGGAACATCGCTTAATTCCAAGCCCTCAGATGTAAAATAGCATAACCATAACAATACCGTATTACCGTGCGGAGACAGCCAACAGCAATATTACTGGTACTACAGTCAGCAGTGTACAGAAAGTTATGTTATAAGCGCGATTAGTGGTACTCGAGTACAGTGAAAACCGCTACATTAATACGCATTACCAATACGCATTACTGTAGCAACACTTGCATTACTAGAGCACCTAGAGTCGTGCTAATAGTGTAACTCACGGTACACTGCTGGCAGTAGTTTCGGAAAGATTGCTGTGCACTTTCTCTGCACAGCAATATTATCGCTGGTTAGTGCATAAGGCCCCTAGTGCCTTTCAATCCAGATACTGAAAGTACAGAATCACTATTTCTTTGGGAATTTTCTTTTTTTAACCTCTTGGGTGTTTCATGTCTACCTAGATTTCTGTGTCAAGTGTACACCCAAAGATGAGGTGCGCACACTAATCAGCCTTTACCTGTGGCATTAATCCTAGTGCATGACTGGAGACAGGAGAAAGTGCCCAGGTGGGGGAGGGGGGGGGGGGGGGGGAGATGCAGTGATGGAGCAACAGTAAGCAGATTCTGTGGTCAGACTGACTATGTCTCAGGGTAACTGCTTCATGGATCTTTTTTTTTTACCCTGATACAGTCGGGTTTACCACTCTGTAGGTTAAGTAATGATTGTCCATAAAATATTGTTCGGGAGTTACATCAGGTAAAAGGGTTAGCTTTGAGATCTGCCTTTTCCACTTCTTAAAACCCAGCTGCAGCCAAACTTAATTTTGCTTAGGGAAGTACAGGGAAGGTGGAGAGCCTCGGTCAGGCTTTTATGGTATATGTGTTCTCCTAGGAACACCCTCACTAAATGTGAGCCACCAGTGAATGAAAGAGAGTGGAATCTCTACAACAAAAACACAAAATAAGTGTTTTTGCAAGTGTTGGACTTTGGAAAAAGTTTTTACTGAGAGAGAACAGACTTTGGAGTCTGTGGCCCATTTGCAATTAACTTATTCTGCTCAGTTTTCTCCTAGGAGATGATTTTCAATTTAAAATAACTTTTTAGCACTCTGCAATTGAAAAAAAGATCAAAAAGTTGGTGAAAAGGTACGGACAAAATATTCGGAGTGTTTTCTTGCTCGCTGGTGGTTACAGGTTGTGAAAATATCATCTAGGAGAAAACTCAGGTGAAAGTTAATTGCATATGGGCCCATGTGTTAGTTAAATGTCAAACATTTATTTCACTTCTACAGTCTTGACTTTATGAGTTTTCTGATGTGAAATAAGATTGGAGTTCTGATTGAAAGTCCTGCCACATAGAGGGCATGTAAATGGTTTTTCTCCTGTGTGGGTGATATGATGCCTCACCAGATTGGAGCTGCTAGAAAAGCCTTTCCCACACACAGTACATATATATGGCTTCTGTCCAGTATGAATACTCTGGTGCCTGACCAGACTGGAGTTCTTAGTAAAACATTGTCCACATTCTGAACAGATATAAGTTTCTCCTCTCGTGTGAGTCTTCTGGTGCTCTGCAAGGGTGGAGCTTCTGGAGAAACCTTTGCCACATTCAGAGCAGACAAAAGACTTTTCACCAGTGTGTGTCTTCTGGTGTTCCACTAGATTGGAGCTCCTGGCAAAGCATTTACCACAAGCAGTACATGCAAAGGGCTTTTCCCCTGTGTGAGTCCTCTGATGATCTATTAGATTGGAGTTCTTGGTAAAGCACCTCCCACATTCTGAACAAACAAAAGGTTTTTCTCCAGTATGGATTCTCTGATGATCCACGAGAGTAGAATTACTAGTGAAGCGTTTTCCACAGTCCAGACAAGCAAATGGTCTTATTCCAGAGTGAACTCTCCTGTGGGATTGAAGGTGAGACTTTTTGGTAAAATTTTTACCGCACACAGTGCATTCATACAGCTTTTCACTTAGTGAATGTAGAGGTAGTTCTGACTGACAGTCTTCAGAAGATGGTGGTTTATGGTCATCTTTCACTATGGTCTGGATTATACCCACATTGTCCAAAATCCCGTTCAGATCTTTATCTGGCTTCCCAAATGTGCAATCTTCTGCTGCTACATCAAGATCATCTTTGGGTAAATGCTTGGTTATCTGTCGGCTGTCCCTGGCCAAAGCTGGGTCTTTTGCAGGGTCTTTCTTTTTTAGAGACAAAACAGTGGTGTCTGTGCGATTCTTCTTTTTACGTGCAGGAAACTCACCAAATACAATCCGTGTAGGCTTACTCTTTCTCTTGCTTGTTTTACTTTGCAGTAGAAGATTTACGTCAGACTGTTCAGTCACTCCTTCGTGTTTGACAGAATCCATACTGGTTTTACTGCTGCTTGACTCATTCATACTACTATGGACAGCAGATCTGCCTATAAAAAGAAAGCATAACTTTATTTGTAAAAGGACAATGCAACAAAAAAATAATTCAGGTGCTGTGTTACTAAACAAAGTATGATCTTGTGCTTCATTTTATATCAAATACTTCTTCAGAAGTGTTGTAAGAATACATTATCACATTTAGGGCTGGTGCACACCGAGCGGCTTTTTGGGCGTTTTCAGATCCGCTTGCGGCTGCGGATCTGCTTGGTCAATGTATCTCAATGGGGTGGTGCACACCAGAGCGGCAGGCGTTTTGCAGAAACGAAAAATGCCTGGGTGAGGCATTTTTTGGATTGCGGATGCGTTTCTGCCTCAATGTTAAGTATAGGAAAAACGCAAACCGCTCTGAAAAACGGCACTTCAGAGCGGTTTTGCAGGCGTTTTTGTTACAGAAGCTGTTCAGTAACAGCTTTACTGTAACAATATATGAAATCTACTATACTGAAAACCGCAGCAGCAATCCGCAAAACGCTAGCAAAACGCCTCATAAAAATAAAAAAAAGGGTTTAAAAATCTGCTAGCGTTTTGCGGATCTGCTAGCGGGTTTTGGTGTGCACCAGCCCATACAGTGGATATGAAAAATATACACACCAAGTTAAAAAGCCAGGATTCTGTGATTTCAAACAAGAAAACATTTTAAAACGTCTCCCACCTTAACAGTGGGGCAGCTGTGTTGTGATATATCGGTATGCGGCATCCTAACGTACTGCATGCGGTGCGTTACTGCAAAATTTGTGCATTAACAGTAAAATGAAGCATACATTTCATTGACTGTATGCTTCAGGTAACATGCAGCGAAGCTTTCACAATTCTTTGCGTTCCTGCTGTTACAGGGATCACAACGGACAATTGGCACGTAGCCATAATGTGATCTATAATCTGTACATTGCAAATGAAATACATAGAAAGTACAATAAACTGGCTGCATAAATATGCATTTCCTTAAAATAATACTTTATTGAATCACCCTTTGATTTAATAACAGCATTAAGTCTTCTTGGTTAGAAGTCAGCATGGCACGAAGACTAAACAGGAACTGCAAATAGTTTGTTGTACCGGAGAATTGGACCTCCGCCTATTCAACCTAACTTCAAAAATTGAAAACGTGTGGGTCTCTACTAGCATGCCTTGACACCTGTGTACATATCACAATAGTATTTTTGTTGTTTAGTCATACTTATCTTGTTTGGATAATGTTCATTTTTCTCTTAGCTTAGGTGGTTCAATTTTAATGTATGTTCATAGTGGCCGTAAATATGTTTCTATTAGATGAAGCTTTTCAAGAGGAAAGATATACGTGAGGTATCAAGATTCTCCATCCTCCTCCCAACCTCTTTTTGATGCTCAGTAATTAGAATGCAGTATTCGCTGTCCAGGGTCCTCTCCTAGGACCAACCAGTAGGACAGCTTAGGTTAATCTTTTTCTTACCACTTTTGCGGTAAGCCTTGATTAGGTTATGAGTGACAGTGATTGGTATGAAATTTGTTCTTGTAATAGAGTTAATGCTTAGTAATATACAGACTAGATTGGCTTACCTCTTCAATAGTCCTATCCTATTACATATAATATTAGTCAAAGTTATTACGGCATTGTACGTTATTGTATGATTTTATATTCTCAGGTTGTATTTGATGATCAGCTGTTATTGATTGTTACAACATTATATTTTTTACTTTGCAAAATCAATAAAATTTGGATAAATGGAAGAAAAAAAAAAAGTCATCATGGCACATCTTCACTTGGGAATATTTGCTAAGGCCCCGTTTACACTTAGTTCGCATTTTTTTTTCCTTCTCCATAGAAGTGCATTGTGAAAAAGATTACGTGTGAAAGGTGCCATAAGAAAACATGGGCATTACTTTGAAAATCAGTTGACCTATCAGTTATAACTGAGAGCAACTGATTAAGTGTAAACGGGGCCTTACCCTTCCTTGCAAAAGCACTCCAAATCTACCAGTCATTTTTAGGTCTGTCAGTCACTAGAGGCGCTGTGGTGGGGATCAAAATTGGACATACCCCCAAGTCACATGGATAATGTCACTGTGGTTACTATATGACCTCCAGTGGGCAGAGTTTGAACTTCCGGGGAGAAGGAGTAGGAGAGGAGGTGTCAGTGGTGAGGACTTGGAAACCTGTGATGCACTACGCAAGAAGGTTTCATTCTTTAGCGAAATTTTGCACCAATTTAAATTTTACTTTTTTATGCACTTAGTAATAAACATTAAAATGAACGTAAAATAAAGGACAACTGACCTTATACTGATATGGAGGATGCCATATTTATTGCCTTTTAAACAATGCACATTGATTGACTATCCTGCTAATCCTCTGCCTCTAAAACTTTAAGCCATAGACCCTGAACAAGCATGCAGATAAGATGTTTAACATAACCTCTTGAGCGTTATGCCGCTCAGGAGGTTTTACAGTTTTATGGTCCCCAATGAATAATTTCTGATCCAATGGCTGTAATACCTTTAGCTAGCACTAGGCTAGCTAGTATATGTGGCCGGCACCCCCGATTGCTGCCGATCTCCCGATCCAGCCAGTTAATACATTACCCAGCCTGGATCCAGCGATCAGCAGAGCCTCCATCGTACAGGACATCACCGACGACATGAGCAGACCCCATCCTCTCCATAGAGAGACCAGAGCTGTGTGGAGAGGCTGTGCCGATCGCTGGAGCCAGGCTGGGTAATGTATTAACTAGCTGGATTAGGGGATTGGCGGCGATCAGAGGGTGCCGGCACATATACTAACTAGCCTAGTGCTAGCTAGGTTTTAAAGCCATTGGATCAAAAACATTTTTCATGGGGACTCCTGAGGCCAGAGAGCAGTATGCCCGACACAGTGTCGGGCATACCGCTAAGGAGGTTACGTTTGACTGCATTTGCTGCATGCTTGTTTATGGCTGGTTTTACACCAGGTTGTTGCATTTGTGGTGCAATGCAACACCCCAATTGCATCCCAATGTAGAAAATGACATTCAGAATCAGATTTTATTTTGCCAAGCACGAAACAATTTACACACAGCAATAAGCATGGAGTTTGACCACGATTATAAACAATATCAAGCAGTGCATTCAGGTTTTATCACTTACAGCACTTAAGATAAGAATGATCTGCTGGGGGGGGGGGGGAGGGAAGTTAATTAAGAGGGTTCAGTAGATTGATGGCTGAGGGGAAGAAACTGTTCCTGTGTCTTGTGGTCTTGGTGAAGATGGACCGACTGGCAATACTTAGTGCCCTGGAGCAGTCTGGAGTTGTAGAGGAGGTCCAGAGGGGGAGGGGTTTACCAATGACCCTTCTCCGCTGATCTGTAGTTTATGTCTGTTGCTGGCGGAGGAGCCGGCACACCAGACCTGGAAGGAGGAGCAGAGGACAGATTCAATAGTGCGAAGTAAAAGCTTGCGGGAAGTTTTTGGGGCATACCAAACTTCTTCAGTTGGAGGAGGAAGAATAGCCTCTGCTGGGCTTTCCTCTGGGTCGAGGTGGTGTTGACCTTCCAAGTCATGTTTTTGCAGATGGTAGTTCCCAGGAGGCGTGCACTGGGAACGCTTTTCACATCTGTGCCGTCAATATGCATTGGCGGTGGGACGGAGGCGTTCTTCCTAAAGTCAACAATCAGCTCAATGTTTTTTGCTGTGTTGAGGACCAAGCCATTCTCCCTACACCAGTGGGAGATTCTGTCAACATGGTGGCGGTACTCTTGCTCATCATTTCTGGTGATGAAGCCAATTATGGTGCGGTCGTCGACGAACTTGATTACTTTGACAGAGTCTGCCATGCATGTACAGTTGTTTGTATATAGGAAAAAAAGGAACAGCGACAAAACACATCCTTGAAGGGCCCCTGTATTGGTGGTTCTTGGTTGTCAGCGGATAGTGACTAGCTTGACCGCCTGGGATCTGTTTTTGAGGAAGTCAGTGATCCACAGGCATAGAGTGGGGTTAACATCGAGCGCAGCAAGGTTCCCCTGATTTGGGGGCTGATGGTGTTAAACACCAAGTTAAAGTCTAGTAAAAGAATTGACCCTGGGACAGAGTGTGCTGATAGGGTCTTATGTACAGTGCCAACCCCCTTCTTTCACCACTCCTTGCTGGACATGAAGTATGTCACTGGGATTCCCAGTCCTATTCGCATCTTTCTGTGCATTTGCACCACACCATCACCAACAAATTTAAAATCCCTGCGTCACCCATTAATCTACATTGCAGCGGAAGTCAGACAATAACAACACGCTGTTGACTTTGTGGCAGCCGATCGGGAAATTCCAACGCATTACGGCGCACTAAGTATGCTAGGCTCAATTGCCTTGTTGTTGCGTTAAGGTCAGTACACACACCTGAGTGCAGGCAACGACGGGCGGGCGTTCCAGCGACAGTCCGGAGTGTGTACAGTCTGTCTGCAGACTGATACGGCTGTTTGGCGGATCGCTCAGAAACAGCCTTATCAGTCCGCCGACAGACTGTACACATGCCGGACTGTCTGCTGAAAACCCGCCCAGCGGGAGGTGACGACGGACCTGTCGTTGCCTGCAGTCAGGCGTGTGTACGGACCTTTACCCTGCAGCAACACAAGGTAACTCTGAAAGGGGCCTCACTCAGATGTGATTCAGACACTGATGCATGAAAGATCAGCAGGATGCCAGGCAACTGGTATTGTTTAAAAAGGAATTAAATTCAGTATGACAAGCCTTCATATCCCTCTAAAGTCAATTGTCCTTTAAGAGTAGGAGGTTAAAGTTAGTATTAGGCATGGTTTTGAGGGTTAATATTTGTAGCTTAGACCATACAGAATTTTTTTTTTTTTTTAAGACAAGTGTCTAATATAAAAATGTTCCTACCAATACTTTGATTCTGCTCATGGTCCATTGTGACATCCTTAAAAAACTCCCGATAGCCTTTTAAATATTCCCTCATGGTGGAGTATACTTCAGCATCTTCAGTCTTTAAAGTAATCTAAAATACGAAATAAAAAAATGAACTTAAAGCGGACCAGAACTTCACCTCAGCTCTAATAGATGAACAACAGCATATTAACTTTTAAAGAAAAAAAAAAATCTTGGTTACAGATGATACAAATCCTGAAATAAATCTGCAGTGTATTTACTTCCTGCTTTCATGGAGTCAGACATATTGTTAACATCCTGTGCTTTCAATTGAGCTTATCTGCCATGGCAGTCAGGTGACACGGGGAGAGCTCAAACTACAACTTGTGATTACACACAAATGAGGGGGAATTAGACAGGCTAAACTCTCTAAATACACACAGAGTGCATTTCTCTGTTTTCCTTTTGTCCTGTGCAAGAGTTCAGGTCCATTTTAACAGACAGAAATTGTAGTTAAAACATTAAAATAGTTTAAACAATGCGTTTAAACAGCAAAGATTTGTTTCCTGGATTTACTGTAGGTCTCATGATAATGATAGAATATGGACTGTCACAGTTGAAGAGAAAGCAGGCTGGCACATGCAGGTTCCAAAGCAATAAAACAGCTTTATTTACTCCGGCTGATACACATAAAGACATGCAGTTGTCATAAATGACCGTTTTGCCTACCCTGTTGCTGATGGCTGTGGGGTGAGGTGGTGGACTGCAGGCATGGTCGGAAGAGCCCATTTCTGTTTCCGGGACAATTCCGCATACCGTCATACCGAAATTCCGCTACCGTTTCATTCCGACGGTATTCCGGAGCTGTTCCGCGGAATTCCGACGTATCCGGAATTCCGTCGGAAAAATTAGGTATCTGTCTTACCCTCTAGACCATGAATCACACTACATGCTAAAGCTTGTCTAGCATAAACCATACTACCATTATGATCAATTCAATAGAAAAAGTAGCATGATTAAGGATTTGTACTTTTTGAAAAGCATGCTTATATACCGTAGCTGGGATTTGAATCCAGGACTCAGTGTGTAGTAGGTATCTGTCTTACCCTCTAGACCATGAACCACACTACATGCTAAAGCTGGTCTAGCATAAACCATACTACCATTATGATCAATTCAATAGAAAAAGTAGCATGATTAAGGATTTAAGGAGGAGGAGGAGGAGGAGGAGGAGGAGAGAGATTTTTTGGGTGTCATTCCGGAAAACTTCGTCGGAATTATAAAATTTCCGTGGAATTCCGTTTAAGAGGTATAGGAATTCCGTTCCGACCACCGGAATCGGAATTAGCTAATTCCGGCCGGAATCACGGAATTAATAATTCCGCAGAATTTTCCGACCATGCCTAGTGGACTGTAAGGGTATCAGTTGAAAAGGGCTCCTGAGCCATCTGTGTAAAAAGGGTGCCACCCTAGACTTCAATCTTATTTGACGCAAATCGCAGCTATAAGGTGGTGAAAAGGGCACTGGAGTTTTTTTTTTTCAGTGCCAGTAAAGATTTCTCAAGGGAAATGGGGTATCCGCTGCTGATTGGGATAAAGTTTGATTCTTGGTTACAATCCTGTTTCCACTAGCCAGCATGCGTCCTGAGAGACGCTGGATGGCACTTCCTTGTTGTGCAGCCGAATCCCGGAAGATGTGCCATGCACAGCTATGGGATTCTCTGCCCCCTGCATGGAAAAATGCTGCAATGTTGGCCGAATAACTATGGCAAGCGATTCGTCCCATTTTTCCCTACGGCAGTTTCCCCACGCAATTTGCCTGTGGGGAAACTATGAGGATTCATCCCGATTTCCGTGCTAGTGGAAACGGGCCCTGACTAAAGATGCATACACACATCAGACTATAGTCTTTGGAAACTGAAAGATCACAGACCAATCTTACCACCCTTCATGTAGTATGAGAGCCATACTCTACACAGTCTTTTCTATGGAGCTGAACTCCACATCAGAAAAAAATCTTTGCAAGATGCTGCACACACAGATGCTGTACAGACACAAAAGATCAGTATCTGCAAAAGATCTGTTCCTGCCAAAAATCCATCCCTGCAAATTGCAATGATAGTCTATGAGATCTGCAGATCATCATACACACATGATTTAACTGACATTCATCTGCAGATCAGATCCACCAGGATGGATTTTCAGATCTGTGGATGATTGCTTGATCTGCAGATGAATGTCAGTTAAATCATGTGTGTATGATGATCTGCAGATCTCATAGACTATCATTGCAATTTGCAGGAATGGATTTTTGGCAGGAACAGATCTTTTGCAGATACTGATCTTTTGTGTCTGTACAGCATCTGTGTGTGCAGCATCTTGCAAAGATTTTTTTCTGATGTGGAGTTCAGCTCCATAGAAAAGACAGTGTATAGTATGCAGAGCCGGATTAAGGCTAAATGGGGCCCTAAGCAAAGTAACTGATTTGGGCCCCCCATCATGTCGTAATAGAATCAGAAGATGCAGCTGCACAGCAACATGCTGCACACACCAGGGCAGCCGAGCTACTGGTTGCTATGGGCAACAGCCCGCTTTCCTCTGTGGGTGCACAATGCAGGGAATAGCAGCGGCAAAATGCAGAGTGAGAGATGAATGGCTGGGACATTTGCACTCAGGGACTGGGGCACCCCTGTGAAGAGGGCGCTAGATATCACAGAAGCTGCACTTTCCCCCTGCATCTCAAACCTAGCAATAGCAGAAAGCTCTGGACACCGCCAAACCGGAAGCCGTTCCCCAGACAGAATTACATAACCACCCCCACCACCGGACAACCGATTTCCTCCCAAACTAGACAGCCACCATGCAGCCTCCATCCCAGTAAATACGATAGTCAGTGCAGTTTCTAGGCTAAAATGCACCCAGGACGAGGGTGTAAAAATTGCGCCCCCCCCCCCCCCCGGGAGCAAGGTATGGGTGCCCGCAGTATAGGTTAGCCAGGTCTAGTTTCACTTAGTATAGGTCCCCCCAGTATAGGAAGCCAAGAATAGGTACCCCAGTATAGGTAGCCAGGCATAGGTGAGCCAGTATAGTTGCCCCCGCTATAGGTTAGCCAGGTAGGTGCCTCCAGTATAGGTAGCCAGTATAGTTGCCCCCAGTATAGGTTAGATAGGCAGGCGCCCCCGGTATAAGTTAGATAGGTAGGTGCCCCAGTACAGGTTAGCTAGGTGGGTGCCTCTAATATAGGTAGCCAGAATAGTTGCCCCCAGCATAGGTTAGATAGGTAGGTGCCCCCAGTATAAGTCATTTAGGTAGGTGTCTCCAATATAGGTAGCCAGTATAGTTGTCACCTGTATAGGCTAGCTAGGTAGGTAGGTGCCCCAATACAGGTTAGATAAGTGCCCCCAGTATAGGTTAGATAAGTAGCTGCCCCCCCAGTATAGGTTAGATAGGTAGCTGCCCCCCAGTATAGGTTAGATAGGTAGGTTCCCCTCAGTATACGTTAGATAGGTAGGTGCCCCCCAGTATAGGTTAGATAGGTAGCTGCCCCCCAGTGTAGGTTAGATAGGTAGCTGCCCCCCAGTGTAGGTTAGATTAGGTAGGTGCCCCCCAGTATAGGTTAGATAGGTAGTTGCCCCCCAGTATAGGTTAGATTAGGTAGCTGCCCCCCAGCGTAGGTTAGATTAGGTAGGTGCCCCCCAGGATAGGTAGCTGCCCCCCAGTGTTGGTTAGATAGGTAGCTGCCCCCCAGTGTAGGTTAGATTAGGTAGGTGCCCCCCAGTATAGGTTAGATAGGTAGCTGCACCCCAGTGTAGGTTAGATTAGGTAGCTGCCCCCCAGCGTAGGTTAGATTAGGTAGGTGCCCCCCAGGATAGGTTAGATAGGTAGCTGCCCCCCAGCGTAGGTTAGATTAGGTAGGTGCCCCCCAGGATAGGTTAGATAGGTAGCTGCTCCCCAGGATAGGTTAGATAGGTAGCTGCCCCCCAGCGTAGGTTAGATTAGGTAGGTGCCCCCCAGGATAGGTTAGATAGGTAGCTGCCCCCCAGCGTAGGTTAGATTAGGTAGGTGCCCCCCAGGATAGGTTAGATAGGTAGCTGCCCCCCAGGATAGGTTAGATAGGTAGCTGCCCCCCAGCGTAGGTTAGATTAGGTAGGTACCCCCCAGGATAGGTTAGATAGGTAGCTGTCCTCCATAATGGAGGGGGGAAGCACCGTAGCCGCGGGGAGGGCAGCCCGACCTCTCCCTCCCTCTCCCGGGCCGCCCTCCATGCTCCCCCCTCAGATGTATATTGAGCAGCAGCAGCAGCCAGGGAGGGAGCGCTGTATACAACATACCTCCCTGGCTCCAAGCGCTGTTCTCTCGTCGCCGGTCTTCTCCCATCTGCCTACACGCGTATACATACGCTGCTTCCGGCTAAACAGGAAGCAGCGTGTGTATAAGCGTGTATGCATTGCAGAGAGAAGAAGACCGGCGGCGAGAGAGCAGTGCTTGGAGCCAGGGAGGTATGTTGTATACAGCGCTCCCTCCCTGGCTGCTGCTGCGCTCTACATCTGAGGGGGGAGCACGGAGGGCGGCCCGGGAGAGGAAGGGAGAGGTCGGGCTGCCCTCCCCGCGGCTACGGTGCTAAGTTCCCCCCTCCATTACAGCGCCCCCCTCCCAACAGCGCCCCGGGCGGTGGCACGCCCCGCACGGGGCTAGAAACGGCCATGACGATAGTCCAGCAGAGAAGGCAGCCGCAGCGGGGGAGAAGGACAGCACCAGATGACTCACATTCACCTATTGCGATCCAAGCAATAGAGGTCCCGTCATCCGGAGCCCATCTGTCTCCTCTAGAGTGCTGCCGCTCTGTTACTACTACTATTACTACTTCCTACTTCCTGTCTGATCTGAGAATCAGGAAGTTCAGCACGAGCGGCTGCACTGTAGAAGAGACAGATGGGTTTCAGATGACGGGATCTCTATCGCTTGGATCATGGATCGGTGAATGAGCATTTGCCATCTGTTGCTATCATTCTTGCTGCAGCTGTGGATCTCTGTGGGAAGGGAGGGAGGAGTGGGCAGCGGCAGAGCGCACAGTAGCAGGAGGGGGACCTAGGAGGAGAGACTGGCTCTGAAGACAATCAGCAGTGCACAGCATCATTTGACAAGACAAGACAAATAACATTTATATCGCGCTTTTCTCCTGGCGGACTCAAAGCGCCAGAGCTGCAGCCACTAGGACGCGCCCTATAGGCAGTAGCAGTGATAGAGAGACTTGTCTAAGGTCTCCTACTGAATAGGTGCTGGCTTACTGAACAGGCAGAGCCGAGATTCAAACCCAGGTCTCCTGTGTCAGAGGCAGAGCCCTTAAAGGGACTCTGAGCAGTGCCTGTGGGTATGTCTTTAAGCATACCCACAACTAATTAATTACATCCTCACACCTACCAGCATGATGTTTGTAATTATATCCCCCTGGGTTCATTATATTTCATTGCATTGTGCTGAATCGAGCTGCCGACTTTGGAGAAAAGTCGTCCTGTGGCCGCGATTTCAATCACGAAAATAGTGAAAACTAAAAGGCATAGGGTGACCGTTTATATATCATTGGAAAGAGGAGAAAGAGAGCTTTAAAATGATATGCATCTTTCCATAGTTACTGCACTGCTCAGAGTCCCTTTAACCATTATACCATCAAGCCACCGCTGACAGGATGGCGAGGGCTGGTTTAGGTGCTGATGGGGCCCCTTTGACTCTGAATGGGGCCCCAAGCGACTGCTTTTGTTGCCTGGTTGGTAATCCGGCCCTGATAGTATGGCTCTCATACTACATGAAGGGTGGTAAGATTGGTCTGTGATCTTTAAGTTTCCAAAGACTATAGTCTGATGTGTGTATGCACCCTTAAATGGTGAGATCATGGCCTCCAGTAGTCTAGCAGAGGTTAAGAAGATACTGTCAATAAATAGGAAAAATTTGGACCACTCAATTTCTAGGGAATAATACATTAACCAATTCCTGAACATCCATGGGGGGCAGAAAGTGGCCACACACATATGTACGTGCGTCATCCCAAAGACCACCCCCACCCACCCACAGCACCCGCGGGTGTATTGTGATTGTGTCTCATGCAAACTAAGTGGTTTTAAAATGTCTGTTTTACAGGAAAAACCCAAATGTGTACTCGGCCACCAAAAGCAATTGGGGAACAAAAATGGTCTAGTGGGTGTGCAAACTGGGAAATCAATCTGTTTATGGCCTAATTCCTTGTAATAATCACATAGAACTCTAGATAGAACTCTAGATGATAAACACTGGCAAACCTGGTTCCACTGATTGTAATGCTAAGGGGCACTGATGGGTGCAATATGATATAACTTATTGCCAGTGGCTCTTACCTGTGATGCAAATATAATTTTTAAAACCAGCAGTGATTTAAAAAAAGGATTTCCTATTTTTACATATACTGGAGCATATTTCTATACAATTTGCACCAATTAGCCAACTCATCTTTTCCCAACTGCATAAAAGAAATGCTACATTTTAAAGCGGAATATAACCCTGCATTTCAACTTTGCTCTAAAACATTATTTACAGCATATTATATGCAAAAAGCATTTTTTTTTTACTAGACCAGCATTGGAAGAGTTAAAGAGTCTGAAGCGAGAATAAATCTCGCTTCAGACCTCATAGATAGAAGGGGCACGTGTGCCCCTGCTAAAACGCCGCTATCCCGCGGCTTAACGGGGGTCCCTGACCCCCCCAAATCCGCTCCGTACAGCGGGGGAGCGCTTCCTGGTTGGGGCAGGGCTAACCGCCGCAGCCCTGCCCCACGCGCGTCTGTCAGCGCGTATCTCCGCCTCTCCCCCGCCCCTCTCAGTCTTCCTTCACTGAGAGGGGCGGGGAAAAGGCGGCGATGCGCCGCTGACAGACGCGACTGGAGGCAGGGCTGCAGCCGTTAGCCCTGCCTCCAGGAAGCCAAAAATCACGACCAAATCTGCGACCAAGTGTTGCAGTGGTCGCTTTGGGGGTGAAGGGACCCCCGTTAAGCCGCGCTATAGTGGCGGTTTAGCAGGGGCACACATGCCCCTGCTAACTATGAGCTCTGAAGCGAGATTTATTCTCGCTTCAGAGTCTCTTTAAACACAGAGGTTTAAAGTTCCGTGGAGAGATATGCAGAAGTTCAGATTGTTACATTCTATTTAGTTATATGTATCTATTGAGAAATGTTACACACTCTTTGGCTGTCCTCCAACTCCTTCTCAGTCAGAGAGATGAGTCACATTCAACACTTAGATACATTTATATAAACAAAATGTATCTATGTCAGCTTCAGATGCGTCTGCAGAATTTTCCAGGAACTTTAAAGCACTGTGTAACCCTTCCAATGCTGGTCTAGTTAAAAAAAATGCTGGTATAATATAATATACTGTAAATAATGTTTTAGAGCAAAGTTGAAATGCAGGGTTATATTCCGCTTTAAGAAGTAATTTCACTAGAGCTGCTCACCTTTTCAGTAAGTAGTTTGATTATCTTATTATTAAATTCCAAGATCTTGTTTACTTTGGTTGGTTCACGTACCACAGGACTAGCATCTTCTTCAAGCGTAAAAGAGTTGCAGACTGTGGTCTTGCTACATTTCTTAACAATAATATAATCCTGAGACAGATTGGACAACAACAAAGCTAAATTAGACTGTAAATTATTTAAAAACACACAGCCACAAAAAAACAAATGCAATAATTATGTTTTTGTCATTCAGAAAGGTGCTATGTTCTTGGTGCCACTTATTTAACCATTTTAAAAGGGATCCTGAGCACGAATAATTGACTTACCTGGGGCTTCCTCCAGCCCACCGTAGGCCGCAAGTTCCCCCGGCATCCTCCTGGCTCCTCTCCCAATCCTGGCTGACGGCTTCGGCCTGAAGTCGTTAGGGCTGCTTCCTGCCTGGCCGATATGCGTAATCACGTCAGCCGGCTATGCGTCATCACGCCGGCCGGCATGAGAGTTCTGTGCATGCGCAGTACATGCGAAGGGCGTGTAGCCAGGTGACGCGATTACGCATATTGGCAAAGTGGAAAGCAGCCCTGACGACTTCAGGCCAAAGTCGTACCGTAGCGGAGCCGCCAGAGGGGACTGGGAGAGGAGCCAGGACGACGCCGGGGGACCTTGCGGCCTATGGTGGGCTTGAGGAAGCCCCAGGTAAGTCACTATTTCATTTTTAATTAGTAATAACGGTCCCGTTAAGTGGAATTCCTACCATTAAATAACATTTGTTTTTATATTTACATAGAACTATGAGCAAAGGTGTTTTTCCAGTTGCAGAGAGGTCTCCTTGCTTCATGCCTGATGTATACAGCACCAGAATCTGAAGGACTGAAGAAAAAAAAGTTTCTAAGCTGTCGCTGTTACATTATTAACCACAGTGATTGAAATCTACACCCTGTTTTAAGGCCGTTATTCCTGCCAGGGTGTAGTTTTCACCTCACAACTGCGCGTTCTCACCGATCCGGCCAATCTCGTCGCTGTCCCCCGCCTCAGCTCACTTGCCCTGTGGTCTCTAAGATGGCAGAGCTCTGTGAGCCGGTCAGGAGCAGATTTTGTTGGCTCTTGACCCTGTCATCAATGTGAGCAAATCCCATTGGCTTACCTTGATCACACGGTCAGGAGCCAATGGAAGTGGCTCCTTACCGGCTCACAGAGCTCTGCCGTCATAGAGACGGAAGAGTGGGTGGCCTGAGGTGTGCGGCGTGTACTACAGTAGCGACAATTCACCCCAGGGTAAAGAGACATCTTCCTGATGGCATTATGCAAGTCCTGATACCTCAGGCTTTCCACATGAGTATGTTTGGGTCTGGAGACAGCTTGGTAAGGAACAGAACATTATACTAGGAGAGGGGTGGGAGGAGGCACCCCAGGGTAAATAGACATCTTATAAACTACTAAAAAGTAAACTGTCTTTCCTCAGATGAAGAATGAATTTTTAAAAAGAATATGTATATATTTTTGGTAATGAAACGCTTTGTTATTGGTGTCCAATAAAAATGTATTATTTTGTACAATTCATTCTTCATCTGAGGTAAGACCATTTACTTTTTACTAGTACATAAGATTTCTATGTACCCTGGTGCACCTCCTCCCACCATCTCAGTATATCCCCTAGTGATAGTACTGGAGCAAGTGAAGTTAGCATTTGTCACAGCTATTCCAGATGGGGACAGATAGGGAAGGAGTTTTTCTAAATGGAAATTCCATTCTAAATGGAATGGAAAGTATTGAAATGCCACTACTGCTGAGGAAACAGCAGTCTCTGCAGTTGGGCTGGTTATATTGCAAGTATTAATGCCACGTTTTATTTCAGATTAGCAACAATGCAAAACACAACTGTTCTACATTGTTCCTAACAGAGATTGTGAAAGGGAGTGTCCACTGCAGCCAGTGACTGGATTAGTCCATGATTTTAAAATGAGTAACAAGCTCCTAGTCTACGCTGCTAATTACTCATAAAGCAAGATGAGAGGTTTCCAGGCTGTCTGTACACTATAAATAGAGTACAGATTCCAGGCTTGTAAAGAAGTGCGATTTCAGCTTCAGTCAGTTTCGGAAATTTTTAACTGGCTATAAGCTGAAATAGAAAGATCCTTTAACAAGTACAAAGTAAAACAAAAAGCATTGTGGAAGATCAATATATACAGTGGGATGCGAAAGTTTGGGCAACCTTGTTAATCGTCATGATCTTACTGTATAAGTTGTTGGTTGTTACGATAAAAAAAGTCAATATATCATATAGGAGACACACACACAGTGATATTTGAGAAGTGAAATTAAGTTTATTGGCTTTACAGAACGTGCGCAATAATGGTTTAAATAAAATTAGGCAGGTGCATACATTTGGGCAGTTATTTTATTGGATTCCAAAACCTTTAGAACTAATTATTGGAACTCAAATTGGCTTGGTAAGCTCAGTGACCCCTGACCTACATACACAGGTGAATCCAATTATGAGAAAGAAGTATTTCAAGGGGTCAGTTGTAAGTTTCCCTCCTCTTAATTTTCTCTGAAGAGAAGCAAGATATGGGTCTCAAAACAACTCTCAAATATCCTGAAGACAAAGATTGTTCACCATCATGGTTTAGGGGGAAGGATACAGAAAGCCGTCTCAGAGATTTCAAATGTCGGTTTCCACAGTTAGGAACATATTAAGGAAATGGAAGACCACAGGCTCAGTTCAAGTTAAGGCTCGAAGTGGCAGACCAAGAAAAATCTCAGATTAACAGAAGCGACGAATGGTGAGAACAGTCAGAGTCAACCCACAGACCAGCACCAAAGACCTACAACATCATCTTGCTGCAGATGGAGTCACTGTGCATCGTTCAACCATTCAGCGCACTTTACACAAGGAGATGCTATATGTGAGAGTGATGCAGAGGAAGCCTTTTCTCTGCCTACAGCACAAACAGAGCTGCTTGAGGTAAGATAAAGCACATTTGGACAAGCCAGCTTCATTTTGGAGTAAGGTGCTGTGGACGGATGAAACTAAAATTGAGTTATTTGGGTATAACAAAGGGCATTATGCATGGAGGAAAAAGAACATAGCATTCCAAGAAAAACACCTGCTACCTACAGCAAAATATGGTGGTTCCATCATGTTGTGGGGCTGTGGGGCCAGTGCAGGGACTGGGAATCTTGTCATAGTTGAGGGACGCATGGATCCCACTCAGTATCAGCAGATTCTGGAGATGAATGTCCAGGAATCAGTGACAAAGCTGAAGCTGCGCCGGGGCTGGATCTTTCAGATCAACGACCCTAAACACTGCTCAAAATCCACTAAGGCATTCATGCAGAGGAACAAGTACAACGTTCTGGAATGGCCATCTCAGTCCCTAAACCTGAATATAATTGAAAATCTGTGGTGTGAGTTAAAGAGAGCTGTCTATGCTCGGAAGCCATCAAACCTGAATGAACTAGATATGTTTTGTAAAGAGGAATGGTCCAAAATACCTTCAAGCAGAATCCAGACTCTCATTGGAACCTACAGGAAGCATTTAGAGGCTGTAATTTCTGCAAAAGGAGGATCTACTAAATATTGATTTCATTTCATTTCTTTTTTGTGGTTCCCAAATTTATGCAAACTTGTATACAGTACACTGCACTGGTATGTAAAATTAATATACTCTACGTATATAAAACCAGGTGGTGCACGTTCAATACACAAAGTGTATCTACACCTACACCACACCCAACAGACTAGGCACTCACCCTTATCCTATGACCCTCAACCCGATGGGTCACAAAGCACTTGTGGGATACTCCCAGGGGATCCCCAGCCTTTAACGATCCACTGCTCACTTAATGCTGTATACTCTTCACAAAGAATGCACCTCAAAATAAAAGCACAAGGCTCCCATAGCGTAAATCCATCCGGAAATGTATTAAAAGGTTAAAAATGCACACACTCACATATTCCTCAGCGTATAGTAAGGCATAGAGTTTTAGTGGGCTCTCCCCCATACGGTGGCCATCTGGCTGGGCTTATGCGCCCACAGGCACCGTGTGTCTGGATCCCCGCTCGCCTCGGCCTCCACGCGGCACGCTGTACTGGTTCCTCATTGGTGACCCCGCCAGGCATTCTTTGTGAAGAGTATACAGCATTGAGTGAGCAGTGGATCATTAAAGGCTGGGGATCCCCTGGGAGTATCCCACAAGTGCTGTGTGACCCATCTGGTTGAGGGTCATAGGATAAGGGTGAGTGCCCAGTCTGTTTGTGGTGGAGGTGTAGATACACTGAAGCATATGCCAAGTATTATCTGTGAAGCTTGAAGCTATATAAGGCCTATTAGTGCTACTTGCACTGTATGGACTCTTTTGGCGGTCTTTAGTTGCTGTAGGACTACTGTCACAAGTGTAGCACAGTTCTAATTTGTATTTGCGACCAAATTTATGCACCTGCCTAATTTTGTTTAAACAATTATTGCACACTCTCTGTAATTTAATGATATATTTAACTGACATTTTATCATAACAACCAACGATTTATACAGTAAATTTATAACGATTAACAAGGTTACCAAAACTTCCGCATCCCACTGCATTTATAGCATTATTTAGTTGAAGCAAACCTAAAGTGAAACTAGACTGATGAGTTGCATATTGTATTTCAAGGTGTACCCATGGCGAACCTTTCGTACGAAAACACATACTTTCCTAAGTCACATACTTGCCTAAGAAGAAGGAAGCCTCTGGATTCTATAGAGGATTCCCATGCCATCCTCTGTCCTGTGCTGATTCCCCCCCCCCCCCAAGAATTCAGGCAAGCTTGTCGGAATGAATATTGAGGCCATGTTCCTCTTCTGGCAACTGCAGGAGTATGGCCATGCCTGTGCCAAAAGAGGATCGCCGCCCCGATATTAAGGAGGAGGGCCCTGGCAAGCAGAAGCGAAGATGGGAAGCCTCAACAGGACCCAGAAGCTTCCCTCTTTTTCGAAAAGTATGTGTTTCTTAACCCAAAATTTCAGGTCGGGTTGCCATGTGCACTTTAGCAGAATAGCAGGACTTTTATGAACGTCCTATTTGCACTAAAGTTGCATAAAAAGAACGGTTTTTGGACATGCTTTTTTGCAGGAAGTGGTTAAAGATTTCACGTATTTCAGAGACAACCACTGCACAGAGGAATCTCAGTCTGCTGAACATTATTTTTATTAGTTCCATGCACTGAGAAGTTTAACTTAAAGTAGACCTGAGATGGGGCAAAAGGAAATATTTATACATACCTGGGGCTTCCTCCAGCCTGATTTGGTTCCTTGCCGTCCTTCTACACCGCCTGGATCGTCCATAATTTGCCCCAGAAAGTTCTTTTGCGCAGAACGCTCCCGGCCATGGGCGCATGAAAGGGGCGCGTGCATGGCCGGACTGCGCCTGCGCTGACTGGAGGATTTTTCGGGGCCAATTGCTGAGGATCCAGGTGGTGGCCCAGGTGTGTATACATTTTTCCTTTTGCCCCATCTCAGGTACAAGTTCTGATTTATTTTCTAAAACAATAGGACTTATTTAATACATTTCAGAGCCCACCTAAAGAACTAGAAGATTCTCTGGAAGATGTAATGATTAATCATATACATAGTATGAGACAGATCCACAGATGTACATTTCTAATACAAATATCTATAAACAAGATTCTGTAATAAATTATGAAATCAATATGCATGATATCTAGCAGTAACCCATGAGAGGATCATTGGACAGAGGCCAGTAAACTGAAAAGGAAAACATAGCTCGGCTTAGATCTGGAAAAACATATACCACTATTGATGCCAATAATGTATAACAACATCCCAACAAAGGGTTTTTAGATAAAAGATGAATGAATTTCACAGATGAAAGAATGTAACTGACATTTCCTGTACAACTACTCAGGAGCCTCTGCATCACCCCTGAGCATATATGAAACGGGGCACAACTCCCTGCTCAACAAGTCTTGCATCTTTCTCCCATTGGGCCATACCTATGAAGCTGCTGACTGTTTCCAGTAGAACTCTGAAATGAATTTCTCATGCAGGCAGAATGCCTTTAAAAATATGCTTAGAAAATTGCTTTTGTAAATAAAGTGCTCAAAAATGTGGCCAATTCTCTGAGAATCCCTTTCAAAGTACAGCAGAAACAAAATGCTGGGATAGTGATAGAGCCCCATAAGATTTTTTCTGACCGTTGATTTATGTACCATGAAGTTATTGTTTTGCTGTAAGGATAGCAGACTACTGCTAGCCATACGCTACAATTTCTGATAGATCAGGTGAACGATCAATATCTTCCAGATATTGACATGACCAAACCATATTACATCGATATTTCAACTGTAATAATGGTTGAGGCCACCTGTGCCGAACATCTAGCTCATGTACAGCTGCCCCCGGACCCCACTGATGCGTCAGCGAGCAATTAGTCTGGCGATTATAGTTTTCCTCGCTCACACCACCCGTTCTGTGCCGTTCTACTGTGTGCCGCCTCTGCTGTGAATCTAGCTTATGTACAGTTGCCCCCAACCCCCGAGTGACAAACTGATCTGTCTAGCGGTCGTTTTTACCACTCACCCCACCTGCTCTGTGCAGTTTAATCATGAACCATGGTGTCTGCTCTCCACCTATCTGCATTGCAAGCAGAACACATCGCTAGCTTCTGCCCCAAACTGTCTTCTAAAATTCAATCTTCGGTTTCAAACAATGAAAGAGAGTATAGTCTTGTGTGTACTATGCTCAACTCCAGTGAAAGATACAGATGGCAACTTCTCAGCACAGGTGCTCCTGTAGCTGCACTCTAGCCAGCCTCCTCTTCCGTGTGTACCAGGTCCCAGCTTGATGATCTCATCAGGCCAGGATCCAGTATTGAGGCTGGAGAAGTCTGACTAGAGTGCGGGACACAGGAATGCTAAGAGATGAAAGACATGAATTACCTCAGCCTCACTTCTGAGTACTGATCCCTGCAGGAGAGGATCAGGATGGGCCGGGAAATAAACATGAGAGGGGGCTTCTCTGAATAGTCACTGATTGAGCTTAGGACTTAGGAGATAATGAACACAAGTTGGCGTTAGTACATGCCGTGTAATCATTAATTGCTGAGGATGTCTGCATGAGTACAGCCGTGCCTGCGTAGTAAGCTGGAGCCGCACCGGGTCCATGCTACTATGCAGGTGTGGCATGGCTCGGAAAGCCTCTATATAGGATCCAGGGGACTCCCTCTTCTTACTTTTTTTTTTTTTGACCCAAGCGTCGGCTCGGGTTCACTTTAAGCTTGTTAAACTGTGGTGACACATACATAAACATCTAAGCATGTTTGCAGTTCAAATGCCAAAGGTGTGTATTTGTCTTTACCTGCTATCAGCATATTTTTCAGAAGATACCATGCTTCACTATCTGCTCACCTCTCCAATTAGAAGGTAGATGAGTTCCAAGGTGTGTGTGACAATATTACCAATCATTTGGTTTTTGTCCTTGGTCATTTTCTTCACCAAATTAAATAAGTTGGTTAAATGCTCAGATATATCCTTTGGCTGTGTACTGCCTGCAGCAAAAAAAAAAAGAAAAAAGAAAAAAAAAAGAAAAGGTACAATAAATTAGTGTCTGGTCACAATTCATAGTGAATGTCTTGCTTGGTAAGCACAGTTCTTTAGTATTTACATGCATTGCAGCATCAGTCTGCACATACAACATGCACAAGTTACGAAGAACAACTGACAAGGGGGGGGGGGGGTTAGGATAGACTTGCAACGTAAATGCCTCTATAAAATTAAAGAAAGGAATACATCTACGTGAATAGCCATAACAGGACGGACCTTTCGGCGAGGTTCACACTTGCCCACATGAAAAGTTTTTTTCCCCATATTTGATTCGTACACCATGCTTGATAGTTTGAGTTTTTCACATGCATTCTTTCAGAGTAGCTAAAGAAAGTCAATTAGAATTAGCATGCGGTTTGCAAGTTCATGCTGCAAGATGTATTGCTTTTTTTGCGCATTCGAAAACAAACGCATTGTCACAATTTTTTAAACAGAAGTACCAATCTTCATTGAATTCCACTGTAAGGGCTTGATTCACAAAGCCGTGCCATGCGTTTAGCACTCAATGTGATGCGCATGAAGGTTTGTGTGTGTAAACAGTTACGTGCGTGCGCTACCGAAGGTGTTCGCGCGTTAATGCGCGCACTTTGCCGCGTTACCGCACGCACTTAAATCTTTACACGCATAAACCTGCACGCACGTCACATTGCATGCTACACGCATAGCACGGTTGTGCGATGCGTTGGCACGGCTTTGTGAATCAAGCATGAGCCCTGCCTAAAAGGAAAGTCTGCCTTGCTTCACCCCTGTGAGCACTGCATGGCGGGGCAAATCAGATGAAGTCTGTGTGAACACCGCTCGACCCACCAAATCGCTGGACCGTGCACGACCAGGTCAGCAAGGCCCACAGTACACAGAAAGAAGGTCCACACTTGTCCAGGATTCAAAGTCTTTATTTAGGACGTATCCAGTATAGCAATACACACATGCATCAATAAGCTAACATGTTTCGAGCTACCTCAGCTCTTAATCATAGCGGGGCAAATCAGCACGCTACCTCCCAGTGTGCAACCAGACCTCACCTGTCAGGCAATAGGAATAACAATAATACTATTG
Organism: Hyperolius riggenbachi; assembly: GCF_040937935.1. NCBI lineage: Eukaryota > Metazoa > Chordata > Amphibia > Anura > Hyperoliidae > Hyperolius > Hyperolius riggenbachi. Next base: position 246,034,224 of record NC_090648.1, on the reverse strand, counting down.
ATTTTAGGCCTCACAATTCTAGAGTTCCGTCTTGACTTACCCTCACATGATTCTTCCAGGAAACCAGATTTTTCGGAAAACTTTTAAGAAGAAACACAGAAAATGAACAGGCTATCTTACATCACAACATAAGCTAGTGAAATAAGGTTTTGTTTAATAGGTAGTTGGCATACGGGGGTGTAGCTAGAAATCACTAGGCCCTCCTGCAAAAAACTTTGGATGGGGCCCCCTCTCCCTCACTTTCTGCACAGGTAAACTGAGAACCAATGTTATTCAATTGGCTAGTGCACACTTGAATGCGTTTTCCCCATGCAAATAAAAACTGACAGCATTGAAGCACTGCACACATTTTCCCTATCAATTACATTAGCTTCTGTGATAAAACGTACATTTTTACACATACAGACAAGAAAACGCATACAGAAAAACGACCACAGAAAACCCGACAGACGAGTGTGCTCCCAGCCTCAGCTTATTACACTCACTCTGTCCATCCTGCTCTGCAGACTTCTCCAGCATCACTATAGTACAGAGCACTTGAGGGAGGGGTGGAGAGGTTGGGCGCTGTGCACAAGAGCCTGCTGCACACTAAATAGGGACTGTCTACAAATCTTTGTATGGTTCCTTATCAGTGGCTGAGAAGATGCAGTCATTACAACAATTGTGCAGAGAGCTTTTTCTCTCTCCGTGTACTTAGCTGTCAGTCTCTCATTACAGGGACAAGAAACTTCTCCCCCCACAGGGCCCCCTGCGGCTGCATCCCTTGCAGGGTCTATTGTTATGCCCCGTCTTTGTATGAAATAGCAGTATGCTCACCTCATCAAGCTCATCACTTATTTTGTAAGCTAGCTCCAGCAACTTCTCCAACATAAACCTGTTTTCAAGTTTTAAGTCCGATATTTCCATGCTAGTAGAATTATCTTCCATCATAGAGGACTTGGCACTTCCTTTGACAGGCTCCCCACATTTCTTCACAACTTTATAATCCTAAATCAATAGGGAAAAACAGAACACGTCTCAAAAACTAAAACCTGACATTTACATCAAAATATTAACATTTGTGGTCCTTAAACTGTGCTGGTAGGACCAGTGGTCGGCTGCGAGCATGCGTCAGGTAATCTCAAGCCATGAATGGTTACATTCATCTATTGGGTGGATTAAAGTAAATGGCAATGAACATTACCGGTCAGTATCATCAGGTCAGGTTGAATAAAACATGAATTGTAGTCGTTTGCTCTTGGAAGATACTCCACTTTTGCTCCAGTTATTTTTTCACACGTGTTGATAAATTAGCCCCTCTGGGAGCAAAAGAGTTAATATAATCATCACAGGAGACAAAGCTGTTTCTTCCTTTATAAAGAATAGTAACACTATCCATAATTGCAGATATCAAAACAACAAATGTTGATTCCGGAGATTCCTTTAATGACTAACTGTACATGGTTTATCACAAGCTTTCGAAACTAAGTTTATTTTTCAGGCATTATACAGAACTGTATCAGAACTGTACACTCATGCCAATTTATTTGTCCTGTTCTTCAATTCCATTCATACTTGGTAGGTTGTGGTATCTTCTGTGGTTAAGCATGGGAAGTGTGGTCCGGTGTTAGTCGAGGAGCAGAAATGCAGACCTCAAACCAACAAACATTATTTCCAGTGATACTTTTAATGACTAACTGTACATGGTTTATTGCAATCTTTTCGAAACATTAAGGTTCTACTTCAGGCATTATACGGTTCTGATGTAGTTCTGTATAATACCTGAAAAAGAAACAACGTTTTGAAAGCTTGCAATAAACCATGTACAGTCAGTCATTAAAGGTATCACTGGAATCAATGTTTGTTGGTGTGATATCCATAACTGCAATTTATCATTAGTTATGCAGTAAAGAAAAAAAAAAAAAGAAAAAAAATGAATAAAAGCTTTTAGGGTTTCTTCGATAAACAGAATTAGACTTTAAATTTGTGAAACCACAGATACGGGTTTAGTTGCTTGCACTTACATGTCAATCCTGTATTTCTCTGGAAATAGAAGTCGGTTTGTAAAATGGAAATGGAAAAAGCCCTCCACAGCTGTGCAACTTGATACTGGTGTCCAGAAATCTAACAATATATACAGTAGCAAGAAAAAGTATGTGAACCCTTTGGAATTATATGGATTTCTGCACAAATTGGTCATAAAATGTGATCTGGTCTTCATCTATCACAACAATTAACAATCACAGTCTGCTTAAACTAATTCCACACAAATAATTAAAGGTTTCCATGTTTTTGTTGCACACACCATGTAAACATTCAGGGCTCGTTCACACTAGGGGCGTTTTTGGCCTTTTTTCAAGCGCAGGCGATTTTTGAAATCTCCCACAATATGCTTGTGCAATTAATCTCTATGAGAAGGTTCATATCAGCGCGGTTTGTGCACTGTGCGTTCAGCAAAGCGGTGCCTGTACAATTTTTGGGGCGATTTTGCCTCAATCTAAAGTATAGGAAAAACACAAACGCTCACAATCGCTTTGTGCAGCGATTGCTTTTGCGTTTTTAAGAATACATACATTGTATTCTTTTCTGGGTCAAAGAGTTCATTTCCTGACTTGCGTCAGAGAGTGAATTACAAAACCGCTCTGGAAAAATGATTAGAAAAGCACTTTTACCAGAAACGCAGCACGCAGTGGAGCACCAGGAGGAAGGAAAAAAGCACATAAAAACGCATTTTCGATTTTAAGTGTGAATGAGGCCTCACAGTGCAGGTGGAAAAAGTATGTGAACCCCTAGCCTAATGACATCCCCAAGAGCTAAGTGGAGTGAAGGTGTCTGCCAGCTGGAGTTCAATGAGATGAGATTGGAGGTGTTGGTTACAGCTGCCCTGTCCTATAAAAAAATAAATAAATAAAAAAAAAACAACAGTTTTGGGTTTGCTTTTCCCAAGAAGCATTGCATGATGTGAATGATGCCCCGCACAAAAGAGCTCTCAGAAGACCTACAATTAAGAATTGTTGACTTGCATGAAGTTGGAAATGGTTATAAAAGTATCTCTAAAAGCCTTGCAGTTCATCAGTCCACGGTAAGACACATTTTATTTATGTATTTAACCCATTCGCGTTCCGTCGTTTTCACGTGAGAAATGTTCACCTCCCATTCATTAGCCTATAACTTTATCACTACTTATCACAATGCACTGATCTATATCTTGTTTTTTCCGCCACCAATTAGGCTTTCTTTGGGGGGTACATTTTGCTAAGAGCCACTTTACTGTAAATGCATTTTAACAGGAAGAATAAGAAAAAAATGGAAAAATTCATTATTTCTCAGTTTTCAGCCATTATAGTTTTAAAATAATACATGCCTCCATAATTAAAACTCACGTATTGTATTTGCCCATATGTCCCGGTTATTACACCGTTAAAATTATGTCCCTATCACAATGTATGGCAACAATATTTTATTTGGAAATAAAGGTGCATTTTTTTCCATTTTGCATCTATCACTATTTACAAGTTTAAAAAAAAAAAAAAAAAAAAAAATAGAAATATTTCATCTTTACATTGATATTTAAAAAGTTTAGACCCTTGGGTAAATATTCACATGTTTTTGTTTTTTTTTAATTGTAATGGTTTTTTTTTTTTATAGTAAACATTTTATTTGGGTAGTTTTGGGAGGGTGGGAGGTAAACAATAGATTTATAATGTAAATGTGTGTTAATTATTTTTTTTCCAGGTGTAGTATTACTTTTTGGCCACAAGATGGCGGCCATGAGTTTGTTTACATGACGTCACTCTAAGCGTAGCACACGCTTAGAGTGACGCATCGGGGAGGGAACAGCCAGAAAAAGCACAGCTTCCGAAAGAAGCTGTCGCTTTTTCAGCGGGGGAAAGGAATCAGTGATCGGGCACCATAGCCCGGTACATTGATTACGTGGCTACCGAATCTGCGGCCGGGAGTGCGCGTGCACGCGCACGATGAGCCACGGGAGCGCGTGGTAGTGCGCATGGTTCCTGGACGTAGAAACTACGTCCAGGAACCAAAATAGGTTAAGTATTTATATAGCGCAGCACTGTACAAAGTATATTGTTTTGTTACTAACTGTCCCTCAGAGGGGCTCACAATCTAGTCCCTACTATAGTCATAGGTCTATGTATGTATTGTGTAGTATATGTATCATAGTCTAGGGCCAATTTTTAGGGGGAAGCCAACTGACTTATCTGTATGTTTTTGGAATGTGGGAGGAAACCCACCCAGACACAGGGAGAACATACCAGTTCACATACTTTTTCCACGTGCACTGTGAATGTTTACATGGTATGTTCAATAAAAACATGGAAACATGTAATGATTTGTGTGGTATTAGTTTAACCACTTGAGGACCACAGGCTTACACCCCCCTAGTGACCAGGCTATTTTTACAATTCAGCACACTGCCGCTATAACAGTTTGCTGCCTGCACGGCCATACAACTTAGCACACAAATTAATCTTGCCCTCTTTTCTTGCCACCAACAGAGCTGTCTGTTGGTGGCATCTGATTGTTGCTGCGTTTTTAAAAAAATTTTTTTTATTAATCTTATTGATGAAAATGGCTTAGAAAAAAAAAAAAAAAAAGAGTGTTTTGCCCCCTAACAGCCTGCCAGCTCCGATTGCGGCTGGAAAGCTGTTTACTGAGCAGAGTTCCGTAACTCAGTGGAGATGCGTGATCCCCGCCTATAGGACCTGATGCCAATCGGCGTTAGGCGGTCCTGTAGCTGCCACTCTCCCACCACTAATGGGCGTTAGGCGGTCGGGAGGGGGTTAAGCAGACAGTAATTGTCTATTGTTGTGATTTAGATGAAGTTCAGATCACATTTCAAGGCCAATTTGTGCAGAAATCCATGTAATTCTAAAGGGCTCACATACTTTTTCTTGCTACTGTAAATTTGTGATTGCTAATGTGCCCCATATACAGGTTTTTGGCTCCTTGCTGAGAAAGAGGGGAAAGCTGCAACTGACTACACCATGTGAACAAAGTCCAGGCCTGTTTATGTCCCTAAATGTAGCCACACAGTTATCGATGTTGCAGTTTGATTTCTGGCAGATTCCATCACTGATTGAATCTAGCAGAAATCTGTGCTGTAACATGTCAGTTTGATCGAAGTTTCAATAGATTTTTAGCAAAAATTTAATGAAACTATCCATGAGGAAGATGGAAACTCTTGATCAAGGAGGAGCAGTGGTGAATTGGGTCGGGGGAAAATGAGTTGAAGTTACCCGGGGCTTCTAATGGCCCCCACAGACATCCTGTGCCCGCGCAGCCACTCACCGATGCTCCGGCCCCGCCTCCAGTTAACTTCTGGAATTTCAGACTTTAAAGTCAGAAAACCACTGCACCTGCATTGCCGTGTCCTCGCTCCCGCTGATGGCACTAGGAGCATACTGCGCAGACCAAAGACCATACTGGACTTGTGCAATACACTCCTGGTGACATCAGCGGGAGCGAGGATGCAGCTGCGCAGGCGCAGTGGTTTTCAGACTTTAAAGTCTGAAATTCCAGAAGTGAACCGGAGGCGGGGCCGGAGCATCGGTGAGTGGCTGCGTGGGTACAGGATGTCTGCGGGGGGCCATTAGAAGCCCTGGGTAAGTTCAACTCATTTTCCCTTGACCCCCCTACAGTATCCCTTTAATACTAAAATCTATTGAAAATCTACTGTATGTGCAGTGTGTGGTAGGAATCGATCATTCATCTGATCAGAGGTCTTTTGCCACATTGGTTGGTAATCTACTAGTGTGTGGCTAGCTTCATGCTTCCATGCTTATTTCCTTTGCTCTAGCTTCATAAGAAGTTAGGACAGGATCTGTTTCAGCTTGTAAATGTACACCTTATGTTTCAGCACACAGATGAAAATGGTATTGGCACCATAGGTTTGTACCACTCCTCTCTGCTTCAAACTGATCGTCAGTTCAACTTCTGGGGGTGTGCTCCTGTGTTTCTATTAGTCTGCCCCTATGGGACATGGCTAGCAATTCCTTTAGAAGATTCAGCTTACTCCATCCAAGCAAAGAATAATCTCTGCCCATCAGTAGCCTGGGCCTCCTCCTTGCCCTAGACTGAAAGTCTGCAGCTCTCTGGCCCACAGTCCTTCTCCTTCTGTAGATTGCACTGAGAGTTCCCAGGGGGGCCAGTGGACAGACTATGGGGAGTGCAGGAATACACTCCCTGTAGTGCAATTGAGTTACAATTTTAAACGTGTAAGCAAGAAGATAGTGGAGGACACGTACAATGCCAATGCCTTATGCAACTGCAGCCAGTGCAGCAGTATCTGAAGGTTGTGTGTTCATGCTACTGCAGAGGAAGAAGAAAAACATAAAAAAAGGGAAGTATAACAGGTCCACATGGTCATAAACATCTATGAATACTTATACACAAGTTCCTGTATCTGAGCGAAAGCCAAATAAGGCTAGGTTCACACTACAAGGGTAAATGTACTGTTTCCTAGAATAGACCACATTGACTGATTCTATGTTAAATATAGGATCCATTCAAGCATGTGCAGTTAAGTCCTATCTGTCCGTTGTATCCATAGAGGAGAAGGAATACAAAGTACTGTATTGCACAAGTTTTCTGGACACCGGACAGAAGTCAGATATGACAAAGATACAAGTCTGTTACAATGGATGGCAACACTGTGTGGAAATGAATGGAAGAAACATAGCAGATCATACATCAGATCTGCTGTGATGCCCCAGTTAGTGTGAACCCCACCTATCTGACATTATGATTTCTGGAAAGCTAAGCAAAAAAAAAAAAAAATAGAAAATAAATAAATACAATTTTTTTTTCCACTAATCTACATCATTATGTCATTATGTGTGATAATGTAAAATACACATAGCTACTTCACCTAAATGTAAGGACTTGTATACAACCACAACTTTGGTCAATCAAAGGAATCATTCATTTTGGTTACCTTTTTCGTGTATACAGATGTCCCTGAATGACTGCAAACTGGCCAAAACCAATCCCCTCTCCAAAAAGCAAACACTGAATAGGCTTCAATATTCCCATCGATGAACTAAACAACTCTGTTGCCACTTGGCTACTCACCATAGCCAACTCACTTGGCCTAGTACAACACCCACACCCACACTGCAGGTCACACTCTCGACCTTATATTCACAAAATCCACCACCATTACAGATCTTGACATTGCACCCTTCCCACCCTCAGACCATCACCTTCTCACCTTCAACCTCCTCACAGAAGGCACCTCCAAACTACCCACCCACCCGGTCGATAGCAGAGAGACCTACGCAAGCTCAACCCTAGTGTCCTTGCTGACCCCCTTCATGCCCTCTCCTCCACTCTCCCCACCCTAACCTGTCCTAATCTTGCTGCAGCTCAGTATAGTCAAACTCTCTCATCAGCCCTAGAGAAAGCTGCTCCCCCAACATTGCGCCGCAACCGCCCACCTAACCCCCAGCCCTGGCGCATTATCCATACTCGCAACCTCCAGAGGGTAACACGTGCCACTGAATGGAAATGGAGGAAAAAAAACTCGACTTAACCAGGATTTCCCATAGTTCAAGGCTAACCTGCCGTAGTTCCACACTGCCTTTGCTAATGCGAAGCAGGAATACTTTACCAAGCTCATTGGAGCACAAGCTTCCAACCCCCGGCATCTTATTTGCCACTTTCAACTCCCGGCTTAAACCCACTCACCCCACCCTCCGTTTCTTACCTCTCTGCCACAGATTTAGCCACCCACTTCACCAACAAAATTGTCTCCATCCATCAGGAAATATCTAATCTTCAATCTTCACCTCCCACCCCTTCCCAACCAGCTCCTCCTCCACCCTATCCTCCTCTCACCTCCTTCACTCTTACTACCATTGAGGAAGTCAACCACCTACTGCAGACTTCCCATACCACTACCTCTCCCCTGGATCCCATCCCTTCTGATTTACTCCAGCCTCACTTCACGGATTTGGGCCCAGTCCTCACTACCCCATTTAACCTCTTCCTATCCACAGGCACCTTCCCCTCAGACTTCAAGCAGGCCACTGTACTACCCCTGCTCAAGAAACCCTCCCTCGACCCCTCACTCAGGGCCGGATTTCTGGAAAGGCCACAAAGGTCAAGGCCTAGGGCGATAAAATTCAGCAGGGCGCAGGACTTGGAGAGATAAGAGGTCACATGTCAAAGTAAATCACTTCTGCTTTGCTCTGTTCTGCCTGAATTCCAGAGATCCCTGCATCTCTCTCACCGCAGAGTGTGTGTGATGACAGCATCTGTTGTCATCTGAGGATATTGTCCTTAGTATGATGAGTGGGGACATACAAGCTGCTGTGAGAAAAAAAAAAATATATGGGCTCAAGTAGTAGAACTTTTGAGTTCAGATTAGTTTCTTTATGCACGCATTTAAGGATAGGAATTATCAGCTCTCCTCTCCCCCAGACTGATGTTTTATTACTTGGTCAGAGCTGTTAAAGACCTGAGACCTGTTAGGAAATAAAAACAAACCATAAATCTAAGGAATGACAGCAACATTCTCTCTGTGCTAGTACAGTTTAACTCTTTCCTGACATGTTTTACAAGCAGCAAAACATTGTTCTGTGTTAGCCATCAGTGAAAGCAGGATGTTTTGAAACAGAATGACAACTGTATTACATTTATTTATATTTACAAAACAATGTATACATCTCCTGCTGACTGTATATATAACTGTATGTCCTAACATCTTGTATACAGAAACAAAGTCTGAAGATGGCTCATTAGCCAAAGGCTCACTATTTTCTTTTGGTTAGCCAATAAATATTATCATTCTATTACAAAACTTAAAAACTTCCTGCTGACTGATTAAGATCTGTCTTCACTTGCCCCAAGTGCTAAATTGTCACTGTGTAAAGTACACCAAAGCTTATGCTAGGTACACATGATGCAATTTTCTGACAGATTTATTGTCAGATCGACTATTTCCAACATGTCCGATCTGCTTTCCAATCAATTTTCTGAATTATTTTTTTCATAGAAATGAACGGAAAATCGATTGAAAAATTGATCGGAAATCAGACATTGGAAATAATCGATCTGACAGTAAATCTGTCAGAATTGCATCGTGTGTACCTAGCATTACACGACATCTATGCCAGCGTGTGTAGTGTTGGATCCTTCTACTTACCTGTTCTGTTTTGGATGGGTTTCTCTCCTTTGCGCTGCACCATCACCTGTTTGTGACTCTGACTGAAGCAAGTCGCACAAAGGACAAAGAAGCAGTGCATGCTCTGTCCTCTCGGGCTTCTTGTTATTATGCACTCCTGTCCTGTATGCATGTGCACAGCAGCCGAGGCTGGGAGTGTTATGGGTATGTGTACTTGACAAGTGCTGCTCATATATGAGCATTATTTCTGAATTATGCAAGCCTTGAACACTATTGCCTGCTGTGCATCCAGGCTGGAGTGCAAAATTACATGGAGTGGACAGTGCATGCACTGCTTCTTTGAACAGGGGGGGGGGGGCAAAGCAGCAAAACAGACAGGAGCCCATGTAACCCAGTGAATACCAGTCAGAGTTGGACAGAATAGGCGGGGGGCGGTTGGTGACAGCCGGCCTAGGGCGCTGGAAAGTACAAATCCGGCCCTGCCCTCACTACCCTCCAAATACCGCCGTATCTCCTTCCTCCCCTTTGCCTCAAAACTCCTTGAGCGTCCGGCTCACAAATACCTGACCCAGTACCTCACAGTGCCAACTCACTGTTAGACACACTGCAATCTGGATTTCAGCCTGCCCACTCAACTGAAACTGCTCTAATTAAAGTGGTCAATGACCTTAGATAAAGCTGAAGGTAAAACCTCCATTCTCCTCCTTGACCTTTCAGCAGCTTTTGACACAGTAGATCATCCCCTTCTCCTCCAGTCCCTCCAGTCCATGGGCATTCACAACCTCACCCTGATCTGGCGTTCATCCTACCTCTCCAACCGCTCCTTCAATGAGTCCTCATCCACCCCCAACCACCTCTCGGTGGGAGTCCCCCAAGGCTCTGTCCTTGGCCCCTACTGTTCTCCCTATACACATCCTCCATTGGCAAGGTTATCTCCTCCATGGGTTTTAAACCATCATCTGTATGCAAATGACACCCAGATCTACCTCCACTTCCATGGACAAGGTCTCATCCTGTCTATCAGCTATCTCCTCCTGGATGTCCGCTAGGTTCCTGAAACTAAATCTAGACAAAAACAGAATTTATGATCTTCCCACCCCGGCCATCCCTGAACCTCCCAGATGTGCATGTCACTGTTAACCACACTACCATTCGCCCTACCTCTCAAACCCACTGTCTGGGAGTCACCCTGGACTCCGCACTGTCCTTCACTTCTCACATCCAAAACCTCACAAAGTCCTGTAACTTCCACCTTCGTAACATCTGCAAGATCCGCCCTTTTCTGACCTCTGCCACCACCAAACTCCTCATCCATGCCCTCAATTTCCCGCCTTGACTACTGCAATGCCCTTCTGTCTGGTCTCCCTATAACTCGAATAGCCCTCTGCAGTCCATCATGAATGCGGCAGCCAGAATTATCCACTCCTCCCATCGCTCCACCACGGCAGTACCCTCCGTGAATCCCTCCACTGGCTTCCTATCCAGTCCAGAATCAGATTCAAGATACTGTGTCTGACCTACAAATTTGTCCACAAAACCTGTCCAAGCTACATTTCCGATCTTACTCAGCGGTAAACACCTAGCCGCTCACTCCGCTCCTCCAATGAACTTCGCCTGACCGCCCCCCCGCATCACCCAGTCCCAAGCACACCTCCAGGACTTCTCAAGAGCTGCTCCAACACTATGGGACTCCCTACCTCCACCCATTAGGGCCTTGTACTCATACTGTGCTGCGTGATGTGGTTTTTCATGTATTCCTGTATTGTCATATTGCTGTATGTCACCCCTAAATATTGTCTGTAACCTAAACTAATGTCCAGCGCTGCGTAATATGTTGGCGCTTTATAAAAACAATAAATAAATAGGTTGCTTGGTAGATAGCAAACAACACATTTGTACTGGATTTAGGGCTTGCCGCAGGGAGCGCACAGCAATTTTACTGTTTCTAACGCCGGACATTACCACAGCAAAGGGGAGCTTTAACGGGTTAATGTATGGTGCACCCCCAGTGTTAGTAATGGTAAACATGCTGTGCACTCCTTGTGAAAAGCAACTTAACCGCAGTGCCGGATGCCCTAAGTTATGCAAAATGATCATAAATCAAACCGTCTATATCCTTTAAACTACAGCGGTGAGATATTTAATAACGGAAACCCAATTTCATGTAATACCTTTGACTATTCCAATAAAGGGGACCAGCTGTTTGAGCGGAACCGCTCTTTAAATTCTTATGCGAGTGGATGGTGGCACGCTGCAGGTAATTCTGGTCAATGTATTGCTCATGCCTGATGTCTATTCATATGTCCTGCACCACGGTACCCTTCACTTGTCCTTCCTTAAAGAAAACCTGAACTGAAAATTAAAAGTCAAAATAAGCCTACACAAGTCATACTTACCTTCTATGTAGTCTACTCCTCAGTGTCTTTCTCCTGTTCCGCGTCCTGTTTGTTCACTGTGATCAAGGGAATTTTCCGTCCTCCATTTTGAAAATGGCCATTACCCATAACAGCTTTCTGGTCAGCACACAGTTAAACTGTAACATCGCCCACTTGAGCCATAGGGAAACATGGACATTACCTGGTACATCAGTTTTCCTCTCAGCTATAACTGACAGCAACTGATATATTTCAGATCTGACAAAATATTGTCAGAACTGGAAGGGATTATTGTCAGAACAAAATGGTGAGCTTCTGAGAGGAACTGATGGCAAGGTAACTATGCAATGATCATTTGAAGTTACCTCATGTGTTTATTTTAAATATTTTTACTCAGTACAGGTTCCCTTTAACCACAGAGCTCAGGGCTGAGCAGCAAGTCCGTACAGTACTCATACACAAACTGCCACCTGCAATGATCTCTAGCAACCATTTGAGGGCACAAGAATATAAAGTGCAAACCTAGCTGAAATATTTCATGTTATGTACCTTTACAGTACCACAACTTCCTGTACCTTACCTCTCCAGTCAGAAGGCACATAATCTGGAGACTGAGCCTCAGAATCTCATCCATGACTGTGTGTTTCTCTTCATTCATTTTGCTTTCCAAGCAGTTTAGCATCCAGACATAATGAGAATGTGATCTGTTCCTAATAAAAAGTTACCTTACTGTCTGAAAAAGAAAGCTTACAGTTACATTCACTTCTAGCATAAAAAGGTATACTATTTATGAACATTGGCAAGTTATACAATCATCAACTCAGAAGCAAAGCTGCCTAGGACAACAGACGTCACATTGGATGCTTGGCAGAAGACACCAATCCATGTAAATATAGCTGAAGCCAGGATTCCAGGGAGAACACACAGATATTTAATCCCAAAGTTTCATAAAACATCTGCATGTTTCAGTCCATCAGATGTACCTAAACATAGCAAAAAAAAAAAAAAAAAAAAAAAAAAGCGTGCAGACAAGTAAAACAACAAACCTAAATATAATCCTAGAAGTTAGCATATGATCCACTAATCAAAAAAACGTAATGACATGAATGTTCAAAAAAAAAAAACAAAAAAACACTAAAATTAGTGAATGTGAACTGAGACTGGTCCACACTATGCAGGAAGAAAAACTAACCCTATAGTAAGAAAGAATCGGTTTTCCATCTCAAACGGATCAGTTTGTTTTGTTGGCATTCGTTTTTCATCCATTGTCCCCGGTCCGTCACCTGCTTTGCTTTGTATACCTGTCGTCGTCACATTCCTGTTCCTCCGCTGCCACTATCGGTTTACAGATCGGAGGCCCAGCAAAAGCATTGAGGCTTCTCGCTGGGTTGCAACCGGCCAACAGGAATCCTCCCTCGAATCAGGGTGACATGGTGACCAGGCTAGTGAGAATGGACACTGTCCATTCTCATAGGCTACCACCGATTCCCTCAGCTTTCACTTTGTCAGCTCAATCTGGAAAAATCGCGGACCACACATCCTTGCATTCCACTCGTCAGAACAGAACAAATGGATCTGTTATGAACGGACTGATGTGAACAGACCCCATTGTTTTACATAGGATCCATTCGCATCCACTAAGCAGAAATGTTTATACTAATGTGAACCGGGGCTTATGTAAAAGGGGGCAATCAACAAAATTAAACAGCATCAGTATGTAGCCAATTTATAAAGAATGCAATCAGTTGATTGTCAGAAAAATAGAATTATTTTGAGGAAATAACACAATTTTTCAGTCCTCCATATTTAAAAGTCTGATGATCAGCCAAAATGATCGCTTTCATTTGACAGGTCCATTTTTAAGTAAGTTTGCATAATTTTGCACTAATTACAAGCTGACACATCATTGCATTCCAGTGGATCTGGAGGTGTGTTTAGCTTCTAAGGACGACAATGGTTAATTTGCATATATTCAGGGAGACATCTCGAAGCTCACTTCTCAGAGCTTTTCGCAAATACTTTTTGTTTTAAGAAAGCAAACTTTTGTTTTCCATAATCTTGCATCAACTTAAATTTATATCTCATTGACCACCCCTAAAGGGATCCAGGACTGCTGCAAAGATCCACTGCCTTTGTATGTTCTTGGGCCTTTCTAATGAGTTTTAACCACAAATCTGTGGCCTCACATGGATGAGTCTCACACGCGATATAAATGTGACAGTGGAGCAATGCCCCTGGAAAGCAAAACTTTTTTTTAAGTAGTCCTTGAACTTACACCAGGAAAAGGTGGATGTATGGATCAGATTATTTTGCCTTTTTAATACAGAAGGTATTTGTGGTTATTCAGGTTGGAGTGAGCACATGAGGTGCACCACTGCTGAATATGCAAATCATCCCTTTGTTGTCCCTAAAAGTAAAGACAACATTTATATTGTGCTTTTCTCCTGGGGGACTGAAAGTGCTTGAGCTGCAACCACTAGGGTGCGCTCAGTAGGCAGTAGCAGTGTTAGGGAGTCTAGCCAAAGTACTGAGCCATACTGAATAGGCGCTGGCTTATTAAACAGGATGAGCCAAGATTTAAACCCAGGTCTCCTGTGTCAGAGGCAGAGCCCTTAACCATCATACTATCCAGCCACTATACACTATCCAGCCAAGCTAAACATCTCCAGAATTGCTGGAATGCAACATGTCAGACCTTTAATATTACAGAGCCACACAGATTGGTTGGTCCTTATCAGTGCATGGCATGGATTAATATGGCTATATGGGGTAGCACTTAAAACACCCAGAGTTACAGATTGCCCAGCAAGCTCATGGTGAGCCAGAACTCCTAGGAGTGTGTAAGGAGCTAAAAAGAATCAAAAGGCCCTATAACTAAAAATGCTATGTAAAACAGAATTTTGCCTTCTAAAAACAGAAGTTATTTGCAATCATTCAGGAGTGAACATATGAGATGTCCCACAATGCATCACTGCTGAATATGCCATAATAGGGCTATATTTCATATTAGGGACTGTGATTCATTACAGTCACAAGTGGCCCTATTTATGGTATATACAGTATACCGTAGTTATTCGTGCATGAAGAAGTGTGAAGCAAGTACAGTGATAAGAACAGGCACACGCTCCTGGATAGGAAGAAAAGTCTATTGAGCTGCTAGCAAGCTTTGAAAATATCAATACTTACATTGGGATGAACCTCTCCACAGTATGGCTGATGGCTATGATTTGGTAAAAGTGTCTTTGAAAGGCCTCCTTTCCATGGACTGTTGAGCTGTGAGCTCAGCAAGCAGTTATAAGGCAGCAGTGAGCAGTTACAAGGCAGCAACAAGCAGTCACTGGGCAGCAGAGAGAGTTTGAGAGACATTTCACTGCCGATCAACAGTCTGTGGAAAGGAGGCCTAAAGGAGGTGTGTGCGTGCGTGCGTGCGTGCGTGCGTAGGAGCAGTTGACCTCTAATACAACCCCACAAGACACACAAACTTTTTTTTTTTTATCAACTAAATGCCAATGGCGTCAATTCACCAGAGAGGATTTGCTAAGAGAAAAAAGGTAGGTAGTTTATCTCATGAGGTATTTTAACACTCTGGAGTCAATTCAGCAGTGTGAGAGGACAGAGAGAAAAGTGTTCGATAGCAGGGGATAATGGAGAGATATGCATGAGGAAAGTGTGAGAAAGCAGAGAGTTAGGTAATCGGTATTAATGATTTACATGGGATACTTTTCCTCTCTGTAAGCTTGAAAGTGAAGCATTGTGGGTAGGAGGCGGAGTTTTACCACTACCTGACCAGAGTATTCCCGCCTTTTACTGCCGGATCATATCATAAATTATATCACGAGTGAGTCTGAACTTCTTCACCACCTCTGTCTCAGTAAAATTATCAAGAACTGTTCTCTCACGAAAAATACGAGGGGCGATTAAACAGACCCTCCTCCTGCGCCTTCGTCTCCTCATAATAGAAGCAAGCTCTAAGGCCTAGTGCACACCAGAGCGGTTCGGCTGCGTTTTGCGATCCGCTTGCGGCTGCGGATACGCTTGGGTAATGTATTTCAATGGGCTGGTGCACACCAGAGCGGGAGGCGTTTTGCAGAAACGCATACTCCCGGGCTGCTGCAGAATTTGGATTGCGGAGGCGTTTCTGCCTCAATGTTAAGTATAGGAAAAACGCAAACCGCTCTGAAAAACGGCACTTCAGAGCGGTTTGCCAGGCGGTTTTTGTTACAGTGGCTGTTCAGTAACAGCTTTACTGTAACAATACATGAAATCTACTACACCAAAAACGCTCCACAAAACCGCAAAATGCTAGCTGAAACGCTACAGAAAAATAAGAAAAAGCGGTTCAAAATCTGCTAGCATTTTGCGGATCTGCTAGCGGTTTTTGGTGTGCACCAGGCCTAACAGAGTAAGCTCAAAAGGTTCCATCTTCCACAGCAGCAGCTGCTGTGTGAAAACCACGATATCTCCAGGTTCATTCAGGGGATAAAGAGATGAAAAAATAACGAATGGCCACACCCCCATTCTTCCCTGGTAAATTGTGATTTGGAGAAAAACTAACTACTAACTATCACTTATTTATCTCATACTTATCTCACATTTATCTCTTGCATTTCTCTCTGTCAATATTTTCCCCTATACTTCTGGAGAATTGCTATTTGGAGATATCACAGGAGGTAAATTACCTCCTAAGAGATAAATAGGTTGGTAACCTCTGGTGAATTGACGCCAATGTGTTTTACAAGTCATACTGCTTAGTACTAACGATGGTCAATGAGATGCAAATAATTCCAGCTTTCATGCAAATATATGCAGCTTGAAATGACACTAATTAACCACTTGAGGACCGTGGGCTTTACCCCCCTTAAGGACCGGCCACTTTTTTCCATTCAGACCACTGCAGCTTTCACGGTTTATTGCTCGCTCATACAACCTACCACCTAAATGAATTTTGGCTCCTTTTCTTGTCATTAATAAAGCTTTCTTTTGGTGCTATTTGATTGCTCCTGCAAATTTTACTTTTTATTACATTCATCAAAAAAGACACGAATTTTGGCAAAAAAATGATTTTTTTAACTTTCTGTGCTGACATTTTTCAAATAAAGTAAAATTTCTGTATACATGCAGTGCGAAAAATGTGGACAAACATGTTTTTGATTAAAAAAAACCCATTCAGTGTATATTTATTGGTTTGGGTAAAAGTTATAGCGTTTACAAACTATGGTGCAAAAAGTGAATTTTCCCATTTTCAAGCATCTATGACTTTTCTGACCACCTGACATGTTTCATGAGGGGCTAGAATTCCAGGATAGTATAAATACCCCCCAAATGACCCCATTTTGGAAAGAAGACATCCCAAAGTATTCACTGAGAGGCATAGTGAGTTCATAGAAGATATTAATTTTTGTCACAAGTAAGCGGAAAATGACACTTTGTGACCAAAAAAAAAAAAAAAAAAAGTTTCCATTTCTTCTAACTTGCGACAAAAAAAAAAAATGAAATCTGCCACGGACTCACCATGCCCCTCTCTGAATACCTTGAAGTGTCTACTTTCCAAAATGGGGTCATTTGTGGGGTGTGTTTACTGTCCTCGCATTTTGGGGGGTGCTAATTTGTAAGCACCCCTGTAAAGCCTAAAGGTGCTCATTGGACTTTGGGCCCCTTAGCGCAGTTAGGCTGCAAAAAAGTGCCACACATGTGGTATCGCCGTACTCGGGAGAAGTAGTACAATGTGTTTTGGGGTGTATTTTTACACATACCCATGCTGGGTGGGAGAAATAACTCTGTAAATGGAAAATTGTGTGTAAAAAAAAAAATCAAAAGATTGTCATTTACAGAGGTTTTTCTCCCACCCAGCATGGGTATGTGTAAAAATACACCCCAAAACACATTATACTACTTCTCCTGAGTACGGCGATACCACATGATTGGCACTTTTTTGCAGCCTAACTGCGCTAAGGGGCCCAAAGTCCAATGAGTACCTTTAGGATTTCACAGGTCATTTTTGTTTCAAGACTACTCCTCATGGTTTAGGGCCCCTAAAATGCCAGGGCAGTATAGGAACCCCACTAATTACCCCATTTTAGAAAGAAGACACCCCAAGGTATTCCGTTAGGAGTATGGTGAGTTCATAGAAGTTTTTATTTTTTTGTCATAAGTTAGCGGAAATTGATTTTAATTGTTTTTTTTCACAAAGTGTCATTTTCCGCTAACTTGTGACAAAAAATAAAATCTTCTATGAACTCACCATACTCCTAACGGAATACGTTTGGGTGTCTTCTTTCTAGAATGGGGTCATTTGTGGGGTTCCTATACTGCCCTGGCATTTTAGGGGCCCTAAACCGTCTTGAAACCAAATGTCGCAAAATGACCTGTGAAATCCTAAAGGTACTCATTGGACTTTGGGCCCCTTAGCGTACTTAGGGTGTAAAAAAGTGCCACATATGTGGTACCGCCGTACTCAGGAGAAGTAGTATAATGTGTTTTGGGGTGTATTTTTACACATACCCATGCTGGGTGGGAGAAATATCTCTGTAAATGACAATCTTTTGATTTTTTTTACACACAATTGTCCATTTACAGAGAGATTTCTCCCACCCAGCATGGGTATGTGTAAAAATACACCCCAAAACACATTATACTACTTCTCCTGAGTACGGCGATACCACATGTGTGACACTTTTTTGCAGCCTAGGTGCGCTAAGGGGCCCAACGTCCTAATCACAGGTCATTTTGAGGCATTTGTTTTCTAGACTACTCCTCACGGTTTAGGGCCCCTAAAATGCCAGGGCAGTATAGGAACCCCACAAGTGACCCCATTTTAGAAAGAAGACACCCCAAGGTATTCCATTAGGTGTATGGCGAGTTCATAGAAGATTTTATTTTTTGTCACAAGTTAGTGAAAAATGACACTTTGTGAAAAAAAAACAAAAATCAATTTCCGCTAACTTTTGACAAAAAATAAAATCTTCTATGAACTCGTCATACACCTAACAGAATACATTGGGGTGTCTTTTTCTAAAATGGGGTCCGTTTCTGGGGTTCCTATACCGCCCTGGCATTTTACGGGCCCAAAACCGTGAGTAGTCTGGAAACCAAATGTCTAAAAATGACTGATCAGGTGTATAAGCATCTGCAAATTTTGATGACAGGTGGTCTATGAGGGGGCGACTTTTGTGGAACCGGTCATATGCAGGGTGGCCTTTTAGATGACAGGTTGTATTGGGCCTGATCTGATGGATAGGAGTGCTAGGGGGGGTGACAGGAGGTGATTGATGGGTGTCTCAGGGGGTGGTTAGAGGGGAAAATAGATGCAATCAATGCACTGGGGAGGTGATCGGAAGGGGGTCTGAGGGGGATCTGAGGGTTTGGCCGAGTGATCAGGAGCCCACACGGGGCAAATTAGGGCCTGATCTGATGGGTAGATGTGCTAGGGGGTGACAGGAGGTGATTGATGGGTGTCTCAAGGTGTGATTAGAGGGGGGAATAGATGCAAGCAATGCACTGGCGAGGTGATCAGGGCTGGGGCCTGAGGGCATTCTGAGGGTGTGGGCGGGTGATTGAGTGCCCTAGGGGCAGATAGGGGTCTAATCTGATAGGTAGCAGTGACAGGGGGTGATTGATGGGTAATTAGTGGGTGTTTAGGGTAGAGAACAGATATAAACACTGCACTTGGGAGGTGATCTGACGTCGGATCTGCGGGCAAACTATTGGTGTGGGTGGGTGATCAGATTGCCCGCAAGGGGCAGGTTAGGGGCTGATTGATGAGTGGCAGTGACAGGGGGTGATTGATGGGTGGCAGTGCCAGGGGGTGATTGATGGGTGATTGACAGGTGATTGACAGGTGATCAGTGGGTTATTACAGGGAAGAACAGATGTAACTAATGCATTGGCGAATTGATATGGGGGGGGGGGTCTGAGGGCAATCTGAGCATGTAGGCGGGTGATTGGGTGCCCGCAAGAGGCAGATTAGGGTCTGATCTGATGGGTAACAGTGACAGGTGGTGATAGGGAGTGATTGATGGGTGATTAGTGGGTGTTTAGGGTAGATAACAGATGTAAACACTGCACTTGGGAGGTGATCTGACGTCGGATCTGCGGGCGATCTATTGGTGTGGGTGGGTGATCAGTTTGCCCGCAAGGGGCAGGTTAGGGGCTGATTGATGGGTGGCAGTGACAGGGGGTGATTGACGGGTGATTGACAGGTGATCAGGGGGATAGATGCATACAGTACACAGGGAGGGAGGGGTCTGGGGAGAATCTGAGGGGTGGGGGGGGTGATCAGAAGGGGGCAGGGGGGGGATAAAAAAAAATAGCGTTTACAGATAGTGACAGGGAGTGATTGATGGGTGATTAGGGGGGTGATTGGGTGCAAACAGGGGTCTGGGGGGTGGGCAGGGGGGTCTGAGGGGTGCTGTGGGCGATCTGGGGCAGGGGGGGAGAAATCAGTGTGCTTGGGTGCGACATAGGGTGGCTGCAGCCTGCCCTGGTGGTCCCTCGGACATTGGGACCACCAGGGCAGGAGGCAGCCTGTATAATACACTTTGTAAACATTACAAAGTGTATTATACACTTTGTATGCGGCGATCGCGGGGTTAACATTCCGCCGGTGCTTCCGTATGGCCGGCGGGATGTTGTGGCGGATGAGCGGTGACAGGCGCCGGCGGAGGATCGCGTCACGGATGACGCGATCGCTCCGCCCATGCCCCTACAAGGACCGCCGCCTTTGGGCATGAGCTGGTCCTTGCGGGGTCCACTTCCCGGCCGCCTCTGTGTGTTAGGCGGTCGGGAAGTGGTTAAAATAACTTCCTGTTGATCTGGAGTTGCTAAGTTCAGTTAGGCCTCCTTTCCATGAACTGTTGATAGGCAGTGAAATGCCTCTCAAACTCTCACAACTGCTCACTGCTGCCTGGTAACTGCTTTCTGCTGCCTAGTAACTGCTTGTTCAGCACACAGCTCAACAGTTTGTGGAAAGGAGGCCTTAGCCAGCACCTATTCTGTAAGGAGACCTTGGGCAACACTCCCTAACACTGCTATTGCCTACTGAGAAAGCTCTGCCAAGAGAAAAGCCCAATACAAATGTTCTATGTCTTGTCTTTCGTCCAGCTGCATACAAATATTTGCATCTCATTGACCATTTCTGCCAAGGAGTATATGAGATATACAGTATTAAAACAAATATATATCTTCTTCTAAACAAGTAAAGGAAAGAAAGGTATAAAACACATTAGCTATCATTCATAAAGCGTTCCCGCATGCGGAAATGCTAAAAACAGCCGACTTTACCGAGCACTGAGCAAAATGTGTATTCATAAAGGCCATTTCCGCATGCGAAGCGGACTTTCCCGAGCAGAGCGATAAATGACCGCATTGTGCGGTGATTCTATGTGGAAATGTAACAAAATGTAAATTCATAAAAATTAAACGCAAGCGGTATGCGGACGGGGATTACCGCTCCCCTGGATGTAGCGATAGGCATGCGGAGTACATGTAAGTGAATGGGACAGGCCTCCCAAGCAGCAGCAGAGAGAACACCGCATGGAGGGACTCGGCCAGCTTCTCCTGTTTCCGCATGCCTACCGCCAGCCTACAGCGGTATATCTCCGCACTCCTAACGCAACTAGAAACATTTTTATGAATGACCACCCAGAAGGCTGAAATACCGACATCGGTATTTTCCCGCACGGATTTTTGTTACCGACAACACTTTTATGAATGATAGCCATTATTATTGTTTTTGAAGCCTGGTACACGCATGCAATTTTGATTGGCCAATGTCTGGAAATTTACCACCTCTATGCAGTAGGAGGGCCAACAGAGTCTGAATATTGTAAACAGATTAGTGTAGGTAAGCTCTAATACTACACGGCGATGGTAAAACTGGCCAATCATTGGACAATGAAAAATGAAAGTGTGTACCAGGCTCTCTGAATTGAATCATACTCTTAATAATGCTGGTAAATACATACTGCAAAAAATATACTACCATTAAAAACGGGAACAGCTTTGTACAAACATATTATATACTGGCTTGCATCCACCATCTCTTATTAGGAGTTGTCATGTTGATCCTTAAAGTGCCACTGTGTCCTGCTCTGCAAACCAAGCAATGCCATTTTCTTCTTTATTTCTAAAAAACTAAAAAAAAAGGTACAAAGGTCATGGTCTACCTCAATAGTAATAGTGATAATGCTCAACAACAATAAAATGTTCAACAGCTTTTACTCAGAGTGTTTTTCTACTACAAAGTCACACATAGTAAAATGGAAAGGTCACCAGAGCCCTTGATATACAGGACTCCAACTGGATGGCGCTCTGGCTTTGGAGTGTTAATGCTGGGTGCATACTGGTGCAGAGCGAATCACAAACATTTTGCAGGACTTGTTTCCTAGCGGTTACATTTTCACATACGATTTTTACATTTTGTTTCTGTGTTCTGTTAATGCATAGTGCAAAAATACATTGCTTTTAAAATGCTTGCCGAGTGCGAAGCAAAAGCTGAATGCAGGCAATTTTCTTTCCCGCAAGGCTAACAAATGCAAAATAAATAGCAGAACTGCGAACAACCAATAACAATACGTTTCATATGTGGCTCTCTGCTTTTAACCTACAGTGCAAAGCAGTCATGATTTACCACAGTTTAAGTCCAGCCTTGTGCTCAAGGTTTGAATCCTTTACCTGTGTTCACACAGTTTTCTTCTCATATCCAAAAACATACTAGTAAATTAATTGATTCCCCCCCCCCCCCCCTCCCAAAAAACAAAACAAAATCCGAGCCATGGCAGGGATGTTAGACTTTGACTACGGTAAGGATTAAATAGTGTGCTCCTTTGTCAGACAGGTAGTACTGGTAACTTGACTGGTCATATTCTGTAAAGTGCTCCAGAAGATGTCACCACTATGTACAACAAATTGTGCAGTGCTTTACATCTAAACTGCTATATGAATCAGTTCCTTCCTCAAAGATTGTTCCTGCAACAGTTATATTAGAGTAACTCTGCTAGTGAGGTTGTCATTTTTCAGGTGTTTGAAAACTACAAGTATGGATATTCAGAGCATGCAGCTCTCCAACATGCAAGCTGAAAATCAGAATGTATTTCTGAATGTGATCTTTTGGTGACTTTGTTATATCATAATTTTTGAAGTGATTAGGTTGCTTGAATGCTAACATCCAGAGCTGTCGATTTTGGCTTTCAGTCACTTGTCAGAACTCCCCCAGAGCACAAATATCTAGGCTGCTCTATCATGCATATACAGCATTACATTTTTTGTCAACATCAAACTTTATTTTGCAAATAATCAACAAATGTATACATTGCTTAGTCGAATATCAAAATATTTTAAAATTCTAATATTCTAGTTTAGGAATGTAAGCACATCAAGACAGTTTAGTGATTTAGCTCTGTAGACAGAATGATGCTACTGTTAAAGCAAATTTTGATGGACAGCCTCTGTGGGCACTATGTTTTTTTTCCTCATGGCAGAAAGAAACTGACTGACCTAATCCAGTCCTACAGAGCTAGTGGGATGTGACACAGCCATCTAACTGCCATTGCCTTCATTGCACAGAAAAGGCTATGACCACAGCGAGCATTGTGTTGCATTCCTTGTAACAGCATGAATGCAACACAATGGAACAGGAAAGCAGGGCTGCATGTTTTCCGCGCATTGCATTACATACAGTGAAGCATACAGTCAATGAAAAGTATGCTTCACTGTTACTGCTAAAATGCAAGTATGTTACAATGCTGCAGGCAATTATACTGCACCCACTGCACTGTGAATGTCGCATAGGTGGTGCATGGCAATTCAGCAAGCCGAATTACCAAGTGCCCATGATAGGGTCCTTTTACACTTAATGCGTTGGCATGCATTGCGTGAGAGTAACCAATTAAGTGTAAAAGGACCCTTATGCCTCACCGCAGTGCACCACTATGAGGGCCCATTCACACTTGAGCGTTTTGCCGGCAATTTCGGCAAAACGCTCAAACGCTAGCGCTTTTCAAAGCACTAGGGTAATAAAAGTCTATGGGCCCCTTCTCAATTGGACGATTTGCGCTAATCGCCGCAAATCGCCCAAAAACACTACGCGCAAACACGTAGCCTGCACCATCTTCAGGCGATTTCCCGGCAATCGCGTTTCAGTGCTATAGCAGCACAAAACGCAATCGAAAAAAAAAAATCGCCAAGCGTAAATGGTGATTTTTTTTGCCGTTAATCACCAAAAAGAGCCAGAGCAAAACGCTAGCAAAATCGCTAGCGTTTTGCTATCAGCAAGTGTAAATGGGCTCTAAACATAGCCCAAACATTTGGAGGCAGTTCTGGAAAATTAAATAGCTGGCTGTGGAGCAGTTAACAGGAAAACAGCACTTTAGCTCTACAAAACCATCTGCGTAAAGGAGAATATATATCTATATCTCTATCTATCTATCTATATATAGTTAACCAAATGCACAAAAGCAAATAATGTACAAAGGTGAGGTGACAAACTGCAAAAGCACATTTGGCATGCAGTAAATGGAAGTTTAGCTGTCTCCATGGATGAATAAGCGAGTCGGTAAATCCTGCATCAGCAACCAGCTGTACAAATACGGGAAATGAATGCGCCCTGTAGCAGAAAGCTCTCCATATACTGTACCTCGCTGCAGACACAGAGGCTGCTGTGAACGTACTGGGGTAGATCACCGGCTCAGCTCATTGTCAGAGTTTTTTTTTTTTTTAGAATCATAACTATAAACAAACAGAAGGCATTAGGCATATCTTCTATTATCTGATATCTAGTGTATTTGTCATAATTTGCATTAACAAAGCTCCCCTCTGGCCGTATAATTTATACGTCATCAGGCCAGTCCGCTTTACGTTTGCGTATGAGACGGGAGTTGTAGTCTTTTTCATGTTATCAATGAAGCGAGTATAGAAGAAACAAACTTCCTCCCCCATAGTGCAATGCGAGATCATGCATCATGCAACCAACGAGCAGGCGCTTTGGTTGGGGTTGTTTTACGCTCGGCGTAATGGTAGGCGTGTTTCGTGGAAGCTTTACTGATCGGAGACGTGAAATCATTTTTATGGTTAGCAAGTACAGTAATAAAGTAAGAAAATAGTATAGCTCTATCAGAAGACATCGCTCCCTCGTCTGTTAATGACTGATGGCGGAGCACAATTTGGTAAAGTGAAAAAAAAAATATGTTTCCTCTTTCCTAGAGCTGAACTGAAAGCTCTGAACTACAATTTCATTTTATAGTTATGTTTCTGGGGATTTTTAGCATTAAAGGTCTACTGTGGGGGAAAAAAAAAAAAAGAGTTGAACTTACCTGCTTCTTATGGTCTCCCGAAGACACCCTGTGCCTACACAGCCACTCACAGATGCTCCGGCCTCGCCTCCGGTTCACTTCTGGAATTTCCGACTTTAAGGTCGCATTCACAGTGGGACATTATGGTCGCGCGTTATAAAGTCTTATAAAGCAGCTTACCGCACTGCAATGCTAATCCTATCTACCATTCACAGTGCGACGTTAAAGTCACGTTAAAAATGTTGCGTTGTGGTAACTCACTGCTTGCAGTGCATTTCCTCTTAATGCAGACACGTTGCGACTTTAATGCTGCATCAAACCGCAACGTCCCACTGTGAATGCAACCTAAAGTCATAAAACCACTGCGCCTGAGCGGCCGTGTCCTCACTCCTGCTCATGTCACCAGAAGTGTACTGCGCAAGCACAGACTGTACTGGTCCTGTGCAATACACTCCTGGGTATGTCAGTGGGAGCGAGGACGCGGCCAGTGGTTTTCCAACTTTAAAGTTGGAAATTCCAGAAGTGAACTGGAGGTGGGACTTGAGCATCAGTGAGTGACTGCGTGGGCACAGGATGTCTGTGGGGGACTATTAGAAGCCCCAGGTAAGTTCAACTCTTTTTCCCCTACAGTAGTCCTTTAAATCTGAACTGAAGTAAAGAAAGTGGACAAGCTAGCTGTGACAGCTACAAGCACAAAATCAGTAGATACATACTGATCACTTAACCTCCTTGCCGGTCTAATTAATCCGGCAAGGAGGCAGCGCAGCACTTTTTATTTTTATTTTTTTTTAAATCATGTAGCGAGCCCAGGGCTCGCTACATGATAGCCGCTGAGCGGCGGCATCCCCCCACCCACTCCGATCGCCTTCGGCGATCAGAGTAAGCAGGAAAACCCGTTCAGAACGGGATTTCCTGCAGGGCTTCCCCGGTCGCCATGGCGACCGGGCGGGATGATGTCATGGACGGCGTGACGTCAGAGGGAATCCCGATCCGCCCCTTAGCGCTGCCTGGCACTGATTGGCCAGGCTGCGCAGGGGAGGGGGTGGGCGGATCGGTGGCGATCGCGTACTACACGCAGCTAGCAAAGTGCTAGCTGCGTGTAGGAAAAAAAAAATTATGCAAATCGGCCCAGCGGGACCTGAGAATTCCTCCTGCGCAGGTTACCCCGAACTGAGTTCGGGATAACCGGCAAGGAGCTTAAAGAGAATCTGTATTGTTAAAATCACACAAAAGTAAACATACCAGTGCATTAGGGGACATCTCCTATTACCCTCTGTCACAATTTCGCCTCTCCCCGCCGCATTAAAAGTGGTTAAAAACAGTTTTAAAAAGTTTGTTTATAAACAAACAAAATGGCCACCAAAACAGGAAGTAGGTTGATGTACAGTATGTCCACACATAGAAAATACATCCATACACAAGCAGGCTGTATACAGCCTTCCTTTTGAATCTCAAGAGATCATTTGTATGTTTCTTTCCCCCTGCATCTCTCATGCACTGAAGTTTCAGGCTGCTCTTTTCTTCCTGCAAACAGCTTTGCCCTTGTCTGTAATTCCTCACTATGTGAAAGCCCAGCCAGCTCAGAGGACATTTATCCAGCTTGTAAAAGATAAGAGAGAAGAGAGAAGCTGCTCTAATCTAAATAACACACAGGCAGTGTGCATAGAGGGGCCTGGAAGGGGGAGTTCATAGCAGAACCACAACACTGAAGAACTTGGCAGCCTTCCAGACACAGGCTGACAAGTCTGACAAGAGAGAGATAAGTTGATTTATTACAGAGACTGTGATAGTAGAAAGTGCTGCAGTAAGCCAGAACACATTAGAATAGCTTTTGGAACTTGTAGGATGATAAAAAACAGGATGCAATTTTTGTTACGGAGTCTCTTTAAAGAGACACTAAAGCGGAAAAAAAATATGATATAATGAATTGGTTGTGTAGTACAGATAATTACTAGAACATAAGTAGCAAAAAAAATTTCTCATTTTTATTTTCAGTTATACAGCTTTTTTTTTATAACATTGCATCATTCTCTAATATTTGCAGTTTACACACTACTCAGCATTCAAAATGTTTTTTACAGAACAGGCAGTGAACTTTTGACCTGTCCTGAACTGTTCTCTGCAAAAGAAAAAACAATACAGTTAAGATAACAAGGTTCAGAACACAGAGCTCTCTGCGACTTTGAAAGTTGTGGAGCTCAATGGCAATTTGCATAGATAACAACTGGAGTTTCTTAACTCTTCCTGTACTGGAAACAACATTAGGCTTATGTCTCTGCCCCTAATGCTTTATTTCTTAGCTGTACTACACATACAAATATCATATTTTTTTTCACTTCAGTGTCTTTTTAAAGGGAGTGTTAAGTAAAAAAAGAAAAAGTGGCCTGCTACTTACATGTGGCTTTTTTCAGCCCCCTGAAGTCCTCCTGGTCTATGGCCATCATTCCGCGCTGCTCCTTTCCCCCACTATTCCCTTTCGTAAGTAGCCACTGTGCATACGCGGCACTGTGTCAATCGCGCTCCTGTTTCAGACAACTGATATTTAATAAGAAATAAATATGGCAGCCTCCATATTCCTCTCAGTTAAGATGTCCTATAACAGGGTTTAAACTGGAAATTTGCGCACATTGTGCATATTGCTTTGCGTATCCTGAAAAAAAAGATTGCAATGTTGTTGAAAGTTTTGATTGCACGTTACAAGTGCACTGTGATTAATACATTGAAGCATACACTACATAGACGTATGCTTCACTGTAACTGTAATCAGGCCCATTGTCCAGTAAACGCAGAGCATGCTGTGCTTCATTCTAAGGGTATCTGCTGCACAGTGTCACTAATGCGCAGATGTGAATGTACCATTGCAATATAATTGCATTATATTACCATGTGATAGTACCCTAAGGCCATGTTCACAGCGGGATGAGGCGCGGTGTTCCCTGTATAACGGTAATGCAATGCAACTAAACACATTACCATTAAGCATACAGTCAATTAAAAGTTTGCTTCACTGTAACTGTTAACGTGCGTGTTTTGTGTGGGTTACCATATTGCATGCCGTGGTACCTCAATGCATTTGCCGCACTGTGAACATCACTATAGTTGGTGCATTGTTGTGCAGAACGTAGCATTACAGAGACTGTTATGCCACACTGCAACATACCACTGTGAGCGAGGCCTCACTGATTACCTCCACTGCTCAATTTATTCTGGGTCTCTAATAGTTCCTTCTTTACCATGTGATCCCACCATGCAAGCCATTACAGATGAACAGCAGGCTGTTTGGGCTGTTACAGTCTTCTATTGTACCAGTGCAAATGGCAGTGTAACAGTCACATAGGATGGGCAGGGATAGCGACAGCTGAACTGAAAGGAATACCGAGGTGACATGATGAGATAGAAGTGTATATACAGTGCCAAGCACACAAATAACAATGCTGTTTTCCTTTTTTTTCCCTTTCTCTGTCTGAAAGAGTTAAACCTCAGGAATGCAAGTGACAGTTTCTGTCCAGCCAGGACCTGGTCAGACTATAACATAACCCTCACTGATAAGGAAATACAGACATAAAACAATTTTCTGACAGAAAATGGCTTCTGAGAGCAGGAAAGAGATAAAAAGGGTCAACAGTTCATAGATTTTAGCTCTGGCATACTTCAATGAATTTGTTATTGAGCAGAGACAATGCAGTAAAAACTTAAAAAGTAGATATACTGTATATCATTGAATATAAGTCCAACTCGACCCCTAAATTTGACCTGCTTATGCTGAAATTTTTTTAATTACTTAAAGAGTAACTGTTAGCCCCCAAAGTGAAATTTAAATCTGTACAGCAATGTTTTATTTAGTATTAAACTGATCAAAAAAGCCAATGCAGAACTTAAAAATCTATATAATTTTGCTACTATGTAGCCTTTTTCCCAAGCTAACGACGCAAAGCCGCATATCAGATACTATTGACGAGCATGCAGAGCATGCCTATGTCTGCCCTCTCCCCCCCCCAGGACCAGGTGCCGATCTATTTGCACCACAAACAGCTGACCGCTCTGACAGGGAGACAGAGCGGCAGCACTTCCAGCCGGAGCACCGCAGAGCAGCCAGCGCCGTGCATCTCTCACATGTGATTCTCTCACATGTGACTCGGCGCTGGCTGCTCTGCGGTGCTCCGGCTGGAAGTGCTGCCGCTCTGTCTCCCTGTCAGAGCGGTCAGCTGTTTGTGGTGCAAATAGATCGGCACCTGGTCCTGGGGGGGGGAGAGGGCAGACATAGGCATGCTCTGCATGCTCGTCAATAGTATCTGATATGCGGCTTTGCGTCGTTAGCTTGGGAAAAAGGCTACATAGTAGCAAAATTATATAGATTTTTAAGTTCTGCATTGGCTTTTTTGATCAGTTTAATACTAAATAAAACATTGCTGTACAGATTTAAATTTCACTTTGGGGGCTAACAGTTACTCTTTAAGTATAATTTTACCCAGCAAAGTTAATGGCTGCACTTGGGGACCAGAAGGCGTTAATGGCTTCACTTACGGATCAGGAGCGGTTAATGGCTGCACTGCCTGAAGTATTGCAGCCATTAACCCCCCTGACCCCCAAGTGCAGCCAATAACTCCTCCAGGTCTCCACTTGCAGCCATTAGTCCTCTTGTTTCCCCTCCCAATTCCTTTTGGTAATTAGAGTAGCCATTATTTTTCCTATCTGCCCCTACCACTTGTTTGTTAATTAATGTGGCCATGTATGCTTCACCACCCCCCTGCTTGTTAATTATTGTGGCCACATCTCCTTACCTTGCCTCTCTCTATCCCCACTGTTTGATCTGCAATTCGTTCAGGCCTCTTTTTCACGGGAAGTTGATAGACAGTGAAATGCCTCTCAAACTCTCACAACTGCTTGCTGCTGACTGGTAACTGCTCACTGCTGTCTGGTAACTGCTTGCTGAGCACACCGTTGAACTTAGCAAAGAAATGAACAGCGCTACTTAAAAACAGATGAGTGCTTACCTGCAAAAAAAGTGCACACCCCACTCATGGGATTCAAATACACAATGAGCATACACATGACCTGTCTACCACTTGGAGGATGTTAGTTTCACTAACAATTTGCAATTTGTTAGGTACTTGTCCCTCCCACTGTCGAAGAAGTCTTTCCTCCATGGGAGGGGACCTAACACTAACTAAATTCTACCTATGCATATGCATAGCCTGGGCGCGCTACCAGTAAAATTGAGAATTGCGCAAAAAAAGTGGGATCAGCGCATCACCAGGCCGCCCCTGAATGGTCTCAGCTCAGAGATGCGCTGAGCCCCCCCAGAAACTGCAAACGCACCTTAAACCCAAACAGAGGCTCTGCATATACACCAAAGGAAAACTATTAAGTGGGAGCAGCTTTTTTTTACACCGTTGAACTGCCCGTGGAAAAGAGGCCTCACACATACGGTACATGCTCAGATGCATCCTTTCCTTCTGCTATGTTAAAGGACTTACGAGCCCAAATAAAAAAAAAAAAAAAAAGTTAAGTACCTGCCTGAAATTTGAATGCACGGAGGACGCCATCTGCACACTCCGTGCAGTTCCGCCGGGTCCCCGCAGTAAAATCATCCCCCCGGCCTGTTTCCTGTAGTGTGGATCGGGGGGAGGCCCTAGAGCTGTGCAGCCGCACTCGCGTCTGTGTGGACTGCACAGCCGCGGCCAGCTCAGGCTGCCATTTTGCTGTGGGGTCGGAAGCAGCCCGGGGGGACAATTTAACTGCGGGAATCCGGCGGAACGGTGCAGGTGGCGTCCTCCGTGCATTCAAATTTCAGGCAGGTACTTAACTTTTTTTTTTTTATTTGGGCTCGTAAGTCCTTTAAGCCTGGCATACACATCCAAATTTGATTTGCCAATCGCTGGCCAATTTTACCACCTCCATGTACACACCCAATTCTCAGAGAGTCTTTCACTGCATAAACACATACACATTGCCATGAATCTACAGTACTGTATTACAAGCCATCATTCATTTCCACAACTCTTCAATTACCGTATGTGTCACCTTTTACACAGTTTGATGTGAACTTCTCTGTTCCACATCATTCTCATTATTCACTTTTCAGCATCCATTAGGGTAGGAACACACTAGGCAGAATCACAAATGCGTTTTCCACTACATGCTATGGAGAATGCATATGCAATTCTGCCTAGTGTGTTCCTACCCTCAGGGCCCTTTTTCAATAGCCGCCGTCCACTTGAACAAGCAGATCGCCGGCGTTTTGCCGATTGTTAGTGCACCGTGATTTACATGTAAAGCATTTTGATTTTTTGCTAATCGCAACTGTAGTGTTGCGTGATTATTGTAGCGATCGCATTTCGCTCCTGACAGTTCAAATCGCAATCGCATTGAGTGAATAAAAGCTCTTGCAAATGCATTTACGATTGCAAGTGGAAAAGGAGCCTTAGGCCCTGTTCAGACTATGTGCGTTCCTAGCCGTTTTTACAGAACGCATACAGAAAGATTTTACGCATAGAAACAGCTACTAATGTTTTCTAATGGCCTCGTTCACATGTATGTATATGAGACGCATACGTTTCTCATCCGCATTGCTACACGCAGTTCTGTGCGTCACGCACAGAAACGGACACAATGAAAGTCTATGGACGCGTATTATTGCGTTTTAGCGTACATTTCCCTCTGCGGTTCCCATAATTCTTTTTTTTCCCCCGGGTCACGTGTGTGCAAAACGCAATAGAAAACGAATTTGAATGCAAGAAAAACGCATGCGTTCTTCATTGTGTGTTTCTTTCAATTTATACGCGTTCTACAAACGCTGACAGTCTGAACAGGGCCTTAGGCCTCCTTTCCACAGACTGTTGGTAGGCAGTGATATGCCTCTCAAACTCTCACAAAGGCTCACTGCTGCCTGGTAACTATGGGCCCGTTCTCACTTGGGCGATTTGCGTTAATCGCCGGCGATTTTATTTACAAGTTTATTTACAAGTTGTGAAAATATCACCTTGGAGAAAACTCAGGTGCCCTTATGCAATTAACTTTTTTCCTGACTTTTCTCCTAGGAGATATTTTCACAAATTTGTCAATTAAATGCCTGTTAACCCACTAGCAAGCAAGAAAATACTAAAAATAAGTTTGATAGCACTTTTTCACCTTCTTTTGGTGCTTTTTCAATTGAGAAGTGCTAAAATTATTTTAAAGAGAAGATGAAAAATGATCACCTAGGAGATAACTCGGGAGAAACAGTTAATTGCATATGGGCCCATGTAACATGTCAGTTCAGGCAGGCTTTAAGCATTATGATAATTGCAATAGCATCTTTACAGTTTGCTATTGTATAAGTTATCAAATACTGTACCTGTATTGAGTATGTGGAATGCAGCACCAAGGAATTTAGGTTGTGAATTGAGGAATATTTACATCCATCGTCCTATGGCCGTTGGTGCTCCTAATATCCCCAGACACTTTGCAGATGTTTACAGCAGTGACGTTAAGGGCTGGAACCCACTAGAGCATTTTTGGCAGCGTTTTGGGATCACGACAATCGCCGGTGATTCCCAAAAATGATTTGCCAATGAAAGTGAGGTGTGGTGAACCCATTAGTGCGATTGTGATTAGAGTAATCGCAATTGCAGGACATACAGGATTTTGAGCGCTCAATGCTGTGTATAGCAGCGCTGCAAAATCACTTTGAAAAGCGATTTTGCAGCGACTTGGGGGGCTAGCAACTGAATATTTAAATAGAGATATTTAAACTTAATGGGTGTCCGTATTTCCGGCTTCCATCCGTAACCCCACCCCTTAGCAGAAGAGGTCACTGGCGCTTCCCTGATTGGTCCTAGCGAAGCACCTATGACCACCTGGTATGTATAATAAAGTTTATTGAGAAAAAAACGTGAATATTTAATCAGAGACACTGTACAGTTTGCTGTCGGAAATCGCAAGCGCAGTCGCCCTAGGAATCACTGCACACAGCTCTGCGTCAGTTTTAAAGCGCTGTAGCGATTCCTATTGGGTTCCAGGCCTAAGGCTGGTTTTACACCTGGCCAGAGCGTTGCAATGCAATGCTCCGCCCTCCACATTGCACCACATTGCCAAAAAGTTGATTAACTTTTTGAGCTTGCGATCATTCATTAGACTGAATGGGATCGCGGGTGCAATCACTCCGAAATACATGCAACCAAGCACTGTGAATTGCGCATGAATGGAAACAGCAGTCTGCTGTCCCTGCGATGACGATGCGGAAACGAGCCCGTAAGAGAATGTTTATGTATATTTGATATATTTTTTTTTATCAATCAATTTTTTATTGAAATAAGAAAAGACAAATACAGTAGCAAATTATATAAAACATAGGTACTATTAGAATAGCAAGCAGGATGAATACAGTTATCTTCACAATGAACGAATATTTGATATATTTGATGTTTACATGAAATAGAATGGTTATGCTGTTCTTTTGTGTCACTGTGTTTACAGTCACAAGACTGGTCATAATTTGTCAGGGAACAAAAATCTTCAATTTGCACTTCTAAAACACTAGATTGTGTACACAACAAAGCTGCGCACAATGGCCCATAACCCATCTCAGGCCATTTTGTGGATGCATGAACCTGCACATAGGCACTCGTGCATATTTCCCCATGGGCCTGAGCAGCTGAGTGACTAACACTGAGGGCTGGAACCCACTAGAGAGATTTTCTGAGCGTTTAGGGAGCGATTCAAACCGCTAGCGATTTCCCTAAACGCTCAGCTAATGTTAATGGATGGGCCAAATTCCACCAGAGCAATTGCGATTACCAAATTCGCGAAACCCAGGACATGCAGCGTTTTTGAGCGTTAGCATTTCTGCAATGTAAAGCATATAAGCACTGTCATAATCGCTCGTCAAAACCTACACAAAGCGATTTTGCAAGCGTTTTTACATTGAAAGGACCAATCAGAATTAAAAACGCTAATCGCTACACAACCGCTGGCAAATTAATTACACTTTTTAAAATCGCTCCTGAAAACGTTCATGAAATCGCATACAAGACGCTGGCGATTGCAATTAGTGATAGCGTTTTGTAGTGGTTCCAGTCCTTAAGGTGGCCATACACTGGTCGATTTGCCATCCAATCGACCAACAGATAGATCCCTCTCTGATTGAATCTGATCAGAGAGGGATCGTATGGCTGCCTTTACTGCAAACAAATTGTGAAT
The DNA here is from genome assembly GCF_040937935.1 of Hyperolius riggenbachi. Taxonomy (NCBI): domain Eukaryota; kingdom Metazoa; phylum Chordata; class Amphibia; order Anura; family Hyperoliidae; genus Hyperolius; species Hyperolius riggenbachi. The sequence goes on along the minus strand of NC_090648.1, from coordinate 246,000,259 downwards.
CGATTTCACTATGAAACAGATTCACAATATGTGGAGCTGCCAGGACAGGAAGTAAAGCCAGCCGGAGCCCAGCGCGGAGAAGGGACAGCGGAGACCAGGGGACTCATGCCGGCAGGACAGCTAATGTAATGTATTGCCACTAGCGTTGGTCATCGGACATTGAAACGCCGCTATCGACGCACTCCCGACCCGCCGGCGATCGAGCGAAATCTTCCGCACGGACGGATCGAAGGGAACGATCGATTTCAGATGGAAATTAATCGTTCGGTCAGCGTTTGCACAACGATTTCACAGCAGATTCGATCACAGTGATCGAATCTGCTGTATATCGGTGGGAAAATCGTTAAGTGTATGGGCCCCTTTAGGCTGCATTCACACTCCAGGAAAAAACCCTTTGCTTTCCAGAACACAGGAAAACACTAAAGCTACATACACACTTGCGATAATGATCATTTGCAAGGAACGATAGTTACCAGACTAACAATATTGGAACGATTGGAATGCAAAGATGGGATGCAACGATCATCATACACATTTTAACGATCGTTCTCGCAGAAAAGAACGATCAGAGGGAAATGTTGCGTACATATTTATATAAAATTTAAAAAACAAACAAACACTAAAATGGAGTTACAATAGATAAAAATGATAGTTAACTTGAAAACAAAGTTTATTTGAAATTTGTAATGTAACAATCTTTACGGGCCACGCTACACAGGAAGTACAGAAGCTGGGCAGAATCCAACGCAGGCGCATTGGCCCTTGTAATGATCATGCTCGGCAGATAACTGTACACACTATAGTTTTGTAACGATTGTCGCTCGATACGATCCGTCCTGTTGGATTTTCTCATCGTGCCGATATCGTTCGTTTGTCGTTGTACTTAATTATCGTTTGGTAAAGTTCTTTACCCGATTGTCGGCAGACCGATCGTTAAGCTGCCGTTTCAAACGACCATAGTCGCAAGTGTGTACGTACCGTAAGTCGGACAGTGAATGCAGCCTATGTTATTAATCGGATGCGTTCACACTGTCATTTGAAACACGAACACAATGGGAACAGACTGGACTGCAAATACAAAGTCCTGACCTGCTGCATTTTTCCGCAGCTGGACTGAGCTTGCTGCAAAAATCGCAAATTGGATGCAATGGAGGCTATGGGAACAGACACTATGCTGCTAGCCGCAAGCAAAACACTCACCTGTCCCATGTCCCACTGCAAGGGAGCCGAGGCCAGCAGAAACATGGGGCGCCTGATTGGTTTTCAAAAAAACTATGGAAAGCTTCATGTAAAAGGAAAATTCTCATTGTTTCATGTGGACCAATGAGAATCCTCCCTGTTGCTTCCTGGTCTCCCAAGCTTTCTGGTCTCCAGGTGAGCTGCGGACGAGCTGGGACAGCGTAGACGCAGTGGCCAACGTGAATGACACCAGTGAATCCGCTTGCATCCTAAGTGAATGTGCTTACCGCAATGTTTCCACATATGCTACATTTGCATCCTAGTGTGAACCCAACCTTACTATATTTCTAAGGTGTGAAAAATCATTGCACCTATGAGTAACATCTCCAGTTTTAATCACTTCCAGAGTTCCCAAAATAAAAGGTTTTATGTTCTATAGATTAAATTTGTAGTTCTAAACCATGTTGTAAGAAAAATGTAAAACTTGTTTGAAGGGTGTACTTCTCATTTTGTTTTTGGTCTGAGGCTATTTCCATGATAATGAAGCCAGTAGCTGCTGGTAACAGTACAAGATGCTCTTGTACTGTTGTTCTAGCCATAGAAGTATCAGTGCAATTCAGTTTCCTACATCCGTCTTCTCTTCTGCAACATTCATTAAACCAGTAAATACTCAGTGGATGCCTTGAGATCGGTTTATGCTACTTCTGTCTGCTGCAAGCAGGTTTCTGAAGATGTATCTGTACCCAGAGGTGTTTATTGGAAAGTGTTATTGCTTTCATGACTTGTGGAAAATAATAATTTCCCAGGCTGCCACAGGTGAGCATTTTCATTAAAACATAATTCTGAAACACGCTATGCAAAACTCTTACAAGATAAAGTCTTTGGTAGCATTTACAAATATGGAAATCTTTTCTTTATTGCTGCTGTCACTGTTAAGTCACACCAGCTATTTTAAGGCAATCAAAGTCCTTCAGGCCGTCACTGCGTGATATCTAGCACGAAATACTTCAAATCCTTTTAATGGGTTTTATTTGACATGTATCACATCCATGTTTAATTTGTATACATATGGTGCTTGGAGAGTATGGATTTTACCTCTACAACTGCACACAGTGTTAGGATCCTTTGTTCATAATATATAGAGCAATAACCCTATAATATGCAGTAATTTTGCATACATATGTTGTAACAACATATGTTATGCAATAAGAAAGTTAAACTACGGTACTTTAAATCTATCCTTTAACTGTTATTTTTCCTTCTTTTAACGTAACGTTAAAAGAAGGAAAAATAACAGTTAAAGGATAGATTTAAAGTACCGTAGTTTAACTTTCTTATTGCAATCATTGAATTACACAGCTTGATATAAAGGCAGAGCCTGGGTGATATGGACTTTGTTTTGTAGTCTGAATTCTTGGTTTCTGTTCCAAATCAAGACAATTGCTTCATTTCACTAAGGACCTATTTCCACTGGTGTGCCGTGTCTGTTTCCAAATCGGACCACACATGGCTATAGGGATTTGGATGCATGCTGCAATAAACTGCAGCATTCGGTAATTATTATTATTTATTGTATTTATAAAGCGCCAACATATTACGCAGCGCTGGACAATAAATATATACAATGATACAAGGATGACAGACATAACAAGGTTATACAAGGCAAACGGTACAAAACACATGATTATGCAATATGGGCTGGTTAGGTAGGCCCAGTAATACAAGTAGGAGGCTGTCATTGGAAAGGAGCACACAATCCTGTAGATTACACTAGGGAAGGGAGGACCCTGCCAAAGGCTTACAATCTAAGGGGCAAGCGACACATCTGTACAGACTCAGCCCTGCAATGCAGAAAACTGCTGATTTTACCAAACATCTTGCCAAACACCAATTCACTAAGGCTGTTACTGCATTGAATAGTAAAATTAACGACTAGTAAGGTTATGTACTGATTTTCGCTGTAAAAACCTCAATAAATGTCAATCCACAAAGCTGGCGGTATGATTATTACCAGACTTTAGTCTCTGAAAATAGTGCAATTTTTTTACAAGCTTTTAGACCCTAAAAATCATACCATTAGATAGATCTGCGACAGCCCTGCACATTACACACCTCCCATGGATCCAGCTCGGGGTTACCACTCTGAGCTGCAGATTTCCAACCCGAGCCTGACTCGGAGTTAACGCTAAGGAGGTTACAACAAAGTAAAAATGTTTGGTATATTAGGACCAGCCTGGACTTTATGGTAACTAGTAATAAACTTGTAATCAGCATTTGGTAAAATTAACAGACTAAAGGAGACAGCCAATAGGAAGAGCCATCTGGTCCTGCTACTCACCCCATCCGATGCACTGCCGGGTAGGACAAGGAAAAAGAAACACAGGGCCAGAAGGAGACATTTAGGCCTGGTGCACACCAAAAACCGCTAGCAGATCCGCAAAATGCTAGCAGATTTTGAAACGCTTTTTCTTCTTTTTCTGTAGCGTTTCAACTAGCATTTTGCGGTTTTGTGAAGCATTTTTAGTGTAGTAGATTTCATATATTGTTACAGTAAAGCTGTTACTGAACAGCTTCTGTAACAAAAACGCCTGCAAAACCGCTCTGAAGTGCCGTTTTTCAGAGCGGTTTGCGTTTTTCCTATACTTTACATTGGAGGAAGAAACGCTTCCGCAATCCAAAAAATGCCTCACCCCGGGAGTATGCGTTTCAGCAAAACGCCTCCCGCTCTGGTGTGCACCAGCCCATTGAAACACATTACCCAAGCGTATCCGCAGCCGCAAGCGGATCGCAAAACGCTGCCGAACCGCTCTGGTGTGCACTAGGCCTAAAAGAGGCTTTTCTGTATCTATTTAGATATTCAGATCTATATACTGATACAAAGAAGAGTGCCCTCTAGTGGCATACATGCACATCTAAAGGGATACAGGAAGCATTGGACTGGAGCAGGAACGGCTCATGCAGACCACATGTAGGACAAGAATCACAGCTTGCTGCAGAGAACTACTCCACAGCTGGGGAGTCTTTTACATAACCAAGCAGGTGTTAATTTAAGCAACATTTTTCGGTATATTAACGAACTAACACCACATGTGTGGTAATCTTAGTGAATTTGGAAAAATAACGAATGGGTTATTTTAACTGCTTCCGGACGGCGGTGATTGAAATCTATGCTGTTTGTAAATGGTTATTCCTTCCAGGGATTTCACCTCACCGCAGTTGTGCGTTCTCGCCACTCTCGTCGCTGTCTCCCCACCTCAGCTCACTCACACTGCTGTCGGTATGACAGCAGAGTTCCGTGAGCCGGTCAGGAGCCGATTTCATTGGCTCCTGACCCTGTCATCAAAGTGAGCCAATCCCATTGGCTTACTGATCACAGCGTCAGGAGCCAATGAAATCAGCTCCTGACCGGCACATAGACCTCTGCTGTCATAGAGACTGCAGAATAGGTGGGCTGAGTCGGTAGCGGCGATTAAGTGTGGCAATTTGTCGGTATGTGGAGGTTTTTGTTTTAGGGCCCTTTTCCACCTGCAGTCGCTAGCGTTCACGCTGAACGCTAGCGATTGCTGAATCGCAAAACCGGCGATTCCCCGACGTTTTGCTACCGCGATTTTGCTATGCTATGCACTGCATAGCAAAATCGCGGCAAATATCGCTCCGCCGCGCATTCGCGTTCGGGTAAAAAACGAATCGCGGTAGTGGAAATGACCTACAGCGATTCCTATGTTAAAAAGCAAACCGTAGCGATTGTAAAATTGCTAGCGGTTTGCGACTTTGCGATTCAGCCAGCGCAAACGCGTGTCAGCGGTCTCTGGTCCTTAAGGGGCCAGAGACCGCTGGTACTGAAGGGGTTAACCATGTTTTTTTATCGCACAACTCTTAGTGAATTGAAACCACTGGGACAGTTTAGTCAAAAGCATTTCAAGTAAAGTAAGAAGAAAACTAATGCTATAGTGGAGCATATTCAGTTCACACTGGACATTGCATGCCCTGTGAAAACAGTATTGCAGCACAATGGGAAAAGTCACGTTGTGTGTTATGGGGTATATTAGATGATTATTGTCTGATCTGACCATTTTTAAATCATAATCTCATGAGCCTCTACCCACCTCTGCGCAGAGCCGGATTATCCACCAGGCAACAGAGGCAGTTGCTTTGATCTAGTGAAAGGTAAGAGGCCCCGGCAGCCCCAATAAAGATTTATTGCACCTGTTGATGCAACTCTTTATGGTCCATTAACCACTTGCCGACCAGGGCTGTATTGGCTGATCTGTGCTGCGTGGGCTCTCCAGCCCGCAGCACAGATCAGTATTATGCCAGGGCGATCAGACTTCCCCCCTTTTTTCCCCACTAGGGGGATGTCCTGCCGGGGGGGTCTGATCACCGCCGGCCATTTGCGTTTTGCGGGGGGGGGGGGCTCCTCAAAGCCCCCCTCCGCAGCCATTTCTGCCCTCTGCCTCCTTGCCTCCCTCCCTCTCTCCGTAATTGAATTGAAGGATAGGCTTCCGCCTATCAGATGCCGGCGATCCCCGGCCAATCAGAGGCCGGGGATCGCCGATCTGCCTTACGGCGCTGCTGCGCAGCAGCGCCGTATGATGTAAACAGCGGGGATTTCTTCCTCGCGTGTTTACATTTTGCCGGCGAGCCGCGATCGGCGGCTCTCCGGCTGTTCACGGAGACACCCTCCGTGAACTGACATGGAAAGGCCGCGCGATCGAGCGGCCATTTCCATGGTAACCCGCAGACGACCAGTTTACGCCGATCGGCGTTAGCTGGTCGTCAAGAGGTTAAAAACAAAGTCTTCAGGAATGCTCTCTGTAACATATATAATAACACATACACACAGTGTTTCCTCCTGGATCTTTTCCCCTCCCCTCCTTAGTTTAGCTGTCAGACACAGGCTAATGTTGTTTGTGTAATCTCTGTCCTGAACTACTTGCAAGCCAGGGCCAAGGCTACAGGTACATCTGTAGTTAATTTTTCTTCCATGATAGCATCATCATTTACCCTTAGTTTTATCACCCATACCTGAGTGTGGCCACTGGTTTGACATGCTGTGGTATTACCTGGCAGCAAAAAAGATGCAATGTGCAGAGTGTGAGCAGAGGGGAGCAAAGTATCTATTACAGGGGGGAAGGGGAGAGACCACCTTTTCCCCCAGACCACCTTTCATTCCGTGATTCAGGGCTGGTGCACACCAAAACCCGCTAGCAGATCCGCAAAATGCTAGCAGATTTTTAAACGCTTTTTTTTATTTTTATGAGGCGTTTTGCGGATTGCTGCTGCGGTTTTCAGTACAGTAGATTTCATATATTGTTACAGTAAAGCTGTTACTGAACAGCTTCTGTAACAAAAACGCCTGCAAAACCGCTCTGAAGTGCCGTTTTTCAGAGCGGTTTGCGTTTTTCCTATACTTAACATTGAGGCAGAAACGCATCCGAAATCCAAAAAATGCCTCACCCAGGCATTTTTCGTTTCTGCAAAACGCCTGCCGCTCTGGTGTGCACCACCCCATTGAGATACATTGACCAAGCAGATCCGCAGCCGCAAGCGGATCTGAAAACGCCCAAAAAGCCGCTCGGTGTGCACCAGCCCTTAGGGCTGGTCCAGCTCTGGTGTATTCAGGTTTGTTGTTGTTGTAAGGCAATGTGAAACACTAGGCTAGCTGATAACAGTGCAATTAGAGGGCAGGCAAGCTGGTAAATACACACAGCATGATGCAGAGCATACCTGGTTGGTCTGTGGGAAAAAATCTGTCTGGTCTCTCCCCATTGAAAAAAATCTGTCTGGTCTCTCCCCATTGTTATAATGACTGCATGTGTGGATAAGGTGTAAAGCCCCATCTACACAATACGATTCTTTGTGCGATTCGATTACGATTCTATTTACGATCCGATTAAATCCGACATGTCCGATCAGGATTCGATTCAGTTCTATTTGCCCTTGTTTTGCAATGGCAAATCGAATCACGATTGGACATGTCTGATTTAATCGGATCGTAAATAGAATCGTAATCGAATCGCACAAAAAATCGTATTGTGTAGATGGGGCTTTAAGCAAGTTGAAAAGTTTTTGATAGTCACTAGACTCCAGGAGGGCTGCTTTCTGACTTGTGTGAGAGGCTGGCAGGGACAGGAGTCCTATTAGATTTGGACGCAGCCGGCGCCACCATAGACTATAAAGTGGATTACTTCTATAGCGCGCTCAGTGAGTAACGTCGGCTCCGTCAGAAGACGGAGCCAAAGTTGCTTAAAAAACACAATAATTCGGCCTCCAGCAATTGCTGGAAGCCAAATTATATCATTCCCCCACTATCCATGGCGGCCTGGAGGGGGAATAGTAATAAACACGGCCTGGACTTATGCGGCAGCAGGATGAGCCATAAGCCTATATATGCCTGTATCCTGCGCCAAGTCTACCGGCGCCAATTGCATATCTATGCCCTCTGTGTGATGTGGGACTGCAATACAGATAAGCTCCATCTCAGGCTATTCTCAATTTCTCTCCACTCCTCCTCTCTCTGGGCTAGTGCACGCCAAAACCGCAATAGCAGTCGCTAGCAATTTGCGAGTGTGATTTTGTGAAGCGATTTTCAGAGCGATTTTTGAATGAATTGCTCCAAAAAATGCTACATGCAGCATGTTTGCTATTTTAAAAAAATCACAATGCTGCTGTGGGAACACCCTCATAGGATAACATTAGCCAAGCGCTTTTCAAATCGCTCTTGGTGTGCACCAGCCCTCCCTCATTCACCTTGGTTTCCCTCGTCCCCTAGTGGGGCTGTGTCTTCTTGTGTCATACAGGAAAGCTAAATAAAGTGCAATCCTGGTGAGGTAAATACTTTCTTCCCTTTAAGCTTTTCTCTCCTCGCCGTTTCTCCCCTTCTCTGCATAAGAGCCCAGACACACTATAAACACTTTTCTGAGCGATCCCGATTTTACCATGATTTTAATGTAAGTCAATTTGAGCGTTTTCTAAAAAGCTCTCCGAAAGCTCTGATGGCTAAATGCGCTCAGAAAATTGCTTATAGTGTGTCTGAGCCCTTAGTATTTGTAAGCTGTGGGCGAGTTAAGCGCCGAATGACGGCTCTTCCTGCTGCCAATAAACTCCCCGGCGGCGGTAAATACTGTTCCCCCTCCAAGTCGTCGCAACTCTGAGGGAGGTGTAATTTGGGGTATGGCGATCACCGGAGCCCCGAATTTCCCTTACGCACCCCGCTGCTATGGGGCTCCTGGTTTGGGTAACCAGTGCTGAGCACTGTGCAGCCAAAACCACCTGCTTTGCCTTCTCTCTCCTCTCTCCAATCTTGTTATTAGAAACCATAATCTAAAGCTGGCCATACATGCTTTAATTGTTACAGGCAGATTATTTCACCATGATCAAATCATAATGGCTTTTCCACCTGTCAGTACTGAGAATGGATGTGGCCTATAGGGTTTCATACTATAGTAAAGTGGGTTGTGTGCAGGCAGTGATGCACTGCCACTGACCACCAAAAAGGCATGGATGTTGGGGGAGAGTGAAAACAGTGATGGAAGGAGAGGTACCGAAACTTCGGAAATTAGCATTAGCGAGCAAGGATCATGGTGCCAGGAAAAGGGTCAATAAAGATGTTTGGCCTGACAGAGGGAGATGGTGGCAAAGGGGAGGACATAAGATAGGCCTGGTGCACACCAGAGGAGTTTTTCTGAGCGTTTTGAGTTTTTAAATCTGCTGCTAATGTTATCCTATGTATCTGTGCACACTGGAGCGATGAGGTTTTGTAAAAAACCCCATAGCATTACATTGAGAAGAGCTTTTAGAGGTTTCAAAAGCTCTTCCCAATGTAATGCTATGGGGTTTTTTACAAAACCTCATCGCTCCAGTGTGCACAGACACATAGGATAACATTAGCAGCAGATTTAAAAACTCAAAACGCTCAGAAAAAATCCTCTGGTGTGCACCAGGTCTGAGTGGGGGGAGGAATGAGCCTTCGGGAACTAAAGTGGCCATACATCTGTTGACATCTGGCTACCTGTACTGGGGGGTGACAGCTGGCTATATATCCTGGGGGGTCATCTGGCTACCTATAGTGGGGGGGGGGGGTCACTTGGCTACCTTTACTGGGGGGTTGTCTTGCTATCTATTCTGGGGGGACATCTGGCTACTACCTATAGTAGGGGGACATCCAACTACCTATACTGCAGGGACATCCGGTCACCTATACCAGGGGGGGGGGGGGGGCATCCTTTCAACAGGGTGGCTGAGGAGGGGGGCCCCACATTTATTGCTCTGCTTGGGGCCCTGTGTGGTCTTAATCCGGCTCTGCCTCTGCGACTGACAATCTTATGGGGAATAGAATTATAACACGTTGGGTTTTTGTTATTGCTGGTTGCTATTGTGTTTTGCTAGGAGGCAACCTGCTTCTCTCTCCCTAGAAATGAACATACTAAGCCCATCTTAACTGCATGTTCACTTACTGCTCTGCTTTAATGGTTATTGACCATGCTTTGCACAGCTGACAACCACATTATGACTGTGCACAGCTTTACAATGCTGGCTGCCTTGCTACCACTGTGAATCCTCAAAGTTCAAGCCCCTATCCAGGCAATTGTTTTATTAATAAATTGGCTCTCTCCCCTCCTGCCACAATAGCAATATAGGAAAATGTGTATAAAAATGCTGGCAAATACCTTGACCGGTGGTGCTGATTGAGTCCCTCAATGTTCGTGAAACTCAGCTTAAGAGACTGTGAAGAGACGTGTGCATACAAACTCCACCACACCCCGAATTCACCACTGGCAATGTCAACCTGACTCTTTTGACCCCTATAATGCCTAGTACACACCATACAATTTTCTGTAAAATTTACCTGCCAGATAGATAATTTCCAACATGTTGGAAATTATCTATCTAACCATCTACAGTGGTTTGCAAAAGTATTCAGCCCCCTTGAAGTTTTCCACATTTTGTCATATTACTGCCACAAACATGAATCAATTTTATTGGAATTCCACGTGAAAGACCAATACAAAGTGGTGTACACGTGAGAAATTGAACGAAAATCATACATAATTCCAAACATTTTTTACAAATAAATAACTGCAAAGTGGGTTGTGCGTAATTATTCAGCCCCCTTTGGTCTGAGTGCAGTCAGTTGCCCATAGACATTGCCTGATGAGTGCTAATGACTAAATAGAGTGCACCTGTGTGTAATCTAATATCAGTACAAATACAGCTGCTCTGTGACGGCCTCAGAGGTTGTCTAAGAGAATATTGGGAGCAACAATATCATGAAGTCCAAAGAACACACCAGACAGGTCAGGGATAAAGTTATTGAGAAATTTAATAGCAGGCTTAGGCTACAAAAAGATTTCCAAAGCCTTGAACATCCCATGGAGCATTGTTCAAGCGATCATTCAGAAATGGAAGGAGTATGGCACAACTGTAAACCTACCAAGACAAGGCCGTCCACCTAAACTCACAGTATGATCAAGAAGAGCGCTGATCAGAAATGCAGTCAAGAGGCCAATGGTGACTCTGGATGAGCTGCAGAGATCTACAGCTCAGGTGGGGAAATCTGTCCATAGGACAACTATTAGTCGTGCACTGCACAAAGTTGGCCTTTATGGAAGAGTGGCAAGAAGAAAGCCATTGTCAACAGAAAAGCATAAGAAGTCCCGTTTGCAGTTTGCCACAAGCCATGTAGGGAACACAGCAAACATGTGGAAGAAGATGCTCTGGTCAGATGAGACCAAAATGGAACTTTTTGGCCAAAATGCAAAATGCTATGTGTGGAGGAAAACTAAGGGCCGGTTCACATTACAAACGCGGATGGCCACGCATGTGGAACGCAACTCGTACGAACGCATGGCCATCCGCGTTTGTGTGCGTTGCATGGCTGATCCCATCACTGAAAAGTGAATGGGACAGCCACGCGTTTTAGCAAAATCTGCGTGCAGCATGCGTTCCCGGACCGCACAGGTCCGGAACGCATGCAGTGTGAACATCAGACATTGCACTCTATGCAATGTCTGATGTCGTGCGTATCGGCCACCTGCACGCGTTTCCAAAACGCGGCTGGAAACGCGTGCAGTGTGAACGCTCCCTAAAACTGCTCATCACTTCGAACACACCATCCCCACTGTCAAATGTGGTGGCAGCATCATGCTCTGGGGGTGCTTCTCTTTAGCAGGGACAGGGAAGTGTAAGGATCGGTGTCAGCACACAGAGAGAATCTGATTATTGGTGATCTGCAGTATCGCCAATAATACAGATGTCACCTGATTATTGATGATCTGCAGAATCACAAATAATACAAGTGTGACTAACCTCCGGACACCTAACACAGTAAATAACAATAACGACAGCAATAATTCACAAGATCGTGGAAATATCGACCACACGGCAGTTCCTCAGAGGTGTGGTTACCTCTGAATGGGAACCCTGTGTGTGAGATCCTCAAACCAGGCAAAGAGAGGAATCTCGGCCCCTGGCAGTAATAGTCTGCTAGGGCAGGCGTCTCGGAGAGGCAAGCCTCAGAGATAACCCTACAGTGGGAGACGTTCCGCTGAAGGGAGAAAGGTCAGACAAGCAGAGGTTCGGCAACAGAGAAGGCGGCAGCAGTATAGAAACAGAAGGCTGATTCAGAGTCGGTAAACAGGCAGGGTCGGCAACTTGAATCAGATAGGCAGAAGTACAAGAGCGATTAGAGTAAAGAGAAGTCAGGGATAGCCAGAGTCAAAACACTGTTAAATATACAAATACAATCCTAATCTAAGGTGTGACGTCCTTGGTATCAACACCTGGGAAACTGGACTAAGGTCTGAGCGCTAACACAAAATGTATTCACGACAGCAGACAAGGAGCAACAGACATCCTGCTCCTTATACTGAGAGTCATTCAGCCAGTCCGCCCAGAAGCCCAGCCAATCCGGAGACCTCCTGAGGTCAGCTGACTGGAGAGTCAGCTGACCTTCCTACGTAGGAGGTAAAAGTCCTGCCGCCTCACGCGCGCGCATGACCCTCTGCCTCTGAGTACCAGAGAGGCCAGGCCCCAGGTCAGCGCACGAACGCGCACTGAAGTCCGCCGGCTTGGTTGCGGGACCCGCCGCCATGTCGCCAGCCGCGGCAGCGGTATCCCCCCTGCTCTGTGCCAGCGGCTCCACATGTGTGGCGGAAACCGCCGGCTGGGAAGCGGAGAGCGCCGCCATGCTGCCCAGCGTGGCGGCGGTGTCTCCGCTAAACCTCACAGGAAGCTGGTCAGAGTTGATGGGAAGATGGATGGAGCCAAATACAGGGCAATCTTGGAAGAAAGCACCCTTTATACCTACCGGTAATGGTGTTTCTTTCCCGCAGCTGGGATACGTCCTTAGGAGTATGGTGACGCCCAGTCACCTGATGAAACACAAAATGGAAAAGTATAAAAAGCTCCCGCCCTCTCCAATCCCCAGTGTATCAAAGTAAAAAGACCGAACACCAGGAAAGAGAGGAGCGAAGCACCTCCTAGTGACCCCTCAACAGAAAAGACAAGGATACCAGGAAAGTACAAATAGATAGGGTTGGGTAGCGGACAGTATCCCAGCTGCGGGAAAGAAACACCATTACCGGTAGGTATAAAGGGTGCTTTCTCTAACCCTTAGCTGGGATACGTCCTTAGGAGTGATACACAAGTAATACCCACCTAGGGAGGGACTACAGCCTGTAGCACTTTCCTGCCAAACGACAAATCTTGTTGAGACAGGACATCCACCCTGTAATGTTTAACGAAGGTGGACGGACTTGCCCAAGTAGCCGCCTGATAAATTTGCTGAACTGTAGCCCCCGCTCTCTCTGCCCAAGACGTAGCCATGGATCTGGTAGAGTGCGCCCTAATGCTGGGTGGTGGAGTGGAGTCTGAAATCTTGTAGGCTAGGGAGATAACCTCACAAATCCACCTAGCAATCGTCTGTCTCGAGGCCTGATTACCCTTGTTTTTCCCCGAAAATAAAACAAATAAATGAGACGAGGACCTAAAGTCCCTGGTTCTCGCCAGATAACTTAACACAGCCCTTCTCACATCTAGGCAATGGAATTCTGCTTCCTTAGCACAAGAAGGGTTATCACAAAAAGAGGGAAGAAAGATGCTTTGAGATCTATGAAAATCCGAAGAAACTTTAGGTAGATAATTGGGATCGAGACGGAGTATAATTTTATCTGGAAAGACAGTCAAAAAAGGGTCTTTAATAGAAAGGGCTTGTAAATCGCCCAATCTCCTAGCCGACGTGATTGCCACCAGAAAGGCAACCTTAATTGTCAAAAATTTTAAATCAATGTCCCCGATAGGTTCGAAAGGCGGTTTTGTCAAAATGTTCAAGACTAAGGATAAGTCCCATTGAGGAACTACTTTCTGTCTGATTGGTGTGGACCTTTGAATGGCACGAAAAAAATCTTTGATCAACCTCTCTTGTGCTAAGGGTTTATCCAAAAGGATTGATAAAGCAGAGCACTGCACTTTCAGCGTGCTTAGAGCTAAATTCATCTCCAGGCCGTCCTGAAAAAAGTCTAAAATGGTTCCTATCTCCGCTTGAGATCTATTGCGGATTGCACAATAGGATTGGTAAACCTTCCATACTTTCTTATAAATTTTATGTGTAACTGGTTTCCTACACTTAAGTAAGGTGTCAATAACTTTATCCGAGACTCCTTTATTTCTCAAAATTAACCTTTCAGGATCCAAGCCGAGAGTTTGAACAATTCCGGCTTGGGATGCCAGAGAGGCCCCTGACTCAAGAGGTCTGGTCTCACTGGCAGAGGCAAAGGAGGTTGTACCGACAATTTCAACAGTGTGGCAAACCAAACCCTCTTTGGCCACGCTGGAGCTACGAGAATCAGATTTGCTTTTTCTCTCTGTAATTTTTCCAACACACGAGGAATCAGTTTTAGAGGAGGAAAAGCATATCCTAGATTGAATGTCCACGGGACTGATAGAGCATCCAGTCCCAGAGAATGCGGGCCCCGATGGAGGGAGAAAAACTGAGGAATTTTCGCGTTTCCCGGAGAGGCAAACAGGTTGATCCATGGAACCCCCAATTTGCCTATCAACTCCAAAAACACTTCCTGGTTCAATTCCCATTCCGCGTGGTCTAGTTCGTGGCGGCTCAAATAATCCGCCTCCCGATTTAAAGCACCCTTTACGTGAATTGCCTCGATTGAGAGCAGACTGGACTCTGCCCAAAGAAAAATTTCCGCCGAGAGGAGTGACAGATTTACCGATCTGGTCCCCCCTTGCTTGTTGATATAAGCGACTGTCGACACATTGTCGGACAGAATTAGTACATGTTTGCCGAGAATTAGGTGAGAGAAGGCCAAAAGTGCTTCCTTCACTGCCCGTAACTCTCTGAAATTGGACGAACACCTGGCTACTCTCTTGTCCCATTTGCCCTGAGCGTGGTACCCCAGGACTGTGGCCCCCCAGCCCCAGGCGCTGGCATCCGTGTGTATTCTTAACGGATCTTCTTGTCTCCACCACCTGCCCCTGGTAAGATTTAGCTGATTCAGCCACCAATGACAACTCTGCTTCACCCGAGGGGGAATCTCTACCTCCTGATCTAGAGAATCCTGTTTTTTGTCCCACACTGTTAATAACCATCTCTGCATTTCTCGACTGTGGAACTGAGCCCAGGTGACTGCCGGGAGGGAGGCTGTGAATAAACCCAATACTCTCATGATCTTCCTTATTGACACCTCCAGGAGTAAAAGTAGAGACCGAACCTCTGACTGTAACCTCTCTATCTTGGGAGAAGGAAGAAAAATTCTCCCCCTGATTGAGTCGATTGTGTAGCCCAGGAACACAATAGATTGAGTGGGATTTAAACTTGACTTCTGAAAATTTATGATCCAGCCTAATCCTGTTAGGGTCTGAATCACCTGGTCTCTGTGAGAGATCAAAGTTTCCTCTGACTTTGCAAAAATTAAGAGATCGTCCAGATATGGAACTATGGAGACAAAATATTCTTTCCCTAGAAGAAGAGATTTTACTGAAAAAATGTTTTCCATTCTGAACCTTTTGTACACTAAATAAGGATTTAGGGATTTCAGATTCAGTATGAATCTGAAATCCCCGCTGGTTTTTGTCACCAGAAAAACATGAGAATAGAAGCCCAGAAATTGTTCCTTCTGCGGAACTGGAATTATCACATTCTTTTGAATTAATTTGGATATTTCTCCCTGGAGACCCTGAGCCTTGATCGGATCCCGAGGAAGATTGTTGATGAAAACCCTGGGAGGTGGTGGAACAAAAAATTGAGGACGATACCCCTCTTTTATAATTTGGCAAATAAAAGGATTTGGATTTAAAAGGCTCCATTGATAATGAAAATAAAGAAGCCTCCCTCCCACTGGCAAGAAGTCATTTGTTTTCTTTGGGGGTACCGGGTTTTGCAAGTGCAAACCCCCCTCGGCCTCTCCCGGCAGGAAAGGACCACTTCTTCTGCTGAGGACGAGACTGAGGCTGATCCTGTTCAGCTTTCTTGAACCCCTCAAATCTCTTATTTCTTAAATTTTTGCGTTTGCTGGGAAATTGTTTGCCCTTTTCAGCAGATCTAGACAATATGTTTCCTAATTCCTCCCCGAATAATAAATTACCCTCAAAGGGTACGGAACATAATCTATACTTAGAAGTCAGGTCGCCTTCCCATGTTTTAAGCCAAAGGGCCCTTCTGGCTGCATTGATAAGGGCCGTAGTGCGGGCTGAGATACGAATAATTTCCACAGCAGCATCTGCTAAGAAGGCTACTGATTTTAACACCACCGGTAAGGATTTTACATAATCATTAACACTAGACCCCCTGGAGATATGAGATAGTAAATTATCCATCCAGACTTTCAAATTACGGGAAATACATGTAGCCGCCACCAGGCACGTGCACAGGGGGGTGCTCTGGGTGCCCAGGCACCCCCCTTTTTAAAATCTTCAAAAAGGCCCCTCTCGCTGCGCAAAATAAGCCCCGCCCCCGATCGCGATAAGCCCCGCCCACCCGCGGGAAGCTCCGCCCCCGCCTGTGACACTTTCGAGTGAAGAGGCCCAGACAGGAATCCTAGTGTGGCATACTGACCTCTCCCTCCACCTAGGACCCATACTGACCTCTACCTCCCCCAGCACCCATAGTGACCTCTCCCTCCACCTAGTACCCAGTGACCATTCCCTTCCCTAGCACTCACAGTGACCTCTCCCTCCACCTAGGACCCATACTGACCTCTCCCTTCCCAGTACCTACAGTGACCTCTCCCTCCCCCAGCACCCACAGTGACCTCTCCCTCCACCTAGCACCCACAGTGACCTCTCCCTCCACCTAGCACCCACAGTGACCTCTCTCTTACCCAGCACCCACAGTGACCTCTCCCTCCATCTAGCACCCACAGTGACCTCTCCCTCCACCTGGGACCCATAGTGACCTCTCCCTTCCCTAGCGCCCACAGTGACCTCTCCCTCCACCTAGCACCCACAGTGACCTCTCCCTCCCCTAGCGCCCACAGTGACCTCTCCCTCCACCTAGCACCCACAGTGACCTCTCCCTCCACCTGGGACCCATAGTGACCTCTCCCTCCATCTAGCACCCACAGTGACCTCTCCCTCCACCTGGGACCCATAGTGACCTCTCCCACCCCAGCACCCATAGTGACCTCTACCTCCACCTAGCACCCACAGTGACCTCTCTCTTACCCAGCACCCACAGTGACCTCTCCCTCCACCTAGCACCCACAGTGATCTCTCCCTCCACCTAGGACCCATAGTGACATCTCCCTCCCCCAGCACCCACAGTGACCTCTCCCTCCCCCAGCACCCACAGTGACCTCTACCTCCATCTAGCACCCACAGTGACCTCTCTCTTACCCAGCACCCACAGTGACCTCTCCCTCCATCTAGGACCCATAGTGACCTCTACCTCCCCCAGCACCCATAGTGACCTCTCCCTCCCCAGCTCTAGCAGTGATCCTGCCTACCCCAGCACTCACACTGACCTATCCCTCCCCCAGCACCCACAGTGATTTTCCCTCCCCCAGTGGCTGCCCTCCTGTCCCCTGCAGCACCCACAGGGACCTCCCATCCCAAAAGCAGCACCTACAGTGACCTCTCCCATTGCCAGTGCCCACAGTGGCTTCTCCCAACACCCAGCATCAACTCCCTTCTCCAGTAACCACACTGACTTCTCCCAGCACCCACAGTGGCCTACCCTTCCCCCAGCATTCACACTGACCTCTACCTCCCTTAACAGCAACTATGCCATTCATAGCAGCACCCATAGTGACCTCCCACCCCCTGCACCCACAATTACCTCTACCTCCCGAGACCCACAGTGACCTCCCTTTCCTCCAGCACCCATACTGACCTCTACTTTCCACAGCACCCACAGTTACTTCTCCCCCCAGCACCCACAGTGACCTACCCTTCCCCCAGCAACCACACTGACCTCGACCTCCCCTAGCAGCAACTATGCCATTCATAGCAGTACCCACAGCGATCTCCCACCCCCAGCACCCACAACAATCTCACCAATATTCAGCACCCACATTACACTCAACCAGTAACCCCCACTATAGCAAGCACCCAGTACTTGCACCAAGCACCCTGCACCCAATACTCACATCTGGCCTCAATATGGCACTTAGTACTTGCATCAAACAGCCACATGACACCCAATACCTGCACCCCTTCACCCTATAGCTGGCACCAAGTACTCACACCCACATGGCACAGTACTTGCACCCAGCCCCAACATGTCACTCACTACTCACACCTGCACACAGCCTCCACATGGCACCCACTCACATAACCAGTACTAGCACCCGATGTACCTGCACTCAGAACCCACATGACACACAACACCCACCCACAGCTAGCACCCAGTGCAGGCATGGCACCAAGTATTTGCACCTATGTGATACCCAGTACCTGCACCCAACACCCACATGTTTCATCTGCAGTAGTTCCAGTTGCACTAAGCCTCCACTTGGTGCCCAGCACCCACACCAAGCACTCACATATGACATCCAATACTTGCACCCAGAACTCACAAGGGACTGAGTACCTGAAAACACCTACATGATGGTTGATACACACCCATACAGCCAGAATCCACATGACACCCCGTGCCAGCACCCAGAACCCACATGGCACCCAGCATCTCCCTTTAGCACCCACATGACAACATATATCCCACTAGCCAGCACCCATCACCCATATGTCACCATGTACTCACTTCCAGTACCCACTTGGCACTCAGTATTTGCACCTAAGACCCACATACCCCCATAATCAACACCCACATGGCACAGTACTCACACGTCACCAAGTTCCAAAGCCATTATATGCACCTAGTACCCGTCCATGGCCAGCACCCAAACAGCACCCAGTACCCATCCTTGGTCCGAACCCATATGAGACTCAGTAATATCCCATGGCACACATCCAGACCACGCATGGCACTCCCTACTCACTCATGTCCAACACTCACATGGCTCCCTGTACCAATTAGCACTCACATGGCACCCACTATATATCACCATCTGCTACTCATTCAGCACCCAATACTGCATAGCACCCACTGCAAATAAACACCCAATACAAACTGGACCTTGGTACCCAAAGCAGCTTGACACAGACTTTATGTTGGCATCTCGGCACCCACTGCAACTTACCACAAAGTGAACCTTTGCGTCTTACCATCCGCTGCATCTGGGCACCCACTGCACCTTGGCACTTACTGCAGTTTTGCATCTACTAATGCTTAGCAACCACTGCATATTGGTAACCACTTCTTTGCCTGAAAAGAGGCTTGGGTGCTGATCAGAAGGGGCAGAGGTCCCAGTAATGAAAGGTGAGTTTGTGCCTCTACAGTGGGCTCCACTGTGCCCACTCTAACCCACTAACAGTGGGCACCTATCACTGCTGATTTGAGGGTGGTAGCACCAAAAGAGTTGGAAGGAGACACACCGTCTGCCTGATACTGCTACAAAGGTGTGTGTGTGTGTGTGTGTGTGTGGGGGGGCATAAGACTGTCTTATGCTTTATGGAGAGGGGGTATTACATACACAATTTAGCACGATTTATCGATTTCAAATTTGAGCACCACACCCTTGAGGATTCTCTGCATGGCCCTGCCCCTTCCTGCAGCACCCTCACTGACCTCTACTTTTCCCATCAGCCACCCCTTCCCCTCATAGCTGGCACCCAGTACTCACACTCACATGACACCAAGTATCTGCACCCAGGACTAAAATTGCACCCAGTACTCACACCTGCACAGCTTCCACATGGCACCCACTATCTGCACCAAGCACCCACTTAACCCGTACCCGCACCCAAAGTACCTGCATTCAAAACCCATGTGATGCCCAAAGCCCACCCTTAGCCAGCACCCAGTACAGGCATGGCGCCAAGTATTCGCACCCATGTCACACCAAGTCCCTGCACCCAGCACCCACATGCCATCCAGTACATGCACCCAGATCTTACATGGCACTAAGTTCTTGCAATCAACACCCGCATGACACTCGATACCCAACCATAGCCAGAACCCACATGACACTCAGTACTTACACCCAGAACTCACATGGCACTAAGTACTTGCAATCAACACCCACATGACACTCGATACCCAACCATAGCCAGAACCCACATGACACTCAGCACTTACATCCAGAACCCACATGGCATCCATCATCTGCATTCAGCAGCATGACAATCAATACCCCCCTAGCCAGAAACGAGGAGGGGGGCATGCGGGGGAAGGCATTGACAGGCCCCTTTTTTTAAATTTGAGCACCCCCCACTTAAGGACCCTCTGCACGGCCCTGGCCGCCACTCCCGGAACAAAAGCAAAGGAAGCCGACTCCCATGCTTTCTTTAATAATACCTCAATCCTTTTATCCATTGAATCCTTCAAAATACCTGCATCTTCAAATGATAAATCAGCATTCTTTGAATATTTGGATAAGGAGGCATCAATTTTAGGACATTTAGTGAATTTATCCATGTCCGGCGGAGCAAACGGATATTTCCTTTTAGCAGATTTTGGAATAAAAACACGCCTCTCAGGCTCCTTCCACTGAGAGGAAATAATATCTTTAAGGGATTGATGAAAAGGAAAAACCCGACCAGATTGCTGCGCCAGACCGGAGTAAACCTGATCCTGAGCCGCCCCCTCGGCCTCCCCTGGGAGGTGGAGCTCTTCCCTCAAAATCCTCCTCCTCCTCCTCCACCCCCCCAATGGGAATAAAGGGATCCACCGGGAGACCCCCGGAAGGACCAGGAGTGGCATCCGGAGGACCAGGAGAAGGAACAGATCCCGAAGGAAACGTAGAAGGAATAGCAGCCGGCCCAGGGGGAATGGATGGAATAATAGATTCTCTGAACCTGTCAAATGCCACTGTCATATCTTTCCTAACAGATCGAATCACATTTTTAAAAATAGAAGAGGACTCAGAGGCTATCACAGTGTCAATACAAGTTTGACATAGGGTTTTAGCATAGCCAGCAGGTAATTTAGAAGAACACTGGCAGCACTTTTTTAATCTGGATTTGCCAGATCCACCAGATTTAGACTCCACTCCCTGAAAACAAACAACAGGAGAGAAAAAGGGAGACATAGAACAACCCTAGTTAAAATTACTGCACAGTGAAAACCAGGGTTATATAACAGGGAGACCAAATCTCCCACTTACCACACCCTCAGGCTGTGAAGCCGATGCTGGAGATGTGGACGCTACTGCGGCTGTAGAATTGCTTTCTGCCGGCAGCGCTGCCGCGGGGGCTCCTGAGGAGGTAGACATCACCACAGGTTTGGCAGCAGGAACCTCCGTCACTGCGCGGCCATCAGCGCGGCGCTCGTTGAAATAATCCAGGAAGGCCCCGCATTGATTACCACTTCCGGCCCGCTCTCCCCTCTTCCGCCGGAAGTACGCGTGCGCCTCACTTGCCGGAATCCACATAAAGCCGGCATAGGTGAATCGCGCAGGAGGAAGGAAAACTACTGGCCCGCCCACCTATCCAGGCGTCCAGCGCGTAATGGCGGCACATGAGACCCGAGACTCCTCTCCTGCTCAGCTGTCCTCCGCCAGAGATCCCCCTCCAGGTAAACCTTCTCACCCTCTGGTGAGAAAGGAAAAAACAACAAACGGGAGCAGAACTTTCCCCTGTGTTTCCGGGCAGAAACACAAAATAAACTGGGGATTGGAGAGGGTGGGAGCTTTTTATACTTTTCCATTTTGTGTTTCATCAGGTGACTGGGCGTCACCATACTCCTAAGGACGTATCCCAGCTAAGGGTTAGAGAAAACCTCTTGGAGTCAAAGACTTGAGACTGGGCCAGAGGTTCACCTTCCAGCAGGACAACGACCCTAAACATAAAGCCAGGGCAACAATGGAATGGTTTAAAACAAAACTTATCCATGTGTTAGAATGGCCCAGTCAAAGTCCAGATCTAAATCCAATCGAGAATCTGTGGCAAGATCTGAAAACTGCTGTTCACAAAAGCTGTCTGTCTATCTAATCTGACTGAGCTGGAGCTGTTTTGCAAAGAAGAATGGGCAAGGATTTCAGTCTCTACATGTGCAAAGCTGGTAGAGACATAACCTAAAAGACTGGCAGCTGTAATTGCAGCAACAGGTGGTTCTACAAAGTATTGACTCGGGGCTGAAAAATTGCACCAGAGATAATGACCAGTCTCTACTAGTACTTTACAGAAAATAATCTAATTACAGAAAAATCTTACAGAAAATTATATGGTGTGTACTAGGCATTAGAGGAGAGGAGGATGAGTGACATGCCAGCCATGCTCGCTTCACAGATCCTGATTTGCAGGGGTAGAGAGCAGCAGTTCAACCATGTCTCCCCGGGGGCAGCAGACCATTCTCAAAGCCGTTGTGGTGCCTCGAATGCTACCGGCTTCCTAGGTTTGGGCAACAGTTTTGAAATGATCACTGTACAGACACTCTGCTCTATGTTCAGCTGGGAGAGAAAGGAGGCAGCCAGTCAGTGTCATTAAGCTACAGAAAATTCCTTTCAAGGTCCCACAGTGACAACACGAATTAGGCGGCAGCAGTAATAATTTTTATTATTTAGTATTTATATAGCGCCGACATCTTACGCAGCGATGTACAGAGTATAAATTGTCTTGTCACTTAACTGTCTCTCAGAGGGGCTCTCAATCTAACCCCTACCATAGTCATATGATATGTCTATATGTATCGTTTAGTGTATGTATTGTAGTTTAGGGCCAATTTAGGGGAAGCCAATTAACTTATTTGTATGTTTTTGGGATGTGGGAGGAAACCAGGGTGTCCAGAGGAAACCCTGCAGACACAGGTAGAACATACAAACTCCATGCAGATGTTGCTGGGATTCGAGCCAGGAACCCAGCGCTGCAAGGTGAGAGCGCTAACCACTACGCCACCGTGCTGCTCAGTTCCCTCTGGTTATTGCTAGAGAGGAAGGATGTTAGTATACACAGATTTTTGGTGATTATTATGATTGATTTATTTTAGTAGTGTGTATGTGGCTTTAAATGTAATGCATATTCAGCTTTACACATATTTGTACTTTGCAGCATTCAGCTGGCTACGCAAATGCTATGCTGGCAATCTGCCTGGATTCTCCTGTTTGTATAAATACACTAATAAGTATTGAATAAAAAAAAAAAGTCTTCAAACTATTTATAGGCATCATATTAGGTTTATGGTCCTTTTTACACTTTTTTTTAATTTTTTTAGGGTCCTTTTTTGGTCTCAGTTATTAACTGATTTTCAGTAATGTCTATGTTTTCCTATGACACAGTTCCCACTATATGCATTTTAACTGAAAGCTTTTACACCATGCACTACTTTAGAGGAAAAAAACACGTACCAATGCATTAAGTGTAAAAGGATTACTGAAATACTTACCTATTTGTTGATAACTATTTACTTTATCCTTAGTAACATGTTGAGTAATAAATGCATATCTTTCGATTTCACGATAAGAAAAAGAGGAGAATAAAGATCAAGAATATAATTATTATAATTCAGTATTTTATATAACGACAACATCTTCCACAGCGCTTTACAGAGTATATTGTCTCATCACTTACCTGTCCCTCAGAGGGGCTCACAATCTAATCCCTATCATAGTCATATGTATGTGTCTTGTGGTGTGTGTATCATAGACAAGGGCCAATTTAGGGGAAGCCATTTAACTTACCGTATCTATCTATGCAAGAATAAATGAAACGTGATCATCCAGTGATAAGTGTGCTATGATAAATACAGTAGGATGGTCAATACAAGCATTAAAATCATCATTTAAAAAAAATTGTAAAAATATATTTTTTAATGTTTTACCGTTTATGATCAGCAAGTGATACTCATTTTCCCACTTCAAAATAAAATAAACCTAAAATGTCTTTTTATTTTCATTTATTTCACCTATAATTAAGTTTGTATTATAATGTAAGGGATTATGGCCAGGTTTTCAATGGTGTTTTTTTCCTGATTAATTACTCCATACTGGTTTCCTCTTCTGTGCGAAGGCCTCAATTCCTTCTTGTCCATCCTTCAGTGAAAGGTTCTGCAGCATGACTTGGGAAGTCAGAGCGTATGCGTCTTCCAGGCTTTGTGACATTTGTTTATAAAATGTAGCTTTTCCCAGAGCAACTACAGAGCGGCTTGCCTGGCAAATTTTTCTGGCAATCCTCATTGTTTCAGGTTCCAAGTTCTCTTCAGGCACTACTTTGCTGATGAGGCCATGCAGCAAAGCATCATGGGCGGATATTGGTTCACCAGTAAATAGCATTTCCAAGGCAACCTGGAAGATAAAATCATGCAGATTGGCAGTAGATTTGCCTTTGTAACAGTTCAACAAAATGTACTAATAATGTGACCAATCATATAAAAAAGCTAAAAATATATAGAAAATGGACACGAATTAGTTGAGCATGCATGCTTCTGCAGCAGAGAAGCCCGGACAGATATCCACTGTGTCATCTATATTTTGAGGTAAACAACTGTAAGTAGAAATGGTCCATCTAGAAAATGATAGGTAGATGGAGTTTGCTGGTATGTACATACATAATACCTGCAAAGCTATGTATACACGCTAGATTGTTGTCACCTAAATCAGATGTTTGTGATGATCTTGGAGGGGCCACTGTACTCAAGCTAGTGCCATATCTTTCTCTCTGAAGCTTCCATTCCACCTCTTTCTATCTCTGCACTCTATCAGCAGTTATGTTTGTCTCTTCGTATGGCATACCCATCCAATCAATTATTATTCAGTTGCTTAAAGGATTGTCTTCAGTTCACCTTGTGTGTATACAATCTTATGGCCCATTCACACGGTAGGGTAAAGTTTGCCAATAACAACTGGCTCTGCCAATAATGTGTCCGAGGGACAGCCAATAGCTTTGCTCTAACCACTCAACCTGCCTGCAGTGTGAGGTCACCCCTGTGCCGCTCCATTGGCCCTCCACAGAGCCGGATTAAGGCTAAATGGGGCCCTAAGCAAAGTAATTGATTTGGGCCCCCCATCATGTCGTAATAGAATCAAAAGATGCAGCTGCACAGCAACATGCCGCACACACCGGGGCAGCCGAGCTACTGGTTGCTATGGGCAACAGCCTGCTTTCCTCTGTGGGTGCACAATGCAGGGAATAGCAGCAGCAAAATGCAGAGTGAGAGATGAATGGCTGGGACATTTGCACTCAGGGGCTGGGGCACCCCTGTGAAGAGGGCGCCAGATATCACAGCAGCAGCACTTCCCCCTGCATCTCCAGCCTGGCAATAGCAGAAAGCTCTGGACACCGCCAAACCGAAAGCTGTTCCCCAGACAGAATTACATAACCACCCCCACCACCGAACAACCGATTTCCTCCCAAACTAGACAGCCACCATGCAGCCTCCATCCCAGTGAATACGATAGTCCAGCAGAAAAGGCAGCCGCAGCGGGGGAGAATGACAGCACCAGATGACTCACATTCACCTATTGCGATCCAAGCAATAGAGGTCCCGTCATCCGGAGCCCATCTGTCTCCTCTAGAGTGCTGCCGCTCTGTTAATACTACTATTCCTACTTCCTGTCTGATCTGAGAATCAGGAAGTTCAGAGCGAGCGGCTGCACTGTAGAAGAGACAGATGGGTTTAAGGTGACGGGATCTCTATTGCTTGGATCATGAATAGGTGAGTGAGCGTTTGCCATCTGCTGCTATCATTCTTGCTGCAGCTGTGGTTCTCTGTGGGAAGGGAGGGCGGAGTGGGCAGCGGCAGAGCGCACAGTAGCAGGAGGGGGACCTAGGAGGAGAGCCTGGCTCTGAAGACAATCAGCAGCGCATGGCATCATTTGACAAGACAAGACAAATAACATTTATATTGTGCTTTTCTCCTGGCGGACTCAAAGCGCCAGAGCTGCAGCCACTAGGACGCGCTCTATAGGCAGTAGCAATGTTAGAGAGACTTGCCTAAGGTCTCCTACTGAATAGGTGCTGGCTTACTGAACAGGCAGAGCCGAGATTCGAACCCTGGTCTCCTGTGTCAGAGGCAGAGCCCTTAAAAGTGACTCCGAGCAGTGCCTGTGGGTATGCCTTTAAGCATACCCACAACTAATTAATTACATCCTCACACCTACCAGCATGATGTTTGTAATTATATCCCCCTGGGTTCCTTATATTTCATTGCATTGTGCTGAATCAAGCTGCCGACTTCGGAGAAAAGTCGTCCCGTGGCTGCGATTTCAATCGTAAAAATAGCAAAAACTAAAAGGCATAGGGCGGCCGTTTATATATCATTGGAAAGAGGAGAAAGAGAACTTTAAAATGATATGCATCTTTCCATAGTTACTGCACTGCTCAGAGTCCCTTTAACCATTATACCATCCAGCCACCGCTGACAGGATGGCGAGGGCTGGTTTATGTGCTGATGGGGCCCCCTTTGACTCTGAATGGGGCCCCAAGCGACTGCTTTTGTTGCCTGGTCGGTAATCCGGCCCTGGCCCTCCACCTCCCGCATTGCAGCAGAACATGCCTTTCTGTACTGTTCTTGAGTTTCTGTACTTATCTCCTGAGTTTTCTCCTAGGTGATATTTTTACATCCTGTCAATAGAGATGGCTCAAACCTCCCATTTTTGGTTCGCGAACCTCGATCGCGAACTTCCGCAAAAGTTCGGTTTGCATGAACTTTCGCGAATCGCAATAGACTTCAATGGGGAGGCGAACTTTGAAAACTAGAAACATTTATGCTGGCCACAAAAGTGATGGAAAAGATGTTTCAAGGGGTCTAACACCTGGAGGGGGCATGGGGGAGTGGGATACATGCCAAAAGTCCCGGGGGAAAAAAAAAAATCAGGATTTGACGCGCAGCAGCGTTTTAAGGGCAGAAATCAGATTGCATGCTAAATTGGAGGTCTAAAGTGCTTTAAAACATCTTGCATGTGTATACATCAATCAGGGAGTGTATTTAGTGTATGGCTTCACACTGACACACCAAACTCACTGTGTAACGCACCGCAAACAGCTGTTTGTGTAGTGACGGCCATGCTGGACTGGTGCGCACCATGGTCAGAGTGCAGGCGATGGCGTTTTTCAAGCTCATATGGTCGGGCTGAGGTAGCTGAATGACAGAACAGTGACTGAGTGTCCAGCTGAACAAATTTGGTCTGTCCACAATGAAGGAACAACCTTATTATCTTGGGTGTGCCCCACCGAGACACTCATATAGCCGGCGGTCATTGCTTCATTGTTATACGCAAGCCCCTTCACCGCGGTAAGGTAGTGATCATAAAGGGGAATTGACACATGTACATGCCTTTTGTTTTGTTGTTGCAGCTGCAGTGCAGCCAGAAAACTTAGGTACACATACCAGAAAAAAACTGTTATTAGTTTTGTTAGTGTTTTGTTAAAAATTTAGGAATCCGCCTGGAGTCCTGGACCCTGTTGGTGGTGCCGGAGAAGGGAGTCCAGTGGCCTGCAGGCAGAGATGCTGTGTGGGGAGCGACTTAGTCTTGGGGCAGGCAGTCAGGTAGAGATGCTGTGTGTGGGGACAGTCTTCGGGCAGGCCTGATTGTGCTTTGCAGACCAGGTATCCGTGGTCAGATGGACCCTTGACCCAACGCTGTGTGCCAGAGATGACACAACTTGCCTTTTTCAACATCACGGTACAGTTTGGGCATCGCCTTTTTTGAGAAAAAATTGTGGCCTGGTATCTTCCACTGCATTGTGTGGCTTTACTTTTGTGTGCTGCTTTTCCTCAGGTGGTCATCCTATTGCAGTTTGTGCTTTGTAATTATGTGCCTTCGTAAGGTAGTTGTCCCTACGCGGGTCTTGGTCTTTCCACGGCTCAACTTTAGGTGGCAGAGAGTACAGATGGCATTGCTCTCATCTGAGGCAGACACACACAAAAATTTGGTGATGGCTGCCGACGGAGTGTTAAGTGGGGTGCCAGAATCAGAGCAGGAGGAGGAAGATATGTCACGCTTCCGTGCAGAAGCGGAGGGAGATGAGGTGTTCTGTGTTAAATAGTGAACTTGACAATATTGGGGGTTGATGGCACGTGCCGTCTTCTGAACACTGTATTTTAGTCGACGAGGGCCGCACAAATTCACGACAGCGCGACCTCGAACAGACCTGCCGGGTTGCTTGCCTCTGGCTCTGCCTCTTGTTTTGTCTATATTGGGGGGAATGAAGTGAAGGGTATGCACTGCCTCGACTAATACAATGTGCATTGACTAGTATTACACTACAATGTGCAGCTGTCACACAGGTGTAGTTAACAGGTATGCACGGACTGGTATATAAAACAGTGTGCGGTCACACAGGTGCAGTGAACAGGTATGCACGAACTGGTATTACAAATGTGCAGCTGTCACACACACACAGGTACCCTGAACAGGTATGCAGTGACTAGTATTACAAATGTGCAGCTGTCACACACACCGGTACCGTGAACAGGTATGCAGTGACTGGTACAGTATATAATATAACACTGCGTGCAGTCACATAGGTGCACTGAACAGGTATGCAGTGACTGGTATCAATACAATGTGCAGTTGTCACACACACAGGTACCGTGAACAGGTGCAGTGACTGGTATATAACACTGCGTGCTTCTGTCACGCAGCTGCAGTAAACATGAACAGGTATGCAGTGATTGGTATTACAAATGTGCAGCTGCCTGTCACACATGTGCAGTGAAAAGGTAGGCACTGAATGTGCTGGGCCTGGCAGTGGCACAGTAGGAATTAGCAAGGGGCCAAGGGCCAGCTGGGGCTGACTGACAGGGCTGCATATGCAAGTGTCAGTGGGACACAAAAAAAAAAAAAAAAAAAAGACACAAGAACAACATTAGCTCTCAAAAGAGCTGTTGAGGGGTGCTTTTTAGCAATAAGTATCAGCAAGGAGGAAGCTAACAAGCCTAACAAGAGCCTAACTAAGCTTTCCCTATGTCTCTGCAGCAACTCTTCCTTCTCTAATCACTGTTGCCACACGAGTGAGGGCAATGACCGACGTAGCCTGCCTTTTATAAAGGGGGGGGGGGGGCTCAAGGAGGGAGTGTAGCCTAATTGGCTACCATGTGCCTGCTGACTGTGATGTAGAGGGTCAAAGTTGAGCCTAATGATGTAGTATAGGGTGCAGGTCGAACTCGCAGTTAGTTTGCGGTTCACCGCGAACGCGAATCGGTTCCCCGGAGAACCGTTAGGGCCATCTCTACCTGTCAATGAAATGCTTTTTACACCACAAGCAAGCAAGACAATACTCAAAATGATTTTAACTTGACTTTTTTTGCCAACATTTTCTACTTTTTTCATTGAAAAGTGCTGAAGAGTTATTTTAAAAAAGAAGAAGTTGAAAGATTATCTCCTAGGAGAAAACTCAGGAGAAACATTTAATTGCATATGGGCCCTAGTTATCTGGATAGTTCTGTGAACTTTGCCTCTATCATCTTAATCTGTACCTTGCCTACTTCTGGACTGTGCACTTGCTTTTGAGGTTGTTTTCTGCAACCCCACCAAGGCTTATTATTGCAGGCATGCCTTCATTCCTGACTAACGACTCTCCTGTGCCTCTGCCCCTGGCATCTGCACAACTTTAAAAAAATACCTATCTCCAGAGATTTTACTGTGGGACTTTGCTGTTCCTAACACTTCTCAGATAATAGTCTAGTATGACTACAGCAATACACACAGTTAAACTGCAATTCTAACAATTTCATAGATAATTTCATAAATCCTTTACATCTAAATTGATACTATAGCGAGAAAGATAAAGAGGGTGCCATATATATCTTCCTTTAAACAATACCAATAGTCTAGCAGTTGTGCTGATCTTTTTGGCTTCACTAGTATTTTAGCAGTGCCAGCTTTCCATCCACCAGCCTGACACCTCCCCAATGCTGGGTGCCAAAATTGGTTGAGGATGGAAGTGGTGCTTAGGTAAGGGTGTGGCTGCTTATTTAAAAGCATATATATTCGTTGACCCACAAAATTATGATCTAATCTTCAGAACATGTCAAGATATTGCCATTCAAGCTCAAGAACTATGTACAAGTAATGGAAACAAACAAGAATATACTGCTTACTGTGATTTGACAATCAGTACTAATGAATTCATACAAACCTTTCTAGGCACAGCTCTTCCTAGAGCAACAGCAGGAGTAGAGCAAAAAAGTCCAACATTCACACCTGGTGTAGCAAATTGAGATTTCTCAGATGCCACTGCTAGATCACAGCTAGCCACCAGCTGGCATCCAGCAGCTGTGGCTAGTCCATTCACCTGGGCAATGACAGGAACTGGAATAGTTTGGATTGTTGTCATGAGCTGCAAATAGCAGAAAGAGTTGTGAACCACTGACATACGTAATTTGAAAGAAATTAAATTTAAAATGACGAGTAAAAATAAGATAAGGCTGGTGAGCTGACTAAGCGCATGAACAGAAAGTGGTAACTGAGTCTGCAGCTTGTGCAAAAGGAAATTTGGGTATGGTATTCACATATGTATACATTGATTGGTCCATTATCAAGCTGCATCTATTTGCATAACAATTGACATAATCCTGCATGAACTCGGAAATATTTGCATCTCATTGGTCATCCCTATTGACAGGTTGTATGGGGACATAGACAGCACAACACATAGGTAATGTGGTCAGAAGAAAGAAGAGTGGCCTGGAAGAGAGTACAAAGGGAATGGGTGTGTTCAAGTTGAGAGACAATGGGTAGAAAATTCTGTCCATGCAGGCTAGGTTCACAGTGGACAGCTGCATAACTCACATGTTATAATGACTGTGAACTGCAATGGAGAGTGGTCATAGACTTTAATACAAAGCCTGCATGCAGTGAGGTAGAATACCGCAAACCGTTACTGTGAACATGCCCATAGAAATGTATGGGCAGTCGACATGCAGAATTATTCTGCAACCCAACTGACCATTGTGAACAGCGCTGCAGGGTGAGTGCACAGATAAGTGAGAAGCACACTGGGGTTGAGCCCCAGGTGAGTGAGGAAGTAATTGATAGTGGTTATATACAGGAGTTGGGACCTCCCACAGCATCTCTAGCACTCGGTCATCATCATCTGTAAAAATGGTCATTTGATCTCATTACGCCCAATTCCAAGCTGCATACAATTTGCAATAAATCTTCATGCAAGTTGGAATTGTTTACATCTTACTGACCATTACTAATCACAAGCGGCCAGTCACAGCCTGACCTACCTGCTTGGATGTTGGAGGAGCAGGCTACAGGAGAGTAGACAGACGGCTTTATAACAGAGCTGGTGAGGAGGACAGTGGTAATGCAGATGTATTTATGTGTCTGGTAGGTGGGAAGGTATAGAGGTGGATGTAAGCTGGATGTGGGTTTACAAGTGGTGTGAGATAATGTGACATATGTACCCCTTCAGGAGCCCCTCATCATCAAATCACCACTAACCAGGAAAATGAATATTCATAATAGTGATAGGGTGAGGAAAATCTAATGTATCTGGGAGCAGACATATGAGATTTGGAGGAAGTTGGATGCACCTAGCCTTTCAGTAGTCAAGCAGAACATACAGCATAGCTTTATGGTAGATGGAGTGTTTAAATACAAACATACATTCTAAGTTCATCTGAATATTCATGTTTAATGCTATCTATAGACATAATACTTTGGGATTCCAGTAGGAGGCTTCAGTTAGACAGTTTACTAAGCATAACTAAAATGACATGTATCATAATGAAATAAACATGGGTACATATAGTACCAAGCTTAATTAGAACTTGACTATTTCTTTTTTTTATTTTTTCATTGCTAAGATGATTAAAATCAGTGCTTTCTATATGGAAATGAGGCAGGCGAACAGCAGCCAAAGTCTTGTTTATATTGCCTCAGTTTACTTCATGGAGATTGTAAAGCACATCTTACCTGTATATAAAAGTGCATGCTAAACTGAACTTGCATATGAAAGTCCACAAATGTAATACCGCCCTAAGCCTGTGGCAGTACATGAATGGAGGCACAGGCAGATTGCTCTGGGGTGGTTATATGGAAGCTGTGTCTAAGTAGAAACTCTGAGAATGGAGGAATAAAATAATACTCATCTCAGATACTCCTGACAAACCTAGACTACTAATTCATTGTCATGGTGACTGTCAAGAATTCAATTGGCCAGATGAAAAAAAAATTTTGAATGAAAAAATATATATTTATATTTTCCAGACAATAAGTTTACCTTGACACAGGCTTCAAATACTTCTGCATGATGAGCCTTTCCTTGTGCCGCAGTAAATTCTTTCAGATTGTGGCCAGAAGAAAACACCGGGCCTTTAGCTGTTTGAAAAAAATAAAATAAAACAGTATGTACTGTTTTGTGGGAATTAAAATGAAAACATTTCTTCTACTACTTCTGCTTTGTTAGGTGCAATTAGAGCATGTTGTTCATGAGATGCAGAGCCAGACTTTATTGGTTCAGTAGCGATTAATTATGCTATCAAGGAATTGCTACTGAAAGGTTATGGGAGTGAGCCCAAAGCAGTATTGGGATTGTGGGGTGATCACAAAAATGATACACCACACCATTTCTGCAATTGATCTGTAGTGATCCTATTTAAGCAAATGAGGGCCAAATCGCAATCACTCTGGAATCAAGGCAAAACAATGCGTTACTCTGGCGTTTCAAAAATCGAGCATGATTTTAGAATCTCCTATCACAACCGCAAAGGGGCACCTAGCCTAACTCTGAATGACTGACTCAGAACAAGAAAATTGTCAGGTGTTTTGACTCTCCTGGCCGGATGCTGGTTTTCAGTGTGAGGTTTGGAAATGTATTTCATATGGGCATCTTTGCTTCTGCAACATCTCTCACCGACTTATTTTTAAATTTCTTGTAGAAATCCTATCTCCATTTGCCAAGCAAATGAAAATTGTATGCGTTCATGAGAAGGGACAATGTCAGTAGTGGCTATAACTGCTAATGCAAGTCTACTGCCATCTACATGTTGCAACTGCTAGAGACATGTGACATATCAATGTCTTTGGAGACAAGTCAAGGTGACACGATACTGCAACAGCAGAATTGATCATGTGACGTGGCCATAACTACTCATGTTTCTGATGGAAGAAGAGGCTGTGCGTGTTATAATGAGTGTTAGTGTTTGAATCTACGTGGTTTGGAACCCAAAAACACTCGTTAAACCACTATTTCCGTACAGAACAGCAGGACAGGGTGCATTTCATTTAACGCTGATACTATAAGTACTGGAGTTAAAGGAAATGCACTTTGTCCTGCTAGTCCTTGCTGAAATGGTGCTGAAAGCGTGTGTTCAGGCACCCAACCATGAATTGCCGAATTTGAACACTAACACTCGTTATAAGCAGTTTTGTAGTTCTGATATTAAGATCCAGCACAGTAGTACATACCAGTGAAGTATTATTATTTATTCATACAATATGATATGTACTCCAAAACTAGTAAATCGCACTCTCACAGCCATGAGTGGTCTGCGCATGTTCAGTGGCATTGTTTTGCCCACTGCGCGAGTGAGGGATGCTCCTGGCTATGGGAGCATGTTGGAGGAAGCATCCAGTATTCATAGCGTGACACAGAGGGAACCGCACAGCACGGAATGACTGTGAGGGACCAGGAAGACTTCAGGGGGCTGAAAGAAGACCTATATAACTGCCCATATAACAGCCTCATTTAACTGGCAATTTTTTTTTTTCAGTTACAGTTTCCCTTAAAGGGAACCTGAAGCAAGGAAAATTATTTAAAATAAACCCATGATGTAGTGCAAATGAATATTACATACTAACCTCACCGTCAGTTCCTCTCAGAAGCTCACCATTTTCTTCTTACAGTGATCCCTTCCAGTTCTGACAATATTTTGTCAGAACTGAAATATACCAGTTGCTGTCAGTTATATATCAGCAGCTGTCAGTTACAACTGAATGTGCAAGGTAATGTCCATGTTTCCCTATGGCTCAAGTGGGTGATTTTACAGTTTAACAGTGTGCTAACCAGGAAGTTGTTATGGGGTAATGGCCATTTTTAAAATGGAGGGCGGAGAAATCCATTGATCACAGCGGACAAATGGGACGCAGGAGAGGAGAAAGAGATTGAGGAGTAGACTACACTGGAAGGTAAGTATGACCTGTGTATGGTTATTTTTATTTTTTATTTTCAGTTCAGGTTCTATTTAAAGTGGACCTGTACTCTTGCACAGGACACAAGGAAAACAGAGAAAAATGCACCCGAAGAGCCTGTCTAATTCCCCTTCATACCCACGTAATCACAAGTATAAATTATCTCTCAGCTGTGTCAGCACAGAAATTTGTCTGTCCTTGACAGACACAGTTAATATGTAAACACGGGAAGTTAACCCTTTGCTTCCATTAAATCAGGAAGTAGACACACTGCAGATTTATTGCAGGAGTTCTGTAAGCTTTAAAGCCTCATCTACACGCGTAGATGAGGCGGCGATGTTCCTTATCAACCGAGCCGCTGATGCAGCTCGATTGATAAGTTCTGACAGGTCTGATCTGTGAGCCGCCGATTCCCTGCTCGTTGGGGACAATGGCAGGGAATCGAGCGGAAGATAAGCGGCGCCGGGCGGGGACGAGCGGGGGATCGAATCCGACGCACGTGCGACGAACGGGGACGCGGCGGGTACGCGCGGGTATGCGGAAGAGGCGATCCGGCGGCTAATCGAGCCGCAGGATCGCCTCCACATCTCCACATGTAGACGGGGCTTTAAGGTTATTATGCTGTTGCTTATCTTTTAGAGCAGAGAGGAAGTTCTGAGTTCATGTCCTCTTTAAGTGAACAGGCTGAGGCCAGGGCTGGCGGACAACAGTGTAGACAATGGAACAGGCCAAGATCACAACAAAACCAGATGAGCAGGGAAGGTCAGACAACAATAGCCTCAATTCACTAAGCTTATCTCCTGTCTTTAATAACTCTTCTAGAGTAGTCACCATGGTGATAAGGCATGTAGTATTCAGGAAACATTTTACCTCAGGCAAACCTAAAGTTAACTCTTCTGTCTTTAAGTTAACTCTTCAATCGTTAAAATAACTCCACGGTAAAAAAAAAGGCTGTTTATTAACTGCGTGTGAAAATAACTACAGAAGAGGTAAATTAACTACAGAAGAGGTAACTTAAAGAGATACTGTAGGAGGTGATCGGGGGGAAATGAGTTAAAGTTACCCGGGGCTTCTAATGGTCCCCCGCAGACATCCTGTGCCCGTGCAGCCACTCCCCAATGCTCCGGCCCCGCCCCTGGTTCACTTCTGGAATTTCAGACTTTAAAGTCTGAAAACCACTGCGCCTGCGTTGCCGTGTTCTCGCTTTCCCTGATGTCACCAGGAGCGCACGGCGCAGGTACAGACCATACTGGGCTTGCGCAGTAAGCTCATGGTGCCATCAGCGGGAGTGAGGACACGGCAACGCAGGCGCAGTGGTTTTCAGACTTTAAAGTCTGAAATTCCAGAAGCGTCCCAGAGGCGGGGCCGGAGCATCGGTAAGTGGCTGCGCGGGCACAGGATGTCTGTGGGGGACCATTAGAAGCCCCGGGTAAGTTTAACTCATTTTCCCCTGACCCCCCTACAGTGTCCCTTTAAGGAATGAAGAGATAAGATAACTCTCTTACTGTGTGGAGTTAAGTTTTCTCTTGCCTTATTATCTCCAGCATGATCTTAGTGAATTGAGGCCAATTTATCGGAATTTGTCTGAGCAACAGATCAAAAGTAGGCAGTCAAAAGTTACAATGTATAACATACACAACTGACAAGGTTCAGGTTAATGCACCCAAAAGTGGCAGAAAAAATAGTACTGAGTGCTGCCATAAGGAAGTATCTCATATGAAAGAGAACAGACTTTCCATCCAAATTCTTCCCAAATTAACTCTAGTTGTGTTCACTCTTCTCCCTTTTCCCTACCAAAATCCAGGGGGATTATCTGTCCATTTCATGGAGAGCTAACTATTGAAGTCAGTTGTATAAAGTATAGCATATACCAGATGTGAAAAAGTTATGATGATTTAATATCTAGAAAATATTGATAATTTACCACCTTGCATCACATCAGATGCAAGCAAAGATCTGAACTAATATCCCCCTCCCCCACTGCAGTACAAAGCTATGGAGGCATGCATGCATTCCACTCCCACCCTGCTTGATCCCACATAGAGCAGCCTTTCCTGATCAATGTTTATTTGTCAAACTAACCACTTCAGCTCAAGAGCAATTTTCACATATAGGCGCTGCTCCCATTTATTCACCAATAACTTTATTTCTCCTTATCACAGCTAAATGATCTATAGATTGTTTTTTTCAGGACAAATTCAGCTTTTAGTATGTGTTAATTTTGTTTAGTAATCACCTTATTTTCTATGCATTTTAAAGGGAAAATAAGGGAAAATTGAAAAATCAAACTATTTCTCCATTTACATCTATTATAGCTTTACATTAACCTCCCTGGCGGTCTATTAAAACTGCCAGGATGGCAGCGCAACACTTTTCTTTTTATTTATTTTTTAATCATGTAGCTAGACTAGCGCTTGCTACATGATAACCGCTGTGCAGCGGCATCCCCCCACCCCTTCTGATCGCCTCAGGCGATCAGAGCAAACAGGAAATCCTGTTCAGAACGGGATTTCCTGTTTGGCTTCACCGTCGCCATGGTGACGATCGGGATGACGTCAACCACGTCATGGCGTCTGGGGGAATCCCGAACCACCTCTTACCGCAGCCTGGCGTTAATTGGCCAGGCTGCGCAAGGTGTCTTGGGGGGGCTCTAATGCGGCGGGTAGCGGCGAATCGGCACGGAGCAGCGGTGATCGGCTTGTACACGCAGCTAGCAAAGTGCTAGCAAAAAGCGAGCAAATCGGCCCACCAGGGGCTGAGAAATCCTCCGCGGCGGCTTAGGCCGAGCTCAGCTTGGGCTTACCGGTGAGGAGGTTAAACAGTGCTGACTATAAGTTAAACCCACTAATTTTATTTGCTCATCCATGCTGGTTATTGCAACATTTAGATTATGTTCCTAGCTTTTTTTGCTTTCTCGTTGTAAACTATCAATGATTACAAGGCCTTATTTTGAAAAATAGTATTATACTCTCTTGGCATACACATTTAAAAAGCCAGGTTCCTAAGGTAACAATATATGTTGTTTCTTTCATATTCTGTCACTTTGTTTTCATTTTACAAGTCTTTTATTTTGGTACAGAATATGCAAAATTTAATTTCTTTTGGTTCAGTTTGTGACTAAAAAAAATACAGGAGACATGCGCCTCAACCCTAATACTCTTTAAACTCTATTCTACTACTTATCACTGTTAAAATGATACCACATATGTCTCTTGTAGTGTTGCTAAAACTTTCCCAAGTTTGATCATAATTCTGAAAATGACTTTTTTTATGTTTGATTTTGTCCCTACCTATTTTTCATGTGACGTGGTTCACAGCTTTTAGACACACCAAAATGTATTCTACAACTCGTCACGGTTAAAATGATACCACATGTGCCTTATTTAGTAGCAAACTGCTGCTGCACTGTCCACAACACTGGACAAATATATTCTTCCAGGTAGGCTTAAGTGGCGAATCTAACACTGATTGAGGGGACTTCATATTTTATAAAGAGTACTTACCGTATATACTCGCAAGCAAGCCAAATTTTTCACCCTCCAAAAATGGCCCAAAAGTTGGGGGGGGGGAGGGGGGGAGGCTTGCTCGCGAGTCATGTGCCAGTATGGGTAGGTGAAGTTCCAGAAAGAAGTCGGCACACCATCCAAAGATTATTCGGGTGCTTGACAAAGTGACACAGGCTATGCCAACATCAATACAATGTTCCAAGGATTGTCAGCACACCGTTTTCTAATGCACACACTTTATTGTGCCAGTTTCCACAAAGTAGTCCAACAATTGTTTCGGGGGCCGCACAGGGTCCCCCTTTATCAAGGCATGTGGTAACCACATGCCTTGAGTATGGGTAGGTGGGTAGGTAGGTAGTGCCCCTCCTCGCTCCCCCCACGGCTGCTATTACCTTAGGCGGCGCCGCTTCCTCTATCCCCGTCCTGCTCCGGTAACTAATTCACAGCAGCGTGCCCCTCGGCGGCTGCTGTGTTATGACGGAGGAAACCATAGAGAGCGGTTCCCATAGTAACGGCGATACATATCGCCGGTACAGGAAGCCGCTCTCTATGGTTTCCTCCGTCATCACACAGCAGCCGCCGAGGGGGGCGCTGCTGTGAACTAGTTACCAGAGCAGGACGGGGATAGAGGAAGCGGCGCCGCCTAAGGTAATAGCAGCGTCAGTGGCGGCTGAGAGGGGGAACGGGGACTTTACTAGCTATACTGGGGGACTACCTTACCCATACTGGGCACTTTACTAGCTATACTGGGCACTATACTAGCTATACTGGGACACACTGGGGGGGGGATCACGTGGCCAGCATTTCATACCCTCGGCTTATATGGGGGTCAATAATTTTTTTCTGGTTTTTCAGGAAAAAGTTGGGGGTCGGCTTACATGCGAGTATTATGCGGTCCAGGCAATTACACACTCAGGAAAAGTGCAATGCTAAGCTTATGGGACGTTCACAGTGCGACGTTAGCGTCGTATTGTAACATGTAGCGTTATGGTAACGCACTACTTGCAGTGCGTTTCCTCAAACGCACAGGTTGCCAGGAACAGGAAAACATACTTTTCATTGCCTGTATGCTTAACTGTACCTACTGTATGCAACAGTAATGGAGTGTTAATGTGTGTTACCACCTTTTTTTTGCATTGCAATGCTGTGTTGTGACCTCGCATTACAATGCAACATTCCACTGTGAATGAGCCCTCAATCACTTCAGCGTCAGCAAGTGTTTCAACGCCTTCAGTGTTTGTGTCTCAGCTTACAGCCTGGAATCTCCTTCACTAAAGGTGCTGTGACTTCGTGTAACTCCAAACCTTAACTCTTAACTTCTCCCTAACCTTCCCCCTTCCCCTCCTTAACTCCTAACCTTAACCACCCCAAGGTTAGGAGTTATGGAGGGGGTGGGGGGAGGTTAAGGTTAGGAGTTAAGGAGGGGGAGGTTAGGGGTTAAGGAGGGGAAGAGTTAGGTTTAAAGAGGAACTCCAGTGAAAATAATGTAATAAAAAAGTGCTTCATTTTTACAATAATTATGTATAAATGATTTAGTCAGTGTTTGCCGATTGTAAAATCTTTTAAATCCCTGATTTACATTCTGACATTTATTACATGGTGACATCTTTACTGTTGGCAGGTGATGTAGCTGCTGCATGCTTTTTTGGCAGTTGGAAATAGATGTAAACAGCTATTTACCACAATGCAACAAGGTTCACAGACAGGAAACTGCCAGGAATACCATGGTCCTCAGAGTTTCTTGTGGGAGGCGTTTCACCACAATATCAGTCATACAGCGCCCCCTGATGGTCTGTTTGTGAAAAGGTATAGATTTCTCATGTAAAAGGGGGTATCAGCTACTGATTGGGATAAAGTTCAATTCTTGGTCGGAGTTTCTCTTTAACCAGTTCCCTACCCTGGGGTTTTCCCCCTAAAAAACCCAAGCAATTTTCTACATTTCACAGGTCTCCCATTCATTAGCCCATAACTTTAGCAATACTTATCAAAAATAAATGATCTATACCTTGTTTTTTTTTTGCCACCAATTAGGCTTTCTCTAGGTGGTACTTTTTGCTAAGTATTATTTTACTTTGAATGCATTTTGAAGGTAATAAGGAGAAAAAAAAATGAAAAAAGTCATTATTTCTCAGGTTTCAGGCATTACCGTTTAAAAATAAAAAGTATTACTGTAGATCAAGCCCACAAATTTTATTAGTCCATATGTCCGGTTTATTTCAACATTTAAATTAACTTCCTAGTACAATGTATGGCGACAATATAATATTTGTAAATAAAGGTGTATTTTTTTGCTTTGCACTTTACTAGCGATTACAAGCCGTATTCGCCAAAATAACAGTAATATACCCTCACGGCATACATATCTAAACTGCTAAGTCCATTTATTAGCCCCCACCCCCGTAGTTAGCAAGATGTGCCCCTTTATTACCCTCCACCCCCCATAGATGGCCAGGTGTGCACCTTTATTCCCCCCCACTCCCCATAGATAGCCAGGTGTGCCCCTTTATCTTCCCCCCCATTATAGATTGCCAGATGTGCCCCCTATTAGCCCCTCCACCATAAAAATCCCAGATGTGACCCTTTATTAGCCAGATTCGCCCCTTTGTCCCCCTACCCCCATTGATAGCCAGGTTTGCCTATTTGTCCTTCTCCAATAGGTAATTATATGTACCCTCTATTCCATCTCCCCCCCCCCCCCATGGATAGCCAGGTGTCCCCCTTTATCCCCCCAGTATAGCCAGATGTGCCCCTTATCAGCCCCTCCCCCAGTATAAAAGATAAATATGTGCCCCCTTGACCCCCCATAGATCCAAAGGTGTGCCAATGTATTCTCCCCCCCTCCCCATAGATAATCAATGTGTCCCTTTGTCATTGCCCCCCCCCCCCTATATAGCCAGGTGAGCCCCTTTGCCCCCCCTCCCCATAGATGGCCAGGTGCGTAATGATCCTCCCCCTCTCCCCCTTACATAGCCCCCAGCCATTATGCCCCCCTCCCCTCACCTCCATGCTGCTATCGAGGAAGCAGCATGGAGGATTGGCATGTAAACAGCTCACCTTGCCTCGTTCTAGCGCGATCAGCCTCCCCTCCGTGCATCACCGCTGCCTGTGTCATTATGCCGAACGGATCGGGTCCCGGCTTGATGACGTCATCAAGCCGGGACCCGATCCATTCGGCATAATGACACAGGCAGCGGTGATGCACGGAGGGGAGGCTGATCACGCTGAAACGAGGTGAGGTATGTTTACATGCCAATCCTCCATGCTGTCCGATCGCAGCATGGGAGAAGAAGGGGGGGGGGATGCTAAATTACAGGGGATCGGGCAGAGGGTTGAAGGATCGGACCCCCGGGAGGGAATCCTTAATTAGTGTAGTTAGAGGGAGGGGGGTTAATGAGCTCAGACGCGTGCTAGCACGCGTACTGTGCTCATTAAAGGGAACTGACTTATATTCACGTCATGTGGCTTTCAAGAGCCACTTACAATGACGTGAATATACTGTAGGTAGGATACGAACTGGTTAAACACTTCAGTCTATCTGGACGGATACATCCGTCCAGATAGACTGTGCTGCTGCCGCTGCCTGAGGCGCACGATCGCACACGCTCCCGTGCGCACGCCCGCTGCCTGCGGTTACTCCCTTGATCAGTATATAATTCCCATTCACCGATCTAAGTCCCCACAGAAAAACTGACGGTCTCTAATCAGAGACCGCGGTATTTCTGCAAAAAGCCTCCTTGTAGTTGCTGGAAGTGTGATAGTACGCTTCCAGGACTTTTTGGACTGTGGCCATCTTGTGGCCAAATAGTAAACTACAACCACAAACATTTTTTACATTACATTAGTTTACATTTAAAATTATCTGTTTCCCTCCCACACCAAAAATTACCCAAATACATTTTTTAATTAAAAAAAAAAATTACAATTAAAAAACAAAACATAAATAGTTACCTAAGGGTCTGAACTTTTTAAATATACATGTCAAGAGAGTATCTTATTATATTTTTTTAAATTATAAGCTTGTAAATAGTGATGGACGCAAATTGAAAAAATGCACCTTTTTTTCTAAATAAAATATCGGCGCCATAAATTGTGATAGGGACATCATTTAAATGGTGTAATAACCCGAACAAATAGGTAAATAAAATACATGAGTTTTTTAATTACGGTAGCATGTATTCATTTTAAACTATAATGGCCAAAAACTGAGAAATAATGCATTTTTTTCCATTTCTTTCTCAATCTTCCTGTTAAAATGGATTTAGAAAAAAATAATTCTTAGCAAAATGTATTACCCAAAGAAAGCCTAATTAGTGGTGGAAAAAAAAAAGATATAGATCAATTAATTGTGATAAGTAGCGATAAAGTTATTGGCGAATGAATGGGAAGTGAACGTTGCTCGGGTGCATACGATTTTCAACACTGTAGACTGAAGTGGTTAAAGGACTTACGAGGCGAACACACAAAAAAAAGTTAATTACCTCATGGCCATTGCAGTGCTCCTAGCAGACTATCAGCGCCTGGCCTGTCACTGTGTGGCCCTCTGTTAGCATTATCCAAGCTGTAGTTCAGGCCCCGACCCTGCCCAGGATCGCTC
This sequence comes from Hyperolius riggenbachi, assembly GCF_040937935.1. Taxonomy (NCBI): domain Eukaryota; kingdom Metazoa; phylum Chordata; class Amphibia; order Anura; family Hyperoliidae; genus Hyperolius; species Hyperolius riggenbachi. The sequence continues at coordinate 245,958,386 of NC_090648.1, read as the reverse complement.
TATCAATTTGCGATCAAAAATGCCGCTTTAAAAAAATCCTGCAGCTGCGCAGTTCTTAGCCGCTAGTGAGGCTGCGCAGGTTCTCTGGCCTGTCCCCGGCTCGTCCTCGCTCCCTTCACTCAGCTCTGTACGTCATGTGGGCGTGTCCGCACGACCGCCCATATGACTGATTGAGGGACAAGTCACGTCTCCCCACGCTCAGCGCTGTTTCTCTCGGCTGAGGGGGCGCGGCTGACTTGTCCCTCAATCAGTCATGTGGGCGGCCGTGCGGATGACTGATTGAGGGACAAGTCAGCCGCGCCCCCTCAGCCGAGAGAAACAGCGCTGAGCCTGGGGAGACGTGACTTGTCCCTCAATCAGTCATGTGGGCGGCCGTGCGGACACGCCCACATGACGTACAGAGCTGAGTGAAGGGAGCGAGGACGGGCCGGGGACAGGCCAGAGAACCTGCGCAGCCGCACTTGCGGCTAAGAACTGCGCAGACGCAGGATTTTTTTAAAGCGGCGTTTTTGATCGTAAATTGATAGGGCGACCCTGGGCAGGGTCGGGGCCTGAACTACAGCTTGGATAATGATAACAGGGAGCCACACAGTGACAGGCCAGGCGCTGATAGTCTGCAAGGAGCACTGCAATGGCCATGAGGTAATTAACTTTTTTTTGTGTGATCGCCTCGTAAGTCCTTTAAGGTTAGGAGTTGAGGAGGGAATCTAAGGTTGGGATTTAAGTATGGGGGAGAAGTTAAGGTTAGGGGTTAAGGGGGAGGTTAAGGGTTAGGTTATGGAGGAGGGAAGTTAAAGGGAATGTCCAAGCAAAATAAAAAAATGAGTTTCACTTACCTGGGGCTTCTCCCAGCCCCATGCAGCCATCCTGTGCCCTCGTAGTCACTCACTGCTGCTCCAGTCCCCCGCTGGCAGCTTGCCGACCTCAGAGGTCGGCGGGCCGCATTGCGTACATTTTTACGCATTCCCGCTAGTGCAGGAACATTAACACATACATTTTTACGCATTACTGGTTCAATGCGTACATTTTTACGCATTGAACCAGTAATGCGTAAAAATGTATGTGTTAATGTTCCTGCACTAGCGGGAATGCGTAAAAATGTACGCAATGCGGCCCGCCGACCTCTGAGGTCGGCAAGCTGCCAGCGGGGGACTGGAGCAGCAGTGAGTGACTACGAGGGCACAGGATGGCTGCATGGGGCTGGTAGAAGCCCCAGGTAAGTGAAACTCATTTTTTAATTTTGCTTGAACCTTCCCTTTAAGGTTAGGAGTTAAGTAGGGGGAAGGGGAGTGGTTAAGGTTAGGAGTTAAGAAGGTGGAATTAAGTTTTAGAGATACGTTTAGGAAATAAGGATGGTGGAGGTGAAGGGTTAGGGTTAAGGTTAGGGGTTAAGGGTTACTAATTTTACTAAACTATTCTTTGTAAGTAAATGTGTTCATTCTGCACCTAATAGCCACAGCACCTCTATTGAAAGGGATTCCAGGCTGTAATCTGAGACACTGCTGAAGGGATTGAAACATTGTATACACTTGCTGACTCAAATACAATGTATTTTAATCTGATCTAACATCTAATCTATCTTAAAAGCAACCTAAAGAGAATGTAAAGTGACCAGTTTAATTTACCTGTGGCTTCTTCTCTGTGTCGCTCTCTTCCGCTCTGTTCCATTTGGCAGCTGTGCCCCTCAGAAAGCTCCTTGCGTGATCTGGGACACGCACCTCCTCGATCACGCTCAAGTAGCCAGGAGCGTAGCCAAATGCTTGTGAAGGTGCACGGACGGGCTGCGCATGCACAGTAGAATCATACAACACTTCAGCTGAATGAAGGAGAGCGGAACTACAGCTAGAGACCAGAAGGACTACAGGGGGCTGGAAGAAGCCCAAGGTGAAACTGGGCACTTTACTTTCACTATAGGTACCCTTTAAGACATGTCGGGCCCAAAGGGCAATCCCCATCCAGATTATATTTCAATGCAATATTTGTTAACTCAAGTGTTTAAACCAGCACTTTAATCTTTTATCTGTAAATACCTGAGATGATAATGACTTTTAAGTTTTGATCATCAACTTCATTAGAGAGGTCTCTCCGGAGAGACTGCAGCATGGAAAGGGACAAAGCATTCCGCTTCTCTGGATTATTCATAGTTATCCTCCTGAACAGAAATACATTCATTTTAATCAGTTATTTCAAACAGTTAGTATTGTACCAAACAGAACTTTGCTAGCATACCTTCAGACTCATTAGAGTGTGCATTAGTGCATAAGAAAGACACTGAACAAAGTTCAGGAGTCTGGATTTTTGTGTGACGGCAAAGAAAAATAGGAAAACTAGATGTTATTTAAAGCGGATCCGAGATGAAAAACTAACTATGACAAGTAACTTGTCTATATATCTTATCTAAAGTTTAGATAGTTTACACAGCAAATCTAGCCGCAAACAGCTTCAACAATTTATGATTATTTATTCCTGTGATACGATGAGGGCAGCCATGTTCGGTTTGTCACATTACACACAGGTAAGCTGATAGCATCTGCAGCCCTCAGCTCAATCCCCTCTCCTCCTCCCCTCTGCCTCTGGAATCTCTGGCTAGTAACCTCCTCCTACCCAGACTGAGATCCCATGAGCCCTTGCTACATGAGTCTGAGAATGCCAAGGAACCTCTCTGAAGCTGTGGGCGAGGCTTCTTTAGTTTATATGGAGTTAGAGTATTAAAACAAAACAAAAAAAGTATTTGGCTTGAGGAATGCCCTATAAACTATATGAAAGGAACATAATTATGCAATGAGTAAAAGTTTATCTCGGATCCACTTTAACCACTTGAGGACCACAGTCTTTTCGCCCCTTAAAGGGAACCAGAGAGGTTGGGGGGAAGCTTTAATACATACCTGGGGCTTCCTCCAGCCCCATAGGCACGGATCGCTCCCACGCCGCCGTCCTCTGCTGCCTGGATCCGCCGGTACCGGGTCCCGTCATTGCCGCTAGTCGGCCAGTCGGCCGGCGGACGTGGCCGATTCGCCGCATCACACGGAGCTCCTTCTATACAAGTACGCATGTGGCTGCCTGCTGTGCAGCCGCATGCGTACATGTATGGAGGGAGCCCCTGTGATGCGGACAATTGGCCGCGTCCGCCGGAAGTGACGGGCCCGGTAACGGCGGTTCCAGGAAGCGGAGGATGGCGGCGTGGGAGCGATCCAGGCTTATGGGGCTGGAAGAAGCCCCCGGTATGTATAAAAGCTTGTTCTTTTTTTTTTCAGCCCGTTCCTCTCTGGTTCCCTTTAAGGACCAGAGCCTTTTTTTCCATTCAGACCACTGCAGCTTTCATGGTTTATTGCTCGGTCATACAACCTACCACCTAAAAGAATTTTACCTCCTTTTCTTGTCACTAATACAGCTTTCTTTTGGTGCTATTTCATTGCTGCTGCGAGTTTTAGTTTTTATTATATTCATCAAAAAAGACATGAAGTTTGTCAAAAAAATGACTTTAACTGTCTGTGCTGACATTTTTCAAATAAAGTAAAATTTCCTATACATTTGAGCGCGAAAGTTATTCTGCTACATGCCTTTGATAAAAAAAAAAAAACATTCAGTGTATATTTATTTATAGTGTTTACAAACTGGTGCCAAAAGTGAATTTTCCCATTTTCAAGCATCTATGACTTTTCTGACCACCTGTCATGTTTCTTGAGGTGCTAAAATTCCAGGATAGTATAAATACCCCCCAAATGACCCCATTTTGGAAAGAAGACATCCCAAAGTATTCACTAAGATTCATGGTGAGTTCATACAAGATTTTATTTTTTTGTCACAAATTAGCGGAAAATGAAACTTTGTGACAAAAAAAAAAAAAAAAACTTGCGACAAAAAAAAAAATGAAATCTGCCACGGACTCACTATGCTCCTGTCTGAATACCTTGAAGTGTCTACTTTCCAAAAGGGGGTCATTTGTGAGGTGTGTTCACTGTCCTGGCATTTTGGGGGGTGCCTAATTGTAAGCACTCCTGTAAAGCCTAAAGATGCTCATTGGACTTTGGGCCCCTTAGCGCAGTTAGGCTGCAAAAAAGTGCCACACATGTGGTATTGCCGTACTCAGGAGAAGTAGTATAATGTGTTTTGGGGTGTATTTTTACACATACCCATGCTGGGTGGGAAAAATATCTCCGTAAATGACAATTTTTTTTTTTTTTTTTTTTTTTTTTTTTTTTACACACAATTGTCTATTTACATAGATATTTCTCCCACTCAGCATGGGTATGTGTAAAAATACACCCTAAAACACATTATACTACTTCTCCTGAGTACGGCGATACCACATGTGTGGCACTTTTTTGCACCCTAACTGCGCTAAGGGGCCCAAAGTCTAATGAGTACCTTTAGGATTTCACAGGTCATTTTGCGACATTTGGTTTCGAGACTACTTCTCACGGTTTAGGGCCCCTAAAATGCCAGGACAGTATAGGAACCCCACAAATGACCCAATTTTAGAAAGAAGACACCCCAAGGTATTCCGTTAGGAGTATGGTGAGTTCATAGAAGATTTTATTTTTTGTCACAAGTAAGCGGAAATTGATTTTAATTTTTTTTTTTTTACAAAGTGTTATTTTCCGCTAACTTGTGACAAAAAATAAAATCTTCTATGAACTCATCATACACCTAACAGAATACCTTGGGGTGTCTTCTTTCTAAAATGGGGTCACTTGTGGGGTTCCTATACTGCCCTGGCATTTTAGGGGCCCTAAACCGTGAGGAGTAGTCTTGAACCCAAATGTCTCAAAATGACCTGTGAAATCCTAAAAGGTACTCATTGAACTTTGGGCCCCTTAGCACAGTTGGGCTGCAAAAAAGTGTCACACATGTGGTATCGCCGTACTCAAGAGAAGTAGTATAATGTGTTTTGTGGTGTATTTTTACATATAACCATGCTGGGTGGGAGAAATCTCTGTAAATGACACATTTTTGATTTTTTTTTTTTACACACAATTGTCCATTTACAGAGAGATTTCTCCCACCCAGCATGGGTATGTGTAAAATACACCACAAAACACATTATACTACTTCTCCTGAGTACGGTGATACCACATCTGTGACACTTTTTTGCAGCCTAGGTGCGCTAAGGGGCCCAACGTCCTATTCACAGGTCATTTTGAGGCATTTGTTTTCTAGACTACTCCTCACGGTTTAGGGCCCCTAAAATGCCAGGGCAGTATAGGAACCCCACAAGTGACCCCATTTTAGAAAGAAGACACCCCAAGGTATTCTGTTAGGTGTATGGTGAGTTCATAGAAGATTTTATTTTTTGTCACTAGTTAGTGAAAAATGAAACTTTGTGAAAAAAACAATAAAAATCAATTTCCGCTAACTTGACAAAAAAAAAAAAAAAAAAAAATCTTCTATGAACTCATCATACACCTAACAGAATACCTTGGGGTCTCTTTTTTCTAAAATTGGGTCACTTGTGGGGTTCCTATACCGCCCTCGCATTTTACGGGCCCAAAACCGTGAGTAGTCTGGAAACCAAATTTCTCAAAATGACTGTTCAGGGGTATAAGCATCTGCAAATTTTGATGACAGGTGGTCTATGAGGGGACAAATTTTGTGAAAGCAGGGTGGCCTCTTAGATGACAGGTTGTATTGGGCCTGATCTGATGGATAGGAGTGCTAGGGGGGGTGACAGGAGGTGATTGATGGGTGTCTCAGGGGGTGGTTAGAGGGGAAAATAAATGCAATCAATGCACTGGGGAGGTGATCGGAAGGGGGTCTGAGGGGGATCTGAGGGTTTGGCCGAGTGATCAGGAGCCCACACGGGGAAAATTAGGGCCTGATCTGATGGGTAGGTGTGCTAGGGGGTGACAGGTGGTGACAGGAGGTGATTGATGGGTGTCTCAAGGTGTGATTAGAGGGGGGAAATAGATGCAAGCAATGCACTGGCGAGGTGATCAGGGCTGGGGTCTGAGGGCGTTCTGAGGGTGTGGGCGGGTGATTGGGTGCCCTAGGGGCAGATTAGGGTCTAATCTGATGGGTAACAGTGACAGGTGGTGATAGGGGGTGATTGATGGGTGATTGATGGGTAATTAGTGGGTGTTTAGGGTAGAGAACAGATGTAAACACTGCACTTGGGAGGTGATCTGAGGTCGGATCTGCGGGCGATCTATTGGTGTGGGTGGGTGATCAGCAAGGGGCAGGTTAGGAGCTGATTGATGGGTGGCAGTGACAGGGGGTGATTGATGGGTGATTGACAGGTGATCAGTGGGTTATGACAGGGAAGAACAGATGTAAATAATGCACTGGCGAATTGATAAGGGGGGGTCTGAGGGCAATCTGAGCATGTGGGCGGGTGATTGGGTGCCCTAGGGGCAGATTAGGGTCTAATCTGATGGGTAACAGTGACAGGTGGTGATAGGGGGTGATTGATGGGTGATTGATGGGTAATTAGTGGGTGTTTGGAGGAGAGAAAAGATGTAAACACTGCACTTGGGAGGTGATCTGATGTCGGATCTGCGGGCGATCTATTGGTGTGGGTGATCAGATTGCCCGCAAGGGGCGGGTTAGGGGCTGATTGATGGGTGGCAGTGACAGGGAGTGATTGACAGGTGATCAGTGGGTTACTACAGGGGGGATAGAGGCATACAGTACACGGGGGGGGGTGGTTGGGGGGGGAGCAGGGGGCAGTTTAGGGTTAAAAAAAAATAGCGTTGACAGATAGTGACAGGGAGTGATTGATGGGTGATTAGGGGGGTGATTGGGTGCAAACAGTGGTCTGGGGGGTGGGCGGGGGGGGGGGGGGGGGGTCTGAGGGGTGCTGTGGGCGATCAGGGAGCAGGGGGGGGGAAATCAGTGTGCTTGGGTGCAAACTAGGGTGGCTGCAGCCTGCCCTGGTGGTCCCTCGGACACTGGGACCACCAGGGCAGGAGGCAGCCTGTATAATAGGCTTTGTATACATTACAAAGCCTATTATACACTTTACATGCGTCGATCCGGGTGCTAGTAACCCGCCGGCGCTTCAGAACGGCCGGCGGGTTACAGCGCGAGGGGGGCGGAGCCAGTCGCCGGCAGCTGATCGCGTCACGAATGACGCGATCGCCGCATAACCACGCCCGCCTCCGCCGATGGGCGTATTGCGGTCGTTTAGGCCCAGTCTTTGCCGCCGCCCATCGGCTGGGGGCGGTCGGCAAGTGGTTAAAGCATTCCTGAAACGACATGTGACATGATGGCATAAACACATATACATATAGTATCAAACCAACTTAGAATTTGTTTGCATTGCCTTTTTATTTATTAGTTAACAAACCAGTGCTTTGTCTGTGCAGCTAAAGCAGTAAGACCAGTAGTCCAATGCTGGCAGCTCTCCTAAACACTAAGTACAGACTGGGCCTCCTTTCCACAAGCAGCTGAAGGCAGTGAATTCACTGCCCTCCCCCCATGAAGATGCATCTGAGCCCTAGATGCCACAGGAGTTTTGGCTGCCTAATTTGACAAGTGCAGTCGCAAATGATCACCGCTGCCAAGAATCTATTAATTCTGTATCATTTCCGACCACCCCCCCAATGTGCCGGTAAGAGATAGGGCCTGCCGGATCTTCTCGGCAGAAAACGTACCCAACTATATTGTTCTCCCTCCTTACCCTGCTCCGTTCGTGTGCAGCTCAGTGTCCCGCCTCCCCCTCCAAAGTAACAGAATGCATCGCTAGCCTGTAGACTAGCGGCATGTCTGCACAGCATTGAGCCCAGAACTGTTGTCAGAGGGATTTATTCCCCATCACTGCCGGCAACATTGGTCACATGTGTGCACCTAGCTTTAGTAGTTGGAACAAAAGTTTAGCTGCAGCTGATTTTTTTTTCAACACATCTCGGCTCTGTTTAAGGGCCAGTTTACATGGAGTACAGAGTAATGCAAGGCAAAAACACAGAACATGTCAATGGCATCATACAATGAATGCATTGCAGTGCATTGTGTCGCGTCCAAAGCACTGCTGCATGCATTTTTCACATGATGCCATTGTCATAAATTGGTGTGCGCTGTACATACCTGTTAGGCTAGCACTGCGCTGAGATGCACCCAATTCATTGTAAACAGACTCTGAGGGTCCTTTCACTCTGTGCACATTGCGCGCCAAAAAGTCACATTGCGCATTAGGGGCTTGATTCACTATGCGGTGCTAACCTACTTAGCACGTTTAAAGTCTTTAGGCGCGCTAACCAGGGTGCTAAGTAGGTTAGCACCGATTTTCTCAATCAGATCGCGCACTAAGTACCGCGTGCAAAGTCCTATGCGCGCGCTAAGTCCCATAGGCTTTAATGGGCACATCGCGCGGAGCGCCCTGCGCTCTGTGCAGTGCGCACGTAAAGTTTTGCGTGCATAAAGATTTGCGCGCATAAAGTTTTGTTTAGACGTGCTAAGGGGGTTCTCACAGGCGTGCTAACAGTTAGCACCGCTTTGTGAATCAAGCCCTAGATGTGCAGTGTAACCATGCAGTAAAGCACACAGTACAATATAAGTATGGTTCCTTGCCATTGTAAATGCAACTGCACTGCCTGTGAACGTGCCATACAAATATCATTGCATCACGTTGGGATTCAGCGTGAAAAGGACCCTAAGGCTAGATGCACAGTGGTCAGTTGCATAACGCACTTGTTAAAATGTGTGTGAACTGCAATAGAGACTGGACATAGACTTTAACCTCCTTAGCGGTAACCCCGTGCTGGACACGGGGTAAGCCGCGCAGGAGGATTGCTCTAGCCCCGCTGGGCCGATTTGCATAATTTTTTTTTATACATGCAGCTAGCACTTTGCTAGCTGCGTGTTACCTTCAATCGCCGACGATTCGCCGCTACCCGCCGCGTCAGAGGGTGCCCCCCCCCCGAGACACTGTGCGCTACCTGGCCAATCAATGTCAGGCAGCGCTGAGGGGTGGATTGGGACTCCCTCTGATGTCACGACGTTGGACGTCATCGTGCACGTCATGCCCTCATGGAAATCCCGTTCAGAACAGGATTTCCTGACTGGCCTGATCGACAGAGGCGATCGAAGAGGGTAGGGGGATGCCGCTGCTCTGCGGCTATCATGTAGCTAGCGCTAGGTCTAGCTAGCTACATGATTTAAAAAAAAAAAAAAAAAAAAAAAAAAAATTTAAAAATAGTGCTGCGCTGCCTCCCTGGTGGATTTAATTGCCCGCCAGGGAGGTTAATGCAAAGCCTGCATGCAGCAAGTTACAATAATGCGATCAGTTACTGTGAACAGGCCCATAGAATTTTATGGGCAGTAACCTGACGTGCAGAATTTTTCTGCAACGCAACTGAGCACTGTGAACCTAGCCTAAGGCCCTGTTCAGTGTGGGCAGTAGGGATGGTCGGAATGCCAATTTCCGATTCCGCGGTATATCCGCATTCCGCCATTGCCAAATTACCGATTCCGCCTTCCGCTACCAATTTCCGCAATCCAATGCGAAATTTCCGCCGGAAATCGCGGAAATTCCGCCCGACTTTAACATCGATTTTCTCAAAAACTATAAGGCCTTTTTGAAAACTTTTCTTTTGCATCTTGTTCAGAAGATTCTGTTTAATAAACCCTAAAAATTTGGCGTTTCTAGGACTTACGGGGGCTTTGCTATTAACTGCTAAAATCCATTACAGTAAAAATCCGCTGACTTTAGTGGTTAATAGAAAAGCCCCCTTAAGTTTTCAAAAAGACCTTATAGTTTTTGAGAAAATCGATGTTAAAGTCGGGTGGAATTTCCGCGATTTCCAGCGGAAATCCGCCTCCTGCACTAGAACTACAGATTTCCGCATTCCGATGTGGAAATGCAATTTCCGATCGGAATTTCGGAAATTGCTTTTCCGCGGAATCCGAATGAGCATCCCTAGTGGGCAGTTGCATTGCAGAAAAATTCTGCATGTCAACTGATTGCCAATACAATTCTAAGGGGCTTTTCTGAGCGCTTTGTGATTGATTAGTGCTTTATGAGTGCTTTTTAAAAATTGCTCCCATTCACTTTCATTAAAAAAAAAAAAAAAGGTTACCGCTATTTTAATGAAAGTGAATGGGAGCGAATGGGAGCTAATCAATCACAAGCGCTCAGAAAAGCACTTATAGTGTGTCTGAGCCCTTACAGATTGTGTAATTCTAACTTGCTGCATGCAGGCTTTGTATTAAAGTCTATGTCCAGCCTCCATTGCAGTTCACACTCATAACATGTGAGTTATGCAACTGCCTAAGGTTAGGTTCACAGTGCCACAGCGCCTTGTGTTGCTACACAACGCAGATAAAAAACGCAACGCAAAGAAGCAAGTAATGTGTTGCGGTGGCATGCGATGTACGGGAGGCATACGAATGAAAATTGCATCATAGGTGTGCAACATTTGTGTCGCACATTTGAGAGTATAAAGCTCCGCCTCTTTAAAAACAGATGTGTGCAATGCCTGTAGTGCGACGCAGCACAAACATTCAAACATGAAAGCGTCACCATAGACTAACATTAAATGCGTCAATACATAATTTGCATAAACACAGAGTAGAATCTGTGTTATTTTTTAACGTACCCCGTTGATGCGCATCGCACAGCATGCACTGTGAACGTCACATTGACTTTTCATTGCTGTACATTATTCTCCGTTAAAAAAACGCCGTTATAACGCAATGTAACTGAGCACTGTGAACGTAGCCTCAGGTCTGGAACCCACTAAGAATCGCTTCAGCACTGTGTGCAGCGATTCCTAGTGCGATTGTGCTCGTGATCTGCCAACGCCTAGAAGCGCAGTACAGAAAACTGTACCATGCATTAAAAATAAAAACTTAACAGCACTTACGATTAGCGATTTGCGTGTTTTTTTTAACCACTCTGCGACTGCCTAACGCCAATTGGCGGCCGCAGAGTGGCTCCCCCAGGACCGCCTAACGCCAATTGGCATCAAGTCCCGGGGTCGGAGATTGGTGGGGGAATGCTCGCACGGATGCGCACACATCCCTGCTGAGTGACGGAGCTCCGTTGTGTAAACAGCCTGCCAGCCACGATCAGAGCTGGCAGGCTGTTAGGAAAATAAATGGCCTTTTTTTCTTTTGTACAGCGATGCGATCTAGCGCAGCGCTGTACAGGGGACAGCCCAGTCACTTGGCTGTCCCCTGCAGTGGCTCACATTCAGATCCCTCTTATAGGCTGATGCCTATGAGAGGTGATCTCGCTCCTGGATCTTGGAGGGAGGGAAATAAAAAAAAACAACAACAACAACAAAAATTTAAATTAATAAAAAATAAACAAACAATAGCAGCAGCAATCAGATGCCACCAACAGAAAGCTCTGATGGTGGCAAGAAAAAGGAGGCAAGATTTATTTGTGTTCCAAAGGGACCCATATACTGGTCGATTTCAGCCATCGATCGATTCTTTCATATTAGCCAATCAATCGATTTGTTCTGACAGGATGGAAAATCTAGGTTGATCTGCTGCTGGCAGCAGATCGATGGCCCATAATCCTGGGCATACACTGTTCGTTTCTGCCGCTCAATTCTTTTTGCCACTCGATTCTGCAGTCGATTCTCTTATCTTCTGCTCGTTTTTCTTATCTTTTCCATTCACTTCTATCAGGAATTGAGCGTCAAAACGATCGAACGGGAGATCGGACGTGTCAGAAATTATCTATCGAACCATCTATCTGCCTCAAAAATTAAATGGTGCAGTAATGCCTTTAGATCAATTTTCAATAGATTTAATTCTGAAATCTGTTCCTAATGTGTGGCACACATCATATAGATTCCTGTCAGATTTGACCTGACAGAAATCTATCTGATGGTCGATTTTGCTGCAAATCTATCAGTGTATGGCCACCTTTAGTTGTATGGCCGTGCAGCAAACTGTTGAAGATGCAGAGTGCTGAATTGTTAAAAATGGCCTAGTGACTAGACTAGGGGAATAAGCCTGTGGTCCTCAACAAGTTAAACAAAACTTTAAATAATATTTACCAGGTTTCCAACTTCTGTCCGTAGCCCCACCCACTAAAGGAAGAGGTCATAGGTGCTTCTCTATGACCAACCAGAGAAGCGCCTGTGACCTCTTCCTTTAGGGGGCAGAGCTATGGAGGAAAGCAGGAAATCTGACACCTGATGAGTATTATAAAGTTTATTAAAAACGTAATCGCTCGGCCCCCCGAAGCATTGCAAAATCAATTTCAAAAGCTATTTTGCAATGCTTATATACTTAGCATTCAGTGCTCAAAATGCTACATGTCCTACAATTGCGATTACCCCTAAATCGCAATCGCACTAGTGGATTCCCGACCACTCGCTTTAATTGGCAAAGCAATTTTAGGAAACGCTGACGAGCATCGGTGTCGGCGATCCCAAAACCGCTGCAAGAATCGCCCTAGTGGTTCCCAGCCCTATATCTGGATTCACAGTGGTTCGTTACATAACGCACACGTTACAATGAGTGTGAACAGCAATGAAGACTGGACATTTAATACAAAGTCAGCATGCAGCAAGTTATAATAACATGATCTGTTACAACGCAGTACTATGAACAGCTCCATAGCATTGTGTGGGCAGTGAGTCGACATGCAGAATTATTCTTTAACGAAACTTAGCATTGTGAACTAGGCTGTTTCTCCTTTCCCTCTCTATTGGAGAGAGCTGCAGACAGAAACTATTTGTTTTTATACTCGAATAGTTTTTATACTCCTAAATGGCATATAACATTCAGTATTCAATCTTTTTTTCACTGCTGCAAGGGAGCATATTTTTTGTTTGCACCCAAAAGGTTTCAGTTTAAAAGCTCATTGAATATCTATATATATTTACATGAAACTTGTCAGCAATATTATAAGCATTTACATTAGATAGTTACACTGACTAGATAAACAACAAGATTCAGGCTCATTGCAGCTTCCATCTCGTTACTGAACTTTTCAGTGTGGCGTCTGTTCAGTCCAGCAGTTTACCTTATCCCACCCTCCTGTAGACAGGCAGTGAGTGGAGGGGGCTCATCACGCTGCACTGTGCTGCTATTCCTCCTGAGTGCAGCTACAGCTGTGTGGGGCGCAGTCACAGCTCTGCATAGACACAGCACTTTACTCATGGCAGCCCTCGTGTTTGTTATGCTCCACTTTCCAAATAGGAAAAAGCATTGAGGTAAAAGTAAATACAGAAAGTCAGTGCTGCCCTCTAGAATGGAGGATCTACGCTACAGCAGGCTCGAGCTAATATTATGTAGACGACGCTTCACTCTAGTTTGTGGTCAGCAATAAAACTTGTTATGGAACTATTCAGAATAATATTGTAACAGTTTACTGATAGCACTTCACATGCTGTTAAGTATGTATTACTGCACAAATTAGTGCAAATAGTAACTGTACTAATTGCTCATTGAGGCAGGGGACACACTTGACTGTTTTAGTGAGAACTCATGTTAATCAATGGGCTAGTTCACCCTTCATATTTTTTTGCACACAGAAAAAAAGACATTCTGCCTGATGACTCTGCACATTTTGTCAGTTTTCTCTATCAATTACATCAGCTGCTGTGAAAAAACACGCATGTTTTCCTACATAGAAACACACTTGGTGTGCAGAAAACATGTAGAAAAACGCGCGCAGAAAACTGAAAGACAAGTGTGTTCCCTGCCTCAGGGCTTATTCACAGTGGGACGTTGCGGAGCTGCGTTATAAACTCATTTAAAGCAGTGCTAATCCTGTGGGACGTTTACAGTGTGACGATAGCATTGCATTGTAATGTTTAGCGTTATGGTAACGAACTGCTGAAGTGCATTTCTTCTAAACATACACGTTACCGGGTACAGGAAAGCATACTTTTATTTGCCTGTATGCTTTACTGTACCTACTATATACGGCAGTAACGCAGCGTTAATGTGCGTTACCACCTTTTTTTGCGTTGCGTTGTAATGCTGCGTTGTGACTTTAACGTTGCATTACAACACAATGTCCCACTGTGAATGTAGCCTCACTGTATTCTGTTCAACATGTTTGCAAATCCTCTTGTCTATGTTCACTCAATCACTTCAATTCATTTTTCTATTTTTCATCTCATCAAAACCCAGCTGGACATTTATGGGCGTACATTTGAAAAAGATGCCCGTTTAAAGGGACTCTGAGGAGTAAAAGAAAACAAAATCGGAACTTACCTGGGGCTTTCTCCAGCCCACCGTAGATCGGGAGGTCCCCCCGGCATCTTCCTGGTTACTCTCCCGGTACCTCCACAGAAATAACGACCGATGACGCTCCTCATCATCGGTCGGGCTACACGTCATCACAGCGGCCGGCGTGACAAAACTGCACATGCGCGGTTTCTAACTAAACCGCGCATGCGCAGTACTGTCATGCCGGCCGGTGTGATCACACATAGCGGCCGGAGTGATGACGAGGTGCGTCATCGTTCAGGAAGTGTCCCGGAGTCGCCGGTCGTGATTTCTGTGGAGGGACCGGGAGAAGAACTAGGAAGATGCCAGGGGGACCTCCCGATCTACGGTGGGCTGGAGAAAGCCCCAGGTAAGTTCCGATTTTGTCCTCATAGTCCCTTTAAAAGTACGCAGGATAACGGTAGTAGAATATCAGTAAATTTACTGATATCGTACTACATTCATATTGTAAAATATCGGTAATATTTACTGATATTTTACTATGACCTAACCTCTCCCTACTCTCAGGCCTCGTTTACACTTCTTAGCACAGATGGCCGAGCGATCGGAATGCAACGCCAGTGATCGCACGCCATCTGCACTGTCGTGCATTGCACTGCTGATCCTATTCACAACAGTGTCCTTCCCGTTGGCAAATCTTTTAAAAGACCTTGAAGTTCTTGAGAAAAACAATTTTGAAGTGTACCCGAGCTTCAGCTCGGGTACAAAATTAGAAACTTACCTAAAGAGAGGGAAGCCTCAGAATCCTATTGAGGCTTCCCTTTGTATTCTAATGTCCCCCGTCACTGAGCATGGACCCCCGGAAGATTAGCGACAAGGCATTGTCACTAATCACACTGGGGCCGCACAGTCCTTCTCCGTGTGTCGTGGCCACGCGAGCTCACCCGCACGAGCACAGGCATGTGCAGT
This sequence comes from Hyperolius riggenbachi, assembly GCF_040937935.1. Lineage (NCBI taxonomy): Eukaryota > Metazoa > Chordata > Amphibia > Anura > Hyperoliidae > Hyperolius > Hyperolius riggenbachi. The sequence goes on along the minus strand of NC_090648.1, from coordinate 245,943,341 downwards.
AAGCTGGAAGTGCAGGTTCTGTGCTACTGTGTAGCATGGCCATGCTCGCGTGTCTACTCTGCGGCCACACTGCAAGCAGCACGGCCCAGATCTGGGGGGAGCCACGCTCAGCGACGTGGGACATCTGAGTAATGAGGGAACCCTTAATAGGATCCTTAGGCTTCCCTCTCTTATGATGAGTATTTGATTTTGATCCTGAGCTTCAGCTCAGATCGCTTTAAAATATTGGCAAGAAAAAAAAGCTGCAAAATGCCAGATTTGATCTAATTAATGTTAATTAATACTTAAAAATGGACAGTGTAAAGTTACTATATGTATGGCTCCCTCTGTCAGTGCCCCTAACTATCACTGCAGAGTGCAGAGGAGCCTGGGTACAGGAAGACACTTCTCCAGGGTTCAGCAGTCCTATTTGCAGTATTGGTGGGGCAGCAGATTTATATGGCCCGTATGCAATTTAGGGCTGGTGCACACCAGAGCGGTTCTGCAGCGTTTTTTTAAATGCTTGCAGGGGGAAAACCGCTTGGCTAATAAAAGTGAATGGGACGGTGCACACCAGAGCAGGTAGTTTGTTCCACAAACGCAAACTCAGGGGCTGCAGCATTTTGTAGATTTCTGAGGCCCTTCTGCCTCAATGTTAAAGTATAGGAAAGTGGAAAACTGCTCTGAAAAACGTTAGATCAGAGCGGTTTTCCAGGCGTTTTTGTTACAGAAGCTGTTCAGTAACAGCTTTTACTGTAACAATATTTGTAATCTGCTACACAAAAACGCTCCCAAAAACGCTAGGCATGTCTAGAAAACGTCTCTAAACATGCCTAGAATCGCTCTGAAATCTGCTGCAAAAACCTGTAGTGTTTTGCAGATCTGCTAGAGGTTTTTGGTGTGCACTGGGCCTAACTTTTTCTCCTGAGTTATCTCCAAGGTGATAATTTTCATTTTCTCTTTAAAATAACTTTTAAGCATTTTACAACTGAAAAAGTACCTAAAATTTAGTGAAAAAGTACTATCAAAGTTATTTTGAGTATCTTCTTGCTTTCTGGTTGTCTAAAACACATTTTATGACAAGATGTAAAAATATTACTTAGGAGAAAACTCAGGAGAAAAAGTGAATTGCATATGGCTCTATGTGCTGTGTGTCCCAATACTGTTGTTAGAGTTCAGGCTTAATGTGCAAATGGAAGGATTGCTGCTGCTGTAAGGGCCCATTTCCACTCTCGCGAATTCGCATGCGTTTTTCGCATGCAAATTCGCATAGCAATACAAGTGAATGGAACTGTTTCCACTTGTCAGGATTCCTTTGCATTTTTCTGTGCAGAAAAAAAATTCGCATGGCAGAGCCATCAGAATTCACATACCGCATACCGCTATGCGAATCGCATACAATGTATTTAATAGGAAATTCGCATGCGGTTTGGGTATGCGAATTTTCATGCGAATTCGCATAGAAACAATGGAAACCCACACCAGCACTGCCATGGTTAAATTAGCATACATTGTCATCCATGCGAATTCACATAAAAATTTGCATGGACATTCGCATAGACCCGCATGCGAAATTCGCATCTGCATGCAAATTTTTCCCGTGACGATTCCCACCGCACAAGTGGAAATGCAGCCTAAACAATGATAGCTGGCTGGAGCCTGCAGGACAGGAGCAAACCTCTTGGTGGGTGTACTATTTTTTTTATTTTATTTTTTTATTTTATGTTACGGCATTACTGAACAGCAATGCTTGGGAACACATTAGGACAATTATTGGTGGACATGCTGCTTAAAGTTGTTTTATGGGTAATTGTTAATTCTTATGTGGGGGAGGAGGGTATTGATCCATAAATATGGTATTTGGGGGCAAATCGGCCTAATTGTGTTATTTGGGGGACACACCTGCCTAATTACATTATTTGGGGACATATTTCCTAATTGTTTGGTAGACATTATAGCTTTTTTATGTTATCACAGGGGTCTGCTACCTAATTATGATCAATGATTTCTAAAAATGGTTGTTGTGGAAAACCATACATTCCCCTTCTACATTTCAATTCCTACACTTTCTAATTTAAAAAGTCAGGATCCTATGGGTCCTAGCAACACTTAGTAGAAGAACAATTCAATGGACTGGAGATTGGGTAAAGCAGCAGCCACACTTTCTTATAGATAGCAGCAAACAGCTACCAGGAATAGTCACTGAGGTCCAACAGCCAGTGGAGAGAGCAAATAAACCTGTCAGTGGTGGTGCCAGTCTCTGCACTAAAGATGTAGCGAACGGTTCCAGGCGAACGTTGGGGGTTCGCGTTCGCCTGCACCAGGCGAACTTTTTCGGAAGTTCGATTCGCCCCATAATGTACTATGAGGGTCAACTTGGACTCTCTGCATCACAGTCAGCAGGCACATTGTAGCCATTCAGGCTACACTAAGCCCCACCCCCCCTTATATAAGGCAGGGTCCGGCGGCCATTACACTCACTCGTGTGCCTGCTAGAGAGAGGAAAGGGACAGCTGCTGCAGACTTGTTCTCCTAGGGACAGATTAGTTAGGTTCTAGGCTGCTTTGCATTCTCCTGACTGATTATTATTGCTTTTAAAGCACCCATCAACAGCAACAGCTCTTTTCAGAGCTCATCCTGTACATATTTTTTTTCCCTGTGTGTCAAACTGACACTTTTGTTGCATGCACAGCCTTGCTAATTGATAGTGTGTGTGCCACTGCCAGCAGCCGAGCACATTCAGTGACTACCTGTGTGTGTGACAGGGAGCTGCACATTGTACTACCCAGTACTGCATATACCCCAGTACCTGTTGTGTTTACTTAACCCACCTCATCACTGCATATACCTAGCTTTGTGTTGAGTGAACCCAGCTCACTGCATCTAACTACCTGTTGTGTTGAGTGGACCCACCTGGCCACCTCACTGCATCTAACTACCTGTTGTGTTGAGTGAGAACCCACCTCACTGCATCTTAAGTAGCTTTACTGTTCAGTGAACCCAGCTCACTGCATCTTACTACCTGTTGTGTTGAGTGAGAACCCACCTCACTGCATCATAAGTACCTTTAGTGTTGAGTGAACCCAGCTCATTGCATCTAACTACCTGTTGTGTTGAGTGAGAACCCACCTCACTGCATCTTAAAGAGGAACTCCAGTGAAAATAATGTAGTAAAAAAAGTGCTTCATTTTTTACCATAATTATGTATAAATGATTTAGTCAGTGTTTGCTCATTGTAAAATCTTTCCTCTCCCCGATTTACATTCTGACATTTATTACATGGTGACATTTTTACTGTGGGCAGGTTATGTAGCTGCTCCTAGCTGTTTTGGCTGTTAGAGACAGCTGTAAACAGCTAATTCCTGTCTGTGAACATTGTTACATTGTGGCAGTTTGCCCAGAGTACCGCGGTACTCAGAGCTTCTTGTGGGAGGGGTTTCAGCACAAGATCAGTCATACAGCGCCCCCTGATGGTCTGTTTGTGAAAATCATTATATTTCTCATGTAAAAGGGGGTATCAGCTACTGATTGGGATAAAGTTCAATTCTAGGTTGGAGTTTCTCTGTAAGTACCTTTACTGTTCAGTGAACCCAGCTCACTGCATCTTACTACCTGTTGTGTTGAGTGAGAACCCACCTCACTGCATCTTAAGTACCTTTAGTGTTGAGTGAACCCAGCTCACTGCATCTAACTACCTGTTGTGTTGAGTGAGAACCCACCTCACTGCATCTTAAGTACCTTTACTGTTCAGTGAACCCAACTCACTGCATCTTACTACCTGTTGTGTTGAGTGAGAACCCACCTCACTGCATCTTAAGTACCTTTACTGTTCAGTGAACCCAGCTCACTGCATCTAACTAGCTGTTGTGTTGAGTGAACCCACCTCACTGCTTATACCTAGCATCCCCCCGAGATGGACAAAATGGACAAACCAGGTAGAGGAAGAGGTAGAGGCAGGCCCAGAGGAAGGCCACCAGGCACCGGCAGGTCTGTGGCTGTGCGAGGTGGTGTTGCCGTGATTTGGTGCGGACCTGGTCCAAAATACAGTGCTCAGAAGAAGGCACGTGCCATCACTTCCCAAAATCGTGAGGAGGTGCTTGAGTATTTAACACAGAACACCTCATCTCCCGCAGCCACCAGCGCTACAACAAGCACCACATCCGCTGCATTTGACACTTCATAGGAGTTATTTGGTGGTGGTGGTGAAATCACTGATTCCCAGCCACTACTTCAACAACAACAAGAAGGCGCAGGTACACCACCTCATACGTCTGAGTTAGGTGGCGATAGTATGGAGGAGGGGGATGATGAACCACCTGAAGTTGGTGCAGTTGAGGAGGTGTCTGAGGAAATCGCAGCTGGCCAGGATTATGATGACGATTATACGGATACCACATATGTTCCCGGTAGAGGAGATGACCAGGGGGACAGTTCAGAGGAGGAGTCAGAGAGGAGTAGGAGGAGACGACTCCATGATACAAGCAGAGGGAGCTCGTCCTCAGAAACAGCTGGGGGCAGTGTCCGGCGCCATGTATCACCAGCTATGGCCAGCCAGCCAACATGCCCTTCAACGTCAGCTGCTGATGCCACCATAGCGCCATCACCCCAGGGGGGCTCAGCGGTTTGGAAATTTTTTCACGTGTGTGTCTCAGATCGGAGCAAAGCCATCTGTTGTCTCTGCCAGCAAAAATTGAGCCGTGGAAAGGCCAACTCTCACGTAGGGACAAGTGCCTTACGAAGGCACCTGGAGAGAAGGCACAAACAGCTATGGCAAGAACACCTGAGGAAAAGCAGCACCCCTCAAAAGACAAGCCACCCTCCTTCTCCTCTTCCTCCTTCAGGTGTATCGTCTTCATCCACTTTCTCCCTTGCACCTTCACAGCCACCCTCCTCCACACCGCCTCTTCCCTTGAGCGGTACCTTCTCCTCTGCCCACAGCAGTACCCAGCTGTCCGTGAAGGAAGTATTTGAGCGTAAGAAGCAAATGTCTGCCAGTCACCCTCTTGCCTGGCGTCTGACAGCTGGCGTGGCGGAACTATTAGCTCGCCAGCTATTACCATACAAGCTGGTGGAGTCGGAGGCATTCCGTAAGTTTGTGGCCATTGGTACACCGCAGTGGAAAATACCAGGCCGAAATTATTTTTCACAAAAGGCCATACCCAAACTGTACCGTGCAGTTGAGAGGCAAGTGGTGTCATCTCTGGCACAGAGCGTTGGTTCAAGGGTCCACCTGACTACGGATGCCTGGTCTGCCAAGCACGTGACCGATGGCAGCAAGCAGGGAGTACGTGGCTGCGCAGCGGACCGACTTGTCACACCTCCACGGCTTGCAGGCAGGCCTCCAGCCACCTCCTCTCCACCTGCTACCACCACTTCGCTGTCGTCATCCTCCTCCTCCTCCTTGGCTGGTGCCGCGATCTCCTCTCCAGCTACACAGCCCCAGCACCCCAGGGCCTATGCTGCATGCCAGGTACGACGGTGTCACGCAGTGTTAGACATGTCTTGCCTGAAAGCGGAGAGTCACACTGGAGCAGCTCTCCTGGCTGCTCTTAACAACCAGGTGGAGCAATGGCTGACCCCGCACAAGCTTGAGATCGGCAACGTGGTGTGTGACAACAGCAGCAATCTCATTGTTGCGTTGAATTTGGGAAAGCTGACACACATACCCTGCATGGCACATGTGCTGAATCTGGTCGTGCAAAGATTTGTGTCCAAGTACCCAGGCTTAGAGGACGTCCTGAAGCAGGCCAGGAAGTTGTGTGGGCATTTCAGGCGCTCTTACAAGGCCATGGCACGCTTTGCGGACATTCAGCATAGAAACAACTTGCCGGTGAGACGCCTGATTTGCGATAGCCCGACTCGCTGGAATTCCACCCTGCTGATGTTCTCTCGCCTGCTAGACCAGAAGAAAGCCGTCACCCAGTACCTGTATCATTACAGTACAAGGACACAATCTGGGAGGATGGGGATGTTGTGGCCCAACAGCTGGACAATGATGCGAAATGCATGCAGGGTCATGGAGCCCTTTGAGGAGGTGACCAAACTGGTGAGTCGCGATGAGGGCACCATCAGCGACTTGATCCCCTACGCCTACTTCTTGGAGCGTGCCGTGCGTAGAGTGGTGGATACAGCTGTGGAGGAGCGTGAACGAGAAGAGTTACGGCAGCAGGAGTGATGGGAGCAATTTACACCCGAACCCGATGTTCCCACAACACCTGTGGCAGCACAGAGGGGGGAGGAGGAGGAGGAAGAAGAGGAGTCATGTGGGGAAGGAGAGGAGTCAGCAGGGCCGGATTTGTACTTTTTGCCACCCAAGGCCCAGTGTCAACAGCCGCCCCCCCCCCCCCCCCCCCCGCATTTCTTTCAACACTGCCTACCAACCTTTTAACCTTTGAAATAACCCATAAAATCTTGCTTATTTATTATTAATGCATGCGTGTTTGTACACACACATACAGTACAGATGCCCTTAAAGGATATATGAGGTAAAGTAAAGAAGTGAAGCTTTACTTGCTTGGTCTTCATACAGCCCCTAGACGTCTATCTGCTCTAGTGCTGAAGTTCTGCTGTCCTCCAGGCTGCCGCTGTCCCATCCGTAAGATTGCCAACCCCCACCTGGACATGCACACCTCTTGTGATCGTGCTCCCAGAGCATTATGTGCTTGTGCTGTTCACAAAGAATGCATCCGTTCATAGAAGTGCGATCACGAGAGCCACACAGCACATCCACACATGCACAAAAGTCTGGGTGGGTGATCTTACGGAGGGGACAGACAGCAGCAGCCTGGATGACAAAGCAACTTCAGCGATGGAGCAGATAGATATATAGGGGGCCCAGGTAACTAAAGTTTCACTTCTTTATTTTACCTCATATAGCCTTTAAAGAAGCAGCCATACCTGAGGGCTTCTTACCAATCCCCATAAGGTAGATGGCTCCTCTGTTTTGCTAGGGGCCCCTCTGTTGCTGTGCTGTGACCCCTTTAATGCTCCATCCAGCGCATGCTCTATCCTCTCTGGTGTCAAATCACGGTCCCAACTAGGCATGAGCAAAACGATCGGTACCTGTGTTCCGAATGCTTTGCAACAGAACTTAAATTTCAACTGTCGCACTCCATGACAATGGAGTTAACTCACCCTTGTCGCCAACTCTGTGCGCTGCCCTCCACATAGCATTTCAGCTCTCCAGCTACTTCATCGTTCACAATTGGAAGAACAGAAATGCAACGTGCAGAGGAATGCACAGAGGTGGCAACGAGGGTGAGTTAACCGACCTTCCGCAGTGTGCATCAGTGTAAATTTTAGTTATATTCATAACCATTTAGAACAGCGGTACCAATTGGAACGCTCATCCCTGCTCCCAACAAAGAAAAAGCAGCAACTCCTTCAGCGAGTGTGACGTTAAAGTAAACTTGAGAGGGGAAAACAAGTTCTATTTTAATTACCTGAGGGTTCTTTCAGCCTTTCATAGCCTTACAAGTCCCCAGGTTCCAGCCTGGTCCATTCAATTGTGTCGCTACACCCTCTGAAATACGATTTCCTTGATCATGCTCCCATGGTGGGGAGCATTCTACTAATGTGCAGAACGCTCCCAGCAGTGGGAACATGATTGAGGAAGCGCACAGCCTGGGGCGCGCATGTGCAGTAGCCACAACTGGTCTAGTGGACAAGCTTTTGGAGGGAGACAGTGACACAGAAAAACAGACCGGGAAGAAACCAAGGGACCTGTAAGACTACGAAGGGCTGGAGGAAGCCCCAGGTAAGTAAAATAAAACTTTTTCCCCTGTCTCAGGGGTCCTTTAAAGGAAAAAGATTTATACTTACCTGGGGCTTCCTCCTGCCCCCTGTAGTCCATCTGCTTAATTACCACCATTCTCCCACAATGAAGTCCGTAATCCAGCCCAGTTGCACGCCAGAGTGCATGTGCGCTAACGGGAGAAGGACCCTGATCAAAATACCATTCAGAGCATTTTGTGCAAGCGCAGTTACAGAGTTAGTAAAATGCGCATGCACAGAACACTCCCTACAACGGGAGTGTGATCGGTGGCGATCAGGATCGTCCGCACACCGCACATATGCTGTAAAGTGTGACTAAACAAGACAGAGAGCATTGGCTGGATAGGGCAGAAGCAGACCATTAGGGGACCACAGACAGCAAAGACAGAGGATGGGGACTGGTAAGAAGCCCCCCCCCCCCCCGCATATATAATTACCTAATTAATATTAAAATAACTTACATACATTAACAAAATAACATTTGATTTCTAAAGGGGAGGGGGGGCCTCAGCACACATCACCACCCAGCATTTGTCATTTTACATTTGATTTTACAGTTAGAGTGACACAGACAGACATGATGCTGCAGCAGACTATTTCTAACTGTATGTTCACTCACAGTTAAGAAGGTGCAGGGTGCAAACACTGAAAGCTGGAGCCCGGGCTGTGCAGAGCAGATAATTAGGGATGGTAGGTCTCGTTCCCCCTTCGGCGCCTGTGCATGAGGTTCTCATGCAACCATCAGCCCCAGCGGCACCGCGAGACCTCCCTATTCACATTCAGTCTCCTGGCCAGCGCTGTGCTGATGTGACGTCACATGCATAGTCACGCCAGTGAAGTTGATTGACAGCGTGGCCCTCCAGTAGCAGGATGCACTCTCACCGCTTACCACAAGTTGGAAGCTTGGAGCTGGCTGGCTGGGACTCAAGAGTGAGAGAGTCTGCCTACAGTACCTAGTACTGGCCAGCTGCCAGGTGCAGGCAGACTTGCTTGGGTCCAGGCAGCTTCACTATATGAACGCGTTGCCTCCGATCTCCTCCTCAGTCCTCCGGGTCCCGCCTCCTCGTAGCCAGGCAACCGCAGCCGCCGCCTCTACCTCACACATACAGAGCAGATCGGCAAGCAGGGAGGGCGGCTGCGGATAGACAGTTGCGGTTTGCAGGCGGCTCAGCTGACAGCCTACAGTTAACCTGTCACCCGTGGCCGCCCCAATAAAGGTAGCAAATTTAATCGCCCTAGTCCTGAGCCTCGGAGGCCTGCCCACAAATCCGGCCCTGGGAGTCAGACTCTGATGATGGCGATGATGAGGAAGGTGTTTCTGTGGAGGAGGAAGAGGCGGCGGAAGAAGAACAACCACGGCAGCCGTCACAGGGGGCTTCTGCTGCTCCACGTTCCCGTGGTATTGTTCGTGGCTGGGGGGAGGAAGAGGAGTTGCATCCCATCACTGAGGAAGAGCAAGAGGAGATGGAGAGTACGTCTGCATCCAGCTTTGTGCAGATGTCCTTTTTCATGTTCTCCAGCCTGTTGAGGGACCCCTGTATAAAAAAACTCAAGGCGAATGACCTGTACTGGGTGACCACGCTACTAGACCCTCGGTACAGGCACAAAGTGGCGGACCTGTTAACAACTCAACACAAGGCGGAAAGGATGCAGCACTTGCAGAAGAAGCTGTCGATGATGCTTTACAATGCGTTTAAGGGTGATGTGGCTGCACAACACAATCAAGGTACCACTGGCAGCAACCCTCCTCCTCCCAAGTCCACGCAGGCAAGGACAGGACGCTCCAGCGATCTCAGGGTGATGTCGGACATGCGGACGTTCTTTAGTCCAACTCCTCGCCATAGTCCTTCCGGATCCACCCTCCTGGACCGGCAGATAGCCGACTACCTGGCCTTGAATGTGGATGTAGACACTGCGAAAAGCGACGATGAACCCTTGGACTACTGGTTGCGCAGGCTTGACCTGTGGCCAGAGCTGCCCCAATTTGCCATACAACTTCTCTCTTGCCCTGCCGCAAGCGTCCTGTCAGAAAGGACCTTCAGTGCAGCTGGAGGCATAGTTACTGAGAAGAGAAGTCGCCTAAGTCACGACAGTGTTCAGTACCTGACCTTTATCAAAATGAATGAGGAATGGATCCTGGAGGGCTACTGCACGGCCGAAGACTAAGTCAATCCCCACACACAATATTCAAAATGCGATACAGCGCTCACCACCTCTAAAACAAGTCCTTCCAATCTGCAGCTGGCTGCCAAATGAGAGCAGAACCTAAAAGGACCTCCTCACACACAACGTAATTTCTTCGCAGCAGCGCTTCTAAGATTTTACTCCTATGCAGAGTTACCCACCTATATGGAGAGAAAAAGCAGGCACATAGCGGGTAAACCTAAAACACTCGTACACCCTGTGTCAACACAACACACTGTGCTCCAGGATAAACCACCGCATGCAGGTTGGGGGTAACACTCCCCCCTTCAATCCCCTGCTCACCAAATGTCTGCTTTGAATCAGGCACGTAACATTCACTGCAACGGAGTAGCTAGGAAAAAGCACATAGGACAACCGCCTCTCATGTGTAAAATCCTTATTTAATATGGGTAAAAGCCCCTAAAAATGCATATGCGTACCAAATAACATAAAAACAAAAGCTCATCTCAATGTATCCGGCTCACCGGCATCCAATTCCTCCAAGTCTCCACGCCGCAGCGCTGGTAGTTCCGTGTTCCGTAAGAGAGTAGTGTAGCGTGCGTATCCAGGCTCCGCCCAACGCGTTTCGTCACTGTGGGGGCGTGACTCATCAGGGGCACTGGACACGCTCGCACGCTAGACCTAATATATGCGAGTGCCCGCCCTTACCGCCTCCCACCACGCTATATTCCAGACTAGGGTGTAAATCAGATTGGTCTAACAGCGTAGAGGGGCGGAGGCTTGCAGGATCACACGCAGACATAAACAAATCAATTTAAAACATGAGTAAAAGTATCACAGCATCACATTATAATTTATACACTTCCATAGAGAGGACAATCACCTACCAGATTAGAACCCCTCCCTCTGATAGTAATCAAACCCATCCCACCCTAAAGCAATAGAAGCCAGTAACAAACCAACCAACCCATACACCTGTCCCAGTCCACATAGAAAAAAGGGGGACCTATACCCCACCAACCCCCCCCCCCCCCACATTTTACTGGCACACATAAACCTTCATAACACCTTGCACTACCCAATCTATCAAAGTATAAATAAAGCTCTATGTACCAGCCCCCCACCCCCCCTTTCCTCTATTCCTCCCCCCACCTGGTTGTAGTATTCAGCTTAATAACTAATCAGTGCTTAATAGCAAGGATCGTCACTAGTCGTTAGATATGAAGCAATTTATATCGATCTCGATGTTTAGACCCCCAGGTGTCAGACTCCCCAGTCTGTGAATCCACCTTGTCTCTAACTTAGACAATTCTCTTAATCGATTACAACCTCTCCAGTTTGGGGCCAGTTTTTCCAGCACACAGAACTTCAGGTCATCGGGGTTGCGCGAGTGAACCTCTCTAAAGTGAGCAGAAACACTATGATCCTCGTGTCCCTTCTTAATTTTATAGATATGTTCTTTAATTCGAGTTTTTAGATCTCTAGTGGTTCTGCCCACATATTGGACACCGCAACTGCACCACAGCAGATAAACCACATAAGTAGAGGTACATGTAACGAAGTTTTTTATCTTAAAGCTTTTTTGACTATGGGGAGAGACGACCGATCTGATCGTCTCCCTCCTGTTGGTCAGGCTACACCCCTGGCAATTCCCACATGGATAAAAACCTGGTTGTTGCCAGTTGTTAGCCCTCTGGCCCTGGGGTGGGTCCACACAGCTTGGAACAAGGGCATCTCTCAAATTCGGTGCCCTTCGATATATAAACTTAGGTTTGTTAGGAAGTGCCCGTTTTAAAATGGGATCGCTAAGCATGACTGGCCAGTATTTTCTAAAAATGTTTTCCACCTTTTTAAACTGTAAGCTAAAATTACTGATAAAGGCCAGCTCATTTTGTGTTTGTAATGTTGCTGGTCTCTCTGCAACCAGAGCATTCCTGTCCATATTTCTCACGCAGAGAATAGTGTAAGTAGGTAGTGAAGCACCACTCCTCCAATAAGCGAATGATGTGCCGTGACTAGGACCTGGCAGCACTCCTAGGTCAAATATCCAGCAGTAGAGAAAGCAGTCGGCACCATCCAATATAAATGCTCTTTTATTCTTCAATATCCATATCAGCCATAATTGCAACGTTTCGGAGTGACAACACCTCCTTTGTCAAGCTAAGCTGAATGTCAAATGCATCACAATACAAAATCATTATCCTTTTATACCCAACATGGAGGGCTACTAGCCAATAGCGCTGCTTTACAGCTCTCAACCTATCACTGCGTTAGCCACACGTACTTTTGGACGCGTTGGACGCGGCCGTCGCACGCGTCACGCCGCGCTGTCTCCCGTCAGGTCCGCAATGGGCGGTCCGGCGGTTAGACGCGTGGCGTAAGCGGCCGTTTGGACGCATCGTGCCGACCGGCGGGTTTGAAATTTGAAATGGGAATGGGCGGGAGCCTACTGACAGCGACCAATGGGCACATAGCAGCGCAGTTCCCCATCAGGTCCGGCTTGAGCACGGGCTGCAGTGATAGGTTGAGAGCTGTAAAGCAGCGCTATTGGCTAGTAGCCCTCCATGTTGGGTATAAAAGGATAATGATTTTGTATTGTGATGCATTTGACATTCAGCTTAGCTTGACAAAGGAGGTGTTGTCACTCCGAAACGTTGCAATTATGGCTGATATGGATATTGAAGAATAAAAGAGCATTTATATTGGATGGTGCCGACTGCTTTCTCTCTCTCACGCAGAGAATAGTAAAATCTATCTCTGCTTCATTGTATCCTTTTTTTAAAAATCGGGATTTTAAGACTGTTGCCTGCTCGTCAAAGTCCATCACATTTTTGCAATTTCTCCGTAGCCTCACCATTTGTCCCTTAGGGACCCCTCTCAGCCATTGTGGGTGGTGACAGCTTCCAGTTGGGATAAACCCATTCCTATCTGTTTGTTTAAAGAAACACTTTGTTTTTATTTGGCCTCCCTCCAGGAAAATATTTAGGTCCAAAAAATGTATAGACTTTTTATCAAACTCCAAGGTGACCTTAATATTGGGCCACAGGTCATTCAATTTTACAAAATAATCTTTCAATTCTTCCTCTGACCCCCGCCACATTAGTAATAGGTCGTCTATATAACGACCCCACATGATTATACTAGGGGCGCCCCTAGCAATAGCCACCTCCTACCATCTCCCCATGTAGAGGTTGGCTAAGGATGGAGCGAAAGACGCCCCCATCGCACAGCCAAACCGCTGTTGATAATAGTCCCCCTTGTACCAGAAGTAATTTTTTGTTAATGCGAAATTTAAAAGCTCCAATAAAAATTCAACCTGGCCTTTATCAGTAATTTTAGCTTACAGTTTAAAAAGGTGGAAAACATTTTTAGAAAATACTGGCCAGTCATGCTTAGCGATCCCATTTTAAAACGGGCACTTCCTAACAAACCTAAGTTTATATATCGAAGGGCACCGAATTTGAGAGATGCCCATGTTCCAAGCTGTGTGGACCCACCCCAGGGCCAGAGGGCTAACAACTGGCAACAACCAGGTTTTTATCCATGTGGGAATTGCCAGGGGTGTAGCCTGACCAACAGGAGGGAGACGATCAGATCGGTCGTCTCTCCCCATAGTCAAAAAAGCTTTAAGATAAAAAAACTTCGTTACATGTACCTCTACTTATGTGGTTTATCTGCTGTGGTGCAGTTGCGGTGTCCAATATGTGGGCAGAACCACTAGAGATCTAAAAACTTGAATTAAAGAACATATCTATAAAATTAAGAAGGGACACGAGGATCATAGTGTTTCTGCTCACTTTAGAGAGGTTCACTCGCGCAACCCCGATGACCTGAAGTTCTGTGTGCTGGAAAAACTGGCCCCAAACTGGAGAGGTTGTAATCGATTAAGAGAATTGTCTAAGTTAGAGACAAGGTGGATTCACAGACTGGGGAGTCTGACACCTGGGGGTCTAAATATCGAGATCGATATAAATTGCTTCATATCTAACGACTAGTGACGATCCTTGCTATTAAGCACTGATTAGTTATTAAGTTGAATACTACAACCAGGTGGGGGGAGGAATAGAGGAAAGGGGGGGGGTGGGGGGCTGGTACATAGAGCTTTATTTATACTTTGATAGATTGGGTAGTGCAAGGTGTTATGAAGGTTTATGTGTGCCAGTAAAATGTGTGGGGGGGGGGTTGGTGGGGTATAGGTCCCCCTTTTTTCTATGTGGACTGGGACAGGTGTATGGGTTGGTTGGTTTGTTACTGGCTTCTATTGCTTTAGGGTGGGATGGGTTTGATTACTATCAGAGGGAGGGGTTCTAATCTGGTAGGTGGTATAATATGATACATTGCCCTGTGACGTGCAGTGGCTAGTACCCGCCTGTGGCGGTGATTGTCCTCTCTATGGAAGTGTATAAATTATAATGTGATGCTGTGATACTTTTACTCATGTTTTAAATTGATTTGTTTATGTCTGCGTGTGATCCTGCAAGCCTCCGCCCCTCTACGCTGTTAGACCAATCTGACTTACACCCTAGTCTGGAATATAGCGTGGTGGGAGGCGGTAAGGGCGGGCACTCGCATATATTAGGTCTAGCGTGCGAGCGTGTCCAGTGCCCCTGATGAGTCACGCCCCCACAGTGACGAAACGCGTTGGGCGGAGCCTGGATACGCACGCTACACTACTCTCTTACGGAACACGGAACTACCAGCGCTGCGGCGTGGAGACTTGGAGGAATTGGATGCCGGTGAGCCGGATACATTGAGATGAGCTTTTGTTTTTATGTTATTTGGTACGCATATGCATTTTTAGGGGCTTTTACCCATATTAAATAAGGATTTTACACATGAGAGGCGGTTGTCCTATGTGCTTTTTCCTAGCTACTCCGTTGCAGTGAATGTTACGTGCCTGATTCAAAGCAGACATTTGGTGAGCAGGGGATTGAAGGGGGGAGTGTTACCCCCAACCTGCATGCGGTGGTTTATCCTGGAGCACAGTGTGTTGTGTTGACACAGGGTGTACGAGTGTTTTAGGTTTACCCGCTATGTGCCTGCTTTTTCTCTCCATATAGGTGGGTAACTCTGCATAGGAGTAAAATCTTAGAAGCGCTGCTGCAAAGAAATTACGTAATCCCCACACACAGCATCTCTGCCTGCAGGCCGCTTGCCTTCTCCGCCACCACCAACAGGGTCCAGGACTCTAGGCGGATTCCTGAATTTTTAAGGCCGCTGCTACACTAATTTTTCTGGTGCGTGTACATGCCTGCCTAATTCTTCTGGCTGCACTGCGGGCGGCTGCAACAAAAAAACAAAAGGCATGTACATGTGCCCATCCCCCTTCGTGATCATTACCTTGCCGCGGTGAAGGGGCTTGCGTATCACAATGAAGCAATGACGGCCGGCTATTTGAGTGTCTCGGTTGGGGGTGGCACACAAAAGACAATAAGGTCGTTGCTTCATTGTGGTCAGACCAAATTTGATCAGCTTGACAGTCACTGTTCTATCATTGAGCTACCACAGCCCGGCGACCATATGGGCTTGAAAAACGCCACGGCCTACACTCTGGCCACGGTGCGCACCAGTCCAGCACGGTCGAGACTCGTCACTACGCAAACAGCTGTTTGCGGTGCGTTACACAGTGAGTTTGGTGTGTCAGTGTGAAACAGAACTCTACATACACTTCCTGATTGATGTATACACATGCAAGATGTTTGAAAGCACGTCAGGCCTGCAATTTAGCATTCAATGTGATTTCTGCCCTTAAAACGCTGCTTTGCGTCAAATCCAGATTTTTCCCCGGGACTTTGTATCTGACTATGTATCCCACTCCGCCATGCCCCCCTCCAGGTGTTAGACCCCTTGAAACATCTTTTCCATCACTTTTGTGGCCAGCATAATTTTTTCTATTTTTCAAAGTTTGCATCCCCATTGAAGTCTCTTACGGTTCGCGAACTTTTCCGCGAACCAAACCTTCCGCTAAGGTTCGCGAATCGGGGTCACGAGCCGAAAATCGAAGGTTCGCAACATCTCTACTCTGCACCATTATTGCAATGTTGTATAGCAGGCCCATCTCCTTTATACCTTTCACACTCTCTTTTTCTTCTCCCCTGCTGTCCAGCTTCCTTAGAGGTAAAATATGAGAGCATTCCAGAGTGATCCACCATAGGAAAATTTACTAAAAACGGTTGCATGTGATTTGAGGTTGAATTTAGCATGAGAGGAAAATCACTTTATTGTATACCTGCCTTTTCTCATTAATTGTGTGGCATTAATAATACAATGCAATTAGACTTCTATTCAGACTTTACTGTTTTGGATTTTACAAAACAGCAAGACAGGCAGAGAAATTAAGCC
The DNA here is from genome assembly GCF_040937935.1 of Hyperolius riggenbachi. NCBI lineage: Eukaryota > Metazoa > Chordata > Amphibia > Anura > Hyperoliidae > Hyperolius > Hyperolius riggenbachi. The sequence continues at coordinate 245,927,102 of NC_090648.1, read as the reverse complement.
TAGTCAAGCTGAAATGCCAGCAAGGGTCATGGCCATGAATACGAACTTGGTAAACTCACATCAAGCTCTCTGACAGTCAGTACTGGTGCACCCCAGGGCTGTGTACTTTCCCCACTGCTGTACTCACTTTACACCAATGACTGCATCTCCACAGATCCATTTGTTAAGGTTCTGAAGTTTGCAGACGACACAACAGTTGTTGGTCTCATTCAAAACGGGGATGAGTCTGCATACAGGCATGTGGTGGGACAGCTTTCCTCCTGGTGCAGCAGCAACAACTTAGAACTAAATGCTCTCAAAACCATGGAGATGATAATAGACTTTAGGAGATCTCCCCCCCAGCACCTCCCCTTAACCATAAATGGATCCACAATAACCCAAGTAGAGTCATTCAAGTTTCTTGGGTCCACGATCTCAAACGACTTAAAATGGGACAACAACACTGCCACTATTGTCAAGAAAGCACAACAGAGAATGTACCATCTGCGGAAGCTGAAAAAGTTTGGCCTACCTCAAAAGCTAATGGTGCAGTTCTACACTGCAATCATCGAATCCACCATAACATCATCCATGACTGTATGGTTCAGCTCCTGCTCAGCATTAGAAAAGGGGAGGCTGCAGCGCATCATCCGATCAGCGGAAAGGATAATTGGCTGTAGCTTACCTTCCCTGCAGGATCTTTACACTAGCAGGTGCAGAAAGAGAGCAACCAAAATTGCCTCTGACCCCTCTCACCCAGCTCACTCCATCTTCCAGCGCATGCCTTCAGGAGTAAGATTCCGGTCAATCGCTACCAAAACCTCTAGACACAGGAACATTTTTTTTCCTCAAGCGGTAGCCATACTTAATGCTGAACCACGTTAGAGCTGCTAGGACTGAAAGTAATCAGCACAGAACTAAACATGAACAATTCTCACATTGCTTACTGCCACTATACTTATAATGTCCTTAACCTGCTGAGCGGTCTGGACGAGCTCAGCTCGTCCAACACCGCCAGAGGCTGCCGCTCAGGCCCTGCTGGGCCGATTTTGATGAAATAAAGTGCAGCACACGCAGCCGGCACTTTGCCAGCCGCGTGTGCTGCCTGATCGCCGCCGCTCTGCGGCGATCCGCCGCGAGCAGCGGCGAAAGAGGGTCCCCCCAGCCGCCTGAGCCCAGCGTAGCCGGAACAAAAAGTTCCGGCCAGCGCTAAGGGCTGGATCGGAGGCGGCTGACGTCAGGACGTCGGCTGACGTCGATGACGTCACTCCGCTCGTCGCTATGGCGACGATGTAAGCAAAACAAGGAAGGCCGCTCATTGCGGCCTTCCTTGTTTATTCTGGGCGCCGGAGGCGATCGAAAGATCGCCTCCGGAGCGCCCTCTAGTGGGCTTTCATGCAGCCAACTTTCAGTTGGCTGCATGAAATAGTTTTTTTTTTATTCAAAAAAAACCCTCCCGCAGCCACCCTGGCGATTTAATCAGAACGCCAGGGTGGTTAACTTGTAATATTCACACTGTCTGTCCTTGTATTGTTTTTTGTTTGTGTTTGTTAAGCAACTGCCAAGACAAATTCCTTGTAGGTGCAAACTTACTTGGCGAAAATAAATTGATTCTGATTCTGATTCTGGAAACACAGGATTAAAAGAGAGGTTTAGTATTTCTGCCACATTCTAAAATGATGCATGCTTGGTAAAAATTAACTGTGGAAAATGTCCATATCTTTATAGCAGGCAAAGCACGCAATGTGATATTTTATTATAGAATAGTAAGAAAGAATCTGCACAGACAGAAATGGGTTTTGCTGCTGTTGCCATCAATAACTCACAGAACTTTGAAATGAGTACAGCATTACATGAGTTGTTACTGGCCACTGTGTTTTGCCTGGCAGAAAAACTCACAGTCAAAACTGAAACTGGACTGACATTGTGTACATGTGCCTAGACCCTCTCTAAAGAACAATGCTTCTTTCATCCCTTCCTACCTATTCCACTAATCTGTAGGTAGCAGTGACATGTTCCACATTATATAGGTGGAGCCAACCACAGTCCTGGGCCCCAGGCTGCAGCCATTCCTCTGTAGTCTAGCTACCTTTTTATCCTTGTTATCCTCCAGTTGTCATTTCCCGTTGTCACTTTTAGCCCCTTTTCCTAGAGTGCATACTATATTCCCCCTTCCCCTCTTAGTACTCCTCCATTTCCTTAAAGGACCACTATTGAGTAAAAGTAAGCAGTTAAGATCTGACAGGTTTTGGACTAGTCTATTCCTCATGGGGGAAGAACTCTGTATTTATATTGTTTTTTTCAAAAGCATTCCCTGAACAGCAGTTGATAAGTCCTAGGGCTCATTCACACTACACAACGCAAGCACGAACACGATTTCGTGCTTGCGCTGCCATTGCACGGTCAACGCACGGAATGCACGTCGGGGAGCGCTACAGCGCAGACGCCGGCAGCCGTACCCGTCGGGAAACGTGTGCGTCATGCGATTTTATGTCCCCAAAAGTGTTACATCGTAACTCATGGGAACGCACACCTGTAGTGTGAATGGTAACATGAAAGTCTATGGACTTTCATGTTTCCATGTGGATCGTACACTATGTGCGTTGCATCAAAACTGACAGCGCAGCACATAGTGTGAATGAGCCCTAACTGCCAAAATAATGTGCAAACGAGTAGATTGGCTTGGCTGATTTCTTACTATTCTGGCAGTTAGACCAAGAAACTTCTGTTCAGGAAATGCTTTTGAAAACAAAGAAAACCTTGAGAAACTCACTAGTCCAAAACCTGTCAGATTTTAACTGCTTACTTTTTTCGCTAGTGTACCTGGCAAAACAGGCCATTTTTGCCTTGCTGTGTGAACCGAGCCTTAAAGAGAACCTGAACTGAAAATAAAAAGTCCAAATAACCATACACAGGTCATACTTGCCTCCTGTGTAGTCTACTCCTCAATCTCTTTCTCCTCTCCTGCGTCCCATTTGTCCGCTGTGATCAATGGAATTCTCCCCCTCCATTTTAAAAATGGCCATTACCCCCTAACAGCTTCTTGGTCAGCACACTGTTAAACTGTAATATCACCCACTTGAGCCATAGGGACACATGGACATTACCTTGCACATTCAGTTGTAACTGACAGCTGCTGATATATAACTGACAGCAACTGGTATATTTCAGTTCCGACTAAATAGTGTCAGAACTGGAAGGGATCACTGGAAGAAGAAAATTGTGAGCTTCTGAGAGAAACTGACGGTGAGGCTAGTATGTAATATTCATTTGCAGCTATGTCATGTGTTTATTTTTAATAATTTTACTTGCTTCAGGTTCCCTTTAAAGAGGAACTCCAGTGAAAATAATGTAATAAAAAAAGTGCTTAATTTTACAATATTATGTTTAAATGATTTAGTCAGTGTTTGCCCATTGTAAAATCTTTTAAATCCCTGATTTACATTCTGACATTTATTACATGGTGACATTTTTACTGTTGGCAGGTGATGTAGCTGCTGCATGCTTTTTTGGCAGTTGGAAACAGCTGTAAACAGCTATTTCCCACAATGCAACAAGGTTCACAGACAGGAAACTGCCAGGAGTACCACGGTCCTCAGAGGTTCTTGTGGGAGGGGTTTCACCACAATATCAGCCATACAGCGCCCCCTGATGGTATGTTTGTGAAAAGGAATAATTTCTCATGTAAAAGGGAGTATCAGCTACTGATTGGGATAAAGTTCAATTCTTGGTCGGAGACAAGTAACTGTTCTTCCTCCAACTGCAGCAAATCCGTCACCACCTAGGTTCTCAAAACATGGTATGTGTACCCCTGGGGGTACTTGGGATAGGTTTAGGGGTACTTGAATCCATCATAGCCAGTCTATTACAGTGACATTAATCATAATTAGAAATCATACACAAATCATACACAAAGAAGCCTGAATAGGTATTTTATCTAATTGGAAACATAAAGCAATGCTTTAAAATGCAGTTATGCACAAATATAGTGTACTCCTATACCAAATATATATGTTTCAAGGGGTACTTGAGATGGTGTTTTTCACAAGGGGTACTCAGCATGGGCGTCCGCAGAAAAGGGGGGGGCAAAAAGTGGGGAGTAAACGCGCACCGCAAATCTGGGTTGGTGTTGTGTGGCGGCAAAAAAATGGAGCTACGTCATGCCGAAAAATGGGTGTAGTCATGAACCAGAATGTGGGTGTGGTCGTGGGTGGAGACAAGTTTACATGAACTAAGCAATGGTGGGACATTAGATTAGGACAGTGGTGGCGAACCTTTTAGAGGTCGAGTGTCCAAACTGCAAAGTCACTTTACTATCAAAGTGCCAACAGCAATTTAAACTAAATACAAATGTTTTAACTCATACATGAACATTATGGAAAATTAAGTTGAAAATAAACTGTGAAGATAAACAATTTCATCCATCGTTCTCCTGAAAAAATTATTCATTTTTTTTAGAACCTCCCAGTTTCATTTTCTGTTTTAAAAAGCGTAAAAAGTAGGTTTAATGCTATTGTCTCATATGATGATGATTCAGCTTTTTCCATAGTCTCGCAGTTAGCAATCATGTGACCCCCAACAAGACAAATTCAGCAATCATGAGGCCCCCCCCCCCCATCAAGACAAATTCAGCAATCATGAGGTCCCCAACATGACCATTCAGTAATCATGAGGCCCCCAACAAGACAAATTCAGCAATCATGAGGCCCCCAACAAGACAAATTCAGCAATCATGAGGCCCCCAACAAGACAAATTCAGCAATCTTGAGGCCCCCAACAAATCATGAGGCCCCTAACAAGACAAAGTCAGTAACCATGAGGCCCGCATCAAGACAAATTCAGCAGTCATGAGGCACATAAATAGACAGCTTTTCACATAAATAGGCAGAATGCCCCCTTAATATGTAGACACCTCTCACCTGGCAGCAGTTCCCCAAAATACACTCAATCTGACAGCAGTGGTTCCCTCAAAAAATAGGTAGCCCCAGGTCTATAGGTGTCCCCAGAATAGGTGGCCAGCGGTATAGATGTCCCCAGAACTGGTAGCCAGGGGTAGAGATGTCCCCAGAACAGGTAGCCAGGGGTATATGTGCCCAGTATATGTAGGCAGGGGTATATGTGCCCAGTATATGTAGGCAGGGGTATATGTGCCCAGTATATGTAGGCAGGGGTATATTTCCCCAGTATATGTAGGCAGGGGTATATGTCCCAGTATATGTAGGCAGGGGTATATGTCCCAGTATATGTAGGCAGGGGTATATGTCCCAGTATATGTAGCCAGGGGGATATGTCCCAGTATATGTAGGCAGGGGTATATGTCCCAGTATATGTAGGCAGGGGTATATGTCCCAGTATATGTAGGCAGGGGGTTTATGTCCCAGTATATGTAGCCAGGGGGATATGTCCAAGTATATGTAGGCAGGGGTATATGTCCCAGTATATGTAGGCAGGGGGATATGTCCCAGTATATGTAGGCAGGGGGATATGTCCCAGTATATGTAGGCAGGGGGATATGTCCCCAGAAAAACTGGCCATGTGTGCCCCAGCAGGAGGGGCGCAGCGCAGAGAAGAGGGAGAGCTATGGGCACTCACCTTAGGGGGCTCTCCCTCCCTCTCTCGCTCTCCCCTCCGGAGTCCGGAATGAAGTGTGCAGCGGCTGGCAGCGGGCGGAACTTACCTCCTCTCGTCGCACGCGCCGGATGGATTAGCCGCTACTCTGGTCTGATCCAGACCAGAGTGTGGCACCAGAACTTCCGGCGCAGGAGCGAGACGAGGTACGTTCCGCCCGCTGCCCAGCCGCTGCACACTTCATTCCGGAGGGGACAGCGAAGGAGAGAGAGCCCCCTAAGGTGAGGGAAGGGGGGGAGACGTCCGCCCTTCTCCACTGTGCCCATAGCTCTCTCTCTTCTCTGCGCTGTTCCCCTCCTGCTGGCTGCACGGGCACGCGGCCGGGGGGGGGGGGCAGCGGGCGGCCAGGCTCGGGCAGATGCCCGGTTTTGCCGTATGTGCGGACGCCCATGGTACTCAGCACACACCATCCTTCATATAGGGGTACATGTCGTGCTCTAAGGTTGAGAAACCCTGCTCCACCACGCAACCACATAGTGCACAGAGCAGTTCACCAGATTTTAACTGGTTAAACAAGTTCCTTTCAGCCTGGCAGGCACTGTATTCATTCTCATTGCCTTGTGTTTGTTGGCAGTTTCAGTGTTCACAGCCCCAAAGTGGCTTCATATTTGGATGTACCGGAAATGGAGCACAGAGCTTATAACCACTTTGCATCCAGACCTTATTTCCCCCTTATGGACCAGAGCAGTTTTGACATTTTAGCTATGTCCCTAGCAATAACTTTATTGCTGAGTTAATTTATAACACCTAAATTAAATATATATCATTTTTTTCCAAGACTAACTAGGCTTTCATCCTCTGGCATTTTTTTCCCTTGAGCAATTTTGTTTTCTATCTATTTTAATGGCAAAAACAGGAAAGAAATTGAAAAAAGAGCACATAATATCTCAATTTTACAAATTCTAGTTTAAAAATAAAAAGAGCTACTGTACATAAAAAAACACAAATTGTTTGGCTATTGCTACCGTTTATCACAAAACTTAAATTATGTTCCTGTCACAATTTATGGTGAAGATATTTGATTCTGAAATAATGCTACAGAGTGTAATTTTTTTAATGGTAAAACTCAATCTTATTGGCTCAGGGAACATATATTCGCTTTCACCAATTAGTGCCGCAGCAGATAGTGCCAGAAGTTTTGTACAGGAGCAAGCCCAATCCTACACAGCACAGCTTCAGCTACAAGATGTATATGTAATAATATATGTAATAATACTACCTGGTCCGCGCGCCTGCGACGATACAGGCACTTCCGGCTTGCGTCCCTCGATGTCCTCTCCGGCGGTTCTGCGTGCATTTTATTGGTCGCACGGGCCAGACACATTAGGGGACGCGTACTCCCTATGCGACCAGGCGGCTGGCGTACCAGAAGTGACGTGGCCGGCAGGTATATAAACACTTCTGGGACACGGCTCCACACCTGTGATAGCGTGAGTTTCGCCACGTGTGGGCTGCAGCATTGTTCTAGTGTTGCACTAAGCATATTACTGTTATTGATTATCTGTGTATGACCCGACTTGATCGTTAGACTATTCGTTTGCCTCATCCTAGCAAATCCTGTTATTGATTATCTGTGTATGACCCGGCTTGATCGTTAGACTACCCATTTGCTTTATCCCTGCATTCTGTTATTGACCATCTGTGTATGACCTGGCGTGTATCTGACTATCCTCCTGAAACTTCAGTGTTACTTATAGTGTGAGAGTGTCCATAGACCTTATCCCGCATCCTGCTGTATACAGTAATCGACTCTCTTCTGCCCCTGCATTTATAGGGCAGTAAAGTAGTGTCACTTGTGACGGTCTGGTCACATGGCCATTACAGTATATCTACGTCCTCGTGGCTTAGATTAAGTCACAGAGGATGTAGATATACTGTAGAGATGGAAAAAGTGGTTAAAGTGCAAACTGGTATCTTCATTTTACACTATAACATGATATGATATCCTATTATGTTTTGACACATAGTGCTCTTGCTTATGTGACATGTCTGTAAAATATTTATCCGTACAGCATTACTGAATTTGTTGGAGCTATATAAATCAGTAATGATAGCAAGAAGTGATGCTTAGGAAAAAATAAAGGATATTTACAGCCTCAGTAACCCTTTCTACTCAGTGCACACTGGAATTGGCCAGAAAGGCAAAGGTTGTAAGCATTAAAGAAAATCTGTAACGAACAAAAACTCCCCTGGGGGGTACTCACCTCGGGTGGGGGAAGCCTCCGGATCCTATTGAGGCTTCCCCCGTCCTCCTCGGTCCCACGGTGGCAGCGAAAATCCTCCCGGAACGGCGGCTATTTAAATATTTACCTTTTGGCTCCAGCGCAGGCGCAGTATCCGCTCCTTCCCACAGAGATAGGTGGAAATAGCTGATCTCCATTGGGCCGCTCTACTGCGCAAGTCACCTGCGCAGTAGAGCGGACCAAACGGAGATCTGCTATTTCAGCCTATCTCCGTCAGAAGAGCCGCAACAGCGCCCCCGCTGGAGCCTGGAAAGGTAAATATTGAACAGGCTGTCGGGTCTGTCGGGCCGCTGTTCGGAGGGCCGCAGCGAGACCCCCGTGGGACAGAGGAGGACGGGGGAAGCCTCATTAGGATCCGGAGGCTTTCCCCTCCTGAGGTGAGTACCCCCCAGGGGACGTTTTTCTTCTTACAGTGTCTATTTAAGCCCCATCTACACCATACAATTTTTGGTCCGATTTGATTCATTGATTCGATTCAATCCGACATGTCAGAATACCGATCGGACATGTCGGATTGAATTGAATCAAATTGAATCGGACAAAAAATTGTATTGTGTAGATGGGGCTTTAGACTAAATCCCTCGGCTATATCACCTCCCATGGCTCCTCAGCTATAGGTTAGGAGAATACAAGATAACAGTAATAAGGAGAATTAGGGCTCTGACTGATCCCATCTACACAATACGATTCTTTGTGCGATTCGATTACGATTCTGTTTACGATGCGATTAAATCCGATATGTCCGATCGGGATTTGATTCAATTCAATTTGCCATTATTTTGCAATGGCAAATTGAGTTGAATCGAATCCCGATCAGACAGGTCGGATTTAATCGGATCGTAAATAGAATCGTAATCGAATCGCACAAAGAATCTTATTGTGTAGATTGGGCTTTATTCTCTTAACCCTAATTCTTGTAATCCTATTTCCTCTAGTCCTCACCCTAATTCTCGTAACCCTAAATCTAATTTTCTCATCTCTCTGATCTCTAATTCTACTACTAGTTACTAGTTACTATTTCTATTCTATACTAGTTCTATTCTTTCAGATGTGGTTCTGCTCTGCACTATAGAAATTTCTAGTTTGTTGGTTCACAATGTCAAATTGCTTAGTCCCTCTATAATCCTGGTGTGATTCATAAGTAAAGCCTTTGCTACAAAAGATTGCTGAGCGAAGTGTTACATGTGCAGTCACCACAACTGCAGGTTATAGGACCAGCAAAAATTCACCTAAGCAAACTGCCAAATGCAAACTTCCGGGAGGTAGTGTGATTTGCAAAGTGCAAATAAGAAAAACAGATTTGTGCAGTGAAATAAATGAGGCAAATGTAGCTAGCAGCTCAGAGCTGAAAATAAAGGTGCGTATACACATGCGACTATAGTCGTTTGAAACTATCGTTCCCCGATCATTTCAAACGACGATCGTTTGAAAAAAAGCAGCCAGCGACCATGAAGTCTAACAACGGACGAGCTAGATCGTTCAAAACGAATGATCTAGTTTGGCGGATTTTTCCCAACGACGATCGTTCGTACTAGGCTTGACATGCGCATTTCACTATTTCTCCATGGAACTTTTCATTTTTAGGCGCAAGCGCAATCGTTGCTTTATTTGTTGTAAGGTTCGTTTTAACGATCAGATCGTTACACACCTTCTACAACTAACTTTACTTAGGTCGTTCTTTCTTCAATTAAAAGTTTGTTCGTCGTTCATAACGAACAATCGTTGTCGCATGTGTGTACGTAGCATAATAGTAGGTAAACTAAATAGCTAGAATTATCTGCTATGGAGGTTAAGGCTGCTAAACATACTAAGACGTTACAGGCGCACGTTAGTGCAGCCTGTAACGCTCCCCCAACGCACAGCAATGTAACACAAGTGGGCTGTTCACACAGCCCATGTTGCGTTACATGTAACGCTGCACGTTCTGCTCGAAAGTGCAGCATGCTACGGTGTTACAGCGGCTTAAGCCGCGTTAGACTGTTTGCACATGCGCAGTCATGTTGGGGAGGAGCGGAGAGCGGCCAGGCACATGGCTAATTAATATTCACTGCACGTTGTGACGTGCAGTGTTTACTTCCTGGTGCGGCCGCTCTGTGCGGCGATTGGCCGGCGGGACCACGTGATGCCGCATGCGCCCAAGAGTGCGCATCACGGCATCACGGGCGCCAGAGTGAGCTGCACAACGCGGCTCACTCTGACGTCCACATCGAAGAGCACCAGGCCTTGCGTTAGGTGCACGTTATGCGACCTTAACGTAGCACCTAACGCAACGTCTTGGTGTGCAAGTAGCCTTAAAGTAGAAACACTGCTATACAGAGATGACTAATGGGTAGTTATTACTTCAGATAAACCAGATGATAATCACAAGGAAGAGGATAAAGCAAGCAAGGGCATCAATAAGCCCGTTGCTGGAAGATGACCAATTTGGTTAATTTTTTTTTCATATTGCCCCCATATGATACAGTCATGCATGATGGTGTTAAAGTAAATATTAACCTTGCGAAAAAAAACAAACCAGATACTCACCTATGGAGAGGGAAGGCTCTGGGTCCTATAGAGCCTTCCCGCTCCTCTCCTGGTCCTCGCATTTCAGCGTTGTCACCCTGCAAAGCAGTATCCGACCAATCAGTGGAATACTACTCTCTGCCACCGCAGGAGGAAGTCTTTGGGAGACTAAGTCCTCCTGAAGACAACCGGCTCTGTACTGTGCTCACGCATGCGCAGTACAGAGCCGCACGTTTTCGTGAGCACTAAGGCTCCCAGAGACTTCCGAAGACTACTGTGATGGGGATTCAAACTGGGGTGTCATTGCTGGAATGTGTTGAGAGGAGCGGGAAGGCTCTATAGGACCCAGAGTCTTCCCTCTCTATAGGTGAGTATCTGTTTATTTTTATTTTTTTAAGCTTAACATTAGCTTTAAAGCAAACTTGTTATGGGGAGAGGGGTATAAGATAGATACATCAGCAGTTGGAATTTTCTGGATGGTCTTAGGCTTCCTGGATCCTCGCCGAGCCCACCATTCATGTGCAGTTAGCGTTGCAGCTAATTTGTCTGTATTCCCAGCTGTGGATGAGTGCATCGAGACTGGGATTGTATAATACAGCCTGTGACATACTCAGTAGAACTACACAGCTCATGCACATCTTTTTTCCTCTGTGCACAAGCTCCCTGTTCTACTAGGCATACATGGACCTTAGGCATGACCAGTCTGGATGCACTAGTCCGCATTGGCAAACACAATAGGCCCTGCAGCCCCTGCTCCCCCCTGGGGCCCACTCGAGGCCGTTTTGTGGGGGCTGGAGGGGTGGCAGCATGAGGGGAAAGCCTTTGCCACAGTCGGCGGGGAGAGGGGAAGTTGCCCCCTCTCCCTCACCTCGGGGCTCTCCCCTCTGCGCTCCCCTCCAGCTAGTTACAGTGTGGGCAGCGGGCAGCGGTGGCAAGATACATAACTTCCGTGCGTTCCACTGCATAATCCTCGCTCTAGCGTCTGTTGTCACTTCCGGAAGTGACGTCACTTCTGGAAGTGACGTTAGACGTTAGAGCGAGGAGTATGCGGTGGAACGCACGGAAGAAGGTATGTATCTGCCCGCTGCTTCCCGCTGCCCACACTGTAACTAGCTGGAGGGGAGCGCAGAGGGGAGATCCCCGATGACTGTGGCCAAGGCTTTCCCCTCATGCTGCCACCCCTCCAGGTGGGGCCTAGTTACACCCCTGCTAGTCCACAGTGAGTCCACAGCTACAAGATAACTATTTGACATGTTTCTACTGGTACTTACACCACCAGAGTAACCTGCATTGTACATTTAGTGCAACCCATGTTACATCGGTAATGATCGCATTGTTACGGTAATGCGCTTTATGCAGGTAACGTATGTTACCACGGCAATGTGTTACCTACAGTATGTACTGTGGGTTACACTTATTGAGCAACACAGGTTACTCTAGGGGCGTAAGTACCAGGTAGAAGTTTTGTGGCAGTGTTGCTGACAGTTAGTGAATAGTAACTTACAAAGCACGGCAGGCAAATCCCAAAGCTGTGCAAATACTGTATTATACCAATAACAAAAAAGATATCAATAAAATGCAGTTACTGCCATGATAGTGAAAAAAGAGATTGTTATCGCCGCTCGTCCCCGCCGGCGCTCCTTATCAGCTGCTCGATTCCCTGCCATTGTCCGCCGGCGGGGATCGAGCGGGGGTCGAGCAGCGTGGTCGGACCAGCTGGATATTATCAGCTGGCCGGATCAGCTGCTCAATACACGGTACAGAAACATACCGTGTATCCAAAGCATTCGATTCTGATAACAAGCAGGTAATGATGGATTCTAGTGGCACGTATGTAGTGATTCCTAAATTTAGTAGCAGGGTGGCAGTGAGTGTTTACATTTTAATAAAAGGCAGGTTATGATGGGTGGAATACAGATATTCTCTGACTTTGTGGTGGACAGCTGGAAAGATTGGTATTTTTTTAAAGTTAGAGTTCTTAATTGTATGACGGAGTAATTGTATGAAGGCTAAAGGAGGTGATTGCCCAAAACCATAGGTGTAGATGGAGAAAAATGGAGAAAAGGTGGGTTCCCAGGACTGAGCCTTTAAGAATACCAACAGATAGAGGGCGGTAGGAGGTGGCGCCTAGATAAGAGTAAAGCCTGGACCCTGAATGCCCACAGAAAAGGATTTGAAGAAGCAGAGGATGGTCCACTGTATCAAAAGCTGAGGAGATATCCAAATGGATGAGAATGTAGTAGAAACCTTTAGCTTTAGCATTTGATAAATCATTGACTACTTTAACTAAAGCTGGTTCAGTGGAGTTGTTGGGGCAGTAGCCAGACTTGAGCTGATCAGACTGTGAGTTGGCAGTAAGTTGACTAACCAGCTGCGAGTGGACATGTTGCTCTAGTAGTTTGGAGAAAAAGGGAAGGAGGGAGATGGGCCTTTAGTTGGGGAGAATGGTGGGGTTCATAGCAGTGGCTTAGCAATAAGGGGTGCTGAGGTTGTGTCCACATTGGGGCCCTTGGGCCAAGGAGGCCCGAGTGGCCCACCCTCAACCACAGTTTTAGCTCTTTATATATGCTTTAAATTGTGGTAATCATTAACAAACTGTTCCCTATCCCCTTCTTACACCTCTCCTACTGTGGTTGTCCTTGGCAGGTTTTTGTTGCACTGTATCAATTATTATGTATAGAATGCTTGGGGGCCCATTGTAAAACTTGCACTGGGGCCAATAGCTTCTTAGCTACGCTACTGATTCATAGTAATTTTTTTCAGTAAGAGCAGTACGATTGCTTGCTTGAATGTGGATGGGAAAGTATCAGTGGAAAGGGAGAGGTTACAGAAGTGTGATGGAAAAGGAAAGGTGAGTTAAGGTGGTCATACATTATGCCTAGTACACACCATACAAATTTCTGTAAGATTTTCTGTAAGATTTACCTGCCAGATAGATTATTTCCAACATGTTGGAAATTATCTATCTAACCCAGGGCCGGGCCGAGGCAGAGGCGAGAGAGGCTCCAGCCTCAGGGCGCAGTGTAGGAGGGGGCGCACAACTCACTCAGCTATCATTCCACTTTTGTGTTTGAAGCAGAGAGAAATAAGAAAAGGGGATACATGGCAGTGACTACAAGTCAGATAAATAGAGATTAAGGGGTTGGTGGGGTTGGGGGTCCTGGGGCACCTCTTATAGTCTAATAGCAATCAGTGTGTGATGGCTGGGGTGGAAGGGATGGTAGAGCGCACTTCGGTGTCTCAGCCTTAGGTGCTGGAGGACCTTGTCCCCGGTTCTGATCTAACCATCTATCTGCCTAGCAATTAAGCATTGTTATATTCAGCAGGAGATAACTAGAAGACAATGCACCAGAGATAATGACCAGTCTCTACCAGTACTTTACAGAAAATAATCTAATTACAGAAAATCTTACAGAAAAATCTAACAGAAAATTGTGTGGTGTGTACTAGGCAATCGCCACCAGATCGACCACCAGATAGAGCCCTCTTGTAACGATTGGTGTCAGCAAGTACAGATTTTCTGATTATTGGTGATCTGCAGTATCACCAATAATACAGATACTATACCTGATTATGTGGTGATCTGAAGAATCACCAATAATGCGAGTATAGCGAGACACAGGACAACCAGATGTAAAGATAGGTGTTTGGTGCAACAGCAATACAGATAGAGATACCAACTCCCCCAGAGAAGCTGGTAGAGGGAGATCTCTCTAAAGAACACAGGGATCAGCACTCCAGCAAGCTGGAGATGCAGATGAACTAGTATTCAGTTCACCCGAGGAGCGGGTGGTGCACAGTAAGACAACATATGCTGATCACCCGTGGATCGGGTGATTCAGACTGTACTGCAGAGTCGGCAACAGGATCAGATAGGCAGAAGCACAGAATCAGTAAGCAGAAGAGTAGTCAAGGCTAGCAGAAGGTCATTACAAATAATCCAATTCAATTAGTACTTTAGCTATCAACAGAATCTGACTGTTGTGGATCCCCAGCTTCTGCTGGTTCTAGCACACTTCACTTTGGGATCTGACTAAGGTCTGAGTGCTAACACGTAGCATTTGCAACAGCAGACGAGGAGCTACTGACAGGCAGGTCCTATATATACTGAGAGCCCCCCTCAGCGCCGCCCCAGTCACTCAACCAATCAGGTGCACTGCTGGAGTCAGCTGACCGGCCGATCAGCTGACTCCCCTTCTATTCGCATAAAGGTCCTGTCGCCTGGCGCGCGCAGCCCTCAGTCAATGTACAACTGACGGACCAGGCAAAACTCCACCATGTAACTGCCAGCTGAGACGCGGAGACAGCCACCATGCCGCTCACCGCTGCGGCGGCATCTCCGCTATCTATTACACCTCTCTGATCGAATCTATTACCTGCTAACACACTGCAGACATATTTCCAATAGATTTCAAATAATGTTACCACCTTGCTGGATTGATCGTTTTGATACATACAGCTGGAAATCAATTGTAACAATCAATCAGAAGAATTTTGTGGCATCAATCTCTGCCAGGTTCAATCACTATGATCAAATCGCCCCTATATTGATGCTGAAAAAAAGAGTAATTTATGGGCACCTTTAGAAATGAGAGTGGAGAGGGTGTGTACAGTTAGGAGGGCTGGGGGAGAACGGGTGTGTGCCAGCACTGTCAGACCATGGCAAGAGTGGAGACAACAGATTATGAATGGAACAGGTGATATGCAGCCAACGATTCCCTCTACAACCTGTCAGCATGCTCAGGATCAAAGGTGTGATAGACTTCAATAAACTGTAATAAAGGCAAAGCAAAACATCCAGCACTGCTGCCTGTGGTGTTTATTCAAATTGACGTGCATAACATCATGGCAGGATGGTATAAAACATGCTGAAGTCCTAGCAGCCAGATTCAAATAAGTGCATATCTACTACCATACAAAGTAGTGGGAGGTGGTGCAGCGGCTACTGGGCACAGAACAGGTGGCCTGACAGCCGTTTCGCACTTAGCGTGCTTCCTCTGTGTATACAGTTCGTTGGGGGAAGACTGCTAGAGAGGTGGTGTGGTTAGAGGTCTAGATGTTCAGACTAGGTTGCTGAATGGAGCCATTTCTAAAGCTGAATACTCACATGACGACGAGGAAGGTGGATCCTAGCGACGTCTCCCAATGATGAGCGTTCTCTGATCCATCTTCCTGCCAGCGGGTACAAGTGACAGCACACGACGATTGGGAAGTCTAGCAGTCTCGACTATCTCGGCAATTTGCGTCGTGATCTTAAAGATCCAGTCTGCCGTGATGATTGTTATCCCCACACGCCACCAAACGTTGTTAGCATAATTGCACGCCTGTATCCACGTCACGAGATAACGTAAACGATCACTTGCCGCTCAAAAACTGTGGGCCAGTGGAAAAATTGTTGTAGAGATTGCGTAGAAGGCATTTATGTTGTTGATTTTGTCATTGAAGAATGCAGCAAAGTCTTCAGCCGGGATGGAGGGATTGGGATGTGGGGAGTGGAGACCAAAGAAGGGTATTGTACGTAGAAAAAGGCTATTTGGGATTATGGGACAGGGAGGAGATAACAGAGAAGTAGGAATGTTTAGCAGCTAAGAGGGCCTGTCGGAGTTCTCCTATTTCTTATTTCAAAAAGTTGGTGTAATAGTAGCTGCAGTGTAGTAAAAATGTGTGAATCACAAGACTGAACAGTTTCAAATCTTTGCATATTCATCTGTTTGTCTTTAGTTTCAATTTTAATCTTCCTGCAATAAGCTGCTTCACATTTCACTGTGGCTTATAAAGGTCAGACTATACAGAGTATGGATTTTCAGTTTTCCATGTTTAATTCTTTCCTTTTCCTCAAAGTGTTTAATCTACAGTTCTGACTACATCCTAAAAGTGTCAAATTTAAAATGATCAAAACAGTTTGAAAGCTTTTATCTTTTTTTTTTTTTTTTTAGAGCCATGGTTTGAGTATAGTATGCAAGTGCAATGCTTGATTAACTGTCCTATTTTTATCTTAGAATGCTGAATTAATCCAGCTTATCTTTTGTGTTTAGACGCAAGTCAGTGAGCCTGATTTACTAAGGTTGTCTAGTGCTGAATATCATTGGAGAGCATGAGGGATCCTGCAAATCTTGCCTGGAATTGTTAACAATTCTCTGCTGTGAGAAAGGTTTGCAGTTGTTAAAGGGAACCTAAACTGAGAGGGATATGGATGTTTCCTTTCTAAACAATACCAGTTGCCTGGCAGTCCTGCTGATCTCTGGCTGCAGCAGTGGCTGAATCACACACCTGAAACAAGCATGCAGCTAATCCAGTCTGACTTCAGTCAGAGCACCTGATCTGCATGCTTGTTCAGGGGCTGTGGCTAAAAGTATTAGAGACACAGGATCAGCAGGAGAGTCAGGCAACTGGTATTATTTTAAAAGGAAAAATCCATATCCTTCTCAGTTTAGGTTCCCTTCAAGTAGGTTATACAGGGCTGGTTCTAGACTTTTTGCTGCCTGAGAGAAACTTGTGAGGATGCACCCTCCCCTCCCCCCCCCAATTGGAATGATCGCACAGCACCCGACAAATTGCACTGCACATTATAGCTGCCGTGAGACCACAAAAAACACCCCCAGTATAGGTAGGTAGCCAGGTACAGGTGCCCCCAGTACTGGTAGCTAGGTACAGTTGCCCCCATTATAGGTTAGCCTGGTACAGTTGCCCCCAGTACAGGTTGGCCAGGCACTCTCTTCACTTCCTGTTTCTGCCTGGTGCTGCCCCCAGACTTCTGCAACCTGAGGAAGTTGCCTCACTTGGCATCATGGGCGAACTGGGCCTGAGGTTATATTAGCAGGGGCGTAGCAATAGGGGTTGCAGAGGTTGCGACCGCATCGGGGCTCTTGGGCCAGAGGGGCCCCAAGGGGCCCTCCCTTAACTGCAAAATTAGCTCTCTATTGGTCCTGTGCTCTTAATAATCACTTCTATAGATACTTTGAATAGTGTTAATCATTAACAAACTGTTCCCCATCCCGTTCTTGCACCTCTGACACTGTGATTGTTCTTGGCAGGTTTTGGTGCGCCGTATCAATCGTTATGTATAGAGTGCTTGGGGGGCCCCATTGTAAAACTTGCATCGGGGCCCACAGCTCCTTAGCTACGCCACTGTATATTAGAATATAGTGAAGGTTACTAAATGGTTAGTTAATGAGCAAATTTTATTATGGAATTTGTATGAGCTAACTTGCAGCTTGCTAGAACTTCATGAAGCAGCAAATTATATGTCCATTTATCTGGGTGCAGAGCTGCACCATAGCAATTATCAGAACTGCTCTGTCCAGAGAGATAAGTATCTCTATTTTGTTGACTAAATGGAAGGAGGAAAGGATCTTACTTACTTCCGGCTTTCTCTAGCTCCTTGTAGTCCATCTGCCCATTGCTGTCCTCCCATCCTCTCCATTGTGCCTGTCAGCCCCCTAAATTCTGCGACTTGGCTGAGTTACGAACTACTAAACATGCCTGGCACCTCCGGATTGTGCAGTTTATTCGGGAGCACAATAGAGGAGATGCACAGCCTGGGACAGCGCATGCACAGTGGCCTGCTACCCAGCTGGATTTTAAACTTCACAGAAGCACAATGGAGTGAAACAGGAGGGCAGCAAGGGAGCTGACAGACTGCAGGGGGCTGGAGGAAGTCTAGGCAAGTAAAATTCCTGTATATGCACCACTACGGGAGACTCTCTTCTGTTCCTTCATCACGTGTCTCAGCGGGTAGCCGCTAATCTGAGGTCTTGTAGTGGGCGGTTAGTGAGGGGGCTGGGAACTGTCAACAAGCTGTTGTTATACAGGGAGTGCAGAATTATTAGGCAAATAAGCATTTTGACCACATCATTCTCTTTATGCATGTTGTCTTACTCCAAGCTGCATAGGCTCAAAAGCCTACTACCAATTAAGCATATTAGGTGATGTGCAGCTCTGTAATGAGAAGAGGTGTGGTCTAATGACATCAACACCCTATATCAGGTGTGCATAATTATTAGGCAACTTCCTTTCCTTTGGCAAAATGGGTCAAGAGAAGGACTTGACAGGCTCAGAAAAGTCAAAAATAGTGAGATATCTTGCAGAGGGATGCAGCACTCTAAAAATTGCAAAGCTTCTGAAGCGTGATCATCGAACAATCAAGCGTTTCATTCAAAATAGCCAACAGGGTCGCAAGAAGAGTGTGGAAAAACCAAGGCGCAAAATAACTGCCCATGAACTGAGAAAAGTCAAGCGTGCAGCTGCCAAGATGCCACTTGCCACCAGTTTGGCCATATTTCAGAGCTGCAACATCACTGGAATGCCCAAAAGCACAAGGTGTGCAATACTCAGAGACATGGCCAAGGTAAGAAAAGCTGAAAGACGACCACCACTGAACAAGACACACAAGCTGAAACGTCAAGACTGGGCCAAGAAATATCTCAAAACTGATTTTTCTAAGGTTTTATGGACTGATGAAATGAGAGTGAGTCTTGATGGGCTAGATGGATGGGCCTGTGGCTGGATTGATAAAGGGCAGAGAGCTCCAGTCCGACTCAGACGCCAGCAAGGTGGCCCTAGACTTTTTTCCGCCTGAAGCAATCTTTAAAGAAATCGAAGCCACCCCCCCCCCCGTGGGTGTAAGGGGCCGCCGAGCTGGAGGGGATAGCAGGCAAGAAGGGGGTATTGGGCCTCGCCTGGGTCCCCCGTCCTCTGCTCCCCTCCAGCTTTAAAAAGTTATGTTGCTGCAGCTATTGTAAGAGGCACGGGCGGGGATCACTCACCTTTTCCACGTTCCAACGTGCGCTCCACTGATGTCACTTCCTGTAACGCCGTCCACTCACAATACAGTGAGCAGCGTAGCAGGAAGTGACGTCAGAGGAGCGCACGCTGGAACGAGGAAGAGGTGAGTGATCCCCACCTGTGCCTCTTACAATAGCTGCAGCAACGTAACTTTTTAAAGCTGGAGGGGAGCGGAGGACGGGGGACCCAGGCAAGACCCCCTCCCCGCCGCTAGGCCCACTACCCCTTTCCTGCCCGCTATCCCCTCCAGCTCGGGCGGCCCCCCACACCCACGGAAGTGCCGACCTGAGGCAAAAGTTTCACCCCGCCTCATGGGCGGGCCGGCCCTGGGTGGAGTATTGGTTTCGGCTGGTATTATCAAAGATGAGCTTGTGGGGCCTTTTCGGGTTGAGGATGGAGTTAAGCTCAACTCCCAGTCCTACTGCCAGTTTCTGGAAGACATCTTCTTCAAGCAGTGGTACAGGAAGAAGTCTGCATCCTTCAAGAAAAACATGATTTTCCTGCAGGACATTGCTCCATCACACGCGTCCAAGTACTCCACAGCGTGGCTGGCAAGAAAGGGTATAAAAGAAGAAAAACTAATGACATGGCCTCCTTGTTCACCTGATCTAAAACCCATTGAGAACCTGTGGTCCATCATAAAATGTGAGATTTACAAGGAGGGAAAACAGTACACCTCTCTGAACAGTGTCTGGGAGGCTGTGGTTGCTGCTGCACGCAATGTTGATGGTGAACAAATCAAAACACTGACAGAATCCATGGATGGCAGGCTTTTGAGTGTCCTTGCAAAGAAAGGTGGCTATATTGGTCACTGATTTCTTTTTGTTTTTTTTTTGAATGTCAGAAATGTATATTTGTGAATGTTGAGATGTTCTATTGGTTTCACTGGTAAAAATAAATAATTGAAATGGGTATATATTTGTTTTTTGTTAAGTTGCCTAATAATTTTGCACAGTAATAGTCACCTGCACACACAGATATCCCCCTAAAATAGCTAAAACTAAAAACAAAATAAAAACTACTTTCAAAAATATTCATCTTTGATATTAATGAGTTTTTTGGGTTCATTGAGAACATGGTTGTTGTTCAATAATAAAATTATTCCTCAAAAATACAACTTGCCTAATAATTCTGCACTCCCTGTACACTCGCTGGCCCTGCTAATGTCCAGCTCTCCTTGTATCTCTCTCCGTCTTTCTACCTACAGCTAAAGTGAAAACAGGAAATAGAATGATGAGAAAACTCTATCACTCTCCCCTTTTTAAAAGGATGAGGATATCCTTATTCCTATTACTATGGGCAAGCTTACTATGGTCTGATTGCTTTGTAAGGATACCTGGGAGCACTCCATTGGATGTAAAAAGTCAAATGGATGCACAAGAGTGAGGAAGTTAGAATTAAGCATGGAGTAAGGCCAACACCAAATAAATCTTCTGAAGAAACCTAACAGACAAATGAATGTGAGAAGTATTAGCAGGTCATGTGTGTACTGTTGCTGCATAGTTTGACTGTAGTAAATTATAACTAGGTTATTCAGTATATAAATTACATCTCTCCTATTCTTCAAATTAATTCGCCCAATGACCTCAGGCACATTTTTAAAGTTCTTAAGAAGGCAGTAAAATATGTGCCTATTTTTTAATTTTGGTAACTCCGTTTTTTTTTAAGTTGGCTGCTGTGAAAAGTATTGAACATGTGGAAGCATGGAGACTCTGTGGAAATAGGTGAGTGAGGCGGAAAGGGGGGAAAACACATGGGTGAACTTTATTGGTTTTCACATAAATGGCTGTTAGTCAAGATTGGCAGAAGGCGGTATCGGACTAAATAGATTGCAACAAGAAAATATGGAGGAAGGTGTCCATTTCATATGCAAATAATGCCTATTTTGTGTGAGTGCAAGTTTGACTAAAAGAAAGAATAAGAAGCTGAATGATATATAATAATCCATATAAAGGCCCAGAAAATAAGATGGACTCCAGAATAGATCTGCAGGGACTGTGTGTCTGTCACAGTCAGTTACCTGTCCAGGCGAGGCGGCTGGTACACACAGATGCTGGCAGATGTCCTGGTAGGCTTCCCTGGGCCTTAGGCATGGAGGTCTGGCGTTTTGTGCACACACGTTGCACGGCGTAAACGTTGGCGTGCATGTGGGTTCTGTGTTGTGCATATTCCTATTTGCATGTGTAATTGCATGTGTGTGTTACACACTTGCATAAGTGCGCAGCATAACGTGTTACGCAATACGTGCTAAATGGCCTATATAAATCTGGAGGGTGTAACTCTCCAGTGCCGTAGTATTGCAGCTCGTTTGTGTTGGAGAGACTCCTGTGACCTGATCTAGTATCTGCCTATTCGTTATGCTGGCTCTGTACGACTACCCACTCATTTGCCCACCCGATTTGCTCCTGAACCCCTGCTTGCGCGATAATCTGCTTGGTTACCGACTTATATATATATTATATACAGACAGTACAATATTATATATATAGTATGGCTGTCAAACAGCAGGCTTTAATGCTACGTTTGTGCCCATTTGTTCTGCAAACATTAAGATTTGTGATGCTTTCATTTTAAGATAATAGCAATTATTTTTTACCAGACAATAACATCACCCAGCCCCTGTACAACAGCCTACAGCCATGAAACTTGTATGGTTGGACATTGCTGTGTTTGTGCTGCAAAAATCATCATTCTGGGTTTTATAGTTTTTGAGATATTCACGTTTTTATACAGGTCAAAAGTTCGCTCAGCTTTTGCAGTGTTGTAGGGGGCAGGGTAATGTTATTGTCTGGGAAAAAATAATTGCTATTACCTTCAAATCAAAAGCAGCACAAACAGTAGCCCTACCTACCATAGGGCTGCAGGTGCTCACAGCACCGGGTGTAGCCATGGCTAGGGGTGCCGCTGTGGTGCTCAGCCACTGTGTTCTTCCACCTGGGACCTTTAGTTTGGGCAACATTCGGGAAATAGCAGCAGGCAGTACAGGGGACTTTAATACTTCCTGCACTAAATGTAGCACCCCTACCCCTTCCTGTCCCATGGGCATAGTTTCTCCTCGCTCGCTACACACCGCCTGCAGTGAGTGAATGTGCAGAGCAGCAAGGTGAGTAGAGAGAATGATTGCTGTGCTGGAGCTGGGGCATTAGCAGGGAGAGGTGGCAGGATGTGTTTAGTGCTTCAGAAGTTGCCTGTCATTAGTAGCCATGTGCACTGGCTGCTGTAATACCAAAGTGCCCTGGACTATTGATTATTTATTCTGATCAGAGTAAATTATCAATAATGCAGAGCATTCTGCTGTCGCAGAAGCCAGTGATACAGGTGCTGACAGCTGACTTCTGTAGTGAGCAGAGAAGCAAGCTCCAGGCAATATAGATTAGCTTAACCATTTCACAACTGAGGGGTTTTACCCCTGAAACACCAGCGCGATTTTTCCCTTTCAGCGCTGCTTCCATTACTGTACTGATGTACTATGATTGGTTATTGGGGACTGGAGAGTCCCCATAACCAATCATTGTACTGCAGAGCCGGGGTGTGTGCGCGCGCGCGGGTCGCGGGGGCGCGCGATCGCGGGCTGCAAGTTTGTTTACCTTGCATTGTTTTGAATGAAGACGGCATTTGATTGAAGCCGTCTTCATTCTACTCGCAATCGGCGAGGCTAATTGGATTTAGGAACGCTTGTTCCTAACATCCAATTAGTAACCTGCTGTGCTGGCTGGCTGGAGTGTGCGCGAGAGTTCCCCGCCCACTCCCAGCCAGTAAACAAACAAGTGCGCCTTTCTCCGTCCCTGGGGGTGAAGCGGTGCGCAGAGGGACGGAGAAATTTAGCACTGGGGGGTGAAGTGGTTAATTTTAGGTAATCTTATCGCTTTTCCCAGCTCCCCCTCCCCGCTGACCCTTTCCTCTTTTCAGATTTTAATCTCACAAATCTCACCAGCACACCTCAGGTTAAAGCACACCTTTATTGTGCCAGTATCCACAAATTCCAACAATTGTTTCGGGGCCACGCAGGGTTCCCCTTTATAAAGGCATATGGTTACCTCGCACATACATGATTGTTCCTTTATATACACACCTAGTTACCAACCCCACCCGAACAAAAGTGACCTCACAAGTGACATCATGGTTATTAGCATAAGTAAACACAATCTGTTTTGGCCCAATGCAAACCATCATGGAGCTGTTTACACTATACACATATCTCTAAATGTACGTAACATAACTCTCCCTATGCACCTACCATCATCAGGTGCGCCCAGATCGCTCCTGGTGTACCAAGGTCCTAATTGATATATTCAAACTTCCTGTACCTTCCCCCTCCGTCCGTTACCTGCTGACTGTTAACTTCATCCGGCGGAGTACTCGCTGCCGATGCCGCCTGTGGGCGTAGCTTCCGCGCATCTCGCTGCTCTCATTGGCTAATTCTCGTGTTAATACACGTTGACGCGTATGCGGCTTCCACATCGCATGCGTCACGTTTTGAAGACAACACTAGCGTATTCCGTATTGTGTAGTCAGGGAGACCGGGACGGGCATGTCAGTGTATCCTGACCCCGCCCCTATCCCTCCACCGTCCGAACGTCTATTCAGAGAGACTTAAGCGAGCGTGTCAATGGACCTCGGCTTCGCCCCCATCTCTCATACTGTCCGCTTATTTTACAATAAATAATCGCATGGTATCCTGCGTATTGTAGCCTCAATATTAACCACCAACTGGGCATCAGAATGGTGTGAATGATGCCCAGTTGGTGGTTAATATTGAGGCTACAATATGGAATTTGTGGATACTGGCACAATAAAGGTGTGCTTTAACCTGAGGTGTGCTGGTGAGATTTGTGAGATTGGATTTCGAGTGTGGCACTGCCTATGCCACCTCACCAAGCACCCCGAGAAACGGATGGTGTGCCTGCCTCACTTTGGAAATACTTTTCAGATTTTAGTGGCTTCTTTTAACAGCATGTCCCTGCAGAGCCGGGACAAGGTCCTCCAGCACCCAAGGCTGAGATACCAAAGTGCGCCCCTTCATTAATCCCCCCAGCCGTCACACACTGACTGCTATTCGACTAAGAGGCGCCACAGGGCCCACAACCTCCCCAACACCTTCATATCTAGTTATCTGGCTTGCAGTCACTGCCATGTATCCCTTTTCTTATTTCTTTCTGCTTCAAACACAATTAGGAATGACAGCTGAATGAATTGTGCGCCCCCTCCTACACTGCGCCCTGAGGCTGGAGCCTCTCCAGCCTATGCCTCGGCCCGGCCCTGTGTCCCTGCCAAACAGCACTGGTGACGTCTGCAGTCCTGGTGAGAGGTCATCCTGCCATCCTTCTCCTCTCCCACCAAGTTCTCTGTCTTATGCCTATACCTCTTTACTCCCCCCATGCACCCCCCTCTTTTATATGTCCCCTTTTCCTGACTGTTCTCAAAAGAGTTCAAAATCTAATCGTACCACTGTCATAATCTAATGTCCTACCATATTATTATCGTATTGTGTATTTATATAGCACTGACATCTTCTGCACCATTGTATAGAGGACAGAGCTTCATAATGTTTACTCCGTCCACGTCCACCTTTCCTCCAAAAATCCCAAAATTTGCAGCGACACACTTGACGCCCCAACCCGCCAACCCTCCCATCATTTTTCTTGGGGGAAGGGGGGGTGTCAAGTCTCTGAGCACAAATCTTACATTTTGCAGCACATAGTACTAACCAAACATGATGGAATTTTTATTTGTGTTAATTAAAGTGACACATCACGGAATTTTCCCTAGAGTCCATAAAATTCCCAGCACAGAAACACAAGGAGAGCTGTAGTAGGAAAATGCCTCTTGACCCAGGAGCCCCATTACCAAATGAGCACAGGTCTTACAACATCTATACTGCTAAACAATGTTTAATTATATCCCAGTGCTCGTCCACACCTTACATAATAATGCAAAAACTGCGAGCAGGTAACTACTTCAAACACCCAAGCAGTTAAAGCAGCATTACCATAACTTTTATATTTGTTATGATGAGATTAATAAAGCCTAAAGTCTGTGCGAAACAATGAGATGAGTCAGGTCCTATCAGAGGCGGGACAAGGTCCTCCAGCACCCAAGGCTGAGACACCAAAGTGCGCCCCTCCATCCCTCCCACCCCAGCTGTCACACACTGATTGCTATTAGACTAAGAGGGCCACAGGGCCCACAACCTCCCCAATACCTTAATATCTAGTTATATGGCTTGCAGTCACTGTCATGTATCCCCTTTTCTTATTTCTTTCTGCTTCAAACACAGTTAGGAATGACAGCTGAATGAATTGTGCGCCCCCTCCTACACTGCGCCCTGAGGCTGGAGCCTCTCCAGCCTATGCCTCGGCCCGGCCCTGGGTCCTATTATTATTATTACATATAATGAAGTGGAGTAACTGTGGCATTCTTGAGCTAGCACAGCGGTGACGCAGAGCGCTGATGACATCACCACCCAAATCTCAGTCGTCTCCCTTGCTCTACACCTGACTCCAGAGCAGCCCGCCGGGAGGAGCCGTCCACACAGGGGGCGGGGCCTGTGACGTGCCGGGGAGGCCAGTGTTCTCTCCGTGCTATGCGGAAGTTGACCCCCAGCAGTATAGGCGGGTGCACCGGAAGACAGCGGGGAGACAGCGGGGATGTCCGGCCGGGCCAGTGGAGTGCCCGGGAAACCCGGAGCCCTCCGGAGTTGAGCAGCAGGGTGACAGCGCGGTATCCCGGGATCCAATCATGAGTGAGTGCCGGTGTGGTTGGGACAAAAGCTATTCGGGGAGTTGGGGATGCTATTGCTGCTCCAGAAGGGACAGTCACCGTCTGTCAGGTGGCTGCCTGTACCGGGTCACTGAACTGTATCTGAATGCACCCCCTCCCCCCAAGCAGGGGGGCAACACCCTTGACAACTTCATCCTGTATAGGTGGAGGTGAAATCCCCTTCTTTCGTCTGCCGTCACTAGTTCAGGTTATAGCGGAAAAAGTTTGTGATTTGGAGGTTGCCATGGTGATTTACTGTGCTGTGAATTCTTGTTAGGATATGCATTTTTTCACGGTTTCACGTGAATGAGTCTCACTCTGTAACTTTCTTTCAATAAAACAACACACCTGGTTGGTCAGTTTGTCTAAATGAGTGCGTTCATCTAACAACCATTTATGTTTGATTATCACATGATCAGTTGCATCAGGAATGAATTAGTTATGTTATTGTTTAGTTATACACATGAATACTCACTTATTCTAATCATCAAGCCACATATCCTGCCAGCACCACTGAACTGCTCACTCATTCATTTCTGATTTTGTGACCTATCGGTTGACAGCTTCTAGACCCATCAGTTTTTGATTGATCCTAAGATCGGTCAGTTGGATTGTTATGTGATATGTCCAGTAAAGAGATTATTGTTCTTCTCAACATAACACCATATGATATCTATAGATATTTTTTAATGTACAATTATTGAAGTTATGTTTTATTCTTTATGCCAGATATATTTTAGCTTAAAATTTGACCTTACATTAATTTTTCATTCAGTTATAACTAGAATTAGGGGGTCTGAACAGGATCTTTGGGCCCTAGTCTAATTTAGGGGACCCAGCAGGAAACCTCATAGGGAAGTTCCGCAAATGTGATTTGGTTGATGTACCTTGTACACATAATACAATTTTCCATCAGATTGATAGTCAAATCAATTATCTCAGACAGGTCTGATCGTTTTTCTGATTGATTTTGTATAGAAGTGATTGGAAAAACGATCAGAAATCCGATCAAACCTTTTGTAAATCGATAGAACAATCAATCTGGAAAACTGCATAGTGTGTACCAGGCTTCCGATGCATTGTAGTAAACTACGCCCACCCTTTTTGGCCAATCACAACACTTCATGCTGAAGAAGGTGCTGTGATTAGGGAACTGTTCCCTGTGAGGTTTCCTGCTGGGTCCCCTTAAAGTAGCCTAGCGCTGATCGTTGCACATTGCTAATCAGATTTGGAAGACTTAATTATAATCATTGAATCGCCGAATCTGCTTAGGCCTGTGCAAAGTTTTATATCTCTGTTCACCAACTTATGGTTCTGTGGTTTGCTTTAGTTCTATTTTTTTGTCATCTGCAAGAGAAACGAGAAAGAGAAGATGCTTTATTTATACAGTAATGGAAAAAAAAATGTAAATCTTTATTTATTTAGCATAGATGGACGTTTTAAAGCATGCCAATTACCATCATGAAGTTTATATTTTGACAGTTTTTGTTATATGTCGAGCTTATCAACTAGTTGAAACATCCAGTCGGTTTTTTATTTTATTTTATTTTTTTATTGCCCTCAAGAAAGGAAGTTTTCGCATAACCTTCATAGTAGAAAATGACAATTTTTCTTTTGGGATATTTTTTGTTTATTAGTAGGAATTCCTTGTATTAGATCTTAAACAGAAATATAACGCCTCCATAGTTTCTAATTTTCTGTTAAGATGCAACAAAAGGCATATAGCACAAATACATTTTTGCTAATGAAATTCAGATACAATCATAGTCTCTGATGCCTTTGCATTTTGTTAGAATGCAGTCTTCTTAGATTACACTGCATTGGAAGTACATTTTAATGTATGTGTTGTGCAAAGACAGGGTATTCTGATCAACATCTCTATCCATAATGTGTACTGTAAATGTACTTCTCTTTCAGGACTGGGGGATGTTGGTGCTGATCCTTTTCTTTGCAATAAAAAGGTAGACATCTATTCTGCACCCATATCACTAATGATCCTGTGTGTTGTGGCTTAGTGCTGCCTTTCTGCATCACTTAGTGCTATCACAAAAAACAAAACAAATTTCCCTTGTTCTAAATAGTTATTGTCTTGTGCTGTCCGTGATGTGTCTGTCTTTCGACAAAGGAGCATGGTCACTGAGTTTGCTTGGAGTTTTGCGTGGGTATAATGACATCCACAAGACAAGTGATTTTTTGTGTGTTTTATTTGGAAACTTATTTTGAACAATAAGATTGTTGTTTGTTATGCTATAGTTAAATGTGATATAACGTTTTTTCTAATAACGACATCAGTGTAACCATATTTTGGACCCTGTTCATTTGTGTGTGTATTTTTCTGTTAAAGTAATGTGCAGTTTGAAGGAAGCTTGCCAAAACGATTACGCTTGCTATACTGACTTCTGTTTATTTGCATGGCTGTTATGCCGACGTTTTGAAAGGGCTTTTTATTCTGCATGTTTATTCCTGTATTTGAGTTTTTCATGGCATGGAATCACAAATAATCATATCCTTGACTTTGTGTAAGTGTGCTGGTATCACTTTTTCAATTTTATGTAGCTTGCATTTAGACTTCTTGGCTTGGCTGTGTACTTTATTGTAATTTTGTGAACCATGACTTTTAAATACCTTAAGCTATATATTTTCTTTTATACACATACTTTTTTTTTCACATCTCTAGCTAAGTTAATCAGAATAAACTCCAAATATACTTTTGTTTACAATAGTTGACATATACTTTATTGTTTTGAACCATAAGATGAATTTTTTTCTTCCCCAAACGTGGGGGGAAAAGTACATGCGTCTTATGGTCCAAACATTACAGTTGGGACAGGTCCCAGGACTGTACAATGCTCTGCTGCCAGACATGGTGACTCCTGCTGCCCGCTGCACCATCCTAATTTGGGCAAATGGATCACTCACCCTCCTCAGCGTGTGAGGAAGTAGTGTAAAGCCCCATTCACACATGCAAAGCTAGCATTTTGCTCTGTCATCGGTGCCAGTCACTGCACTCACAGACCATCGGCTCCAGGAGCAGAGCAGCTGCGATGATTGACAGCGCCCCCCACCCGACTGGCCGTAGGGCTCTGAAGGCAGGCTCTTACACTACTTCCTCACACGCTGCCACTCTCGGACAAAGGATAAGTTAGCCACTGGAGGAGGACACAGGAATGGCAGAGGGGGACACAGGAAGGACAGAGGACGACACAAAGGGTACAAGGGAGACATAATAACATTATTGGGGGGTCCATAAGATGCCTCTGCACCATGGACGCACCAGGATTAGTATATATATATATTTTTCCCTGATAATGTTCTACTAAACCTAGGTGCATCTTAATGTCTGAAAAATACGAGTATAGTATACCAATTCTGACTCCTAATAAATTTAAATGATGAAAAACTGCAACATGTAAAAATGTCTTATTTCACAGATAAGTGATCATGTACTTCTCTACTGTAAGCATAAAGAACAATGAATTTGTTGTTTCACTAGTGCAAAATCCAGCTGAATTATCATTCATCCTGACATTCATACATCATTACAATCTGAAATATAATACAAAACAAAATGTTTTTCATTGTATTGATATTTTAATATGGTTAAACAACCATATCTTACTTGAGTGTAAATGCATGTAACTATTGTCAGCTCTAGTACTAATTCTATACGAGTTTATGTATAAAGGTATCTTTTGTCCAGCAGGTGACTGTTATCCAGTTTGGATACCGGAATGTAGACTACACCTGAAGCAAAAAAAATAAATAAATACACTTTAAATTAAGCCCATGGTGGTTTAACCACTTTGAATCCCTTGCTACGCTTATCTACTCCCCACAAAACTTCATCTGAAGCTCAGGGGAGTAGATAGGCGTACTTGTGGTAAACAGTGTGCTGTATGCCCAATAAGCTATCTGATTATGTATATAGGGTATCATTTTAACCATGACAAGTGAGAGAATAGATTGTGTTGTTTGACAACTGAGGGCTAAGTCATGTGATTTTTTTTTTTGATTTTTTTTTACCAGAAAACTGAATGAAAAGCAATAAAACTGTTATTTTCATGTACTCTATACCCCTAAATAAATACTTGTAAAAAAAACCCCCAAAAGTGACAGCATTGAAAAGAGAATACATAGTCACCCTAGGGACTTAGCTTTTAAAATATGTATGCCATGAGAGTGTATTACTGTTAATCATGAAGATAAGGGCTTTTAATTACTGATAGAGTACCATAGAGAAAACAAAAAACACAAACCAGAAACTAATATATTATCGCCATACATTGTACTAGGAACATTATTTAAATGTTGAGATAACCAGGACAAATTAGCAAATACAATGTGTGGGTTTTACCTATGGTAACATTGTTTATTTGAAAACTATAGTGGATGGAAATTGAGAAATAGTGTATTTTTTCTTTTTTTTTCTTCTCATTTTTCCCTTTAAAATGCACAGATAATAACATAATTACTAAAAGCAAATATCACCCTCACAAAGCATAATTTGTGGCAAAAAAAACAAGATATAGATCATTTACATCTCATGAGTAGCAATAAAGTTATAGGTGAATGAATGGGAGGAGCGCTGAAATGTGAAAATTGCCCTGGTTTTTAAGCAAAAAACCCTTTGGTGCTGAAGTGGTTAACCTCCTTGGCGGTAAGCCGCCGGAGGGTGCCGCTCAGGCCCTGCTGGGCCGATTTGTTTAATTTTTTTTTTTGCTGGACGCAGCTAGCACTTTGCTAGCTGCGCCAGCACACTGATTGCCGCTGCCCCGCGCACGATCGCCGCTATAAGTCGCGCCGCACGGCCCCCACCCCCCACCCCCCCCAGACCCCGTGCGCTGCCTGGCCAATCAGTGCCAGGCAGCGCCGAGGGGTGGCCCGGGACTCCCAATGACGTCCCGACGTCAGTGACGTCATCCCGCCCCGTCACCATGGCGACGGGGGAAGCCCTCCAGGAAATCCTGTTCTTTGAACGGGATTTCCTGATCGGAGATCGCCGAAGGCGATCGAAGAGGGCGGGGGGATGCCGCTGAGCAGCGGCTATCATGTAGCGAGCCCTGGGCTCGCTACATGATATAGGAACATTTTTTTAAAAAAAAAAAAACTGCTGCGCTCCCTCCTGGCAGATTTTTTTTTTATACCGCCAGGAGGGTTAAATAACTTACTGCTAAAACTAGTCTTTGCTGTCTGTTTTCAGGGTCCCTCCCATTCCTGACCTTTGGCTCATCAATTGAATATTCTCCAGGAAGCACCTGTGGCTGTGCATGAGCGCTTTTACACTGGAAAACCAAGTTCTGTACCATGCATGCCCATTGAAAGGAAGTGCAGGAGCGCTTTCTTTCTCTGGGCATGCAGGCATTGGATCTTGTGTATAACCAGTTCAGAAACACTTGTTTACTGCCCAGTGTACTTCTGCGAGGCTGTGGGGAAAAAAGAACTTTTAGCAGGTTGTTTCGACATTGAGTGCCTAAACTAGGAGCTGCTATAGCTGCGTGGGGCACGTAAGGTTAATTCAGGGTTCTGGCGATCGCTGGACCCCAAATTGCATCTCCCTCCAAGTTGCTATGACCTGTAGGGGGACAAGTATTTAACGCCGCCGGGGATGTGAGCAGCAACAGGATGAGCCGTCATTCAGCTCACCTGCAGGGTATTAATATGTACGTATGGAATGGACCCTGAAGACAACGAGCAGCAGGAAGATGATCAGTAGAAGAGCTGTGAACTACCACAATTTCAGTTGTTTTTGGCATAGGTCAGGTGTGCTTCAAACCCCTTTCTGATCACTGTGGTTCATCTCCTCTTACATCCCATCTACTTACTGTAAAAGCGCAGCTGTGCTGGGGACCTTTACTTAAAATGATATTGCACTTTCGTTGTGAATGCAATTCCTTCAACTCCTATTTTCATAACAAGAATGTTAACATTTCAGTTACCATACCTTTTTTTTTTTTTTTTTTTTTTTTTTTTTTTTTTTTTTTTTTTTTATGCTGCCGCCAGCAGGGAATCGAGGGGACTGGGAAGGCTCTAGGGGATTGGGATCCAGGGGGTACTTTTTTTTTTTTATGTGTGTGTGGAGGTTTACTTTTACCTCTTTGCTGGCAAACCTTCGCCCCCAGATTGCACTTCTGGTGGTCAAACCATTGTAATATTATCATTTTTCATGTGTGCCAAGAGAACACATATTTTAGACGTCCTACACAGTATATTTTCTGAAAGCAAAGAGCCTGTAGAATTAAAATATAGTATTGTCATATGTAATAACTGCATCAATGTTTTTAAAATTTCCATATTTTCATTCTAAATATGCTGCGTTCAATACCGGCACTGATGAGAAGATATGAGATTGCATTTAGTTATTTGAGAATGTTTAAATAAAATAAAATACTGGGAATAAGAAGGCAAATATGCAAAATCATAAATGGGTAATTTATGCTAAAGATTGTATGGTGCTACTGCTAACACTGATAGCACTGACTACTGTAAAACATTTGTTGCACATGTGGATGTGTTGATGCGTGTCCTGTATGTCTGTGTGAGAATGCAGAATATGCATACAGCTATGAGGAAGGGGCTTACCACAGGTTTTTTTGTTGGGGTTCTTTATATTTTTCCCCTTGATTTTTCTTTTATTTGCCAGTAGAGTGTGATATAGCTCCTATGGGATGGTACTTATTATGACCTCTTGAAAGACATGAGGGCCCATATGCAATTGCCTTTTTTCACCTGTTATTTCTTAGGAGATAATTTTCATCTTCTTTAGAAACTTTTCAGCATTTTACACTTGAAGAAGTACCCAAAAGTTAGTGAAAAAGTAGTATCACATTTATTTTGAGCATTTTCTTGCTTGCTGCTGTCTTAAAAGGCATTTTATGAAACGTTGTGAAGATACCACCTAGGAGAAAACTCGGGTGAAAAAGTGAATTGCATATGGGCCGAAGAGTCTGATGTGTCTATCCCTGTAAATGATGGAGATGAAAAGCAGAGAGCTCCCCATCTCTGTCACACTGCAGCATCCTGTTTGACACAGAAAACCAGGAAGTGGCTATGAGTGCACTTCTGGATTTCACAGATCATTACTAAGAGGCAGTTCCTTAGTACTAAAACAAGCTTGTAACGGCTAATGCAGCCATAAGCCTATTTTAACCCTTTGACAGCCTTGACAAGCTGGATTTCATCAATGTCTGTCAGTTAGGGTACAGTCTTCCCTAGAGCCATTTTATTCATGGCAGTCAGATGGTTTATGTTGACAATACACTTGGATCTCTTTGAGGGCAGTTGGATGCCTACACATGTGATCATGCATTTTGTAAGTTTAACAGACCCGAGTTTTCTGCGTTTTGAGGGTGCTTAGCCATTCCCTCTGATCTTATAACACACAGCCTTGGCCTTTTTGACTAAAGGTCCACGCACATGCAAAAAGACTTGCTCCCTCGGGCAACAGTTTGGGTCCTAGTGCTGTACAGTCACCTTCGCTTGCCTATAGGCTGGCAAAATGTTATGTGGCAATGGAGAGGTGAGAAGGGGCGATGTGGTTTCAAGCAGAAGGGGTGAGGAGAACAATGCTTTTGTACAAGAAGAGGGCACACTGGAGCCTGCATAAGCACACTATACTGTGTAGGCACAGACAGCACTGACCAGCCACCTTAACAGTGAACCTTTTTGGGTCTGGCTTTACTGAAAGGTTTAGGTATTTTTTTCCATAACACTCCAGGACAGGTACACTTCGAGACTTGGCTCCTCCCAGGAAACAGGAAACATCCATGAGCCTCTCTATATCTTTAACGTAACCACAGGAGTCCGGCAGTATGGATGTTTCCTGTTCTGGGAACAGGTCTCTCTATATGCAGTGCTACCTGTCCTGGAGAGCTTGGGGGGCTAAGGGCGGTGTGGCAAAAAGACAGGGAAGGGAGGTTCCGTACTAACCCCTTCCTTCGGTCGCTTGTACTACCTCTGCTCGACGGGCCCGTGGGCATCTGGTGAGGGCAGGGAAGACCACGGCGAGGACGCAATGTGCGGTGGCTGCCGGCCGGGAAGTAGACGTACAGAGGAGCGGAGGCTATTGCGGAGGCGGACGCCAGCTCTCCTCTGATGATGCCAGTGTTCAAGATGGCGGCGCGGACGTTTCCGGCGGCCGTCTGACGTCACTTCCGGGCGCCGGGTTGAAGAGCCGTGGTGTCCTGGCGTCCAGTGCACTTCCACATCGCTGCAATGGAGAGCGGGTCGATGGCTGGCGGCTTGGACGGCCTAACGGCTGGAGGTGCCGTCGGCTCTGCGGCGGTACCTGTAGCTCTGGCTACAGCGGTGCCTGCAGCGAACCCCTCCGCAGCACTGACGGAAATCCGGACGCAGGAGAAAAATAGGAAGCCGGAGGGCATAATCCCAGTCCCAGGAGCGGTGAGACATAAGACTGTGTGTCTGTTTGAGTTTTTTAGATGTCTCATCGTTTGCTACCATGTTTGTGCAGGCACTGGCGGGTATCTTAACATGGGTTAGTTCCTGGTGGGTCTGTGCAGGGCGGTTTACCACTGTGGTGTATGGTTTCTAGTGGAGGCTCTGTTGCAGCATGGAATCAGGGCTGGCTTATGGCTATTGGTGAGGTTCCTGTTATCTTGGGTTGTCATGGTCACTATCCTCTCAGCGGTGGTGGAGGTATATGTCCTTAATGGGACCTAGTGACTGATGCAGCACTATTATTGTGTCTTTCAGACTGGAAATCCCGAAACTGGCGATAGCTCTAGGCCCAAGCCCAGTAGGAGATGCCCAGCCTGCAATATAAAGCTGACTTCCTCATGGAGTAAAACTTTTTGTCAGCAATGTACCTTAAGAGTACTTAACGAGGAATCGGCAGTACCTTATAAGGATTTCCTAGGAATTATGAAAGATGAAATGACTGATTCCATAAAAGCCTTCAGAGAAGCGTTAGCTAGTTCCTTAATGCAGACGCAGAATGTGGTGGCTCAACCGGTTGCTCCGGTTCCAAGTCCAATAGAGCTAAACCAAGCCAAGTTGTCAGCAGGGGTTTCTGTGTCACCAGAGACTGGAAATATTACGGTATCAGAACCTGCAGTCACGACACATAAAAAAGCAAAGTCCAAATCTGATCGGCCGGTATTATCAGACTCAGAGCCAGAGGAGGATTGGGAAGATGTTTCTGATGAGGTATCAGAGGATGAAATCTCAGAGGGAGAAAAAGAGGAAAAGGAGAAACCTTCTAAGTTTAAATTCCCGGCAGGCGAAACAGAGGAATTATTGAAAGCCATTTATGAATCACTAGGTTTAAGCATTGACAATCCTAAAGAAGTGTCAACTCATGACGCATTATATGCTGGTATGGAAAATAGCCAACCATTGGTATTTCCAGTTCATGAGTCTTCAAAAGTGACGATAAATAGTCAATGGAAAAACCCGGATAAAAAAGTCTTCTTGTCGAGGGGGTTTAAGAGGAGATTTCCTTTTTCGGAGGAAGACTGTAAATACTGGGATAAGTGTCCGAAATTAGATTCGGCTTTTTCACAAGTAGAAAAAGATAATGAGCTAGCTTTCGAAGATTTGGGAAATTTGAAAGACCAATCTGATAAAAAAGCTGAATTTGCCCTGAAGAAGACATGGTCGGCCATTTGTGCAATATTCAGACCAGCGTTGGCAACAACTTGTGTTGCTAGAACACTGGAGTTGTGGATGCGTCAGGTCGAAAGACATATTAAAATTGGGTCTAGCAAGGAAACGATTTTAAACTCATTTACGGTAATGTTTAAATCTATTTTTTACATTATTGATGCGGCTACGGAAGCTATTAGGTTGACTGCGAAAGCAGCCGGGCTTTCCAATGTGGCAAGAAGGCACATTTGGATTAAGACCTGGGATGGTAGTTCTTTATCAAAGAACAAAGTGTGTACCATTCCGTTTTCAGGCGATTTATTGTTTGGGCCAGAATTAGATAATATTCTGGAGCGAACTTCCGATAAAAAGAAATCGTTTCCTAAGAAAAAACCTTTTCGCCAGGGGAAAAGGTTTTTTCAGAGGAATAAGCAAGATCCCAAAACAAAGACCCAAACGAGAAGAAGACCCTGGTCATTTAACAAAGAGCAGAGTAAGCCGAATGTCTTGTTCAGAAATTCGGTCCCCAATCCTAAGCCCCAACAATGACGATCAAGGAAAGGTGGGAGGAAGACTGGGCCTGTTCTTCCCACAATGGAAAGAGTTCGTAACGAGCCCATTTATATTAAACTTGATTCAAAACGGTTACCACATTTCTTTCCTGCGGAATCCTCCGGAAAGGTTTGTGATAACCAGTTCAAGGTTGACCCCAGAGGAGCAGGTGGTCTTGGAGGAAATCTTAAGAGACATGCTAGCAAGAGATGTGGTGTCCTGGGTCCCGGCTTGGGAACAGGGGGAGGGATTCTATTCCAGAATCTTCTTGGTGAAGAAACAATCAGGAAAGTTTCGATTAATACTCAATCTCAAACCCCTGAACCCGTATATAAAATACCAGAAATTCAAGATGGAGTCGATCTTTTCAATAAAAAATCTGCTGCTAAAAGACTGCTTCATGTTGAGCATAGATCTAAAGGACGCATACTGGCACATTCCAGTCGAAAAGGAATCACAGACTTTTCTGAGGTTTGCAGTAAAAGGGGAGTCAGGGGTTCAGCATTATCAATTCAACTGCCTCCCATTTGGAATCAAATCAGCACCGAGAATATTTACGAAAGTGGTTGCAGAGATTGTGGCTTCCTTTCATGCTCAAGGGATCATGGTGATCCCGTATCTAGACGATCTACTGATCATGGCAGAATCAGTACAAACTTTAGTGAGTCACCGAGAGATGGTGTTAGATCAACTTCAGCGAGCAGGCTGGATAATAAGTTGGGAGAAGTCCCAGTTAGAACCAACACAGATGATCCAATTCTTAGGGGTTTTGTTGGACTCCAGAACACAAAAAATCTATCTTCCGCAGACGAAAGTAGACAAGGTGATTCAGGAAGTAAAGGGTTTTCTAGGAAAGAGCTCGATAACAGTCAGAGAGGCGATGAGATTATTGGGACTTTTGACCTCAACGGCTCCAGCAATTCAATGGGCGTTGAAACACACAAGGAAATTGCAATCATGGATCCTAAAAAACTGGGCCAAGACGGTGGTATCCCTGGAACAAGTACTTTTGATCACAGGGATAGTGAAACACGACCTGCAGTGGTGGACTACATCAGATCACCTTACACAAGGCAGACTGTGGCAATATCCGGTGGAGATGTTTCTCACAACAGATGCAAGTGGCTCAGGATGGGGCGCTCATGTTCAAGACTTCGAGATGCAGGGTCTTTGGCCGAAGCATATAAAAACTCAGTCCTCAAACTTCAGGGAGCTATTAGCGGTGAAACTGGCCATAATAGGTTCAATACACATAATCAGAGGACACCATATTCAGCTGAGAACAGACAACTCCACAGTAGTGGCGTATGTCAATCGACAAGGGGGCACAAGATCAATGAAATTATTACAGTTAGCTCTGGAGATACTGGACCTAGCAGAGCAGAACCTAGGGTCATTAACGGCAGTACATTTAAAAGGAGCACTGAACACTCGTGCAGATCTGTTGAGCCGTACTCAGACTTCCAATACGGAATGGACATTGAGTCAGCAGGGATTCCGAGAGTTGGCGAAGCGATGGGGGAATCCAGTAGTAGATCTTTTTGCCAACAGGGAAAATTCGAAGTGCCGCTATTTTTTCTCATTAAATATCAGGGACAACCCAGCAGCGGTGGATGCATTAGCTCAACCGTGGACGAGCGGTCTGGTTTACGCTTTTCCACCATTGAATCTTATGTCCCTTGTGCTGAAGAAGCTGGCAGAATCCAAGACGACCATGATACTGATTGCACCCGACTGGCCCAAAAGATCATGGTATCCACTTCTGCTCAAAATGAAAACGGAAGGACCCCTTCGTCTACCAGTGAACAATCAAATAATAACATTGCAAGGGAAGAAAATTCAGGACCTGGAGAGATGGAAGATGTCGGCCTGGTTACTGAAGAACTGATCCTCAGGAGACAGGGTCTGTCTGATAAAGTAATTGAAACATTAATTAAGAGTAGAAAGAAAAATACCAGAGCTATCTATCTGAAGTACTGGAAAACGTTTAATTTATGGAAACAGCAATCTCAGTATAGGTCTACAGAGATTGCAACTATTCTTGAATTTTTGCAAGCAGGTATAGACAAAGGTCTAGCCTTGAGCACAATCAAGGTTCAGATTTCAGCACTTTCTGTTTTTTTAGATAAAAAGCTTGCTATTCATCCTTTAATAGTTAGGTTTGTGAAATCTATAGAAAGAAACAGACCAATTAGGGTGAAACCCTTTCCCAAATGGGATCTTTCGGTTGTGTTAAAAGCTCTGACACGGCCTCCCTTCAATTCCATGGATTCTATGGACATTAAGTTATTAACTTTGAAAGCTGTTTTTTTAGTTTCAATTACCACGGCAAGAAGGATCAGTGAGCTGGAGGCTCTGTCTTATAAAGAGCCATATTGCATCATACATGAAGATAGGATTATTTTGAGGACAAGTGCGGAGTTCTTACCTAAAGTAGGTGATATGTTTTGCAGGAAGCAGGAAATAGTGCTTCCTTCATTTTTTCCTAACCCGTCCAATGACAAAGAAAAGGAGTGGCAATCACTGGACGTGAGGAAAACGATCCTAGCATATCTTGATAGAGTTAAATCATTGAGGAAATCGGAGGCTTTGTTTGTTAATTTTACGGGAAAACTGGTGGGCCAGAAAGCCTCAAAAAAGACGCTAGCCAATTGGATAAAACTGTGCATACTGGAAGCTTATAAAGTCATGGATCATCAACCTCCAGACAGTCTCCGGGCACATTCAACCAGAGCAACGGCTACTACCTGGGCTTACAGGGCTGGAGTTTCGCCTCTGGAGATCTGCAGAGCGGCTACCTGGAAGAACCTGGGGACCTTTGCACGTCACTACAGACTGGATCGATTATCTGCTTCAGATCAGGATTTCGGAAGGAAAGTCCTACAAGCAGTTAGCCCACCCTAAGGTTGGTGATGTTAATTTCTTTGTTATCATCTCGAAGTGTACCTGTCCTGGAGTGTTATGGAAAAACCAGGAATTAGCAAACCTGGTAAGACTATTTTTAGTAACACTCCAGGACAGGTGGGGGTAACCCGCCCTCTTCTTCTATTTCTCTGTTCAAAATAATGTGTAAACATAACTGGACGTATAGAAATCGATTATATGATTTAGCAGGAGGGAGGCGGTTAGACCTGTTTTTAGTTTGGTTTCTTGGGTACATACTGCCGGACTCCTGTGGTTACGTTAAAGATATAGAGAGGCTCATGGATGTTTCCTGTTTCCTGGGAGGAGCCAAGTCTCGAAGTGTACCTGTCCTGGAGTGTTACTAAAAATAGTCTTACCAGGTTTGCTAATTCCTGGTTTCAATGCCCCTGTGTCTGTGCAAATAGAGTATTACCAGGTTGTACACATTTTAATATGGAGAATAGATATGGAGGTATTCAATATGGATGACCTGAGGAAGCCTGCCTGCAGAAAGCGTTGTGTAAAGTGCAATAAAATTATTTGTATCTGTGGTATGTGGCCACCTTATATTCTTATTGAGCACCTCCTTTCCACTCTGTTCTCCTTTATATACCTTTTTTTTTTTTTTTTTTTTAGGGCCGGTTCACACGGACGGCAGGCGGCGTTGAGGCGGCCAGGAAGTCGCGTCGTCCTGTGACGTCCCGTTCGGTGGCGGCGGTACAGAGATCGTCGCGATCGGCGTTTCTCGTCCCCGCAGGGGGACATGAAGCCGCGCCGGCTAGCCGTCCCTGGACGTTGCATGCGGCTTCTAGGGACGGCCAAAACGACGCGTTAAATCGGGATTGGAACGGCGCGCTTATGCTATCGACGGTAATCGACGGTAACCGCGCAATGCTAAACGCTCCCATTCACTTGAATGGGAGCGTTTAGCCGATGGGTCCCGAACGCTTGGCGGTAGACGCCGCCTGCCGTCCGTGTGAACCGGCCCTTAAGCAGTCACCATTTCTTATCTTTGGAGTGCTACCTGCTAGATCCTAATGAATTCTTGAGTGGGGACAGGGTCATATTTACCAGAGGACAGCAAAGTATCAACTCCTGTTTGTATTTACACTTTTATTTCATCTACTCTATCGTACTTTTGTTCAGACGACTCAGTTTTTGAGGCCCTTGGCCTTCTCCCCGTTTTTCTTGAAATTAATATGGAATTCAGGAGCTAGCCTATCCAATTTAGTAGCCATAACACATTTTTGGAAGCCAGATCCATTGAAAATAAGAGAGGGATCAGCTGCATTTTTTTAGGAGCCCTGGCTACTGGAGTTTGTTTAGCCCCAGAATGTTATTGTTTTGCATTGATTAGTGTTGTCATTTTCCTGCGTACACTTTATTTGGGCTGATAGCTGTTACGAGCTCGCAAGCTAATGTCCCTGCACAATCTAAGTCCAATTTTAGGCAAGTAATTCTCTGCAGTGGCTGTATAAAATGCATGCAAATCTGGAAAACATATACAAAGACCATAACAACATCTGCTGCGCACCCAAATATGGCTCACTTTTTGCTTATTAACTTTAAAGCACGGATGGAAAACGTAATACAGTATAATCTCATTTATCCGGCACAGTATGGGAATGCCTGGTGGCGGATATGTGTGCTTCCTGCCTGGTTGTTTGAGAAATCAAGCAACCAGCGTTAAGGTGGCCACACACGATACAATAAAATGATCCAATTTTACAGCAATTCGATAAAAACGATTGTATCTCTCGAAAAAATCGAAAGCTTTTTTTTCATTCGACTGAAAAATCCAATCGGAATTCCCGTTTTTTCGATTTAAATCGATCCGGAATGCCAGATATTTCTGTTCAATTTCTCTAAAGATTGTATGGTGTGTGTTAGATTGTAAGTTTATTAATATACACACCCTAGCAATTTTCTCATTGATCATTTTTATCATAATTGGGGAAAAATTGAACATAGGTGTGTGGTACATTGGTCATATTTTTTAATTTGTTACAATCAGTCAGAAAAATTGATTGCAATTCTTAAATTGAACAGATATTTAAAAAATTGTATGGTGTGTGGCCACCTTTAGACATAACCTCAATCTCCCTCCAACGGATTAATTGCACATTGGTGTGCATCGGAAACTGTTTACGATTCCTCCAGCGCAGTCCTTTTCACTTTTTTCAGCTGCTTTGCGGTGTCCTTATACCCCCGGCGTGTCACCTGATCCTCATGGGAGCCAGATGAGGATGCCGGAAAGCAGCTGGGTGCTGAAAAAAGTGAAAATGATGGTGCCATAGAAATCACAAGCCGTTTATGATGCACACCTTAGGAAAGCCCCCCACTGTGTCCCACCTTGCATGGCAGGTAGTTGAGACTGCCAGATGCCTGAGTTCCAGTTACCCGGGACTCTACTGTACGTTATTTAGGACTGAGTCTGCCCAGTCCAGGAGCCAGCTGATTTTAGTTATTTCAGCATCAGTGCCATTTACAGCCATATACCCTGAACAGGGCAGCCATCAGGGGGACAACTGACACTGCAGTGAGGGGTCCAGGGCTTCTGGGGGCCCTGGGCCCGCCCAAATCGCTGGAAGGGCTGCATTAGCTGGCTGCAGGCCTGTGGCTCAC
Organism: Hyperolius riggenbachi; assembly: GCF_040937935.1. Taxonomy (NCBI): domain Eukaryota; kingdom Metazoa; phylum Chordata; class Amphibia; order Anura; family Hyperoliidae; genus Hyperolius; species Hyperolius riggenbachi. Next base: position 245,885,523 of record NC_090648.1, on the reverse strand, counting down.
TAACCAGCACACCGCATTCCAGCACTGAGAGAAGAGTGACATCAGCACTTGAACGCGGGGAGCAGATGAGTGAGCCCGCTACAGCGGACTTTCTATACTGGAGCACCACCTATATCTGGCTACAGGCTTCCTATGCTGGGCCACCACTTATACCTGGCTACCTATAATGGGTCACCACCTATACTGGGGCTGGAACCACCTATACCTAGCTACCTATACTGGGGCACCACCTATACTTGGCTACCTTTACTGAGGGCACCACCTATACCTGGCTACCTTTACTGAGGGAATCACCTGTACCTGGCTACCTATACTGGGGTGCCTATAGCTTATTACCTATACTGGGGGTTACCTGTACCTGGTTATCCTATACTGGTGCGCCACCCATATTAAGCTACCTATACTGGAGGCAACTATACCAGGCTACCTATACCGGGGCACTACCTGTAGTTGAATACATATACTCTGGCACCTGTATCTTGCTGGCCTATACTGGGGCACCAGCTATACTGGGGACATCTACACCAGGCTACCTATACTGGGGCACCACCTATAGCTGGCTACTTAAACTGGGGGCACCTATGCCTGGATACCTATACTGGGGGCAACTATACCTGGCTAGGGCAGGGGGATGGGCTGAGAAAGAAAGGGGACAAGAGGTAACACGGGAATAAAAGAGGCATGGGGAACAGAGGTGGACAAAAGAGGCACAGGAAGAAAAGAGATGAGATGGTAACATGAGGTCACACAGAGGGACACAAAAGAGGCACAAACTGAGGTGAGACAGAGGGGAACAAAAGAGGCACAGGAAGAAAAGAGGGGGACAAAAGAGAACTGATAAAGGATAAGAATGGAACTACAAGTCCCTATCTCATTTGTTAACCGGGGGCTACCTGTATTTTGCTAGTATTTGGCTCCACCCACAACATGCCATGGCCATGCCCACTTTGTGCCCCATAACGCTGAGCATGCCGCTTTCTTCAGTGTCGGAGCCATGCACATTTTTCGCCGCAGCGCACTAAGCGCACGGACACGGGGGTGGGATGGCTCCTGGGCGGGCACAGCAACCAGTGGGTGGGCCCAGGGAGGGGGGGGGAGCAGGCCTGATGTGTGAGGGTAGAAAGGATGCGGAGAGGCACATTTATCCCAGTAGTAGTTTCGGGTGCATGACCAAGGATGCTAAGCGACATCCAGAGTAATATCACAGAGGTAAGGAGGTTGGTCAGCACACCAGCTTCTTCAATAAACGAAGTTTAATCAATCACATGTCAACACGTAAGTTAACAATTTTTTCGGGGCCACAAGGGGTCCCCTTCATCAGAACAGTGCAGACAAACGGTTTGTCTGCACTGTTCTGATGAAGTGGACCCCTTGTGGCCCCAAAACAATTATTAACTTACGTGTTGACATGTGATTGATTAAACTTCGTTTATTGAAGAAGCTGGTGTGCTGACCAACCTCCTTACCTCTCTGATGTGTGAGGGGACCCAAAATTCAAAATTTCTGAAGGCAGCCCTGACCCTAAACAAGTATTCCGATTTGCATGTGCTCACTGAGGCTAGGAGCACACTAGGCAGAATAGACAGCGTTGCTGAAAACGCTAGAGTTTTTGCCCATAATAATAAAGATCTTACCAGTCCGATCAGATTAATGAAATTGATCACCTTAAAGGACCACTATCGCCAAAAAAGTAGGCAGTTAAAATCTGACAGAACCGACAGGTTTAGTGTCCGTTTCCACTAGGAGAGGTGCGATGCGGCTATAAAGCCGCATCACACCGCGGGTGTCCTGAAACACATGTACCGCAATGGAAGAGTTCCCACTGCGTGCATGTTGTGCGGAGCGATCGAAGAATCTGCAGCATGCTGCAGATTCTCGCACGGCCGCATCCGCCCGCAGCCGCGTCCCATCTCATCCATTGGCTTCCGCATCGGGAGATGCGGAAGTGATGCGGCGGAAGTGATGCGATGCGGCTACGTAGCTGCATTCCCATCACTTAGCTGTGGAGACCGGCCCTTATGGTGGCCATACATGGTACAATTTTTTCATACAATCTTACCATTTCAATGTAGTATAATGGAAAATTAAGTGAATATACTGAAAGGATAATTTAGGCAGTTACCTTATATTACATAGAAATGGTAAGATTGGATGAAAAAATGGTACCATGTATGGCCACCATTAGACTAGTCCATTTTTTCATTGGGGATTCTCTTTTCTTTGATTTCAACAGCATTTCCTAAACAGCAGTTTATCTGCCAAAAATGGTAAGATACCAGCCGGCCTCCCTACTCACTTGCACACTATTTTGTCAGTTAGAATTTGCAACCGCTGTTCAGGAAATGCTGTTGAAAACAAAGAAAACCCTGAGAATCCACCATGAGGAGATGGACTGGCCCAAAACCTGTCGAACTGCCTACCTTTTTCGCGATAGCTGTCCTTTAAGGGAGGCTTTTCTATTTGGTGTGGCACAGCACATGCTTTATATTTATTAAATGACAAAATTTGGAGGTCTCTTTTAGTAAACTCTCAAACCAGGTTTTCAATTTGGTTACTTCAAACATGTGGAAGACTGATGTAATAAAACCAACGTTCTTTCCTTATTCCTTTTGATTAATTTTTTTCCTGATTACTGGACCAGTATGTTGCTTCTGGCAAAATCTAGAAAAGTCTATGTAGATGGGTCCTGGAATCCTATCTGTACACACAAGACTTGTGGCGAAATGTTTACTTGCTCAATCAATTTCCTCGCTGGCCTCATCTGAGTATTCTTTAACGCAGAACTATGGTACATTTATTACTGCTCTGTATTCTAAATGCCTGTTTGAATATTAAACAATGTTATTTAATTAACTTAAACACACAAAGATCCTGTGTATACCTATAACACAATTTAACTGTATGTAAATTGATCTTCAGGTATGAAAACTGATCCTAAAAACTTTTTTTCTTTTCCTCTGTCCCCCCAAGTGTTAAATGTCCCCTCCCCTCCCTTTGTGCCTGCACTCTGTATAATCTTAGCTGTCATGTGACTTTTGGCCTTGTCCGCCGTCTACCCCGTGCCTACTTTTACCGGCAGTGCTTGTGGCATTTAGTGTGGCACCAGGAGCCCGTGTGGGTGATGATCTCAGTAACAGTGACACTGGGTTCGACAGCGGATGAGGCCAGGAGGTTTAAATTTAAAGGGAACCTGTACTGAGTAAAATTATTTAAAATAAACACATGAAATAACTTCAAATGAACATTACATAGTTGCCTTGCCATCAGTTCCTCTCAGAAGCTCACAATTTTCTTCTAACAGTGATCCCTTCCAGTTCTGACAACATTTTGTCAGAACTGAAATATATCAGTTGCTGTCAGTTTCAGCTGAGGAGAACTGATGCGTCCATGTTTCCCTATGGCTCAAGTGGGCGATGCTACAGTTTAACAGTGTGCTGACCAGAAAGCTGTTATGGTGTAATGGCCATTTTCCAAATGGAGGACGGAGAATTCCATTGATCACAGTGGACAATCAGGAAGGAAGAGATTGAGGAGTAGACTACACGGGAGGTAAGTATGACTTGTGTATGTTTATTTTGACTTTTTATTTTCAGTTCAGGTTTTCTTTAATTATACTTGTTCATCTTAATATATTGTTTATGCTTATCACTACTTAGAAATATCAGTAGTTATCAGACCTGGAGCTATGTTGTGTGCCATGTTTGCAGGAGGGGTTCTTAGCCTTCTACAGGCATGTGTGGCTTTGTCTCCTTCACTTGACTGATTGCATGTTTGTTCCCCTCCGGCCTTTATCATCTGCTAACCTAGAACATTACGCTGTGCTATAGCTGCACAAACGGGCAAGATTCTTTTTTTTTTTTTTTTTCATTGCCTGAAACAGATGTTCTTGATCACCTTGTGTGCTTATCTAGCATGAATACAGGTGCCCCTCAATTACTCTAGCATTCCTCACAGTGTTCCTTTTTGTTAAATAACACTTTATGATTTTTTTTTTCTTTTTTTTTTTTTGTCATACTATTTTTTATTTTCAACAAGTCAAAAAACTTCCAGTGTACATCATATACTTTTCACGGTATAAGTAATTGAACAGGTTGTACATTTGTTGAGAAAATATATGTAACAATTAAACATTGCTTAAAGAAGTGAAGGAGGATCCATCAGGAGCAGAGGAAAGCTATTCTCGAAAGGATCTAAAGAAAATGTTCTTTCTAGAGGGTCCAGGAAGGTTCTGTGGTCTTTAAGATAGGCTATTAATCCTGGGGTACTGTTTTGCTGGGTATAATAGATACCGTGGTTTTCACTCTTACAGGTTTTATCATCTATGTCGGATCCTGTAATCAGGAGCATCAAACTTATTCTTAGTAACTTGACCTACTATGGGATGTAGGCCTAACTATAGTGAGAGAGAAAGGGAGGAAAGAAAGAGAAGAGAGCAATTCCTACTGTCTTATGTAAGTATAGGTCGTCCTAGGTTACCTGTAGTTATTTTGGAAAGCTGTATTAGGTGTCGGAGTTATGTTATGCCGGGGTCTAAACATCAATATTTAAGGTGGGAGGGATGTCTCTCTATGTAGTTTATAGTCAATATAAGGGTTCGTTAAAAATAGGTTCTGGTAGTCAAGGGGGTTGGTAAACAGGCGAGGAATAGGGCCATGAGTCCCAGATTCTGTGGAAGCTATTTTCTGCGTCTCTTAGTGAAGCGGTCAGTTGTTCCATAGATCTGGTCCAGTTGACTTTCAGGATAACTTCAGAGATATCTGGTGGAGCTATGTTTTTCCATGCTGAAGCTATGGTGATTCTAGTGGCCGTAAGTATATGATTGACTAGCCGGTTTGTGTGTTTTCTCCCTTTCGTGAATGGCTTGCCTAATAACATGTGAAGGGGGTTGAGCGGGACTTGTGTGCCAGTAGTGGAAGCAATGAGACCTTGGACCTTGGTCCATAGAGGAGTGAGCATGGGACAATACCAGAAGATGTGCTCCAGGGTGCCCTTTTCATTACAGCCCCTCCAGCAGAGATCTGAAGTGCCCGGGTAAATCTTTGATAGTCTTTCCGGGGTGAGATACCATCGAAAGATGATTTTATATATGTTCTCTCTGATTTGGATACACATGGAAGAATGTTTGGCATTTTCCCATATCTCGTACCAGTCTTCTATGGAAACAGAGAAGGGAAGTACATTTGACCATTTGGTCATATAGGGATGGTCTGGGATGGAGGAGCCTGACTTAGTGAGGAGTAGTCCATAAATCTGTGAAATCAGGCCCTTTTGGTGTCCCTTGTGATTACATAGTTGTTCAAAGGGTGATGGAGTAAAGGGTGAAGGTAATTTGGGGATGAGCGAATGAATAAAGTGGGTAATTTGATTAAGTTCTAAGATTAGTTTAGTAGTAAGAGGGGTTTTTTCTTCTATCTCTGATTTAGTGTGGACCTTACCTGAGAGGGGGTGTATCCAGTTCCTCAGGTTGAAAAAACCTAAATTAAACCATGTAGACATAAATGATTCAGATAGACCTGGTTGAAAGTGAGGGTTTCCCAGTATCGGGAGCAGCGGTGAAGGAGAGGATCTCAACTTGGCCATGTTAGCGGTTAATCGCCATATGTGAAGCGTAAATTTGATCGTTGGGAGAATTTGTTGTGTGGGGATTTTAATTGGTTGGTGAGACCATATTAAGGATGCTAGTGAGACAGGGAGCATGCTGGTTGCCTCAATTAGGCCCCATTTTGTGTAAACCCTTAAGCTAGACCATTCCCCCAGCTGACGAAGATGTGCTGCGTAGTAGTAATATCGCAGATTTGGGAGTCCAAGACCACCTTGTTCCCTAGAGGAGAGAAGTATATTCTTATGTACTCTTGGTCTCTTATGATTCCATACAAATTGTAAGAAAGCTGATTGGAGGGTCGCCAGTTGGGAGGATGGGACCAGTACCGGGAGGGTTTCGAATAAGTATAGTAGGCGTGGTAAAACGTTCATTTTTAAAGCGTATATTCGGCCCAGCCATGAAATCTTATATGCTGTCCACTTGTGTAAATCTTGTAGAATTTTTTGGATAAGGGTCGGGAAGTTACTTTTATATAGAGTATTATAAGTGGATGTAAGTTGAATTCCCAGATATTTTATGGAATGGGACTGCCATTTATAGGGGAAGTGTGTTTTTAAAGAGGCTAATATATTGGGAGGGATTTTTATGGGCAAGGCTTCTGTTTTATCTTGGTTTAGTTTAAACCCAGATATAGATTCGTATATATTCAGAGTGTTATGTAGAGCTGGGAGTGATATCAGGGGTTCCAAGATGGTAAGTAGAATGTCATCTGCGAATAACGATACTTTATATTCATGTTTGCCATGAAAAACTCCTTTTATATTATTGTTTTGTCGAATCGCTGCTGCTAAGGGTTCGATGCTCAAGGCGAAGAGAAGTGGAGATAAGGGGCAGCCTTGTCTTGTACCATTATGGATTTGGAAAGGAGTAGGGGAGGCGAAGGGAAGTTTAATTGAGGCTGATGGGGTAGAATATAAGAATCTGATTATATGTAGGAAAGAACCTACAAAGCCTTGATGTTCTAGCACCTGGAAAAGAAAGGGCCAGTATAGTCTGTCAAAGGCCTTCTCTGCATCCAAACTTAGAAGCAGAGAAGGCCTTCCCATCTTGTTCATCAATGATATTAGATTTATGGCTCTGCGCGTGTTATCTCCTGCTTGTCGATTTAATATAAAGCCTACCTGATCGTTATTGATAAGCCTGGGTAGAATAGGGTTAAGGCGGTTAGCTATTGTTTTCGTAATAATTTTTAAATCTGAGTTAAGGAGAGATATGGGACGATAGCTCTGAGGTAATTGGGGGTCTTTCCCTTCCTTGGGGATGACAGTAATTAGTGAGTTTAAGAGGGAATTAGGTGGGTTGTCCCCGTTCATGATTTTGTTAGCTAAAGTCACCAAGTGTGGAATGAGAATTGACTGGAAATGCTTATAGTATGAGTAGGGCAGGCCGTCTGGACCAGGGGATTTAGATGAGGGTAGCTTTTTGAGAACCTCTAGCATTTCAGCTGAGGTTATTGGTGAATTTAGAGTCCGTTGTTCCTCTTCAGATAGCTTGGGGAGGTTTAGTTGTTCTAAGAAGAGGGATACTTTTTCCGAGTATTGTGGATTAGAGGTAGGGTCTGGGAGATTGTAGAGTTGTTCATAGAAGGAGGTAAATATATTGGCTATTTTGGTAGGATCATACTGAGTGACACCATGGATGTCCTTCATTGAGTATATTGTCTGTTGAGTGCTCTGTGGATTAAGTTTTTTAGCCAGTATGGTATGTGGTTTGTTACCTCTTTCGAAGAACAGCTGTCTGGTCCATTTTAAACTTTTTTCAAGCTGGGAGGATTGGAGAGTGCGTATGTCCAGTTTAAGTTGTTGGATGGTTAAGAAGTGGTCGTGCGTTGGGTGGCTTTTGTAGGTGCGAAATGCTTTGATAAGAGAATTATTGAGTTCTAGCAGTTTTTTTGTAGTATGATGTTTTTTCCTAGAACCCTGCGCTATAAAGTAACCCCTTATGAAGGCCTTGTGGGATTCCCACATTAAGCCAAAGGATGTAACTGAGTCTATATTTGTTGTAAAAAAGGATTGTAATTCTTCTAAACAGTTAGTAATGAGTGCTTTATCTTTTAATAAGGATTCATTTAGCCTCCAGTGTAGTGGTTTATGTGGGTTAGCTAGCCAATCAAGATCTAATATGACTGCGTGGTGGTCCGACCATGCCGTAGGGGATATGGTAGAATCGTTTAAGGAAGGAAGGAGTTGAGCTTTGGCGAAGAAGTAATCGATACGTGAGTGGGAGGCGTGGGGGGGAGAGAAGAATGTATATTCTACTGCTGTAGGGTTGGCTACCCTCCAAAGATCTATCATCCCGAATTTTCGGAGTAACATTCGAAACTTACGGGAATTACGCTCATGAGAAGAGGAGGTGGATGATGAGACTGGTTTGCTTCTGTCTTTAGTAGAGGAGAAGGCCAAGTTGAAATCCCCTCCTAGAATAATCGTCCCTTTTGCATTTTTTTGGAGTTTGGAGAGGAAAGATGACAAGAAAGAAATCTGTTGCGTATTGGGGACATATACGTTAGCCAGTGTGATTAGCTTACCAGCTAGGGAACCCAGAATTATTAGGAAGTGTCCCTTATCATCTTTTATAATTTTATCTATTTGGATAGGAAGGCCTTTTTTGCATAATATGGCTACCCCTGCACGTTTTTGAGGGCCCGAAGCAAGATATACATCGGGATAGTATCTATTGTGGAGGCGTACGGAGTCCCGAGAGGTCAAGTGGGTCTCTTGAAGTAGGACCAGATCTGCATCAAGTCTCCGCAGGTCTCTCAACAGAGACATCCTTTTCTGTGGGATGTTTAGACCCTTGGCATTTAAAGAGTATAGTTTAACCATTATCTGAAATAAAAAAGTGATCGTGTAGGAATTTGGTAACCCTTTGATATAGAGGATAAGCACAGTAGGTGAGAGCAGAGAGAGAGAAGAAGATAGTGAAAGGATCTATAGGAGGTAACGGTCTAAGCATACAATGTAACATTTTTAGAATAATTTTGTATGTGTAACGGCCACTGTTAAAGAAGTGGCAACAGAGAAAGACAACTGAAAACAGTTGTATGAGAGCAAGTTGTCGGGGAGTGACTGGTCCTCGGAGGGGCCAGCCAGTCTTCCGAGCAACTTTCCGGAGGTACATGTGGGTGACCAGGGCTAGCCCCTTGAAGCCCAGAGTCCGCCATTTTAGTAAATATAGATATAGGAGATCAGGGTTTAACCTAAAACATCAGCAATAGTCTGTAATCAATTTAACAAGAAGAGACCCTGGATAGTAAGAGAGTTATACTTAGGCGATTAGATTTCTGGTAGAAACAGCTCAGCTTGGTAAAGCTTCCATGTCTTCTGTCGCGCCTGGATAAGTTAGGCTGCGTGCTGAAGCTCTAGACCACTCAGCCACATGGCGTATCTTTCTTGGCGGAGATCTTGCATAGGGTGGGGAGGCCTGTTGTGTGGAAAGCGTCGAGGGTAGACGGAGGCCCAGTTGTTTCAAAAAGAAGGGGGCATCGTCTAGGTCGGTGAGTGTAAACGAGACCCCTTGCCTGGTAACTCGGAGTCGAAATGGGAAGCCCCAAGTGTATGCTATCTTTGCGTCAGATAGTAGCTGTGTAATTGGCTTGAAGGCCCTTCTTTTTGCCAGGGTAATCAGAGATAAATCATTGTATATAGAAAGATCGTCTCCTTTAAAAGATATTTTGGGGGCGTTTCGTATAGCACGCATTATTGCTTCCTTAGCCTCATAGTAATGGAGTCTGATTATTACATCTTTGGGCTGACGTGTATTTGTCTTTCTCTCTCCTAATGATCGATGCGCTCGGTCCATTCTCCAAAACTCATCCGGCTGATCAGGCACAATGGATTTATACAGTTCCATGAGATGCGGGATTAGTAAGTCATTTGTAACAGATGCTGACATGCCCTTGATTCTAATGTTCTGTCTCCTCTCCCTATTCTCATTGTCCTCCTGGGCAATTGTAATTGCTTTCAAATCATTCTGCATGATGTGCTGTTCGTCCTCCATATCCCGCTGTTTAAGTGTCAGTGCATCCATTTTCCCTTCTATAGAGCTAGTGCGATCCCCCAGAGCTGTGACTTCCCCTTTAAGATCTTTCAGGGCTGAGAGGATTACCTGTTGCAGGGAGTCATGGAGGGACCTGTAATGCCTGTCCAGGGTCGCCTCCAGTGTAGCTGTGGTCAGCGGCATCTCTGCTCTGGGCACCTCTTCTCCGTGGTGTGGGGATGAGTCATGCTGTGGCTGCTGCACAGGCTGCGAGGAGCCGGAGGAGGCAGCGTGGTCGGCGCCATCTTGGGTGGAGGAGGGTCGGACAAAGCGATCCATAGAGCCTGCTTGTGGGGCCGTTCTGGGTGCGGACTTGGCAGCCATCCGGATGGGTGAGTCCTCGGGTGCTGATCTCCGTGGTCGCCGCTCGTTAGGAGCGTAGCTGTAGCTGATTGCGGCGGAATCTGTGCGGGCACTGAGCGGAGCTCTGTCCTCAAGCGGCCATCTCGGGCTCACCGCGCATGCGCCTCTGATTTTTTTTTTCTTTTTAATGGCACAAGATTTAGTTCAGCCACTAGTATTTATTTAGGCACTACTTCCCCCCCCCCCCCCCCCCTCATAAGCAGTTTAATTAATAATGCAGGTTAGTTTACCAATAAGCAGTGTAGTGTTCACATTTTTTAAGCTGAAAAAAGTCACTGTAGGGTCGACTGAACAGAATGCAGTTTAGCAGAATTAATTAGGTAAATCACTTTACATACATATATCAACAGTATATTTAGGGCTTTGCCTGTAGTGTGATTTGCAGGAAATGTTTATATACTTTGTATGCTCTTTGGTTCAACACCAGTTATTACCATAGTATGGGAGTCTTCTCTATGGAGGAGACCCCAAATGCTCCCCCGCAAGACGACCACCACTGCATGTTTCTACCCACTGTTCCTTTGCCGGTGCCATTGGCCCTGTCAGTCCCCGCAGCTCCTCTACTCCTGGCAGCTCAGCTGTGCACTCCCAGCGCCACTGCTATTACCTGTGTCCGTGGTGCAGACAGTATCATGGACATCCACCACTTCTTGCTGCCACTCTGTCATTCTGGAATTCAGGCAGCCTCAGCAAAACATCTTTGAAGCTCCTGCAGGGTTTCCCCATTGGTCCACCTCCAAGGAGGTGGAGGGTATAGGAAATTATCCTCAGGAGGATGCTGTCTGTATTCCAGAGCAACAGAGTCCCGGGAGATGTCTCTGGGTGGCAGATGTTTGGGATGGATGCCGGTGTGGTGAACATTTTTCAAACTCTATAATATTTTGCAACCGGTTGCAATAATTTATACTTATAGCTATCAGAATCTGCAACCTAACCATTGATTTCAATGTATTTTTATCAGAAAATGCAACCCAACCTAACCCTATTCTCACACTGAACCCTCCTCTACTGGGTAACTAATAACCCCCCCTTGAAGGGAAGTAATACCCCCACCTTGGTTGGCAACTAATAACCCCCCCCCCCCTGGATTGGAGGGAAGTAATACTCCCCTCCCCCCACCTTGGTGGGCAACTAATAACCCCCCTGGAGGGAACTAAACACCGTCAGTTGCAAATAATGACAGCCGGGAAATGTGAAAGAAGGTGGGGCATGCGCAGTTAAGCATTTATCCCTTGAAGTTGCAAAATGTTATAGGTTGCAATATTTTTCATTACACTGGCACTGCAGGGCTAGTAGCAACAGGGCCTGAGGTGCCTAGCTGAGCTGCCAGGAGAAGAGGTACTTTGTGGGCCGATGCAGCAGCAGTAATTCGGAGGGGAGCATCGGCCAGGAGATGGTGCCCCAAGCAAGAAAAAGGAAGACAAAAGAAAGAAGTAACAGATAATGAAGAATAGAAGATTCCCCCCCCCCCCCCCATTTTAATAAAGTGAAACTTTAGTTTATACACTAAATGGCTACAGGATCAAAAGTGACCCTCTATATTTATTTACCTGGAAGGGAACAGACATCTTGGGGGCCACTTATCAAAGGGTCTCCAAGATTCCAACATAAGCCACCCCCCCAAATGAAAATAAACCTATACCCACACAGGTGGGGGTAGTTACCAGCTGGTGGGGATGAGCTCCTTGTCCATGATATGGATTAGGACTTGTAGGAGAGGGGGAGGCTTGGTGGCTCCTCTTACAGAGCCCCCCCCCCCCATGTGGGCATGTATGGTTAAGCCACATGCAGGTTGTCTAAGCCATGTTGGCTATACCAGTCAGCATGGGTGAGAATTGGTTAAAGCAAATCTGAAGCTAAGGGAAAAAAAGATTTTATACATACTATGCAAAAGGAAGGCTCTGGATATCATAGAGCAGGCATGGGCAAACTTGGCCCTCCAGCTGTTAAGAAACTACAAGTCCCACAATGCATTGCAGGAGTCTTGTCACAGTCATGACTCATAAAGGCAAATGCATTGTGGGACTTGTAGTTCCGTAACAGCTGGAGGGCCGAGTTTGCCCATGCCTGTCATAGAGCCTTCCTTGTCTTCACTCTGTCCAATTGTTCCTGCTCTGTCCCCGGGGGATGCTACCCGTTATTATTATTATTTATTGTATTTATAAAGCGCCAACATATTACGCAGCGCTGCAGGGACCTTTCACACTGGGGCAGTGCGGTAAATTTACTGTACCCTACCGCAGCCTAATGTTAGTCTATGGGATAGCTCATACTAGCCATGTTGCAGTATGCTGTGCCCTAGCTAATGCGCGCCCATACTTGCGTTACCCTGCGACTATCTGCGTCAGACCAGAAGTCATGTAAGTCTATGGCAACGCACATGTATTTAAAAAAACCTGCCACAGGTTTTTGCATTGCACATGCGTGGAAGCGTATTTTAGCAATATGCTTCCGCGCACGTCATAAGCGTCTTTCTGCTTGGCCGGATGCCAGACGGGGATTACCGCTTACTAGTGCCTGTTTTTGGCTGGTAGTCTGAAGCCGGTCTTGAGCTCTTTGGCAGTGCTTGTGTAGCCTTCGGAAGTACTCGCGTTCTTCAGTATTTGCAAAGAGGAGCGCATCCATAGTGTGCATGTATAAGCTTGAACTTGTGTATGCACAGTATGGATGTGCAGTACGAGCAGTAAAATATTTGATATGGTTAGTGGGCATTGCAAAGTCACTAAAAAACATTGCAATTCACTACACATTGATATCTGCTAATTTGTGATGGGCAGCATCTGCTTCGGCATTAAATTGCTGATAATTATCTCACTGTATGTTATCATATTGTCCTCACAAAACTGGTAAGCAATATTTGTCTTCTCAATAGGCCATGTGCAGCTGGTGGCCCATTGTATTGGAGCGTTTTGTGAAGATGAATTGCACAGCTCCACAAGGATGCTGCACACAGGACAAATGAACCTATAAATATTTTACAGAGAACGGTGGTTAAGCAGTATAATGCAGTCATTGCTGTGCATTCCAGAACCCTCTACTTTTGTATCCATAGATTTTCTGTAGACAGCAGTTCGAGTACTATTTAATTTCGTGGAAAGCCAGAGGCTCTAAATAGATTGATTCTTAAAAGTATATTACAGATTAATAACATTTAACAGGAATCCTTTCATGCAATTGATTTGAAATAATTATTTTACAGTCATTGCAGCTGTACCTTTATAACATGCAAGTATGCATTAATTTGCTTTCTTAATTGGTAATTTGTATTTTCTATATAACCCTTCACTCGCCCCTGATCACAAACTATTGGGCCCTAATGTACTACATAGTGCAGTAAAATGCATGTTTCTTTCTGCACACCAGCTTCATGGAAGTTCTGCACATTAATGTAATGTAAATTACTTTTTCACCGACCTTCACATTTATTTGTATTTTATCTTGAAGTAAAATGCATGCCAGTGCTTAGAGCGTTGAGTAGCCCTTATCAATTTCAAACAATATTTATGAATGACTCTTCTGTGCCAGATACCTTTTATCACCCACAAGAATTACATTTGTTTGCTTAGTACACATTTAAAGTAACCCCCTTCCTCTCCCACAGACATAAAAAGAAAGGACAGTACACTACTTAACTACTCTCAAAAATACAGGGAATCCTACCACCCCTCTCCCCCCCCCCCATACATACATACATACATACATACATACATACATACATACATACATACATACATACATACATACATACATACATACATACACACCCTGATAACATACTGATGAACATATTTTCAAAGCCTTTTCTGGACATTACAGAACACCCAATTTACAAAAAAATGGTTATTTAAAAAATATAAGTAAATTAAAAAAAAAATATAAAATTACACTACGTTTTTCTCCCTGGCGGACTCAAAGCGATTGAGTTGCAGCCACTAGGGCACGCTCAGTAGGCTGTTGCAGTGTTAGGGAGATGTAGCCCAAGAACTCCTTACTGAATAGGTGCTAGCTTACTGAACAGGGAGATTTGAACCCAGGTCGCCTGTGTCAGTGACAGAGTCCTTAAAGGAGTTGTCAGGCAATCTTAAATAAAATAAACGCTACTTACCAGGGGCTTCCTCCAGCCCCAAGCTCCCAGGACCTCCCTCGCCGCTTCTCTGCAAGCAGCCGTTTGCCGGAGCTCTGACCCGGTCCCCGGCGATGCCGTCAGAGCGACCTACAGGTCGCTCTGTACTGCGCCTGCGCGATCGGCGCTGTCAATCACCGCCACGTGGACTGGAGCGGACTGCGCAGAGATGCGGCGAGGGAGGTCCTGGGAGCTTGGGGCTGGAGGAAGCCCCCGGTAAGTAGCGTTTATTTTATTTAAAATTGCCTGACAACTCCTTTAAAGGACCACTGTCGTGAAAATCTTAACATTTAAGTTATATGTAAATGTATGGGTTCTCCCCAGAATTTTTTTCCAGACGGGTGCCATGAAAAAGTAGCCGGGTGGGGTGAGATGAGGGAATGCAGGGCCAGTGCTTCTGTGTACAACTCTGCATACAGCATAGGAGGATGTGAGCCGATGACAGCCGGGTGCTAACTAAAACTAGCCAGGTGAAGCACCCGGTTAAAAGAGCCTGGGGAGAACATTGCGTATACAGTACAGATAAGTTCGTTTCTTCCAGAGTAAAATGAGCCATACATTTTTTTTTTCTCTTCTATGTTGCTGTCACAGTAAGTAGTAGAAATCTGACAGAACCGACAGGTTTTGCACTAGCCCATCTCCTCATAGGGGTTTCTCAGGGTTTTCTGTATTTTGAAAAGCACATAGTGAATGGCAGTTGCTCCATCCAATTGCCAAAAATGGGCAGTGAGCGGTCAGGCTGGCCAGCATCTTTATATAAACGTTTTTCAAGGAGTTTCTTAATAAAGAATAAAGTCCATGCTGAGAATCCTCCATGAGATGGACTAGTCCAAATCATGTCAGATGTCTACTACCTACTGTAAGTTACAGCAACAAAGGATAAAAGTAATTCATGGCTCATTTTACCTTGGAAGAAACCTGTTTCTTATTTGTATGCGTTTTACATATATTTTAAAGGAATACTGTAGGGGGTCGGGGGAAAATGAGTTGAACTTACCCAGGGCTTCTAATGTGCCCACGCAGCCACTCCCCAATGCTCCGGCCCCGCCTCCGGTTTACTTCTGGAATTTCAGACTTTAAAGTCTGAAAACAACTGCGCCTGCGTTGCCGTGTCCTCACTCCCGCTGATGTTACCAGGAGCGTACTGCGCAAGCCCAGTATGGTCTGTGCCTGCACAGTACGCTCTTGGTGACATCAGTAGGAGCGAGGACACGGCAACGCAGGCACAGTGGTTTTTCAGACTTTAAAGTCTGAAATTCCAGAAATGAACAAGAGGCGGGGCAGAGCATTGGTGAGTGGCTGCGTGGGCACAGGACGTCTGCGGGGGACCAGTAGAAGCCCCGGGTAAGTTCAACTCATTTTCCTCCGACACCCCTACAGTATTCCTTTAAATGTTTAAGATTTTCGCTACAGTGGTCATTTTGAGTGTAATCCCTGCAACACATTTAAATTTTTTTTTTTTTTTTTTTTTTTTTTTTTTAATTTATTTATGCAGTTGAGTTACATCATCTCTTTTAACAACACTCATTTAATGTTGGGGAAGTGAGAACAGTTGCTGTAGTTTTGAAAGTAAAATGTCTGATTCTTGTCTGATAAAGGCTTTCAGGTGTTCAACACTTTGGGGTCTCACTTGCTGTTTGTAGGTTTTTAAGGGCCCTTCCACACAGAGGCCATTGCGTTGCAACGAACAGTATCTCTTCATCGCAGCCGCAATGCAATGCTATTTCTATGGGGCTTTCACATAGTGTGGCTGGTTCCGATGCAGTAAAGCGCAGCATGCTGTGCATTAATTAGGTAAAAAAACACGTTTACAATAGCAGTGGTATTTTCATCGTGCTTTATGCCTCACTGTGTGGTTTCACCGCAGTGGTAACACATGGTGCGACTTTTTAGGCTACATTGCAATGTGATCTAATTGCAATGCAATGGAGTCAATGTAAAAGGGCCCTAAGCCAGTGCAGTCATTACTACCAGTGCAGTCATTACTATCATATCTGCTTTTAATGCAGTGCCAACTGAGCAGCCAAAGATTATGGGCAGCCTTTATTGACTTTTGGCTGTAATTTGTGACCAGCCCAAGGAAAGGTCTGATGTCTGCATAGATGTCCCTCTGCTTCATGGGGGCTGTGTTTTTGTATTCTCCATTTTCAGAAAATGACAGGATTCTAAGTAACCTTTTACCATTTCCTTCAGACACGAAATGGTTTTCTCTACATTTTTGGATTCCGTGATGATAATTACATTTACACTACAACATCTATCAATGTCTTTTTGAAATGGCATAAGGTACAAACATAAAAATATGGCTTCAGAAAAACTTAGACAAGCTTGTACAATGCAAATGGCAGTGCAGTTTCAGGAGACCAATGGTCCTTTGTGAGGGTAGGTGCTGTTAACTAAATAAAGATGCAACGCATACATGGAATGCATACAGTTCAGGATAAAAAAGACAACCGTTCCAAAAGAGGAACAGAAGGCACTGTAGACTGGCATGATGTCCGAGTATAGACCTATAAATTTGGGCTGCTTTCTTTCATACATATTTATGCTACTTATAAAATGTCCTATACTCCTGGATCATTAGGCTTTTGGGATATTGTAGTTATAATTTGTTGTTTAACATAAAAGCACGGACTACTGTGTGACATTCATGTGCCCATAGGTTTCTGTCACAATATGTGGTATTCTGGGGTTCTATGACGTGCTTGTGGTCATTCAGCTGCTGGGTGACATGAGCTTCTTGAGCCACAGCAGTGATCACTAGAGCTATGCGTGATTGCTGCATTCACTCAAGTTGCTTGTGACACTGCTGTAGGCATTCAAGCTTCTTATGACATTCAGTTGAGCTGCTTGTGAGAATTAGAATTGTACTTCTTTGCTAGAGCTGCCACTGTGCACCCCATGTTGCTTATTGCTGGTTCACACTTGTTTTGAAAAGCTCTTGCTATGTAGTACTATGTGTGTGTTCTCACTTGAGCAATGTAATTTTATAAAAATCGCCCATAGAATTGCATTAGCTTTTCAAATCACTAGTGCTAAAAAAGCTCTTGCCGTGGGAACCAGGCCTTAAAGAGGAACTTCAGCCTAAACAAACATACTGTCATTAAGTTACATTAGTTATGTTAATTAAAATAGGTAATATAATATCTTTCCCACCCTGTTTTAAAAGAACAGGCAAATGTTTGATTTCATGAGGGCAGCCATCTTTTTTGGTTGAAAGGAGGTGACAGGGAGCATGAGACACAGTTCCAACTGTCCTGTGTCCTGATCACCCCTCCCAGTTGCAAGGCAATGTGAATAAAAACATAGGAAATCCCATCATGCTTTGCACAGCATCAGGAAAAAAAGCCTGGTCAGTTTTCTTTGATGGGTGGAGTTTACCTAAAAATGCAGCTAAAAACGATGCTTTGGTAAGAAAATAAAGTTCTGATGCTGTGAAACTGTTAAAGAAACACCAAGCCTTTTCAGTTCTGCTGAGTAGATTTTTAGTCCGGAGGTTGACTTTAATGTGGCCTTATGGCTGCATTTAGGAAAGTGAAATTGGCTAGGTGCTTGTGAAAAGGGGTGTTTGTGAATCAGTGAAAGAAATCTTTAATTCCAAATAGAGAATATATGCAGTATGAGCACATATCCTTCCTCATTTTGGTATTACACGTGCCAGCAAAACAAATAATGCATGTTAGAGCTTGGCTGATGCTGTATTTACCTATGAAAATTGAAGATTGGTCTGTTTTTGATTTTGAATGTTGAAGATTGTTCTGTTTTTGAAGAGGGATACTCTTATACGGCGAGTATATCCCAAACTCTATATTTTAACTGGAAAAGTTAGAGGGTTGTCTTATATGCCGGAATATATGGTAATTTATAGACAGTTACTCTGGTATAAGATAGACTATACAGAAGTGATCTCATGTCAGACTGCTTGATTCTTTCTTCCATCGATTTTGGTACTTTATGAATAAATGGGAACATTACAATATTACAAGCAATGTTGAGCATTGCAAAATGCTGTCACCTGTGGATCTTGTAAAACAGGCCCTTATAGTAAACCTGTCATATATCTTTTGTAAAATGTCTTCACAATCAGTTTCTACTTTCTCAGGTGGGAGTCCTGACTCCCCCAAACCTTCCACAGCTGACCATTGGGATTCCATAGGTCTAAAGCAATAAGCAAGTTTTCCTCTCAGTGGAGTCTACTGCGGGTAGGTTTGCTTTAAGTGCACCCCAGCTGGTTCAGGTTTCTGGTTAAATGACAGGAAGCTTTTTGTAAATATTGAACAAATCCACAAAATGGTCACTTCTGTTGTGGTCACTGAAGTGCACCAAATTATTTACTGAGAAAATGGCAGTCACACAGGGACCTGCGGTGTGTCACAGACCTTTAGCTGTGAATGAGGGGGCCAGATGTGCTGCTTTCTCCTTGTACTGACTGATGTTTGAGGCAGCCTGTCAGGTCAAGCAGCAGCATGCTGGAGGTGCACACTAATAAGAGGAAGGTGTGCATGAAGCAGACAGCACGGCACAGCATGGGATTGCTTGGTGGCGGAAGATGCTAAGAGATTTGTTTCAAGCACCGTATGTGTGCAAAACTTGACACTGCTGCATTATTTGCAGACCGGGACGTTTATTAGCTGCTTTATATTCCACTTTATATATCTTTTGGTTTATTTTTGCGTTTTATTTCAACTGAAATTATTTTTGTTTTTATTTTTGCACAGAAAAGCATTTTGTTTTCAAATATTTTAAGTGCTGAAACTATTACATTGTATTGAATACATTCTTTTTGTGTGGCAGCTTTGCCTGATCCAGTCTACTCATGCAGTGTGCGTTGCCTTCTTTCCTGAAGGTTGCCTTTAAGCCTTCTAAAGAATTTGGGGAAGCATATCTGAGAAGGTATGATCTTTCTTTTCTGCGTTGCTTGAGCTCACAGGAGCAGGATACAATGAGCTCCAGCAATGAAACCTGTTGGTTTTATATATGAGGAGCAGCTGGCTTCTTGTATTGCTAACTAGCGATGATTCAGGTCTTTCACATCGTAAAGGAACTGGTCTCACCTTCAAGGCGCAGGGCAGCTTCAGCACACAAAGGTAGGAGCTTCCAAAAGTATCTAATGCTTCAGTGTTTTGTGCCTGTTCTGAAACATACTGCGTGTTATCCTGGAAAAGATGACTGTATTGGTCAGTGTTGTACTGCGGTTCTGCATCACTTGCTGCTTTCCTCATTAACCCTTTTCCTACTTTACTGTTTTATGCCGTGGTTAGAGCAGCTTGTGGCTCTTTTGCTTTTGTGCAGAGCAATCTGTAGCTGTGTGCTTGCCAGGCAATTTTGAAATTGTCACTGACTTTGTGTGGTTATCACAGAACTCGTCTGGAAGCTGTGCAGAGACAAATGGAGAGATCTGATCTGTCATCTCAGTTGCTGCTGGTAATATGCTGATTGTTGTTGTATATTAACAGGTATTTAGGAATGAAGCATAAAACGTGTATGGAAACCTTAAACGGTAGTGAGAATGAGCTCTAGAGCTAGAAAGAGAATTGGGTCAGGCACATAATGCATAATAAATGGCTTTAATAATTTGGGAATCCTATATGTAAATGGTACCACAAGAATGTATTTTTCTCCACAGAAATAGTGTAAATGTCACTTTTTCAGCTACTGCTGATGTTTTAGCTTTGTTGAAAATGCAAGATGTGCTGCTTTTTAATCTGTTGTGTATATCAGCCTAATTATCATTTGTGATTTGTAAACAGACACTCGCTCTGTATTTGTGGTGTTCAATATTTAAAACACCTTTAATTTGAGCTTTCACCTCAGTTTCGACTTTTTACGTAGCATTAAGGCTGCTTTCACAGTGAGATGTTACAGGCGCACGTTAGAGCAGCCTGTAACGCAGCCCCACCGCACAGCAATTAAAAATCAATGGGCTGTTCACAGTGCCCACGTTGCGTTACATTGTAACGCAGCACGTTTAAAGAAAGTGCTGCATGCTGTACATTATAGCGGCTTTAGCTGCGTTAGACTGTTTGCACATGCTCAGTGATGTGGTTTTTTTTTTAAACTTTGGGGCAGGAGAGGAGGCAGGGAGATTCCGCTATTGCGGCCAGCCACATGGCTAATAAATATGCACTGCACTGCAGTGTTTACTTCCTGGAGCGGCAGCTTATTGGCTGGCGGGACCACGTGATGCGGAGTGTTCCACTCACTTGGTCTCCACCGGCGCATGCGTCAAAAAGTACGCATCACGGACGCATCAAGAGCTGCTTAACACTGCTCTATGTAGCGTCCTCCAATACCATCACCATGCGTTGCTTTAGGGGCACGTTATGTGACCTTAACGTTGCATATAACGCAACGTCTTGGTGTGAAAGTAGCCTTAATACCATTATGTAGCATTATAAAGCTAATTTTGGGTCAATCACAAATGGACGTGTAGAGTTTTAGATCATATATTGCTTAGTTGTGTTTTAAAATAGTGGAGCAGTGTCAACACCATGTCCTGTTTTGAACGTCATACAGACTTTGAGTGTTTGTCGCCTCAAAATATTGTTCTGAGAACATCCTAGAATTAATTGTTGTAGACTCGCTACTCTGCAGCATGTTCGGAAAATCATCGAAATTTGAAAAAAAAAAATGTGCATGCCTGTGAGCCCTAGCTTTCTTCTATATCCAGTTGATCTCAGATTTGAATATCGATTAGAACTCTCACTCAGGTAGGATCTGAAGTCAAAATTGCATGTGCACCAGGCATAAAAGCAGCTGCACCAATCAGATCACTCCCTGCATTGTTAAACATGCATTGTAATGCACAGTCTGTTCCCTCTCAGTTCTCCCTGCAAAGTGAAACTGACAACTTTTTTTTGTCTAAAATGTTATTATGGTGTTGCTTATTTTCTAGAGCAGATACATTTTTGACTTATTACACTTTAATCATCAGTTAGGGCTGGGGCTCGCTACAAAGTACAAAGCGCTATCGCAATCGCTAGTGATTTGTGGTAGCGCTTTGTAAGCGATTTTAGAAGTGATTTTGCTCCTCCTATGCAATACATTAGAGTGCAAACGCTTCCAAAATGCTGCATGTCCTGCGATTGTGATTTTCCTAACCGCAATCGCTCCATTGGGATCCACTCCATCCACTTGAATTGGCAGAATGTTTTGGGAAATCGCTAGTGATTGAAAGCGATCTCAAAATGCTGCCAAAAATTCTCTAATGGGTCCCAGCCCTAACTGAATATTTAAAGATGGCTTTGATCTTGCTTTGCTATTGAGTATATTTATACTGTAGAACAATGTAGCTAGTTCATGTCTTTCTTGCAACAGTTTAAAAAGAGGCTCAGTACATGCCAAAGATAAAGGTTTGAAGAGAAATCGTGACCAAGAATTGAACTTCATCCCAATCAGTAGCTGATACCCCCTATCCCATGAAAAATCTATTCCTTTTCTCAAATGGATCATCAGGGGGCTCTGTATGGCTAATCTTGTGGTGTAACCCCTCCCACAAATTGTCAGCGCCTCACGGCACTGAGGTCTTGACATCACACTGTGGGAGCCTTGTTGCATTGTGGGAAATAACAGCAGTTTCCAACTGCCAAAAAAAGCATGCAGCATTTCCTTCTACTTACATCATCTGCCAGCAGTAAAAATGTCACCATGTGATAAATGTCAGAATGTGAATCAGGGAGAGAAAAGATTTTACATTGGGCAAACACTGATTAAATCATTTATACATAATTATTGTAAAAATGTAGCACTTTTTTTAATTACATTATTTTTACTGGAGTTCCTCTTTAAATGTTAGACCTTACTGGACAGACTTAGCTGGACAGATTTGAGCAATATTGCAACTACAGGGCCAGGGCTTTTATGCCCTGTTGTGGTGTTGATTGTGGAAGCATATGTTCCTTGCATCTCGCTGTGTGTGGGCATATAGGGTTCTCTATCGCAATTAAATACTTGCAAACCATCATGACATCAATAAGGGAAATTCTCAAAGCAACGTTGAATACTATAATTATTAATTTTATAACTGTACAATTTCAAAAATGCTGTGTTTTTATTTTTTGCTTGACTATAGCTGTCACCCTTCCATTCACTGGTGGGACCAGAGTAGCCTCAGTTTAGTGGTTAAACTAATGCTCACCACCTATCTTTTGTGAACTGGCTTCTTAAGTATTTCTGGAAATAGGTCATTGTAAATCGGTTTTCTGCTGCACAAAGCTAGGTACACTAGCTATTGTGTTGGCAGGCCATGTGCAGCATGGTGGCCTAGTGGATAGCACTCTCGCCTTGCAGCGTCGGGTCCCTGGTTCAAATCTCAGCCAAGTCAACATCTTCAAGGAGTTTGTATGTACTCCCTGTGTCTGCGTGGATTTCGTCTGGGCACTCTGGTTTCCTCCCACGTACCAAAAACATACAAATAATTGGTTTTCGGTAAAATTGGCCCTAGACTAGAGTACATAAACTACACGAGATAGACATAGGACTATGTTAGGGATTAGATTGTGAGCTCCTCTGAGGGACAGTTTGCGACAAGAAAATATACTGTGTACAGTGCTGCGGAAGATGTTGGTGCTATATAAATGCTAAATAATAATAATAATAATAATAATAATAAAAGACCTCAAAAGGATTACATATATTTCGGCAGGTAGGGTCTGCCAGGTCTCACTGCGTCAAGTTCAGCTTTCACTGGTGATGTACTTGTAAGTGTGCTTAAAATGAGGCTCTGTGCAGTAATTCAATAATGCAATATTCTTTATTTTTATACATCTTCTTTTTTATGCAGGATTGTCAAACTCTGCGTAGTGTAAGGTGTTATACTGTGCTTATACTATAGCTACTTACACACACTACATTAAATGCTCCGCTGAGATGGCTGTTTAAGACTGCCTTGAGTGAGAGTCTAGCATGTGTACAGTGATCCTCTTGACAGAGAATGACACTTCTGTATAGCATCGGCCCCCACTGATGCCCAAGGGATTGATCCCAGGTGACAGTCCTCCGTGTATGGGGCTTAGTATTAAACCAGGTGTGATCTTTGCTGGTTTCTTCTTGAGTGAGGGTTATGGCCTCCTAGAGCACTTTTAGCCAGTGATTTGAAAAGCTTTAAGCTAT
Organism: Hyperolius riggenbachi; assembly: GCF_040937935.1. Classification (NCBI taxonomy): domain Eukaryota; kingdom Metazoa; phylum Chordata; class Amphibia; order Anura; family Hyperoliidae; genus Hyperolius; species Hyperolius riggenbachi. Next base: position 245,862,286 of record NC_090648.1, on the reverse strand, counting down.
TAAACGTTAATGGGACTGCAATTTTGCAGCGATTTCACTATCCAGACAAAAAAGAAACAAATTTGCAAATCACAATTGCAAAAAATCTCTTCCAAAAGTGCCGGAAATCGCTTTAAAAAACGCTAGCAAAATGTTGAGCAATAGCGATTTATAAATGCAAGTCGGCGCCCAGCCAAATGGTGACTACATTAACAGATTGCCACCTGATGTGCCCAAAGGATAGTTCCCTTTTCAATTGGAATCTGATCAGTGAGGGCTATATAAATTTTAAGAATGTACATCAGGATGAGGAAAGGCTTTACAGTGGGAAAACACTGACTAAATAATTTATAATTATTGTAGAATATAAGCAGTTTTCATCATTAAGTTCCATTTAGTAAAGTTCCTTCTTTACCAAAAGTAACTATGCTGCACAAGTATTATCAACTATCCCAAAGCACGCGCATATGTTGCAGCTCTGTTGTGCATTGTGTGCAGAGGCACAGTGTATTGGAACGATGAGGAAAGGGGCGTTCCTAGGGACGGGCGGAGAGGAGGGAACTGCCACTTCCCATCCATAATAAACGTTCTGCTCAGTTATAGATAAAAGCTGAGCAGAGTGGGGGGGTGGCTTGGCATAGGGCCATAAGGGGCTCTGAAAGGCGAGGATGGACGCAGCATATAAGCTATTAGTAAAAGAAGGGAAAAACCCTCTGGGTTCTCTTCCCACAATCTCTCTCTCTCTCCGAGTTAACCTCTTTGGCCTCAATTCAGGGGGCATTATCAAACATTTATCAAACACTTTATCAAACGTTTGATAATTTACCTCATGGGTAAAATCTCACTAAGGTGTTATATATTTGTTGAGCGTTTTATCGGTAAAACATTCGATAAATATATAACACCTTAATGAATTTAAAATGAGATTTTACCCATGAGGTAAATTATCAAACGTTTGATAAAGTGTTTGATAAACGTTTGATAATGCTCCGTGAATTGAGGCCAAATTGTGTGGGTTATGCTATAAATCATCTCAACACACCAGATTTAGTGCAATTTGACTTTTTGTGTGACTGAAAACAGGAAACAGGCTTATTCCTCTTTTGTTTAATTTTTGTGAAAACATTTTTTTTTACATATTCATTTATTAATTATTTAGTCAATGTTTGCCTCTTGTAAAATGTCCCCCCCCGATTTACTTAATTTTATCAAAGGTTGCAATATCTGTAGTACTGGCAGGTGAGTTCTAAATGCAGTACATTTACAACTCTCAGTATATGTTATTTATTACTCCTCTGCTCTCCCAGAATGCTCTAGGGTGGATAACTCCACATAATAAACAGCCTAGGCTAAGTTTCACTAGAAGGGTGGGGCTTACTTACCAATATACAGCAATATAAAGCTATAGGAAGTGTTTCTGATGTTGAAACCAGGATATTTAATGTATATGTAAATCCTGAGTGTTTTAATTCTACTATGTCGTTACGGTTCTTCTTTACAGTGACACTGAAGTGAAAAAAACTTATGTAATCATTTGTATGTGTAGTACTGATGTTTAATCGAACATTGGTACCAAAAAACAGTCTCATATTTAAATTTTTAAATGTATAGCTTTTTTTTTTTTTTTTTAAATAACCTTGCATGATTCTGTCATATTTGCAATTACAATCCACACTCTGTATTTTAAACTATAACACAAGTTGAGGTAATGACCCTTATAACTTCTTTGCAGTAAAAATCTTATCTAAATCGGTCTCTGACTGTATGTTTGTATAAGACCCCGTTCACATCTAAAGTCGTTAAACGCTAGTGATTTGCGTTAGCGGTTCAGCGGGTGACTTTTCCGCAATTTAATCACTGCACAAATTAGTGTTTTGAGAGCGATCGCGATTAGCGGTTCTATACATACTAATCGCAATCGCTCCAGAATCGCCAACAAACCGCTGCAGGTAATGCGTTTACGATTAGCGATAATCGCAAAACGCCCACGATCGTGGCAGTGAGCACACTGCCATAGACTAGAATAGGACTAGCGGATTTAAACACGCACGATTCCGGCTTAGGTGTGAACGAGCCCTTAGTGCTCAAGAAAACAGCGACCCAAGTTGGGTCAGAGAGCTCAGAGAAGCTCTTTTACGTAGATAACTGAAGTTTCTTAACTCTTCTTGTACTGAAAACAATATTGGATTCATCTGTGCTACTAATGGTCTATTTCTTAGTTGAACCACACATACAAATCATTATATCATAAGTTTATTTACACTTCAGATTCCCTTTAAGCTAGTTCTGGTTTCATTCCCCAGGATAGGGTAGCTTGAGGAAAATGGCAATAGCCACTGACAGCCTGAATTTCCTTAGGCCGTTTCTGTGCTGCTGCTACCCTGGGAAATTCCCTTTGTGGAGACTAGGTCAATAATACAATCTGTTTGCATTATGGATGGGGAATTTTTAATGCATTCTGCGAAGAGTCCAGGACACCTATTTACAAGTGCTGATAAAACAATATCAACCTTTAACTGAATGCTATTTTTATGTTTAAATAGTAGCTTGTATAACACTAGGGAACAGCAATTTAAATGCTTCTCTGTAATTCCAATATGGAAAACACATTCCTATGCTTTATTTGTTGGAAATGAATGACTAACCTTTTTCCAGATACTTGTGAAAAGCAAAGGTATTTTCAGATTATCCTGCTGTTGTATAGTCTCTTAAATTAATGTATCAGTGTGGGTTTTTTTTACATTAAACATTTGACTTTCCAGGATGAAGGCTTGGTCACAAGAATATGTAGCTTTGGAAGTGGGCATTCTATAGTCTGCAGGACATCTCTGTGTACGGACCTACAGAAAAACAAACAGTTGTGGGTCTCTATAGTATAACTGAAGCTAGGAGCCAGTCATCTACTGGGAACTTCACCACGTAATACTACCTACTACAAAAAGATGGCGGGAGACTTTAGTGACAGGATTATATTATTTATTACACATATGGCATTCATAGCTCCAAAGGCAGAGCATAGCGTTTGGTGTTTTAGCAACAGTCCCTTGTCTCAAGTGCTGTTGTATGAACCATCAGATGTTCTGCTCTGCTTTGATGTCTCTGCCCATTATTTCTTTGTGTGTTTTGTACATCAGTAGTTTTATTGGAAAAAAATAGATTATATCTGATGTAACATTGTTCAGTTATTGTAGTTGGCATGTGCAAGTGATCTTCCATACCGGCAATTAAAGGTGCCGAATTCATGGCTTGTCAGCTGCTCTCTTGCATCAGCGGAGTGCTTGTTAGTGCTCGGTACTGGCAATATGCAGGCATTCTCCCCATGAAGGCACATGCTAAGACGCAACATGTTGCAGTTCTCTGGTGTCTGGTAACGCCAACATATGTAACGTGCTGACACACTTGGTGTTACAAGTGCTGCCATTCAACTGCATTTTAATAGCACCCAGATGGAGGTCATGGGTGACAGACTGGACATTGAACTGCCAGCCAAGGATGCAGTTTAACGTTCCATCTGAAAGAGGTCTTAAGGTAGCCATACACTGGTCGATTTGCCATTAGATCGACCAGCTGACAGATCCCTATCTGATCGAATCTGATCAGAGAGGGATCGTATGGCTGCCTTTACTGCAAACAGATTGTGAAGCCTGAAACCAATCACAATCTGTTGAGCTGCTCCTGCCGCCTGTCCCCCCCCCACCCGTATACATTACCTAAAGCTGGCTCCGGGTCCTCTTCTCCGCGCTGCACCCCGCACCGCATCCCAGAGTACACTGTGTCACTTCGTGACCAGGAAGTTCAAATAGAGCGCCCTCTATTTGAACTTCCCGGTCACTGGAGTGACACAGGAAGTTAATGTACGCTGGGATGGAAGCAGGAACCGAGCGGAGAAGACGCGGAGAAGATGCCCGGGAGCCAGCGTCAGGTAATGTATACCTGATAGGATCGGCCGCCGCTAGCGACGCGCTCCCTACCCGCGGGCGATCGATGGTATTTTTCCGCTCGGCGCGATCGACGGACCGATCCGATTTCGGGAGGAAATTGGATCGGCGGGTGCGTTAAGCGCAAACGATTGGCAGCAGATTCGATCCCAGTGATCGAATCTGCTGGCGAAACGGCCGCAAATCGGGCCAGTGTATGGCCAGCTTTATAGTTTGCAGTAATTCTTTTGCAACTCTGTTTCAAAGGATTCTGAGAGACAAAATAGTATGTTACATTACCTGTATTTTAAATGTTTTTAAAAAATTCATCTTTTAGATTTAAAAAGTTAAGAACTATAGTTGGTGATTCGTTGATCTGTCATTTGTCTTGTCATCTGTCATTTCTTGTTTGACCTGTATACAGTATAGGCTTTACCATCTTAATTTCTCTATACTTCAGGAAGTATGGAACGTACAGTTCCATACTTCCTGAAGTATAGAGAAATTAAAGGGAATACTGTTAGGAGGGTCAGGGGAAAATGAGTTAAACTTACCTGGAACTTCTAATGGTCCCCCGCAGACATTCTGTGCCCGCGCAGCCACTCCCCAATGCTTCGGCCCTGCCTCCGGTTCACTTCTGGAATTTCAGACTTTAAAGTCTGAAAACCACTGCGCTTGCGTTGCCGTGTCCTCGATCCCGCTGATGTCATCAAGAGCGCACAGCGCAGGCCCAGTATGGTCTGTGTCTGCGCAGTACACTCCTGGTGACATCAGCGGGAGCGAGGACACGGGCGTGCAGGCGCAGTGGTTTTCTGACTTTAAAGAGAACCCGAGGTGGGTTTGAAGAATATTATCTGCATACAGAGGATGGATCTGCCTATACAGCCCAGCCTCTGTTGCTATCCCAATCCCCCCTAAGGTCCCCCTGCACCCTGCAATCCCTCATAAATCACAGCCACGCTGCTGACAAACAGCTTGTCAGAGCTGGCTGTGTTTATCTCTATAGTGTCAGTCTGCTGCTCTCCCCGCCTCCTACAGAACTCCAGTCCCCGCCTGCATCCCTTCCCTCCCTGCTGATTGGAGGGAAGGGAGGGGGGCAGGGACCGGAGCTCTGCAGGAGGCGGGGGAGCAGCTGAGACTGACACTACAGATGTAAACACAGCCTCACAGCATGGCTGTGATTTATGAGGGATTGCAGAGTGCAGGCGGACCTTAGGGGGGTTTGGGATAGCAACAGAGGCTGGGCTGTATAGGCAGATCCAGCCTCTGTATGCAGATAACATTCTTTAAACACACCTCGGGCTCTCTTTAAAGTCAGAAATTCCAGAAGTGAACTGGAGGTGGGGCCGGAGCATCGGTGAGTGGCTGCACCAACACAGGATGCCTGCGGGGGACCATTAGAAGCCCCGGGTAAGTTCAGCTCATTTTCCCCCGACCCCCCCCCCCCCCCCCCCCCTACAGTATCCCTTTAAGATGGTCAATTGCTGCATAACCAGAGCAGGAATAGTTGTTGAACATTTACAGGTGTTTGGAACACAGGCGATCCAATATGTGTTTTAGGTGGCATATGAATTATTGATAGACTCGCAATCCTTGACATTGCTATTGAATAAGTTAGTAGAGCTATCTGTTTGGAACTGATGTATTTGAAGCATGAGCAAACAGAACATTTCTGAATTTAAGAAATCCTTATTTATTGTATATTGATGTTTTCTTACAACATAAGCTAGCGGTATGTCTTTTTTTTTTTTCTTTTTTACTAGTAAAGTATAACTTTAAAACAAACAGTTTGACAATGTTGATCTCAATTTAAAGGGATACTGTAGGGGGGTCGGGGGAAAATGAGTTGAACTTACCCGGGGCTTCTAACGGTCCCCCGCAGACATCCTGTGCTCACGCAGCCACTCACCGATGCTCCGGCCCCGCCTCCGGTTCACTTCTGGAATTTCAGACTTTAAAGTCAGAAAACCACTGCGCCTGCGTTGCCATGTCCTCAATCCCGCTGATGTCATCAAGAGCGTACAGCACAGGCCCAGTATGGTCTGTGTCTGCGCAGTACACTCCTGGTGACATCAGCGGGAGCGAGGACACAGGCGTGCAGGCGCAGTGGTTTTCTGACTTTAAAGTCAGAAATTCCAGAAGTGAACTGGAGGCGGGGCCGGAGCATCGGTGAGTGGCTGCGCCAACACAGGATGTCTGCGGGGGACCATTAGAAGTCCCGGGTAAGTTCAGCTCATTTTCCCCCGACCCCCCCCCTACAGTATCCCTTTAAGAAAAATGAATCTTTAATTTAAAGAAAAAATCCAGGGTTCTTACTGTGTGTTAAGGCTGAGTTGTGTATACCCGTGAGGTTTGTTTAATTACCTTAGGCACCGCGGTACAGAAACCAATATCATCTCTTCTGCATAATCTTTATTGATTATTCAGATAACAAGAAGAGAAGCATGTAATACAAAATAGGTCAAAGAAACTGAGCTAATTAGAATAAGAAAAAAATTTACCTAGTAGGGTTTGAGCTTCTTAAATATTCTATGTAGGGGATGCTGCACATACCAAAAACTGACATGCTGCATCATGATTAATTGCTCAGGCATGCTCCACCTCTAACCGGTTAAATACAAATGCTGCATTTATTTAAACTATGGAGGATGTTAGCTTCCATGAACAGTTTGCATGCAAAATATTCAGTACTGGACTCTTCCACCATGGTGAGGCCAACACCTTGGAAGAGACCCTAACTATAGTAAAAATGACCTGGAAACATATGAATGAACCTGTGAGCAGCTAGGCATAAATGTGTAACTTAAATTTTGTAGACCGCAAGGAGAGAAGCCAGTGCATCCTATAACAGTTTGCATCTGAATGACTAGCAGAACTGTCATGTTAGTCATGTCAGTCATCATTTAAGGCAGAAATCTTTGTATTAGGATGATGCCATTTACTGGCTAATGGTAAAAGGCACCTAAAGTGAGAGAAGGCTGACTTATATATTTTTATGCAATGCTAATTGCTTGTCTGTCCTGCTTATCCTCTATATCTAAAAGGAAATACAGCAAAGTCCATATTATCCCAAACTCAGGCAACCAGTAGTCTCAACTAACCAGCATGCCTAAGGTGGACAACGGGGGCAGAACTTTTTGTGGAGTTTTGGATGCAGTGGAAATTACTTACCGATCCTTCAGGTGCTGTCTTCTGCAGATTCCAGTGGCTTCCCTGCGTCCATGTACCGGTCCCGGTATGACATCTGATCTGCATCGGGTCACATGATATGCTGGGACTCCTACACAGAGGATGCCGGAAAGCTGCTGGGAGTTACAGGAAGTATAGAAGACGACACCTGGAGGATTGTTAAGTTTCTGCTGCATGGGTGGGAGGTTTGTGCTATTTTTGGCTGGTTGCGGTTGGTCAAGCAACCGGCAAGATATTGGGGACTTTGAGCCAATTCAATCTGCTCCTGGCTGGCTCACAGAGCCCCTTCACCCCCAATGGCTTTTATTCAATTCACTTTTTTTCCTAGGTTTTCTCATAGGAGATAATTTCTCCTCTTCTGTTTAAAATAACTTTAATATTTTTCTTGCTGAGAACTTTTATGCTGAGAACACTTGAATTTAAACATTCTTCTTCAAAACAGCAGAACCATCAAAAATGCGCTCTGTTCCTTTGCTGAGTCTCATCACTGTATCTTTCAGTTGTTAGTTTCCTCCCCAATATGCCGAGACAAGACTAACAAAAGACAGTTATTTCTCATAAAATATTTCTCTTAATGACATACACAGTAGCTCCCTACATAATTATCATTAGACTTACTATATCACAAAAGATGACTCAAGTGGTGGATAATGTGGCTTATGCACCTAGTTATGTTTAAAAGGTCTGCTGTATAGTACTGCGCAAGTGTATAGATGGCTCCTTCCCTAATTTGCACAAACCACTTCCCCAAACTGCAAGAATTTTCTGAGAACATGGGAAAGGCTGTTTGGAAGGTATCAGTCATGCATAGAACACTCTGCTATTAACACTTTTCTCTGCAAATTACATATTCATGCTCCTCTTGGAAGTGTTTACCAAAATTGCAGCTGCCAAATCGCCAGTCTTGGATGTTCATACATAAATACAGGGTCTTGTATTATCTATGTCTGATGCGAAAGAGTGAACAAAGGGTCACTTGTCGTCTTATAAAGAGTGGTCTGTTCATTCTTTACCAACAATGTAACAATCGGAACATTAGTTCAAACTGACCGTTTTAGAGCAGATTCTTCATGTTTGTAAAATGGCTCGAATTGAGTGCACACATAAATCTGAGAGATTTTACTCCTTTGTATAATCAATTTTTTTCATATTTTCCTTGCCTGCGTTCTTGGTGTACATACGTTTTTAGTTTGAAAACCATTTATACAGTATGAGAACAGAAAGATTTCAGAAGCGATTCTACAATTGAAGTGAGATTATGATTTTATACTGAGGTACTGTGAAGCACTGTAGTTCTGACTGCTTTGCCACTTCGTCTGCACAAGGACTAAACTACCAGATTGTGATATTCCTGTATGCTCATGACCTGCTTGTACATGAAAGTGCTGATTTATAAAGCTGGAAACTTGAGTCCCAGGAATTTGCTCTATAAATGTTTTTATTCTGAAAGCATACTTCCTTGGGTAAATTGTTGCATTTTTCATTAAACAGTAACATTAGTCGTATTACCAATCATTGCTGCTTGTTCTTGAAATACTTTATTCACATTTAATTTTTTTATTCACTAATTACTTTTTCACCTACTTTTGGGAACTTTTTCAAGTGCTGAAAAGTTATTGTTATCAGAACATGAAAAATGATCTCCTAGGAGAAAAATCAGAAGAAAAAGTTAATTTCAAATAGGCCCGTTTGAGTTATGTTTTTTTTTTCCTGCGGGATAGAAGTGTGTAACCAAAGTTACCAGTACAATCCCCTCCTCTCACTGAATTTGACTGGTATCCCTTGAAAAATAATCAAAATAATCAATGTTCTCAGTAAGAATATGTTTATAAATCGGAATCCTGTTTTTTTTCCATGGGCTCTTTCCATTTCCCCCCACTTATGCAAATATATGGAGACCACAGCACATAACCTATTAACTTTTCTCCTGATTTTATTTTCCTGAGATTTTCAAACCTTACTAATAAATTACCTTTAGGCTGCTTACACACTAAGACGTTACAGGCGCACGTTAGTGCGCCTGTAACGCTCCCCCAACGCACAGCAATGTAACACAAGTGGGCTGTTCACACAGCCCACGTTGCGTTACATGTAACGCTACACGTTCTACCGAAAGTGCAGCATGCTACGGCGTTAGAGCGGCTATAGCCGCGTTAGACTGTTTGCACATGCGCAGTGGGGGGAGAGAGGAGGCAGGGAGATGCTGCTACAGTAGCCGCGCACATGGCTACTTAATATTCACTGCACTGGCGGCCGCTGATTGGCCGGCAGGACCACGTGATGTGGAGTGTCTCGCTCCGCATCATGTGGTCCCGCCGGCCAATCAGCGCCACTCTGGGAGACCTTATACGGATAGAGCCGCCTAACGCGGCTCACTCTACCGTCCTCTCCCGAACCACCATGCGTTGCATTAGGTGCACGTTATGCGACCTTAACGTAGCACCTAATGCAACGTCTTGGTGTGCAAGTAGCCTTAAAGCTCCAACCATGCAACATCCCCCCCCCCATAAAAAAAGAAAAAAGAAAAACAAACGTTTGATATTTATTTTTATTTATATTTTAGTAGTTGCTAAGTGCTAAATTTTTCTTCAATAAGATAAAAAATTATATTCTGGAAGGACAAAACTAAGGAGAAAAAGATAAGTGCGCATTACTCCAGTTTTATTACGATGGTAGTTGTGGCTGGATAGTGTAATGGTTAAGCGCTCTGCCTCTGACACAGGAGACCTGGGTACAAATCTTGGCTCTTCCTATTCAGTAAGCCAGCATATATTCAAGTAAGGAGTTCTTTGGGCAAGACTCTCGAACACTGCTGCTGCCTACTGAGTGCGCTCTAGTGACTGCCTCACAAGCGCTTTGAGTCTGACAGGAGAAAAGGGCTATACAAAAAAAAAGGAAAAGGAATTATCCTTAGTACATAATCCACATTTGTTGCTAGTAGGGTTTGGCGGTTTTCTGTTCAGTTTACAGTCAGATATTTTCTGAATTAGGGCAGCAGTTTACTGGTAAATGTTTCAACGCTACACAAAATTTGTTCCCCACATTTTTCTACATTTCACTCTGCAAAGCATAAAGAAATGGTAAGCGGATGTGCCATGGCAAAACTCAGTCACCACCTGAGTATACGTCCAGAAAAAAGATTGCAGCCGGCACCATCCAATGCATCCAAAACAAAGTCCTAATTTCTGCATGTGTTAATTTGTCCCTAGTTGTCCCTCTTGTATGAAAATAATTGAGGATGATGGAACTCAGGGACCTGAGGAAACGACTGAGCAAGAGACGACCAATGTTTTTTAATAATATGAGCTATATCCAGACATCTGGATGCAGAGGCACGCAAGATGGCAGTATGTACAACTTCGGGACCAAGAAGAAATGCTGACAATCGTATTCCGTTTGTTACGCAATACAACGTTCTTAGCAAGGATATAGCTCATATTATTAAAAAACATTGGTCGTCTCTTGCTCAGTCGTTTCCTCAGGTCCCTGAGTTCCATTATTTTCATACAAGAGGGCCCCTACACTTAGGGACAAATTAACCCATGCAGAAATGAGGATTTTGGTTAGGCCCCCAGAGGGATCTGGGAAAGGTATGTACCCCTGCCTTAATTGTGTGCACTGCAACTCGATCAGAAGTGATGTCTTCACTCACCCTAGATCAGGTAAAAGGTTTAATATTAGAGGTATTTATAATTGCGACTCTCAGTATGTCATCTATATTTTAGAATGTCTGTGTGGTTTGATTAATGTAGGTGAAACTACCCAAAAGTTTAAGGTTAGATTGTCATCTCACAAGCATGCGATACGCACTTCGGATACGATTGAACCCCGCGGCATGAACCGCGAATACGATCTTTTGCCTTTTCTATAATGTTTACCTTTTTATATTTTTACATTGTTTATTTCAGGGCTGTGGAGTCGGTACAAAAATCTTCCGACTCCAACTCCGACTCCTCAGTTTCTGAAACCACGGCTCCGACTCCAACTCCGGGTACCCAAAATTCCTCAGACTCCTTGACTCCGACTCCTTAGTCTAATACTTAACAGGGCTGTGGATTTTGTACAAAAATCATGCGACTCCGACTCCTGACTCCGACTCCTCAGTTTCTGAAACCACGACTCCAACTCAGACTCCGGGTGCCCAAAATTACTCCGACTCCCTCGACTCCGACTCCAACCCTGACTCCACAGCCCTGGTTTATTTGTATATATTATTTTCCTTTTAGATCTAATCTAATATGCCTCTGTTTTGATAATTACAGTGTTTGTACAATAGTTTTTTGCATGTGGGTACTGTGGCTCCTGTGCTCATGATGTGGCAGAGTGTTCTGCCCTTTTGCCTACATGTGTCCCCTCCTGAGCCTGCACTGTCTGCCCCTGTGGTGTATTAACATCGCTATGGTAACGCGGCTCATTTTCCACAAGTACCATACAGGGAGACGCAAGGCCGGATGTTTGGTGGAATTTCCACGTGATCACCCGGCTTCCAGCAGTGACTTACCTGCCTATTTGACACGGATTTTTGTCCGCGTCTGTAAAAATCTGCGTCTGTAGCGTCTCCCTGGTAATGTCCTTTGACGTTACAGCGCCGCCCCTCTATCTGTAAGTTCCCCATCAGGTCCGTGCGACCGGTGGGTGTATCCAGCTTCTTAGGTAGTTGGGCAAGGGGATGTGCTACTGTGGGTGGGGAGCAGGATACATGACATAGGTGAGCTCCTTTATCTTATTGGCTCCACACAGGTAAAATAAGTTCCCCATCAGGTCCGCTTTCTATATAATGGTCAGGGATTGGCTACATAGTTACATAGCCTCTGATTTGTGCATTTGAATGTGACATGCTATATATACTGGATACTGAGCTGTTTGTATTGTATTGTGACTGTCATTGCTTGAAAAAGGAGCACATACCATCGCTCCGAAACATCGCTTTGTACCATTGTACTTTATGACAGTCTCTAATAAAAGTAAAAGAGCATTGGATGGTGCCGGCTGCAATCTTTTTCTACATTTCACTCTGCAATGACAGTTTAAAGCGGACCTGAACTCAAAACTTCCTCTCTGCTCTAAAAGATATACAACAGCATAATAACCTTTAAAGGAAAACATTTTTGTTACAGCTGATACAAATCCTAAAATACATCTCCAGTGTTTCTACTTCCTGCTTTTATGGAGGCAGACATATTGTTAACATCCTGTGCTTTCAAATGAGCTTATCTGCCATGGCAGTCACCTGACACGGGAGAGATCAAATTACATCTTGTGATTAGACACAGACATAAGACTAGATAAACTTTCTAAATACATACAGGATGCCTTTCTCTCTGTTTTCCTTCTATCCTGTGCAAGAGTTCAGGTCCACTTTAATTCACATACCGTAGTTAGGACAAGTCCTGTGTTCAGGGAAGTCACACTGCTGAATATTTGCTCACAGCTCATGTGCAACCATACCTTGTTGAAACTTTCTCCTACATACCTGTGAGCAAGAAGAGGAAATCAGATAGTCATGGAGGTAAGCTGTAGTAGTCGAGGATGCTGCACTTTGCAACACATTGAAGTTGTCCTGGAGGTAACTGCAGGAAAGTTACAGTTGCCAATTTAAAGAGAAACTCCGACCAAGAATTGAAGAATCCCAATCAGTAGCTGATACCTCCTATTTACATGAGAAATCTATTCCTTTTCACAGACAGACCATCAGGGGGCGCTGTATGGCTGATATTGTGGTAAAACCCCTCCCACAAAGAAATTCTGAGTATGTACTCTTCGCAGTTTCCTGTCTGTGAACCTTGCTGCATTGTGGGAAATAGCTGTTTACAGCTGTTTCCAACTGCCAAAAAAAAGCATGCAGCAGCTACATCACCTGCCAACAGTAAAAATGTCACCATGTAATAAATGTCAGAATGTAAATCAGGGCTTTAAAAGATTTTACAATGAGCAAACACTGACTAAATCATTTATACATAATTATTGTAAAAATGAAGCGCTTTTTTGTTACATTATTTTCTCTGGAGTTCCTCCTTAACTCCAGTCAGGATTTTTTTGTTGTGTCCCTTCTGGGAAATTTCACCTTATTGTCTTTTTTAATGATGGCACCAAAACACAAAATGTTGCTCTATTTTATATAGGTAAGTGTATTTAACATTCGTTCTGGACTAAGTGCCCACTTGATAATCTATTGGTCTTTTTAGAACTATTCTCATTCCTGTTCTAAACTAATGAAAGGTAATTGATTCCAGTGGAGGGAACCGCAGGCTTCAAATCTATCTCCTACCAGAATGATTTTCTTCTCTGCATTCAGTGGATGGTAATGCATTTTGCAGCATCTTGTAGTACATTTGAAACAGATAAAGGTGGCAAAATGTTTTTTTTTCTTTTATTTCAGATTCAGCCTTATGTTGAGGTACATTGGATAAAATTTCTCCTTGCTGGGATTTGTGTCTGTATGAATGTTTCTATTCTAGTAAATGTAATAGGATTCTTCCATGATGCAGTACTGCAAACCAAATGGCAAACTGCAATAACCCAAAACATTAACCTATATGACTCTAAACTAGTGTTAAAGATGAGTACTCAGAAAGCAGCATGGGATAGGGCAGAAGTATTTTTCCTGCAGCAGCTTGCAGCTTGTCCATGGATGGACTGCACTGCTGACTTGGCATACCACTTGAATGACGCAAACAGAGATTTACACTAGCTAAGTACAGACCATGTATTCTCAGCATTAAATATAGCAAGTAGTAATTTTTTATAGTCTTGTATTCTGGTCTTTTAACATAAGCTGAGCTCGTTTTATTCATGAAATCACTTTTGTATTATTCCTTCAACTGTTATTCAATACACACAGAAAAAAACTCATGTATTTTTAGTTTCTCTTTAAAAAAACTAAACAAAAAACAAAAAAAACAAAAAAACACCTGCTCCACTCGTGGTCTATTTTTTTTTTTTAATGATTTGTAATTCTGGGCAATGAAAAAAGATCTTTTATTCATTGGTAGGGTTTATTAGCAGTCTTTACAATTATCTAGCTGTATTACTGTGTGTCACTGTAGCCTGAATCTAAGTTTAATTACACAGTGGGGTGAACTAGAGTAGAAAAGGAGGAAGAAGGTAGGGAAGTTTTAATCATTGGCTCGTATATAGCGATCTGCTCTCATTACTTCATGTGGAAAGTCTAGCAGTTGCTTAAATGCTTGCTTTGAAGCAAAGTGATAAAAATAAGCAGTATGCACAAAAACGTGAGATAAAATTTTGTTTGCTAGACTCAGCTATTAAGTGTGTATAGTGCTTATTAATTGGCAACTTCCCAAACACAATATAAATTACAAAGCGTGCTAGGAAAGTCCAGTGCATATCTTTCACCCCTCTTGTGAAGTACTTGAAAGCTGAACTGAATATAAACTCGAGATAAGTAATTAGATGTAGCAAAGGTATGTAGAGCTGTCCAGGTGTGTCTTATTATTTTCAATCTAAAAAGTTAAATTTTGACACTAAAGTGTGTGCAGCAGCCATGTCAGCATGACCTAAACCATGATTCACTCAACTCCTATTTTCATTTAGCTTCATGTTTTTAGAGCACCCACTAGTTATCAGCATTGTCTGCACAGTCAGATAAGTGTCGTTTGTTTCTTTTTAGAATATTTGCAATGATAAAATAACTTGCAATACAGACAAAAAATAGTAGGACTAGCATGATGTGTACCCATGTTTATCTCATCATGTCAGCTATCATTTCAGGTATGCTTTAAAGCCTGACTGCAGAACTTCATCTCTGCTCTAAAGCCGCATCTACACGAGTAGATGCGGCCGCGATGCTCCTTATCAATCGAGCCGCTGATGCGGCTCGATCGATAAGATCCGACAGGACGGATCTCCGCACCGCCGATTCCTGCTCGCTCCCCGCGAAGGGACAATGGCAGGGAATCGAGCGGAAGATAAGCGGCACCGGCGGGGAATCGAATGCGGCGCACGCTCGGCGAGCGGGGACGCGGTGGGCACGCGGAAGAGGCAATCCGGCGGCTAATTGAGCCGCCGGATCGCAGCCTCATCTACCCGTGTAGATGAGGCTTAAAAGATAAGCAACAGCATAATAACCTTTAAAGAAAAACATTTTTGATACAGTGGATGCAAATCCTGCAATAAGGCCTAGTGCACACCAGAGCGGTTCGGCAGCGTTTTCAGATCCGATTGCGGATGTGGAAACGCTAGGGTAATGTATTTTAATGGCCTGGTGCATACCAGAGCGGGAGGCGTTTTGCAGAAACGCCTACTCCCGGGCTGCTGCAGATTTTGGATTGCGGAGGCGTTTCTGCCTCCAATGTAAAGTATAGGAAAACCGCAAACCGCTCTGAAAAACGGCAGTTCAGAGCGGTTTTGCAGGCGTTTTTGTTACAGAAACTGTTCAGTAACAGCTTTACTGTAACAATACATGAAATCTACTACACCAAAAACGCTTCACAAAACCGCAAAATGCTAGGTGAAACGCTACAGAAAAATAAGAAAAAGCATATCAAAATCTGCTAACATTTTGCGGATCTGCTAGCGGTTTTTGGTGTGCACCAGGCCTTAGTCTGCACTATTTCTACTTCCTGCTTTCATGGAAGCAGACCTATTCTTAACATCCTGTGCTTTCAAATGAGCTTATCTGCCATGGCAGTCAGCTGACACAGAAGTTATCCAAATACAACTTGTGATTAGACACAGATGAGGGGGAAGTAGACAGGCTAAACTCTCTAAATACATACAGGGTGCATTTCTCTCTTTTCCTTCTGTCCTGTGCAAGAGGTCAGGTCCTTTTTAAGGACAGGGTTGTGCATTTGAGGGTAACCAAAACATTTGGCTCTAAGAAAGCAGCACAATGTGGCATAGCACAATTATATTAGTAGCTTTTACTCAAACTAAGGGCCTGTTAATACTGAGAATGTTTTGTCGATGCACAGTACAGGTGAAAACATTTTCCAGGTTTTAAAATGGGTCTGTTTTTGTCTGTTCACATGTGTGTGTTTTAGCACAGTGCTCAGGGCCCAATACTTTGCTTTCTATACAAAAAGAGCATGACAACATTTGCATTAAAGCTCATGCATTAAAACATATAGTTTTCACTGTAAATATATCCAAATTGTGGAGCTCTAGGCATGTTGCCAAAATGAAGTTCACAGTATCAAACACATTTTAGTAGATAAATACATATATTTGCACAAATCCTGTACATCAGATTTAAAGGGAAGGTTCAGGGACGCTACAAAAAATAAAAATCCACATCCACTTACCTGGGGCTTCCTCCAGCCCGTGGCAGGCAGGAGGTGCCCTCAGCGCCGCTCCGCAGACTCCCGGTGGTCTCCGGTGGCCGACCCGACCTGGCCAGACCGGCGGCCAGGTCGGGCCTCTTCTGCACTCCATTGTGCGTTCCATGCCGGCGCGCTGACGTCATCGGATGTCCTTCGGGCTGTACTGTGCAGGCTCAGTAGTTCTGAGCTGGCGCAGTACAGCCCGGAGGACGTCCGATGACGTCAGCGCGCCGGCATGGAACGCACAATGGAGCGCAGAAGAGGCCCGACCTGGCCAGGTCGGGTCGGCCACCGGAGACCACTGGGAGCCTGCGGAGCGGCGCCGAGGGCACCTCCTGCCTGCCACAGGCTGGAGGAAGCCCCAGGTAAGTGGATGTGGGTTTTAATTTTTTTTTTTTTTGTATCGTCCCTGAACCTTCCCTTTAACGGGAACCTGATGTGAGAGGGATATGGAGGCTGACCTATGTATTTCCTTTTAAACTATGCATGTTGCCTGGCTGCCTTGCATAACCACTTAAGTACCAGCGGTCTCTGCCCCCTTAAGGACCAGAGACCGCTGGTACAATAACGACGGAATCCCGACGAATCGCTGCGCATACTTGCCGCACGCCAGGATCCTCCTTACATCCACTCTGCCGTCTCTATGATGGGAGTCATGTGAGTCGGTCAGGAGCCGCTTTCATTGGCTCCTGACCGTGTCTATCAATGTAAGCCCATGGGAGCAGCTTACATTGGTAGACACGGCCAGGAGCCAATGAAATCGGCTCCTGACCGACTCACATGGCTCTGCCGTCATAGAGACAGGCAGAGCCAGTGAGCTGCAGCGAGATCGGCAGGGAACGATGGAAACGGCGCATGCGTGCTGCGGCGGTGATTAAAATCTACGCCCTGCCAGCCAGGTGACCACCAAAACGGCATAAATTTCAATCACCATGTTCCTTAAGTAGTTAACCCTGTCTCCAATACTTTTAGCCATAGACCAATATCAGATGTTTGAAGTGTGTCTGGATTAGCTACATGCTTGTTTTAGGTGTGTGATTCAGACACTGCTGATGCATGACAGATCAGCATGACTGCCAATCAACTGGTATTGTTTAAAAGGAAATACATGACAGCCTCCATCTCTCTCTCACTTTAGGTGTCCTATACAGAAAAATGAAGCATTTCTCTGCAGATGTTCTTTGAGTAGGGAGGAAATATAAGAAAGTTTCACCTGACGATGCAGCAGATGAAATGCTGGAGGCAAGCAAGCAAACAGTCAGTTTCAGCCATAAACGTTGCTTTTTGCCTAGACTTCCGTATCAGTTTCATAGAGCTTTAAAGCAATTTTAATTTTGTAGAGGATATAATTTTTGTGTAAAGGTGGCTTCTTCCAGGAAAGTATCCAAAAATACAGAGCGTGTTAAAAGTATCAGAACAGGTGCATATAAACCTAGAACAAAACTGAACCCTCCTTTCATTTAAAGCTGGGAATATATTGATCTACTTACCCAATCAACAGCTGTTTTGATCATTCTGATCAAATCTACTTGTAATCTTTTGCTTCCTCAAAAATCTGTTCTGCCTGAAGAGCACAGTGGTGTGTGCTGACATTCTCTAGTCCGCATAGCGATAGAGTAATATTGATTGAGAATGGCATCAGGATATTTACAATTGGCCTCAGGCCACATTTATAGATCAGACATAATTGGTTACACTGAGCACCTGCTCTGAATTTGTTCTGTTTTTTTTTCTGCATTTGTTCTAATGAATCCGCCTCCCAAAAATTATTCCTGTTGGCTCACTGAATAAGTCCATGAATTTGTAAGAACAGTGGAGACAAAAATATATAAAATTCAGACGTAAATACATTTTGGAAACCTTGAGCTGTGCAGCATTGTTGTTGAGTAGCTGTTAGTCCATTGCTCTGTGATACTGTCTGCTGTATGTTTTTTCATTTATTTTTTTCCCCGTTTTTGCATGGCACTGGTTGGTTAGTAGTGTAAACTATAAGCTTTATTGCAAAGCTACTGTGGAAATTGTTAAGAAATTGTATAGTAATAAATACTGTCTGGAAATGTTGTTTTTTGCTTCCCTGTACCGAATAAAAACTTCTGCTCCTTAAAGGGAATCTTAAGTCAGGTAAAAAGAAAAAAAGGCACTTTTGCTTACCTGAGCCCGCACCAGTACTCCTCCTACTACTGGGGAATTTTTTTTCCAATTTATGTTTGCTTCATGATTGGTTTAAGGCTGGTTTCACAGTGGGACGTTACAGGCGCACGTTAGAGCAACCTGTAACGCAGCCCACCGCACAGCAATGAAAAAATCAATGGGCTGTTCACAGTGCCCACGTTGCGTTACTCAGTAACGCTGCGCCATAACAGAACGTACTGCATGCAGTACTTTATAAGTGGCAGAGCCGCGTTAGACTGCTTGCACATGCGCTGTAATGTTGGGGAGGAGCGGAGAGCGGCCAAGCACATGGCTAATTAATATTCACTGCACTCAGTGACGTGCAGTGTTTACTTCCTGGAGCGGCCGCTCTGTGCGACGATTGGCCGGGCGGGACTACGTGATGCCGCATGCGTCCAAGAGTGCGCAGCACGGCATCACGGACGCCAGAGTGAGCTGCACAACACGGCTCACTCTGACGTCCACATTAGAGAGCACCAGGCGTTGCGTTAAGGGCACGTTATGCGACCATAACGTCCCCTAAAACGCAACGTCCTGGTGTGAAACCAGCCTCAAGGGATACCTAAGTCAGCTAAAAAATGCAGTTTTACTTGCCTGGGACTTCTACTGTGCCCCTGCAGTCAGGCCTGTGCCCACGTCTGTACTCTAGGATCCTCCGGTCCCTCCAAGGCTCAGTTTTTTGTTTTTGGCGGCTGAGCCATTCACGGGCTACTGCGCCTGCTCGGCCTTGGCCGTGTGCTTCCTCATTCGTGCTCCTGTCGCTGGGAGCTTCCTGTGCAGGCACAGCACCAGAAAATCTACTGTAAAATCAATGTGCTGTTCACAGTGCACACATTGCTTTACATAGTAACGCAGCACGTTTAAACAAAGTGCTGCATGCTGTACGTTCTACTGGGCTATGCCACGTTAGACTGTTTGCACATGCTCAGTAATGTTGAAGGAGGAGGTCTCGCCGCCTCCTCCGCGGCCAGCCACATGGCTAATTAATATTTACTGCACTGTGGTGACTCATGGTGGGACTGTAGTGTTGTCCGGATCATGAACGAATCGTTCATTTGATCCGGATCTTTTTTGTGAGTCGAATCATCCGGATCATCACAATGAAGGATTCGGTTCACAGTGTATGTCTGTCTGGAAGAAACCGGAACATACAGAATGTACAGTGCAGGGAAAGTCCTGTCCTGCTAGTCATTTCACCCAGTCTGCTTCCCTAGTAAAATGATTCAAATGATTTGGTTCAAAGATCCGGGTCTTTTCAATGATCCGATTCAAAGGATCGGAATCCTTAAAAAGATCCGGGTTTCCTATCACTAACCTGGAGCTGCTGCTTTGAGAGCTGCATA
This sequence comes from Hyperolius riggenbachi, assembly GCF_040937935.1. Classification (NCBI taxonomy): domain Eukaryota; kingdom Metazoa; phylum Chordata; class Amphibia; order Anura; family Hyperoliidae; genus Hyperolius; species Hyperolius riggenbachi. The sequence goes on along the minus strand of NC_090648.1, from coordinate 245,842,405 downwards.
AAGCGGCTCAATTTGACGTCCAACTTCAACACCACCATACGTTGCGTTAGGGGCACGTTATGCGACCATAACGTTCCCCTAAAACGCAACGTCTTGGTGGGAAAGTAGCCTTAAATGTATGAATAAACTTAAAAATTGTGAAACTGTACAAATAAGTCAGACAGAGTAGTCAAAATCCAGGCAGACATCGGTGCAGGCGGCAGGCTGAGAGTAGTCAAAATCCAGATAAAAATCGGTAACTGTAATTGGATATACTAATTGGATATACTGCCATCGCATTTTCAAATGAGCTTATCTGCCATCTCTGCCTTGGCAGTCAGGTGACAAGGGAGAGATCATATTTTGTGATCATAGAGAAATGAGGAGAAATTAGACACACTAAAATTCATATATATATTTATATATGAAAAAAGAAGCCCTGGAACAAGCACCACTCTGCAATTATATTGCTTAATAATTATATAACTGATCTTTATTAACACATGATCATAATTACTTAATTAGCTTAACACTATTGATAATCCAAACAAATTTTAAAAAACAATTAAAACAGAAGTCCCATAAAATGCCTTGCATGAATCATTAGTTGCATCATTATATAAGCATACTCCATATTATGCTAGTATCAGTGCCGGGGGCTCTGGACAGTGCCCCTGGAGCTGTATAGAACCGGGTTCAGTAATAACAGTGCTTAGTGACCTCAGTGCAAACCACAAATAAATATAATGTATGAATTCATATATAAGAATTATTGTGCATATATCAATCAATAAAGTGCTTCACAGTGCATAAATATAAAAACATAAGAATTAATCAAACTACATATTCTAACCCTAGCCTCTAAGGTCCACAGTACAGTGAAGCAGCCCACAATTGGTGAAAAGAAATAAAGATACTTAGCCCAGGTATAAAGGATTCACAGCAACAGCAGCAAGGCAGGATGAAGAATCCCCTCTCACTAGTAAAATTTTGTCCCACCCCGTGATGTCACACCGGTGCTCTGATTGACCTGGAAGAAGAGCGGGGCTATGGGGATCCCGGCGGCCAGTGAAAGACTCGGACAGGCCGGGTAGAGCTGGGGGAGATGCTGGAGTCCCGCTGCGCAGGTCAGGGTTGGGAACCTCTGCTTTTAAGGATACCTGAAGTGAAAGGCTGAGATTAACATAGGCACATATACGGTAGTAATAGTCCTACTAAGATATTGTAGGTAGTTCCTTGTAAGTCAGTTTTTTTTAAAAAGCAAATGTTCCGTTACCTATTTGGGAAGGCAGTCCAAATCAAATTTAGACCATGTTCTTAAAATTAAATAGAATACAAAATATTCTGATCTAGTTGAGGAAACCATGCTGATGAGGTTGTCTGTCATGGTTGCTGTTTAGAATTCTGTCGAAGGGACAGTTTTCAATAGGGTTGAATCCAGCTCGAATCTGCAGCGCTTCCCGGCAGTTAAGTCGGGTGGGGAAAAGCTGCCTATTCCTGCTATGGCTTGCCATCTGAATTGCACTGCGGTGCGATCCTGGGCGGCATGCTGCAGGTTCCCACATCACGTACCCAAATCCCTATGGCCATTCATGGCACGGCTAAGTTACTCAGGCTGCGAATTCGCAGCAGCATGGTTGCCACGCCTGAAACGGAAACGGCACCAGTAGAAATGAGCCCTCAAAATTTCAGATCTAAAGGGGTCCATACACATACTATTTCCCACCGATATATAAATCGTTGCGCAAACGCCGACCGAACGATAGATTTCCGTCCGAAATCAATCATTCCCGTCGATCTGTCCGCGCAGAACATTTCACTTGATCGCCGGCAGGTCGGAAGTGTGTCGATAGCGGCGTTCGAATGTCCGACAATCGACGCTAGCGGCAATACACTACCTGATCCGGCCGACGCGTATCCCCTCTGTCCCCGCTGCTACTTCTCCGCTGGGCTCCGGCAGGCTTCACTTCTTCTTGTCCCGACAAGAAGTTTAAACAGTAGAGCGCCCTCTACTGTTTAAACTTCCCCAGACAGGAAGAGAAGCAGGAGCCCTGGAGCTGAGCGCGGAGAAGAAGACAGCGGAGACTGGGGGACTCGCACCGGCTGATCAGGTAATGTATGCAGGGGGGTATGGGCGGCGGCAGCAGCTTCACAGATGGTGAATCCATTTCATGCTGAAATCTATTCACAATCTGTTTGCAGTAAAGGCAGCCATACGATCCCTCTCTGATCAGATTCGATCAGAGAGGGATCTATCTGTTGGTCGATCTGATGGCAAATCGACCAGTGTATGGCCACCTTTAAACTACTAATACAAATTTGTATTATTATTTATAGGATTTATATAGTACCAACATATTACAGAGTGTAAATACAAATATGAGACCATGTTCTGTTACTAATATTCTTCTCACCCTTAGTACTACACATACAATTAATTATCTTAGTTTATTTTAAGTAAAGGTTTGCTTTAATGTTAGCCATACACTAGAGGCAAGCAATAACTTCCAGTATTGCTCTTCTACCTATTCTTCTTTGCACCAGCAGGTATGAGATACAATTTCAACTGAAGTCATGTCCGATGTTGATGTTTTTTCCACGGTAGCTGCCTGACGCAGTACAAAGTAATGTAAATCTTGCTTGTGTACTGCACCTCCCCACCTCTCACTCCCACTAGCGTCAGTCAAACAAAGAATATTTGGCAGTAGAATTGATTGTAAATACTATTTTTTTAACAAGATTTTGCCAAAAATAATAGAATTCAACAAATTTGCCAAAAAACAAGATTTTGTACACCAGATTCTGCACCGTAAATGCATATAATAACATCTGAGGTCCACAAAATCAGAAATGGTACATACACGTGATAGGATAAGGAACACAATTCTCAACTATATGCAAAACCATACTATGGATATCAGTCGGGGGGGCTCCAAGCTATCCGGAACCCCAAACGCTGTCAAATTGACCTTCCTGATTATTCAGAGTGGAAGTTATCTTTTCCATCCAGTAATATTCACCTATTTTATGTATAATGTCAGGGAAGGTGAGCTATAATGGCTAGAATGGCTTTAGTTGCATTACAAATGTGGACAAGCAGCTTATTCTTATGTTTAGATAATGAAGAAAAACCGCCAAGTCTATTTAAAATATTGTGCACACTTAAAATCACAGAGCTTTACCGATGCTACTTGTCTGCATTGTGAGCCCTTGGTAATTTTAGCACAGTACAGTACACAGAATTGTAGTATTTATGATGTCCATAAGTTGCCAAGAGCTCAAATTTGGTATTTTAGATGTTCACTAGCAAAAGGCATTCTTCCTGCAAGTGTTCACTTTCTATTGTCTGCACTTTATCAGACATGAAGCATGGTGTCTATTCAATTCATTCACAGGGACTTTGTGACTTCATTGAAAACATGACTCACTGACAAAATAAGCTAAATCTCATAATATCAGTTGAGCCAATGTTAATACACTGTTCAACAGTTACTTGTTTTTTCAGTTTGTGCACCGCACCTATAATAGTGATGTGAGCTCACCTTTAATGCCTTATTAGGAGGTGGGAACTTCCCCCTCTATGAATGAGTCATTGTGCAAAACAATATTCAGTTGTGAGTGTTTGTATTATAAACACTTCCTCATTAGCTTTTTGTGTTACTTTAAGTGGCGATAACCATTTATTTTTAACTTAAGCTGTCTACCCCCACAGGAACCAATTCCATTGTTTCACTTAGTCTTGCTGTGCATCTTTATTTAATTTTTTTTTTAAAGTTTTTATTTCCTTTATTTTTAACAGCCATCATTTTGTATATTAGCAGTAAAGGACCTCAAGAAATACTGTGATGTGAAAAGAGTATTTGACTTTTCATGGTTTATCCCAGCAGTGGACATACTAATTGCTGCAGAGCGAAAGGGAACCTGAGTAAACCCATAAGGATTTCACAGCTTCATTTACCTGAGGATCAAAGTTTTCTAACACCTTATTCCCAAAATCAAAAAGTTAATACTGTACCATAGTCCATGGTAAATGTGTAACGCCTTTCTCGCTGAAGGGCCCTTACAGCTTTTACTGTGAACAGACTAACCGCAAATAGCCTAATATGCATGGTAATTGTATTTGTAAGATCTTATTTTCTAAACACTGCTGTTCACAAATTTTGTCATCTCTAACCCCACTGCTCCTTCCATGGGTTCCGAATGAGTAGGTCAACAGAGTACAGTATAGCATTATTTTCCCTGCTTGTGGCGGTATGAGGGTACTCCTATGTGAAGAGAATTCAGATTTGCTTTCTATTGGCTTTTTAGACCCAGCAACACCCACAGAGATGAGCTGATACAACAGGGGGAGGGAGTGAAACCACACAATCCATGTTCCAAGGAAAGGAAGAGTGCATCTCGGTATAATAAACACTCCTATACTAGTTGTATACAGGGTTGTGAAGTTGGAGTCGAGGAGTCGGAGCAATTTTAGATACCTGGAGTCGGTGGTTTCATAACCTGAGGAGTCGGAGACGGGAGTCGGATCATTTACAAAATCCACAGCCCTGGTAACTATTAGACTAAGTAGTCTGAGTCAAAGCCATTTTGGGTACCTAGAGTCTGAGTCGGTGGGTTGAGTCGGATGATTTTTGTACGGACTCCACAGCCCTGGTTGTATATGCTGGTTTAGAGAAGTAAGCCACACGTCACATAAGTGTTTTGAAGAAACATAAAATAAAAACTGAGTGAACTATAAATGTATGGCACAGAGGCTTAGTGTCTAGCACCCTTGCCTCAGAGTGCCAAAGTCCCAGGTTTGAATCTTGGCCAAAATGACATCTGTGTGGAGTTTGTGTTTTCCTGTGATTGTGTGTTTTAGAGCAGGGCTTCCCAACCCTACCCTCAAGTACCACCAACGATGCATGTTTTGCAGAAAACCGCAAGCATTCACAGGTGAGGTAATTAGTGTCTCAGCAGAGCTTATTACCTATCTCTGTGGATTTCCACAAAACATGCACTGTTTTTGGGAAGCTCTGTTCTAGAGATCCCAAAAACATACTGGAAGATGTATTGGCTTTACCACCAATTTGCCCTGGACGAGGGCTGAACAGTTTCTAAAAGCCAGGTAGCCAGGTCTCCTGTAAAACCTTTCAAATCTGAAGAATGCAGAGCTAGGTTCTGAATTAAAACATTCTGAACATATCAACACTATTGCCAATGGAGCTGCCTCCCTAAAAATACCAGACTGGCTCATCAATTCCATAATTATCTGTCCACCTCGGCCTTAAGCCTCATCTACACGCTTGATTAGCCGCCGGATCGCCTCTTCCGCGTCCCCGCTCGCCCGCGCCGGATTCGATACCCGCTCGTCGCCGCGCCGCTTATCTTCCGCTCGATTCCCTGCCATTGTCCCCTCGCGGGGAACGAGCAGGGAATCGGCGGTAGCAAGTTCCGACCTGTCAGATCTTATCAATCGAGCCGCATCAGCGGCTCGATTGATAAGCCACATCGCCGCCTCATCTACGCATGTAGATGAGGCTCAATGGTGTGTACATACTTGAAAGATAAATGAAAGATATCTGACCAATTTTACCCCCTTCCATGTAGTATGAGAGCCATACTCTACACAGTAACATTAACCAAAAGTGTTTATTGAAGGATTCAGCATTACTAGAGAAATTGCATCGTTCAAGAGGCAAATACACTAAATGCCACTGATATTTAAAGCTATGCCGCAAGCCTGTGGCTGCCTAAGCCTGATGCGGCGTAGTTTTAATGCAGTCTGATCCCATGCATGGGATGTGACCCCCGCATCCCTGCCAGTACTTAACTCAGTTTTCTAAAGACAAGAGCTGATTTCATAGGCTCTGGATCCCCTGACCACTGTGAGCCAATCGCAGTGATCAGGAAGTAAATAAAGTAACAAAAGGCTCTGATCCTTAAAGGGGCCAGAACCTGCCTGAAATGAGTTAAGTGCAGATTTTTTTTTAAGTTCGCTGATATAAAGTATTTACCAATTGCTGGTGGAGTATACTGTATGTAAAATTATCTTGGAAACTGTCCATAGACTTTAAAGGGAACCAGCGCAGGCGCAGAACGCTCCAGGGGACAGGAGCACGGCGTGGCTGAGCCGCGCATGCGCAGAAGCCCGATGACTGGCGGCAACTGACCGGATTACTGAGTGTTGTAGCACCAGAATAGAGGGGCAGAAGAGGACAGCGAGGGAAAGGAAGTCATGGATCTATCTATCTATCTATAATCTATCCACTGTACCATCTCTGGTACACTTTAAAGTGGTATAAAAGGCCCACTGCCTATTGTTATGTACAGTTACAATCAGGGCTGTGGAGTCGTAGCAATTTTGGGTACCCGGAGTTGGAGTCTGAGTCGGGGATTTCATAAACTGAGGAGTCTGAGTTGAAAGATTTTTGTACCGACTCCACAGCCCTGGTTACAATGATTAGAAGAAAAAAATACTACATAACTGATGTTAAAGCTTCTGTTTGTGACTTTAGACATCTTTTTCTGTACTTTGTCCCTTGCTGGATAATGATGCAAACAGCTGCAGCTCTAGTAGATAGCCAGCTGTTAAAGGACCACTACAGCGGAAAAAGTAAGCAGATAAACTTTGACAGAACCGACAGGTTTTGGTCTAGTCTATCTCCTCATAAAGGTGCCCATATGTGGTACAATTTTTCATTTTTTTCGATTAGATAATTTAGTTCGATTATTCTGTTAGATAAAATATAAAGATTTTTCCAACATGTCTGATCGAATTTTTATAGAAAAAACTGGAAAATCGTTTATTTTTCTTTATCGAAAACAAGATGCTTTTCAACTTTCATTTGAATCGATCATTTTGTTTGAAAAAACTGGAAAATCAAACGTTTTTATTGTACCGTGTATGGGTACCATAAGGGCCCGTTTCCACTAGCGTGGAAACCAGGCCGAATCCGCAGAGTTTTCCCGCAGGCAAATCGTATGGGGAAACTCTGCCATAGGAAATAATGTCGTCGCCGTCAGAATCCCTTGCCCTAGCGATTCGGCCGATATTGCCATCCGTTTTCCGTGTGGGGGGCAGTGAATCCCATATCCGTGCACGGCACTGCTTCTGGGATTCGTCTGCGTACCCGCAGACCAGGAAGTGCCACAGCCGTGCGCGGCGGCTAGTGGAAACAGATCCTTAGGGCCCATTTCCACTACATACGGATTCTGGATGCAGAAAACTGACTTCAATGAATGCCTATGGGAAATCTGCATCAGAAAAATCGCGTTTAGTGGAAACAGGCCCATGGGCATTCATTGTTAAATGTTAGATTGAACATTTAACAAGTGAGGTAAATTACTGAAACCCATATCCCTTTTTGTGTTAAGTCTTTAGTGAGACACTCCCTCTATTTGGCTGAAGTGTTGAACACAGCGGTTCAATACACAGACCCAGAACTAAAGTGAAGTGCATAAGTGCATTGGACCTTCTGCGTTGCCAGACACCCATGTATCACCTTTTATTAATCTTGGTTATGTGGCGTTTTGGAGCTAGAATTTGACAGATATTAGTTATTTGTAATGTTTGGGATAGTTATGAGGATAGCGGTGTGATAAGGCATGGTTATAGTTTTTTATGTTAAAGAGGTTGAAGTTGGGTTTCAGAGAAGGGAATAGTTTATTACTTGAAGATGGGGGCACTGTGGGGAATTTGCCAGCATTCTCTGCATTGCTTAGTGCTAAGCTGTGCAGTAGGGCCAAGCTATCTGTGCCATGACGACATATACATTTGGGCACACTGCCTACTAGTGTAACAGATGGTATGTTTATGTCCCGTGCCTGAAATTTAGCTTTAAACGTACATTTATTCTTAGTAAAGGGCAGTAGTGACAAAACTGAGTCAGATCAGTTTAATTCCTTGTTGCGCTTATTATACTGATAAACCTGTATAACTCATGGGTGGAGATTTAGAAAAGGTAGGTTGATGTGTAGGATAGGTATATAAGGAATTCAAAGGTTGAGCTAAGTATGGAAGACATGTAGAACAGGTGTGTAAAGAATGTAGAGGGCCACATTAGTCATTTAACAATGTTAGTTGACATTGTCATTTGGCCTTGTAACATACTGTACTGATTAGTGAATCACACAGTTATTGTTTACTTGTATGCCCAGTGTCCATCTATAAACAAGATTTGCAAGAATTCATATTATTATGGTGGCTGTCCATGTTTGTTTATGTAACTTTGTCCATGGCAAGGTACACAAATACATTTTACAAACAAGTTGCATAGACACAAGGGGAAAATGGATCTTAAAACAATTGCATAGCATATCAGTCAGCAAGTAAAGCAGTACCAAGATGCAAAAGAATATATAAACCTAAGCGAGGAGAAAAGGGGGGGGGGGGCAGAGAAGGTATTGGGGGGAGGTGGGGGGGTCCAGTAAGCTGTGAATAAGATAGAACGGTGTGCTTTAATCATACTTTAGATAAGGAAGCTGAATTGTTGATGAGGGGAGGATTGTTATTTTCTTTTTCAGCCACATTAGATGAACAGTCAGTTCATGAGAGGTGGTCCTGAGCTAAAAATAAACAGATAAAATGTTGTATTCATCCTTCTACTACTTTAAGAGAGTCTGAAGCGAAAATGTTTTGATACATTTACCTTTTGAATTTGCTTCAGTACTCTCATTAGTGGTAAACTGCCGCATTTCCCCCGTAGAATGAGGGCTGCAGACCCCCCAAATCCCCGGGAGGGAATCTGGCTGGTGCTTCCTGGAAGGGGCAGAGCTCTCTGCGGTAGCTCTGCCTCTTCTGATGTCAATCGCGACGGATCGCCGCCTCTCCCCGCCCCTCTCACTCTTCCTTCACAGAGAGGGGCGGTGAGAGGTGGCGATCTGTGCGGCGATTGATGGCAGGAGAGGCAGAGCTACAGCTCATAGCTCTGCCTCTCAGGGCAGCACAATCTGTCCGGGGGTTTGGGGGGTCTGCAGCCCTCGTTTTTCAGCGGGGATGCGGCGGTTTACTGCTGATGAGACTTCTGAAGCTAATTAAAAGGTAATTATAGCAAAAAATTTGGCTTCAGTCTCTTTAAAAACTGACATTGAATGTCAGTCTTTCGCACAGTCTGACACAGTTCTAAGCCAAAATCTATGAACTATGAACCTAGTATTGCGGAGCAGTGCTTTTCAGCGCTGCTAGATTTGGGCGCAGCCGTCACCTCCACAGACTTCAATAGGAATCATTCCTATTGAAGCGCTCAGTGAGTAACGTCGGCTCCTTCAGAAGATGGAGCCGAGGTTGCTTAAAAACATAATAATTCGGCCTCCAGCAATCGCTGGAAGCCGAAATTATTTCTTTCCCCCACTATCCATGGCGGCCTGGAGGGGGAATAGTAATTAAATAGGCCCGGACTTATGCAGAAGCAGGATCAGCTATATACCGCTGTATCCTGCGCCCAAGTCTACCGGCGCCGATTTCAAATGTACTCTAGTATTGATCTATTCCCTGCACTCAGAAGCTTTTCTCTGCCAAGAAAGAGTTTTATGACTAATTCCTTATCATTGACTGTGCTATAGTATGACTAGAAAGAAACTCTCTTGTATTCCTGCATGTTTAGCTCTGTGAGTAGAAACCGGAAAAAAGAAACGGGAAAAAGAAATAATTTGTATGCTTGGCACTGTACATACACATTTTCATCTCGTCAGGTCATGTGTAACTTCACTTACAGTTTACAGTTTAAAGCAGACTGATAGATTTGGGCATAATCTGCAGAAGTAATGCTAGGAGCTAAAACCACTATTAAGATGACGACGACGACTATAGGTTTGAATGGATAAAAGTTTGAGGACTGTGCCTAGTGGCACCCCAACAGAGAGAATAAATTGACTTGGTGGTAGAATGTGTGTCACTAAATGTTCTTTCACAGAGATGTGAAGAAAGCAATAAGATAGCATAGCCCTGAATGCCTAGAGAGGAAATGTATTGGAGTAGTAAAGCATGATCAGCAGTGTCAATGACTGAAGCCAGGTCAAGAAGACTATAGAATAGTAGACCTTGCAGATTTTGCAGATAGTATGTTATTTGTCACTATAGTGATTGTGGTTTGAGTAAAATGGTTAGGGCAGAAACTAGAATGAATTTGGTGAGGGAGTTGGGTTACTGCAGAAGGGGCAAGGAGGAGAACAATGTGCTCTGTAGAGATCTAGCACTCTGGGGCCCATATACAATAAAACATTTTTTCCTGAGTTATCTCCTAGGGGATAATTTTCATATTCACTTTAAAATAACTTTTAAGCACTGTACAATTTAAAAAGTTCTTGTTTGCAAGAGGCTTAAAATGCATTTTATGACAACTTGTGAAAATATCACCTAGGAGAAAACTAAGGAGAAAAAGTGAATTGCATATGGGCCTAGATCTTCACTATTCATGGGGTAGGTTTGGAGAGGCTATGTGTACACTAGACTCTTGGCAGAGACATTTCAGAGAACAATGATCTCTAAATTACTTCTTTCTTGTGTTGCTGTCACTTACAGTAGGTGTTATTAATCAAACAGTCTGACACATTTTGAACTAGTCCATACCCTCAAGAGGGGTTCTCAAGTGTCCCTTTATATATTTATTTTTTCAAAAGCACGCTCTGGACAGCAACTGCCAAAATAGTCTTACATGAGGAGAACAAAGGAAATGCTGAGAATTCCTTATAAGGAGATGGATTAGTCTAAAACCTGTCATAGCTACAGGGCAGTTTCTAGGCTAAAATGCACCCAGGGCGAGGGTGTAAAATTGCCCCCCCCCCCCCCCCCGCGCGGAGCCAGGTATGGATGTCTGCAGTATAGGTTAGCCAGGTCTAGTTGCACTCAGTATAGGTAGCCAGCTATAGGTCCCCCCAGTATAGGTTAGCCTGGTAGGTGCCTCCAGTATAGGTAGCCGGTATAGTTGCCCACAGTATAGGTTAGAGAGGCAGGTGCCCCTGGTATAGGTTAGATAGGTAGGTGCCCTCAGTACAGGTTAGCTAGGTGGATGCCTCTAATAGGGAGCCAGAATAGTTGCCTCCAGCATAGGTTAGTTAGGTATGTGTCTCCAATATAAGTAGCCAGTATAGTTGCCACCAGTATAGGCTAGCTAGGTAGGTAGGTGCCCCCAAAACAGGTTAGATACGTAGGTGCCCCCAGTATAGGTTAGATAGGTTGCTGCCCCCAGTATAGGTTAGATTAGGTTGCTGCCCCCAGTATAGGTTAGATTAGGTAGCTGACCCCCAGTATAGGTTAGATTAGGTAGCTGACCCCCAGTATAGGTTAGATTAGGTAGCTGCCCCCAGTAAAGGTTAGATTAGGTAGCTGCCCCCAGTAAAGGTTAGATTAGGTAGCTGCCCCCAGTATAGGTTAGATAGGTAGCTTCCCCCCAGTATAGGATAGATTAGGTAGGTGCCACTGCCGCCCAGTATAGGTTAGATTAGGTAGGTGCCCCCCAGTATAGGTTAGATTAGCTAGCTGCCCCCCAGTTTAGGTTAGATAGGTAGCTTCCCCTAGTAAAGGTTAGATTAGGTATCTGCCCCCCAGTTTAGGTTAGATAGGTAGCTGCCCCCAGTATAGGTTAATTAGGTAGCTGCCCCTCCCCCCCAGTATAGATTAAATAAGTAGCTGCCCCCCAGGGTAGGTAGGTAGGTAACCCCCCCCTCCCCTCTTCCATAGTGGAGGGGGGAGCCAGCCACGGGGAGGGCAGCCCTCCCTCTCCCTCCCTCTCCGGGGCCACTCTCCATGCTCCCCCTTCCGATGCAGAGTAATTGTATCAGGAAGCGCTAGTCACAACTTGCCTCCCTGCGTTCCACTCGCTGCTCACTAGCCGCTGGACTCCTCTCTGTATAGACGCTGATACACATGCTGCTTCCAGCTAAACAGGAAGCAGTGTGTGTATCAGCGTCTATACAGAGAGGAGTCCAGCGGCTAGTGAGCGGCGAGAGGAACTCAGGGAGGTAAGTTGTGACTAGCGCTTCCTGATACAATTACTCTGCATCGGAGGGGGGAGCATGGAGGGCGGCCCCGGAGAGGAAGGGAGGGAGAGGTCGGGCTGCCCTCCCCGCGGCTGGCTCCCCCTCCATTACAGCGCCCCCCCCCCTTCCCAATGCGCTCAGGGCGCCCGCACGGGTAGCACGGCCCTGGAAACGGCCGTGCATAGCTATTTAATTTCTACTACTTACTGTAAGTGACAGTGACATAGGAAAAAAGGACATTTTTAGTGCATTTTACTGTGGGATAAAATGCACATTTTATGTGTATGCTTAAACATGTATTTTAAATGTTACAAATATCTGTTGCGTTCTACTGAGGAAATGCCCTACTACAAACATTTTTCATATGACCCTTAACGTTACAATTCATTTTGTGAATGACTTGCATGTGCCTTGGACTGGCAGTGGAAGACAATAGCCTGACAAAATACTGAGCACACACATTCATGTGCCCTGTACTGACAGCAGAAGACTATAGTGTGACATTAAATTCAGATCTGAAGGGGGTGGGCCATGGTAATCCATAGACTGAGACAACACAAGGGAAACAAAAAAACAGGAGCCAATAGTGCGATATATAAGAACACTAGGATAAATGAGGTAAAGAGTAACTCACAAATTTCAGGTGACAATGAAATATAAGAAATGGGGTTTAAAGAAGAGGTCCCGCCCTCGTTCAGGTTTGTAAGGGTCCTTAACTTTTGCACTTCTGCCAGTTAGTCAGTTCCAAGGGACAAGAACTACTCTTAAAATACAACCTCCCAACAGAGGTGTAATCAGAAGCAATTGATGGAGACACCCAAATGTATAAAATAAAAACTGTTTAAAAAGCAGCGTTATGGTTGGCTTACCTCCCCCATGGACTTTAAAACGGCCAATATAACTTAAAGAGCAACTCCAGTAAAAATAATGTAATGGAAAAAAAAAGGACTTTTTTTTTTTTTACAATAATCATTTATAAATGATTTATTTAGTGTTTGCCCATTGTAAAATCTTTCCTCTCCCTGATTTATATTCTGACATTTAATACATGGCGACATCTTTTCTGCTGGCCGGTGAAGTCTGCGGAAGGAGATGCTACTTTTTTGGCAGTTGGAAACAGCTGTTATTTCCCAAAATGCAACAAGGCTGCCACAGTGTGATGCTAGCACCCTGGTATACTGACATTCAATCCTTCATTACGGTTTCTCTTTGAGATTCAAGAGTTCATAGCATATATTGGGATCGGAAAACCATGTCTTGCAGGTATTTCCTGTTTCCTCAGGTCAGTAATAACCACTAAATGAGCCTTTGGCCAGAGAATGTAAGACTGAGGGCCTCAAATCTAACTTTATATGGCCTAAGGCACTTTTTGTTTATTGTTGACCTGAGTAAGCTGAAAATGCCCGGGAAGCGCTTTGTCTGACCCTTCTTAGTGCAATAAACTCTTGAATCTTAATTGAGCTAAAATTTACTTTTTCTGGCTGCTTTGAGATAAGGGAGAGTTAAGATAGCCATAGGTCTCTTCCTTAAACAGTTTTTGGTTTCAAAATTTTTATTGAACATTTCAGTGGTAATAGTGCAAAGAAGTGCAGGAAAATGGCATATAAAAGTCATCCCACACAGGGGAGCCTAGAAAGTCAAACTGTAAAGGCACATTGGTTGGAAAAGAATGGGGGAGGGTCCAGAAACATAAGCTAAAAATATTGCACAGGGCTAGCCAATAGTAATTTGATTCTACTGTGAAAGCAAGACGTTTTGAATCAGGATGATACAGTGAGCTTTCAACTTATAAAAAGCCTTAGTCTGACTGGTTCCTGACCAAAACTGAAAAACACAGCTTATATACACTGACATACAGAGGCTGTATGATTCTACTGTGAGGGAGGCTAATCATAACAGTTACAGTAAAACTCCAGTTATCCAGATCTCACTTAACCAAAATTTTCAAGCAACCAGAAAAAAAAATCCTGGCCTTGCAGGATGCAAAAATCTACTTTCACGCCTCTTTATACAATAATTAACCTGTTACATTAAGTTAAAGTGTACCTGAGACAGATGAAAAGAAAAGTTTCATACATACCAGGGGCTTACTCCAGCCCCCCTTAGGCTAGAAGTCCTCCTCGACTGCCTCCATCTTTCGCTATGGGTCCTGGTAATTCAGCCAGTCGGTGCAGTCCAGCCGCGCGCACTACCCCTTTGAGCTTCCGCTGCCGCTCCACGCATGCGCGCACTATGCCCCAACTGATTCAATTACTGAAACCCATAGCGAAAGATCCAGGCGAGGGACCGATTTAGCCTGAAGGGGACTGGAGGAAGCCCCAGGTATGTATAAATCTTTTCTTTCCATCCATCTCGGGTTTACTTTAAAGAGACACTGAAGCGAGACTAAATCTCGCTTCAGGTCTTATATATAGCAGGGGCACGTGTGCCCCTGCTAAAACGCCGCTATCCCGCGGCTAAACGGGGGTCCCTTCACCCCCAACCCACCCCCCGCAAAAGATGGTTGGCAAGTTGGTCGTTGGGATTGTCTTCCTGGAGGCAGGGCTAACGGCTGCAGCCCTGCCTCCAGTCGCGTCTATCAGACGCGCATCGCCGCCTCTCCCCCGCCCCTCTCAGTGAAAGAAGACTCAGAGGGGCGGGGGAGAGGCGGAGATACGCGTCTGACAGACGCGCATGGGGCAGGGCTGCGGCGGTTAGCCCTGCCCCAACCAGGAAGCGCTCCCCCGCTGCACGGAGGGGGTTTGGGGGGACAGGGACCCCCGTTAAGCCGCGCTATAGCGGCGTTTTAGCAGGGGCACGCATGCCCCTGCTAGCTATGAGGTCTGAAGCGAGATCTATTCTCGCTTCAGACTCTCTTTAAGTCTTCCCTTTGACTTAATTTGTTTTTAATAATAGTAGTTCAACATTAATACAACGTTTATGGTAAGTTTATAGTGTGAGGGTTATAGTACTGTTTTTAGCTAGGCCTATTTTTAATATTCTCAAGCCGCCAGAAACTAGACTTTTTCAGCTTCAGACAATCTCCTTTGTTGCCAGATAATGGGGGATTTTACTGTATTTTTTGGTGGTAAGATGTTTTTTTTTTATGGTGGTGCGTTAACGTCTGTGAACCTTTTTAAATTTATCTACATAAATATGGCCTAAAATGTGAATTTTCTTTTCCATACAAGTCCTAAGACTAGTTCATGATCTATTTAAAGAATGGAGTCCAAATATTTGTATTACCGTACATTGTTTATTAGAGATAGTGATCTTCAGTCAGTTCCTCTTATTTATTCAGTCTAGTTATGTTGAAATGTATTGTGTACATTTCTGTTCAATTGTAACATTTTTAATTTAGAATGCTTTTTAAAACACTGGTTTGCTGTTAATGAAAGAATATGGTCAATGTAGTGTATTTTGTTTTGAAGAATCCATCAGGCAGGCAGCAGTAGTAGAGGTGGAAACCCAGGAACATCCTGCTATTAAATTCATGGAGGAAAAAACAGAAGAAGTCAGGGGTGTTTGAGCTTCAGCCACTTTGAAGTATGGAGACAACACAAGTTCCTCTGCTGGAATCCCTGCTTTACTTCCTGCTTTTTAACTGTTACAAATTGAGCAGTGCTTTTAAATATTAAAAACAAATAAAACATATTTTCTTTAAAAAACGTGCAAATCAAACAAATAAGGATAAGATGTGCCACAGTAGAAAATGTTTGAAGCAAACCTGAACTGAAAATAAACTTCTGAGATAATTCGTTTTACTTTAGAACATTAGTAGCAAAGAAAATATTCTCATATTTATTTTCAGTTATATAATTTTTTTATAACACTGCATCATTCTGTAATAGTTGCAGTTTACACACTACTCAGCATTCTAAGTGATTTTACAGAGCAGGCTAGTGATCTTTTGACCTGTCCTCTGCAAGGTTTATTTTAAGGAGGAACTGTAGTGAAAAGAATGTAATAATAAATTAAAATATTATTTTTATATTATTTGTGAAGGAGTTAGCCTGTGTTTTTTCATTGTAAAATCTTTTCTTTCCTTGATTTACATCCTGAATATTACCAAATACTGGTATTCCGCTGCATTTAATTGAATGTAATAAATGAAGGTTTGACACAAGGTGGTGTTATCTGGTGGTAAAAAACCATCTACTGTTGCATCTGAGCACTGCAACTGCATAAGGGTGGCCGCCTGTCCACCGCCCCTGCCGAATACTAGCAAGTGCCTAGCCAGTGGACCGGAGCAGCTGACAGGCAGGGAATTCGCCACCTTCAGCTGCTCATGGAAAAGAGGTCTAAAGCAGTCTTATGCTGGGAATACATGATACAATTTTCTGTTAGATCTTCTGTTAGATTTTCCTGCCAGATAGATAATTTCCAACATGTTGGAAATTATCTATCTAACCATCTATCTGCCTAGCAATTAGGCATTGTTCTACTCAGCAGGAGATAACCAGAAGACAATGCACCAGAGATAATGACCAGTCTCTACAGAAAATAATCTAATTATAGAAAGTCTAAAGGGGCCCATACACCTAATGATTTTCACGCCGATATTCAGTTTTCGAATCTGCTGTGAAATTGTTGCGCAAACGCTGACCGAACGATTGATTTCCGTCCGAAATCGATCGCTCCAGTCACTCCGTCCGTGGGGAAGATTTCCCTCGATCGACGGCGGGTCGGGAGTGCGTCGACAGCGGTGTTCGAATGTCCGACTCTAGCAGCAATACATTACCTGTTCCGCCGGCGCATGTCACCACTGCTCCTTCTCCGCTGGGTTCCGGCAGGCTTAACTTCTTCCTGTCCCGACAGGAAGTTTAAACAGTAGAGCGCCCTCTACTGTTTAAACTTCCCAGGTCAGGAAGGGATGCTGGAGCCGAGCGCAGAGGAGACGACAGCAGAGACCGGGGGACTCGCCCCAGCCGGATCAGGTAATGTATGCGGGGGGGGGGGGAAGGTCGGCGGTAGCGGCAGCTTCACCGATGGTGAATCGATTTCATGCTGAAATCTATTCACAATCTGTTTGCAGTAAAGGCAGCCATACGATGCCTCTCTGATCAGATTCGATCAGAGAGGGATCTATCTGTTGGTCGATCTGATGGCAAATTGACCAGTGTATGGCCACCTTTAAACTACTAATACAAATTTGTATTATTATTTATAGGATTTATATAGTACCAACATATTACAGTGTGTAAATACAAATATGAGACAATGTTCTGTTACTGATATTCTTTTCATCCTTAGTACTACACATACAATTAATTATCTTAGTTTATTTTAAGTAAAGGTTTGCTTTAATGTTAGCCATACACTAGAGGCAAGCAATAACTTCCAGTATTGCTCTTCTACCTATTCTTCTTTGCACCAGCAGGTATGAGATACAATTTCAACTGAAGTCATGTCCGATTTTGATGTTTTTTCCACGGTAGCTGCCTGACGCAGTACAAAGTAATGTAAATCTTGCTTGTGTACTGCACCTCCCCACCTCTCACTCCCACTTGCGTCAGTCAAACAAAGAATATTCAACACTGGTCGAAATATTTTCGACCAGTGTATGGCCACCTTAACAGAAAAATCTAACATAAAAATGTATGGTGTATTCACAGGATTAGAATGAGTTGAAGAAAAATCTGATTTGTAGTTCTGACCACATTATTGCCGTTCACTAGCTGGAGAGCATCCATACTTGCTTTCTAGAGATATCTCTGAGCCACATCACAGATCTCTCCAGAGTGTTTTCACTGGTATGGCAGTATCGAATTTGAAACCATGTGAATAATAGCACAGTCATGATAAAGCCCTAGCAGGGGGCTGTGTGTGTTTGTCTGATTCTGTTCTCCCTCTGACACTTTATCCTGCTGTGATAACTGATATCACACAAGCGTCATCTGAAATATGTAGCCATCTTCACTTGAAGTTTTAAAGTCCTATTAAAGGACTTTGCTTATTAGTAGTCTGTAGAGATCACATTGTTTTAATCTTGTCTGCATTTTGTTTATTGATCAGTAGATAAACGTCTGATGCATTGCCAGGCTCTGCCTTGTCTTTAATAAGCCTTAGGCACTAGACCTTTCCGTAGCCTTCATATACGTCTGTCACAATGATCTGCTTCTTCTTTATTACCAAACATTATTTCATTAAAAAAGAGGAGCAGTTACATTTTCATGCCACTCACAGCAACATTTCTTCAATATTACTTTTCAGGGCAGTTTGCTCATAGCGATATCCTTGTTTGACAATGCATTTTAATATCCTGATCTAGAATGGTGTTGTGTGTAATGAATCCGTACTGAATGGTCATTTCATGTAGTTTTTCTAGTTTTAGTTAAAAATGTATGTAACCTTTTGTCCTGTCGGAAGGTTTTCTGTACTGAAAAGCGCAAGCTAATGATCTGCTAAGTAACGGAAGGATGAATTCTATAACCTAAATTGTGTGCTCAAAAAATATCCTTCATCGGGGTTCACCTGGTATGAACAAGCCGTTTTTCCAGTTTTGTGCCATCCTGCTTTTCATCATAACTGAATGTAGTTCATGTAGTCACAGTATGTAATGGGTATTTATCCGTGTGTGGACTATATTTCTTCTGAACTTTTAATCTGGTATCTAGTTACTTTTTATGAAGTTTTACACTGTTATATATTTTATCAACATATGTGAAGGGAAACATGGGGTATGAAAGTTGCTGTGATCATCATTAGAGTGTGTGTATATAAGGCCATTGATCATCAAGGATCTTGGCCTCCTGGCACTCTTCCAGCACCATCAGCTGATGCGGGGTGCAATTTACTTCCACTAAGCCTGCGCTCACACTCATTTTAGTGGCAATGCCAATCTGCTCACTAATGTCCCATGTACAATGATGTCATGACTGCTTGGATGCAGGCCTACTGTCCCTGAAATTTTCATTAAGGGGCTGTATATTTAAGTTACACTAGATGCAGGATTCCTTTTTATGATTTAAGCATAGTACATTTTTATTTCACAATTTATTTTAATTTTGTTTTGTCTTAGTCATAAAATTGCTATTTTTTGCCTGCATGAGTGCTGCCATCTTGTGCCGAGAGAAGGAAGTTTGTCAGATGACCTTTCAGTTTGCTGAACATAGTTTACGCAACCTGTGTTCTGAAACGATGGGCACATCAGTCTATCATGGAAGGGAACTAGTGCACAGTTCTATAGCCAACTTATTTTGGGTTAAAAGTTATTGACTGTTGGAATTTTACACCGTTACTTTGATTTATCTGTGTTTGCAAAAATAAACCTCCTGCTTCTCGCTTCCATAAGAGAGTACATCAGGCTCTTCTAAGCAGAGTGAGCATGAACTGCCAGGCCACCTAGCCTATTGTTCGCTGCATTCAAGACCATTTTTTTTTCACAGATAACTTCCATTTTGGACTTTGGTATGTGCATCTAAAGTTCGTGCTTTTATTTTAAATTAGTTTTTTCAGTCTCTGACAGCAGCTCAGTGACAGTTTGAGAAGCTTTATGGCCATCACACTGCTTTTTCCATCGATGGTCTTAGTTGCAGGCCTTGCACATCATGGGCGGTCAAGAGCAGATCCTGTTTTGAGAAACTTTTTATTGTTAGCGGGGAATGCGTTACATGGTGAAGCACTGTGAAGAGTGGTTAGTAGGAGATAGAAGAGGAATGTTTGATAGGTTGTGATAGGAGAGTTGAGTGTTGGTGGGAATGGTGGAGGTAGGAGAAGGGAGGAAAGGAAAATAGGATAGGTGAAGAGGACTAGAGGAGAGAGGATGTAGGGAAAGAACTGTAGTGTGGGAGATGAAAGGGAGCATTAATAAATGTTGAAGTATTTTATAAGCATAATGTGAGAGCATGTGATAAAGCATGCCTGCAGTGTGCCAAAACTTAAAAAAACAAAAAAAAAAAAAACCTGACCACATTCTCAAAGTTCATGCTGCTTGTTGTCTTTTGTGTTCTATGCAGTTTCTTGCACCTAGCATCCCGAAAGTTCACCAGGCTATGAAATAGACATGCGCAATTTCCGAACCACACATGCCCAGTGAAAGAAAGTGCCTTGCACACATGTTTGTTTCATGCACAAGCACTTCCTTTTACTGGGTACGCCCAGTTCAGATGCATTTGTGCCCAGCCATGGGCACTTCCAGTGGGGATGATTTGACCGACTGGACAGTCAAATATTGAAAAGGTTCAAATATTGAAAAGGTTCACAGCGAGGAATGGGAGGGACCCTGACTGCAACATGCAGCATAAATAATTTCAGCGGTAGGTACTTTAAAGAGGAACTTCTCCTGAGGCGCGCATACCTGGTCTGGATCTTTACAAGC
The DNA here is from genome assembly GCF_040937935.1 of Hyperolius riggenbachi. Classification (NCBI taxonomy): domain Eukaryota; kingdom Metazoa; phylum Chordata; class Amphibia; order Anura; family Hyperoliidae; genus Hyperolius; species Hyperolius riggenbachi. Next base: position 245,822,169 of record NC_090648.1, on the reverse strand, counting down.
TCCACATATTACCTGATGAAGCTGTATGTAACCCATGAAGCGCGTTGCTATCATTCTGGAGTCTTCTTGAATAAAGATATTTTTCCGTGAATAACTGATCGTGTCTACTTGTGGGAGGTAAGTTCACCACTTCCTCTCCCTTTTTAAACGGTTTTTAACTTTTATCCTTATCTGGCGCCTCCTTTTTGAACAATTGTTTATTCTGAGTGTCCACCCTTGGTGGAGGGGTGTTGCTCTCTTACTTCTATGAAGAGTGACATTTCTAACCCGAGTGCGGTCGTGTTTAATCTCCCCACCTGCCTACTGAGTGGTTACCAGGGATAGCCCACCTTTGTAAGTATATTCTTATATATTTACTCTTATGACCAATTGGTTTGACATACTGCACTATTGGGGCTCTCAATCTGCTTTGTTTTTCAAGTGCTTAACCTCATATTCAACTCAGCCAGTTAATGCACTTGTTGATTTTTACTATAATGTATTTGTATGTTAAAAGGACAGCCATGTTACTTTATATATATTTCCCAGAACGTCTCAGGACAGCAACCCTGAGACATGTCTCCCTCCACATTCACTGGACAGGAACTAGATTAAACAATTTGCATAATTAGGTAGGCAGGGCACATACATGTATATATATATCGTTATGTCCTTACCCCCTCAGTTGTTTTCCTGTCCAGCAGGATGCTAGATGTAGGGGGTAAGGCTGGCCACCCATGTGAGTCCACAGGAGCCGCGGCTGGTGTGATCCCCTTTGTCGGCGCTGGCTAGTTGTCTCAGCGCGGGGTCATGCTACACGCACTGGCCTCTCCCCCTGTGCTGTGTTCGGAGGACAAGCGGCGTCTGAATCCGGAAGTTGCCCGCCCCAGGGTCACGTGACTGGCGCCTCACGTGACCGGAAGTCGGAAAGCCGGAAGCAGGAAGTTCCTGACCCGGCGTGCGTTCCAGCGGCCATTGCAGCATGGAAGTCAGCGTCTGCTGACACATCACACTCAGCTGCAGGGGATTGCCTGGAGGAACGCTAAGGGGATTACTACAGCAGGTAGGAATTAACGTTTGCATAATGCAAGAAGGGTTGGGCATTAAGCAATTATTTAAATCAGCTATTAAGCTGATGTCCTAGTCTCACTTTGTGTTTGACTATGGAGGCTGCCGGTGGATCTTCCTCCCAGGGCTCTGAGGAGACAAGTTCCGTACCCTCTCTGGTATGTAACATTGTGGTAATTGTTTACATATCCCTTAGGAGGGTTATTAGGCTTGGCTGAGCTAATGGCTGGTATTTATTTGTTTTATTACAGCCTAAAATGGAAAGATCAGATTCCAAATCTGGGTCAAGACAAGACAAAGCTGATAAGCCTGACAAGCCTGATAAACCTGATAAAACTGAACTACACCACATGCTGGTTCTAAAGCAACACATAAATCGGGGAAAAAATGTGCTATATGTGGAAATTATATGTCATCCTCTTCAAAAGTATTATGCCAAGATTGTACTAAAAAGGTGGTTAGAGAAGAAACCCCCACTATGTTAAAGGAATTAAAAGGATGGATTAGATCTGAAATTTCGTCTGCTGTGCAGACTATCAAGGTTCCAGAGGTTGCAGTATCTAATGTACAAATGCCTTCAGTGCCTGCAGCAGTCTCTGCAGCCCCGGCAGTATCAGATATCCCAGGTCCTTCAGGTTCAGTTCCCATAGGGGACCCTACTTTAAAAAGGAAAAGGAAAGATGACGATTCTGAAGATTCAGAAATGTCAGAAGGGGAATTGGATATTTCATCTCTGGAAGAGATACCCTCAGAGACTGAAAAATCTGCTGAAAAAACTGTAAAGAATCAGAAATTTGCTTTTTCCACTGACTTTATGAAGGAGTTATTGGCAGCCATGCATGAAGCCATGGGTATTACTATAGAGCAAAAGACTTTATCTCCATTAGATCAGATGTATGAAACATTGTCAGAACCCCAAGTGACTTTCATCCCAGTGCATAGTAGTCTTAAGGGGATTATCAGGAAAGAGTGGGATAATCCAGATAGGAGGGCTTTCTGGCCTAAATCACTAAATAAAAGATATCCTTATAGCCCTGAAGACCAAAGGTTTTGGGGGACTGCACCCAAACTAGACCCATCTCTTTCTAAAGTATCCAGGAGATCAGATCTTCAATTCGAAGATTTTGGTAGTTTAAAAGACCCTATCGATAAGAAAATGGACAATATTTTGCGGAGGGCATGGGAAGCAGCATCTTTAAATTTCAAACCCTCTATTGCATCTACAGCGGTAGCAAGATCTTTAAAAATTTGGTTAGTAGAAGTCCAGTCTCAGATAGCCTCAGGGGTATCTAGGGAGGAACTTTTGAATTTTTTCCCAAAAATTTTACATGCAACAAACTATCTATCAGATGCAGCTGATGATTCAGTCAGACTCACAGCAAGAACCACAGCCCTAGTTAATTCTGCCAGAAGAGGAATCTGGGTGAAAACATGGCAGGGAGATACCTCATCTAAATCAAAATTGTGTAGTATTCCATGTGAAGGGGGCTTGTTATTTGGAACCAAGTTAGAAGAAACACTTGAGAGGTCCGCTGATAAAAAGAAAAATTTCCCATATAAAAGAAAGATTTTCCGCCCTAACCGTTCCTTTCGTGTTTCAGGGAAAAGCGAACAGGAAAACAAGGGGAACCAGAGAAGAAGATGGATTCCCAACAAGTCCCAGCGTTCCAAACCCAGTACTCCATATACCTCTACAGGTCAACCAACAAAACAATGACGCCAGAATTCCAGTGGGGGGCAGACTAGCTCATTTTTTCGAACAGTGGCAGTTAAAGTTCGAAAACAAGTGGTTACTGAACATTATTCTCCAGGGGTACAAGATAGAGTTTATAGCCCCACCACCATCTCAATTCTGGGTGACCCCTTCCCCAAGAGCTCCAGTTCAGGCCCAGGCCCTCCAGTCAGAAGTAAGCTTACTATTGGAAAAAAGGGTTATACGGAGAGTCCCAAAATGTCAAGAAACACTGGGGTTTTACTCCCCAGTCTTTCTAATAAAGAAACCTCAAGGGAGTTACAGGTTCATCTTAAACCTAAAAAGGCTAAACACCGCAGTAAGATACAGAAAGTTTCGGATGGACAGCATCCGCTCAGTATTGAACCTACTACAAGACAGCTCCTATCTGACATCATTGGATCTAAAAGATGCGTATTTGCATGTGCCGATTCATCTGGAATCACAACAGTTCCTGAGATTTGCGGTGGTGTTAGAAGGAGAGGTAAGACACTTTCAGTTTGTCGCCCTTCCCTTTGGGTTATCATCGGCTCCATGGCTATTCACAAAAATCATGGCAGAAGTCTTGGCAGGGCTTAGGCTTCAGTCTGTTCAAGTAATATCTTACCTGGATGATTTACTTATCTGGGGACCTTCTGTTGAGTTAGTGGGATCCCAGACTCAGTCCACCATAGACTTCCTTCAGACATTGGGGTGGTTAATTAATTGGGAAAAATCGTCCTTTCAGCCTCTCCAAAAGATGGAATTTTTGGGGTTTGAGATATGTACTACAAATAAGAGACTTTTTCTACCTGACAAAAAATCTTCCTTGTTGTTAAAGTCTGTTTTCTCTTTTCAGAGTCTGAAAACAATATCCTTGAGGAAAGCGATGGCCTTATTGGGCACAATAACCTCATCTTTCCCTGCAATACAGTGGGGTCAACTCCACTCCAGAAGTCTCCAGAGTTGGATCCTATCAAAGTGGGACAAGCATCTCTCCTCCCTGGACAAGAGAGTGATGATTCCTTGGAGTGTCAAGCAGTCACTACTGTGGTGGATGGAGCCACAACATCTGTCAACAGGGAATCTTTGGGAGTTTCCAACCCAGTACATCATAACAACGGATGCGAGCTCTTGGGGATGGGGAGCGCATCTGGACTCTCTGACAGCTCAGGGACAATGGTCAAGCCGGATCAGCAACAGGTCTTCGAACAGCAGAGAGCTGCAAGCAGTCTGGGAAGCCATACTAGCATTCAAGATACAGATATGGAAAACCCACGTGACGATACGTACAGACAACAGTACAGTGGTGGCATACATAAATCACCAGGGAGGCACAAGAAGCAAGTCACTGCAACAGCAGGCATCAAGGATTCTGCATTGGGCAGAGCGCAGTCTCAAGTCTATAAAAGCGGTTCACCTGAAGGGGACACTAAATTGCCTAGCAGATTACCTGAGCAGATGCAGTCTGTCCCAGGACGAATGGAGTCTCAACGACCGGGTGTTTCATCAGTTGACAGAACACTGGATTGTTCCTCAAGTGGACTTATTCGCCAGAAAGAGCAATGCGAAATGCCGGATGTTTTGCTCTCTTTGTCCCCAAGACGAACCATGGGTAGTAGATGCCTTCTCGATCAGCTGGAGCCATCACAGAATGTACATTTTTCCGCCTCTACATTTGATTTCCAGAGTACTGAACAAAATCTATCGAGACCAGGCGGAAGCAATCTTGATTGTCCCGTTTTGGCCAAAAAGACCGTGGTTTGCTCTGCTACAACGATTAGCTACGGATCATCTGATCCTTCCAGATCAAGAGGACCTGTTAACTCAGGGACCAGCGGTGCATCCCAATCTGAGCCTTCTTCATCTTTCAGCATGGAGCCTGAATGGCGAATACTGAAAAGTAAGGGATTTTCTAATAGGTTATCGGAAACACTGTTACAAAGCAAGAAGAAGGTGACGCGCCAAATATACTCTAAAGCCTGGAGGGTATACAACAATGGGTGTGAGGCGAATTCTAGAGATACTGGTCATTCCAATTCAGTTTTAGAATTTCTTCAAGATGGATTCCAGAAAGGTCTAAGTAGTAGTACATTGAAGGTACAAGTTTCAGCATTAACAGTCTTTCTTGACAGAAAATTGGCAGAGGAAGAAGATATCATCAGATTCTTCAAAGCACTCAGGAGGATTCGACCTACAATCCATAGTAGAGTGCCATCTTGGGATCTGAACACTGTGCTACAGGGGCTATGTGAGCCACCCTTTGAACCATTAGTGGATAGTTCTGATAAACTTTTAACTATCAAAACTGCTTTTCTTCTAGCAATAACGTCAGCCAGAAGAGTGGGGGAATTGCAGGCATTGTCAATTCTCGAACCATATTGTGTTATAAGTGACGACAGAATTACACTTCGTCTAGATACCTCCTTCCTACCTAAGGTTGTTTCGAAATTCCACAGATCTCAAGAAATTTTTCTGCCTTCCTTTTGTAATAACCCTTCCAATCAGAAGGAACAGAAGTTACATTGCCTAGATGTTAGAAGATGTGTTCTGGAGTATCTTCAGCGCACTAAGTCCTGGAGGACTTCCAATGCATTATTAGTATTATTTGCCGGAAAGTTCAGGGGTAAACAGGCCTCAAAATCAACCATAGCCAGATGGATCAAGCAGGCTATATCTCTATCTTATGCTCAACAAGGCAAACAGCTGACTTCGGCGGTCAGGGCTCATTCTACCAGAGCAGTATCAACTTCCTGGGCAGAGAGGGCAGGAGCATCAGTTGAGCAAATTTGCAAGGCAGCCACCTGGTCAAGTCAGAACACCTTTGTGAGACATTATAGGCTAGATGTATTGTCTAGTGCCGACTTAACGTTCGGCAGAAAAGTGTTGCAGGCTGTAATCCCTCCCTAAATATTATTTCTTGTTTTTCATCTCAGGGTTGCTGTCCTGAGACGTTCTGGGAAAGCCCAAAATTACTTACGGTAATTTCTTTTCCAGAAGTCGGAAGGACAGCACCCTTACTACCCACCGCTATTCTTATTAAAAGTTATTGGAAGCATCATTATGTGCGGAGTCTTTTTTATTAACTGAGGGGGTAAGGACATAACGATATATATATACATGTATGTGCCCTGCCTACCTAATTATGCAAATTGTTTAATCTAGTTCCTGTCCAGTGAATGTGGAGGGAGACATGTCTCAGGGTTGCTGTCCTTCCGACTTCTGGAAAAGAAATTACCGTAAGTAATTTTGGGCTTTTCTTCTTCTTGCAAGCCTCTGTTTTATACAACTTAGTGGTAGCAGGGGCATAACTAGAAATCACTGGGCCCCCCTGCGAAACTTTGGATGGCCCCCCCTCCCACCATGGGGGCTGGGTGATGTACACAAGACCCTGCTGGACCCTGAATGGGGACTGTCTACAAATCTTTGTCTGCAAAACTTTTCATGATTACTTATCAGTGGCTGAACAGATGCAGTCATTAGAACAATTGTGCAGAGAGCAGAACATTTTTTTCTCTTCATGTCCCTAGTGGTCAGTCTCTGAAGACGGGGCCCCCTGTGGCTTCAGGGCCCCCCTGCAGCTGCATCCCTTGCAGGATCTATTGTTACGCCCCTGAGTAGTAGCTATAAAACCTGTACCTACAGGATACATTTAATTGGCATTATATATTATTTAAGTAATTTGTGTGATTTGTAAATGTGTTTTCTTTTTTTTGCTTCCTTTTTACGAGCAACAGGAAAGGTTTTGTGCTACACATTTTATAAGACAGCTCCTGTCATTACATTATTTTCTCACATTACAATACTGAATGGAAAGCTGGTCAATGCATAATAGCAGGGGTTTCCTGTTTTTGACTGTTGTCTAGAAAGTGTGAGAAATGTTTGTCTAAAAAATCAATTCCAGATTTTTTCCTTTTGTCTCCCTTTTCATCTTTTGTTAAAGCGGGCTCAAACTCCAAAATTAGAACTCATCATAAAGCAAAGACTGCCTTCAGGACAGCTGTTCTGGCTGCCTTGATAGAAATACCTCAACTCTTGAGCTTGGTGGTTACCTATGCGGTCTTCACATCTGTTAACTGGCAGTGCAGGAGAGTGGCAAGCTGACACATTACCCCAGCCTCTGCACCAATGTAGTGTAGTAGAGGAAAAACACAAAACAAGTCCGGGAGCCCAATCTGGTGCAATATCGTTAGTGGGTTTGGGTATATTAAAAAGTAATTGGCGCCCGGATACCCGTACGGAATTCCCCACAGGCACATGTATTGACCCAAGGAAGCGGCAGCAAGCCGAGAAACGCGTTGTCAAAGTGCACCAATAAAAAACGAATCCAATCGTAAATATCCACTTGTTTATGTTTTCGATCAAACACCTATAAGGTAGGACGATTTAAACTCTCCATACCTTAGGGGAACGAATCTAGTCACTGTTTGTTTCTATATATGGATATAGTAGTATACTAATTTCTAATATGATGTTATCCAGACCGGGCGCCTCCTAACCACTATATACCCTCTGCACCAATGTGGAGGCCAGATTGTTGTAATGTGACACAGCCTAGCTGTCTACAACACATTGAGCCTTTTGGAGCTGAAAATGGAGGGTTTTTTTTTATATTTGAAGTTCGGTTGCACTTGAAAGTAGTAGTTTAGATAAGTAATCAGTGATATGCAGATTGCTGCGTTCTCCCTTTAACCATTTAACGGCATTGTAACATATTAAAACGTCATGCATTACCCTGTTAATGCCAACATGACGTTTTAATATGTTGCGCGTTCCCGCCGCTGCTCCTCACGTGTGCGCGCCGCAACCGCCGCCGTTTTCGTTGGGTTTCCGCGTTGAGCGAGTGGGGAAGAAGACCGAGCGGTCCTCTACCCAATCGCAATGCCTGGAGTGAATGGACGTGACCGCGAACAGCGGCCGCATCCATTCATAAAACAGGAAGCCGTCACATTGTATTTAAATGTACAAAACAAAAAAGTGAACATTTCCTATATCGGGAAAATGATAGGAAATGTTCACCAGTGCCATCTTGTGGCCAAAAAGTATAATTACACCTACAGACACATACATATTTAACCAATACTAATAAAATTAGTAACTTGCATTACCAAAGCCCCCCCCCCCTCATAAAAAAAAAATCAGTTAAACAAAAATACATAAATAGTTGCCTTAGGGACTCAGCTTTTTTTAATCTATATTTGATGATGGGAAATTACTTTTACTTTACTACATAGGGGCTTGTAATTGTGGACCAAACAAAAGAAAAACAAAACAGAAAAATAACCCCTATATTACAAAATAATATATTGTCGCCGTACATTGTGAAAGGGACATAATTTAAACGGTTTAATAATCGTGACAACTGGGCAAATAAAATGTATCTGTTTTATCCACAGGAGAACGTTTAATTTTGAAACTATAGAGGCCGAAAACTGAGAAATAATAATTATTTTTCCATTATTTTCTTATTTTTCCCTAAAAACACATTTAGAATAAAATAATTCTTAGCAAAATGTACTACCCACAGAAAGCCTAATTGGTGGCGAAAAAAAAACGAGGTATAGATAATTTTTTTGTGATTAGTAATAAAGTTATTAGGGAATAAAATGGAGGAGCACTGACAGGTGAAAATTGCTCTCGTCCGTTAGGGTAAAAACCCTTGGGGGTGAACTGGTATAAAAAAAAAAAAAAAAAAAAAAAAGTTACCGGTCATGCTGACACTTTGCCTTCAGTTGGTTCTAAATTGCTGATCTGCAACAAGCTTCAGACAGGAGCGTTACTGGATCTGCATATTAAGTCGAAGTCAGTAACTCAGGAAATGTTAAAGTAAACCTGAAGTCATTTTTTACATGATGAGATAAACATGCATAGAACTAATTCTACTTGATACTTGGCCTACCTTCCCTTTATCGGTTTTAAGGCTTGGTTCACAAGGGCAGCAGTCCATGTTGAATTCATTGCTTGTCAGTCTTCGTGTGTGTGCAAGTGTTCACAGATGTCTGCAGGTGATACTGGTGACAGGCTTCACTCAGAGCCCCATACAAGTTCCACAGCTAAAGGTGCGTACGCACGCACTACGGAAGCCAACGACTGGTCCGTCAGACCCTCCCGCTGGGCGGACTGATAAGGCTGTTCCTGCACGATCTGGTGGGGTGGGGTGGGGGGGATGGCCCACCAGACATTGCATGAGGGAGTTTTGAACTGTATGGTCACTGTGTATTTGCTTACGACCTGGCAACTGCCAACCTCAAGTGCTGCTAGTGGGTTGCAGGCCTTACATTTGTTTGAATGCCTTAGTCCTTTTTTTTTAAAAGTGTTTGAGCTTCACTTCTTCTCTTGACATAGGCATTTTTCCATAATCAGCACAGTGTATACAACAGCCTGTGGAATACTCCTGAGTGTTTAATACTGGTAGGTGGAGGTGCCCAAAAATAAGAGGCATTAATTGGCTTACAACTCCTGAAGATATAGTAGCCAGTACAACTTCATACATTTCATACAATTTATTTAACAGACAAACAAGGTTTCACAATGCATTTCATGTACGTTCCCCGCTTCCTAAGGGAAATAGAACCCACACAAAATGCTGTGCCGCTAACAGTGATTGGAGCACCTCACAGGCGTGCTATAGCAGACAGTGCGGTCTGTACTCAAGCATTTAACACTGACATGGCCAGCTAGCACAGGATGTAAATGTGTGTGAACTTCAGTGAAGGAGGCAGGAAGCACACTAGGAGAGCTAAAGAGCGTGAACGTCAGTTGGTACAGTCCAGTGGTAGGCTCACCACACAACATACAAACTTGGTTGTTCAATTTTACCACCTTCATGTAGTATAAGAGCTTAACAAAACAATCCTTCCAAAGTATTTTCAATCTTTTGGCCCTTTATACTACATAGATTTGGTAAAATCTGTACCATTAAGATTGCATGGTGTGTGGTGAACCGTATGCTAGGTACACACAATTATATTTTCTGGCAGATTTGCTGTCAGATTGATTATTTCCAACTCAGCAGGGCTGTGGAGTCGGAGCAATTTTGGGTACCTGGAGTCAGAGTTTAAGTCTGTGGTTTAAATAAACTGAGGAGTCCGAGTTGGATGATTTATGAACCAAATACATAGCCTTTGTAAAAATTAGACTAATTAGTTGGAGCAATTTTGAGTACCTGGAGTTGGAGTCGCTGGAATCCTAAACTGAGGAGTTGGATGTACAGACTCCACAGTCCTGATTTCCGATCGATTTTCCATTCACTTTTATGGAAAACGATCGGAAATCAGATCAGACATGTTGGAAATAACCGATCTGACATTTAATTTAATCTGCCAGAAAATCTCATTGTATGTAAGAAGCAGAAGCTGAATGACACTGGATGAAGGTAGCAAGCAAGATAAAAATTCAGTAACAGTGCAGTGTATATTAGAAGTAAATCTAACCTTGGCAGCGTTTGTTTTATTTCATGCATTTTCTGAGATACACAGCAGCAGAGGAATGTGTGCATCAAACACCAAGTTAAAACCTGGTATATCTGGCTTTGCAAATTTGGCCTAATTGGCTTACCATAATCACGAGGCAATGCTCATGCAAATTTGCATTTGCTTTAGCATGCCATAATATGCAGGGTCTAAAATTAATTACCGCAAAATGGTTGTCCTGTTTGGATTAGGTCGTGCAACATTTAGCACTATCCAGGGGCGCCACAGGGAGGCTCCCCCCTGCTCCCATCACCCGGCGAGCTGCAGAGCTCCAAGCACTCCCACTGCTCGGAAGCCTGTAGCAGCACCCTGAGAGAAATTTATAATGATTGCCTAAAGGCTAAGTTGACACAATGGGTGTTGTGTAGCACAAACATGATAAAACATGCACATTATTTTCATAGCTTGAACAATTGCTATGGAGCATGCATGTTTTCACACACATAATCCATAAACACACTGTCGATAAAACATTAGCATAAGGTTGTCCATTATAACACTGAGATATGAACATGCCCATACATTTGTATTGTCCGTTAGTTTACTTGTGACAACACAATGCGCAAAGTGTAAACTTGTGAACCCGATGCTGCAAATCCCCTGCAGCTTGTAAGCCTTGTACACATGCTAGATGGTTTTTGGCTGAGGCATTTATTCAAGTCCACCTCTGCTAAGAATATAAGGTGTACATCCCCCTGCTGTATCCATAAAGGTGGCCATACACTTATAGATTTGCATCAGATTCCTCCATCAGATATATTTTTGTCATATGCCTGTCAAGTCGAATCTGGCAGGAATCTATCTGATGTGTGCCACAAAGTAGGAACAGATTTCCAATAGATTTCAGAATGAAATCTATTGGAAATTGCTCTAAATGCATTATTGGACCATTAGATCTAATGCGATTCTATGGACCATCAACCTAGATTTTCCATCCTGTCAGATTAAATCGATTGAAATAGTCCGCAGATCGATCGATAGATTTGATGAAATTAATTTCCAGTTGATCAGTTCCATAGAATCGATCGATGACTGAAATCGTCCAGTGTATGGGCCCCTTAAGAGATCTGGATTGCAGATCATCCTGTCCGAGGGCTGTCTGAGTCCATTGTTCTCCCTCTTTATGCCTCCTGACACTCATGTGCCGAGTGTCCTCTCTCCACCCCCTTCCATAGCAAAAAATGATTGCACTAAAGCCAAACACTTTATATTTACACAGCCTGAACCCACCTCACTCTTCGGGACAATTTTGCTTTTTCACTAAATCATTCTCACTCAACCCTGAATATTAACAGCATGCATCAAAAGCTGAAATTGTATGTCAAAGATTGAAGTGGTCTGTAGCATATAACTTCAGTATATACAGTGAACTGTTCATTTGTTTGTACAAGTCGGTAGAGTCAAATATTTTTTTTCCACTGAGGAGTTAACTTGTAGGCAGCAGAAAATCAACCCATGCTGTTTGCAACACAAAGCATCTTTGTATAAAGATAATCTTCCCTCTTATCATACATATTAGAATAATTCAACTGCAGCAAGAATTAGCATCATCTCTTTTGGAATTTATATTACCTACTTTTGCAACTCGCCTTAGAGTTAACAGTTTAAACACAAGTTTGACTGCTTACAATGCATCTCTGTCCATAAATATAAATGTAAATATGTGTCACCCGCCTATCTTAACATCTGCCAGAATCCTGCTCTAATTAAGCAGCGTAAACTTATTACTTGTGGCTATTAGGAATTTAGAGTAGTCAAGAGATAGTAGCTGCCACGTTGTATATTGTTTATATTATATCTGTGTAGAGCTGACGGTGCTTTTGTATATGCAATTTGCACATCAGTACTTATCATAAAGGTACTATAAAATAAACTATCCTTAGAGAAGAAGTTATTGGGCCTTTGAGAATACTGACAGTATATTGTTTCTCCTGCCTTTTCAGTCTCTCTATTTTGGGTATTGAATTTTCAGATGCATACACTACTATATTTTGAGATATTTGGAGACGTTTCTGCATTCATGTCATCCCGTTTCCTCAAACTTAACATGAACAAAACTGAAATTGTAAAATTTTCTCCATCTCCCTCTGCACTCCCACCTATAGTTACAATTAATGTAATCAGGCAAACCACTTCATGCAGAGTTGTAACAAGAAAATTGGATCAAAAGTTGATCATTACAATTAAACTCCCTGGCAGTAATCCCGAGCTACGCTCGGGCGTCCCGCCGGGAGTTCTATGCAGAGTATAGCACGGAGCAGGAGTTTTTACTCGCCTCCCGGGGGATCCAGACATCAGTAGCCATTCTCCATCCTGTCCTCCAAGGCTCTGAATTGCTCTGGTGAGATGCCGTCATCCATCTCACCACAGAGTTACAGCGCCAACCAGAGGATGGGGGTAAAATTGCAGCGCTGGAGCCCAGGGAGGTGAGTGAGAGCAGGGACTGCTGCAGGCATTCTGGCGGCATGATTTTTTCCTGACTTTAGGGTCTGAAACATTTTAAAAAGACCTTAAAATTCGGAAATAATCATACCGCCAGGGGGGTTAATGTATACTGGCAAATGGATCATTATTTTAATTAATATAAAAGCTACTGTGATGCAGGTAATGGCTACTCCAACTTTGATTCCCTATTGGCTCCTATGTGGAAGGACTTGAGATGAAGCTCTTCTTTAAAGCAGGAGGGTCAGACATACCACCGTATATACTCGCAAACAACCCAAATTTTTGACCCCCAAAAAGGGGGTCAAAAGTTGGGGGGTCGGCTTGCTTGCGAGTCACCGGTGATCCGCGCCCCGCGGTCGCCGCTATCACCTGAGCTGGTGCCGCATCTTCTATTATTCCCCTCTCCGCTTGTATAGTAATTGACAGCAGCACACCCCACGGCGGCTGCTGTGCTGATGAAGCAGGAAGCCATAGAGAGAGAGCGGCTTCCTGTAGCTATGGGAACCGCTCTCTCTCTCTACGGTTTCCTGCCTCGTCATCACAGCAGCCGCCGTGGGGCACGCTGCTCTGAATTACTTTACGAGCGGAGAGGGGAAAAATAGAAGATGCGGCACCAGCTCAGGTGATAGCGGCGACCACGGGGCGGGGGAGAGGAGGGGGCACTACCTATACTGGGCACTGTACTAGCTATACTGACACTGTACTGGGCACTACCTACCTATACTGGGCGCTATACTGGGCACTACCTACCTATACTGGGCACTATACTAGCTATACTGGGCGCTACCTACCTATACTGGACACTATACTAGCTATACTGGGCACTACCTACCCATACTGGGCACTATACTAGCTATACTGGGGCACTACCTACCCATACTGGGCACTATACTGCTATACTGGGGCACTATACTAGCTATAGTGGGGCACTATACTAGCTATAGTGGGGCACTATACTAGGGCACTATACTAGCTATACTGGGCACTATACTAGCTACTATACTAGCTATACTGGGGGACTACCTACCCATACTGGGCACTATACTAGCTATACTGGGCACTTTACTAGCTATACTAGGGCACTACCTACCCATACTGGGCACTATACTAGCTATACTGGGACACACTGGGGGGATCACGCGGCCATCATTTCCTACCCCCGGCTTACATGAGGGTCAATCATTTTTTCCTTTTTTTCAGGTAAGATTTGGGGGGTCGGCTTATATGCGGGTCGGCTTGCTTGCGAGTATATACGGTATGCCAAGGAAAAAAAACACATAACTAGATAAATACGTGATCTACTTACATAACAGATGTATTGTACTGTGAATTTTATATAGTAAATTCTGTTCCTGGCATATGCCATGTCTTTTTCCCTCAGAGTGAAGCTAATCCTGATGTAATTTCCCCTTATGTTCTCCTCCAATCTGCAGTGTCATAGCTAGCTTGCCTGTAAATACGTCTGAGCACAGGATCAGATTTCAGCCTAAGCCTGGCACACTGAGATGCTCTCATTCAGTCAGTGAAGCGCATGAATGTGGGAGGGGAGATGATCTGCAAATGGCTGAAAAATCGCCCAGTGTGAACTAGCCCTACCTTTGGTCGGCATTGGCAGAGAATAGAGCTTGGTTTACTGAGATAAGATAATTACAGCAGAGACATTTCTGAATAGATTGGAGAGCTTGCACTGCAGGGTGAGATTTCTGGCAGCATTACAAACACAGTGCAGTGTTTTAAATGGAATTTTATTTTTGTGACTGACAATCCCTCTTTAAGAAACTTGGGTCCATATGCAATTCACTTTTTCTCCTGAGTTTTCTCCTAGGGGATATTTTTAAACTTGTCAATAACTATTGAGCTCACTGTAGACTTCAGGAAGCACCCCCCTGTGCTCTCCCCTGTCCTTATCAATGATACTGTGGTCTCCAGCATGTCCGATGTACGATTCCTTGGCACAACCATAACCAAGAACCTTAGGTGGGAGCAAAACACTTCCAAGATACAGAAGAAGGCCCAGCAGAGGCTATTCTTCTTGCGTCAACTAAAGAGATTCGGCATGCCGCGCGAACTGTTGACCAGCTTCTATACTGCTAACACGGAATCCATACTCTGTTCCTCTGTCATAGTATGGTACACAGGAGCATCCGCCAAGGACAAGCACAAACTTCAAAGGGTGATCGACACTGCGGAGAAAATCATAGGATCACCCTTGATTCCACTAGACCTCCTCCACATGGCGAGACTTGGGTCGAGGGCTTCCAAGATCTCTGGTGACCCCTCCCACCCGGGGTATCGCCACTTGAAACTCATGCCAACAGGCCGTTACAGGACCATCTACGCCAGAACCAGCAGGCGCAGGAACACATTCTTCCCTCAAGCTGTTCTCCACCTGAACTCTATCACCTAGCCAGCACCCCGATCTCTGAACTCTCTCCACACTGGGCAGTACTGGCCCACACTCTAGCTGCTAGTGCTCCCATGAGTGTTTCCTAGTATCTGCCAGAGCTCCCATGAATGTTCACCAGTATCTGAATGTTGCTATACCTGTCTCATTGTAATGCCTTTTCTTGTTCTGTCTGTCATGTAAAGATGCCATGTGCACCACAACCAATTCCGGGTACGACAACTGCCGTACTTGGCGAATAAACTTGATTCTGATTCTGAACATGCATTTTAAATCACCAGCAAGCAAGAGAATACACAAGATCATTTTGACAGTATTTTTTTCACCTACTTTTTGGTACCTTTCCAGTTGCAGAGTGCTGAAAAGTTACTTTTAAAT
This sequence comes from Hyperolius riggenbachi, assembly GCF_040937935.1. Taxonomy (NCBI): domain Eukaryota; kingdom Metazoa; phylum Chordata; class Amphibia; order Anura; family Hyperoliidae; genus Hyperolius; species Hyperolius riggenbachi. The sequence goes on along the minus strand of NC_090648.1, from coordinate 245,806,712 downwards.
AGAAGATGAAAAATTATATCCTGGGAGAAAACACAGGAGAAAAAGGGAATTGCATATGGGCCTTGGAATTTTGTATACCTTATTCTAATTGTCTTAATATCTCTTTTGCACCTGAAGTTGGGATTTGATATGTCTGAACTATAAGTTTGAAATGGGGATTGTTTCTATAGCTATGTGTTACTTCAAGAGTTCTGATAAATGTTTTCATACTGCAACTTGAGAATATTGCCAGAGAAAAAAAGAATTTTGGGACATTTTCTTGTTTTGTTTTTGGATGAATATTACAATATATCCATGATGCTGTTTAGTCCCATTATGATGCTTTGTGTTTGCAGACATGTATGAATGCTTTTTTTTTTTTTTTTTTTAATATTCTTCAGTGTCCATTTTTTCATGTAAGACCCTGAGGCCACATATTTCTGTTACAGTCTGTTATTAGATTTGCTTGCTCTGAAAGCTCAAAATCAAATAGTCAATGAGCTCCAGCAGCTATTTATGTCTGGTGATTGTGAAAGCTGAGACCGCCTGTCTAACGTTTCCATAGGAAGTCACATTTACAGACAGAACAAAAAGGTAATGAATTCCTCCGATAAATTAGGAGCATGAATGGAGGTCAGTGCTATTCTCTTTTTATCTGTTTCTTGTCGTAGCACCATGTAACTGACTTCAAGAAAAGGAAATTAAAGCTGGCACTTTGGAGATAAGTCTTGTTTTCCTACACTCTGTTGCAGAGAAGTGGATTCAGCAGTTCCAAAGAATGCATTGAGAATTGTGGGATAGTCCATTGATTGACTCATATGAAAAATAGCTTTTTCAAGGTTATATTTCATCTTAGGTAGATGCACCCACAGGCTTCATATATAGGGACATCAGCAGCACACCCACCAAAGCCTATTTCATAGTCAAGCAATGAAGTCTTCCAACTCCTGTTGTATGCTCTATAATGAAAAATAAATAACGAACACAAGAACAAAAGTGAGATGTTCTCATAGATGTTAGTAGGTAGTGCTGTGGTCTCTGGTGGAGAAATGTAACCAGCAAGTAGTCTCGGATATTTGACAAACTAGCATGTGCCCAAAAAAGCTAAGTACCAGATATATATAAAATTACTATTTAAAAGGGGACTTGCGTGGATAAAAAATAAATACATCATAAAACCAACAACCTTCTTGATAGTAATTAGAGCTGATCCGGGATATGTTTATAATTACAGCTTACAGAGCGATAAAATGAAAATTATATGCAACTTTGAGTTCTGCTAGTCCGAATTGACAGTAAGTGTTTGACCCAATTCTAAGTTGCATAAAATTTGCATTATATTGATATTGAATACAAGACAGAAAAGTTAGCACCTCATGGACTAATAGTAATAAAAAGACTCCACACTTATTTTGTCAAGCACACTCAGAAGTCTGTTAACCACTTAACTCAAACTGGACGGATATATTTATTAAAACCCTATTAACCTCCCCTCCCTATAGCTACCAAACATAAACATGTTAAAAAAAAGTGAGAAGAAAAGATAGTTACCTTAAGGTGTGAACTTTTTTTTTAATATGTATGTATTAAGGGTATATTACTATTATTTTAGCAAATAAAGGCTTATTATTGTTGATGGGGTACAAAAACACACCTTTATCTCCAAATAATATATCGTCGCCATACATTGTACTAGGAACATAATATAAATGTTGTGATAGCCAGGACAAATGGGCAAATACAATATGAGTTTTATCTACAGTAGCATTGTTTATTTTAAAACTATAGGGAGAAATTATGTATTTTTTCCTTGTATTTCCCTATAAAATGCATAGAAAAAAAAGTTGCCCGCCCAAAAGCCTAATTTGTGGGGGAAAAAACAGGCTATAGATCATTTAGGTGGAATAAGTAGTGATAAAGTTATTGGGAATGAAATGGAGCAGCGCTGACAGGGGAAAATTGCGTCCATCTTAAGGTGAAAACAGGCAGTAGGGAACATGTCGTGCTGATTCTACAAAAACGCAATTACTTAGGGCTATAGTCCACTAGCACCGCTTTTGCAGTGCTTGTCCATCACTGGCTATCGGCAAAGTGCTTCACCAATGCAACCTTAAGGGGCAACAGCAGTGTTGTGATTACAAAAATGACACTTGCTGCATTTTCCATTTTGCCCCGGAGCAATCGCTGTGCAATGCAATAAAGGGCCTTTCGCAATCGCTCTGCAAGTCGAGGACAAAATCATGATACCTTTGCAATTTGGAAATCTCAAGTGATTTCCGAATTGCTACTGTGGTGCACCTGGCCTTTGTTTTCCTATGGCTGCAGCAGTTTGTCTCATTGTTACAATAAGGTGAGGCAGCGTGGAATCCGAACATGTGAGAAGCATAGTCCTGAGCATTACTCTAAGCCTTAATTGTAGAAAACATTGAAAGTCAAACTAGCATTGTGCTTATTTTTCTTTAGAATACTTAACCACTTTTATATTTCAATTCACTATGTATCTGCTATTAGAAACCACTGAATAGGTACTATAGGGCTATAGGAGCAGAAGAAAAGCTTTCAAGCAGAACTTGCAAACAGTGGCAGCAAATACAGTATATCTGCCACATGTACATACTGTATGCTAGAGTGTAATTGGCGGAGGTGGCCAGTCGGTTCCATCTGTTGAGATTCTAGCCTGTGTAGCTTCTCCAATGCACACGGTTCTCCTTTATTTTATTTATTTTTTTCATTCCCAATTTGTTGTCATGCTTGCTTTACCTGGCACTTTTTCTTTCTTAAATCTGTTTGCATTTTTTACATTCATGGAATGTCATTGCCTAACATAGCATTATTAAGTCGGTACCAAAGCGTGGAGGAATGGTTTATTTTGATGTAATCTGCTTGAAGACATCGATGTGCCTAAAATGTTATGTATTTTAAGTTGTTTAGGATTTGTTTGCTTATTTTAGCAGTTTATTATTCAAAGGTATTCAGTGTCCTAAAATGTAACTCAGTAGATGTTACTAATCTCCAAGATGAACTCCATGATACATTAATTAAACACATCCCTTAATTTCAAACATGTTTTTCTGTTTTATAATCTGATTCAAACATTTTCTAAAAAATGCATTTTAGCACATGTGAGTTTAAATTACTTTTCAAATGGTGTTTTACGTCTGTTGTAAAACTTTTTTTTTTCCGGAAGGCAGAGCCCTATTTTATTGTTTTTGAAAATGTATCTCTGGTAAAAGAAATAAGACATATTGCTGTTTAAGAGCTCCAGCTATCCTTGGGTACACACTGCTGATTGTCTTCCAGTGCCAATCTAGCTGTGATTAAGTTTCCCATACATCGCTAGATGTATGGGCACCTTAACAATCACTGCTAGATTGGCTAGATGCATGCCCATACATAACTAGATGAATGAGCAGAGTCGACCACGACACAGATCTCTCTGATCGAATCTGATCAGAGAGAGATCTGTTGGTTGCTCATACACCACAACCTAATTCCCGATCGATTTTAGCATGAAATATTTTGGGAATTGGCCTTGTGACGCTGCCTTGTGTTCCCTCAATGGTTAGATGTCCCTCTGTTGCCTGTGCATGCGAATACCTGTCCGCTGCCACCGCATGTCCAGCTGCTCTTGAATATCTGTTGTACTTCTGCATTGCGCCCTACATGGCTGCAATCTTTACAGCATGTGGGGTGTGTATATATGTTGCACATGCATCCCATGTGCTATATGCCAGTAGTCACGTGGGATGCAAATGCCAAAGTATGGCAGAGACTCTGTGGAAACTTAGAGGCAGCTGACAGTTAAAGTATTTACGTGCAGAGGCACCGGGGGAAGGGGGACTTCCAACATTTGGAGGACAGCGGCCGGGGGGGGAGGGGTTCTGTCACGCTTGACGGTTGTCGCAATATTGAACACCATCATTGCTGTGCACCTGATCGACTACGTTGACTCTAGATTTCCCAACATGTCCGATCAATACATTCTTCCAATTTTGGCCCGAAATTGGACGAATTGTGGGCATGCTTGTTGCGGAACAGATTTTCATCCGATTCAATAATAATTGCATCAGATTGGTCGATCAGTCTGTAAAATTGACAGATGCTTGGCTACATTAAAGGGTTACACTGATTGCGTGTGTGTTTATGTATATAACAAAGCTAGTGAGAAACCTTGATAAGTAACAGATAAACAAAGGGACACAAGAAATTTGGAGAAAATAGATTATGTTTTGGCCATTTTGAGTGACTAAACAGGTTACCCTATCACTACAGTTTTTTTGTTTAGCTTATAGAACAGATGGCTTTGAAAAGATTATTACATTTAAAAATGTTATTTCTATTCTATGCCTAGTCTGTGTCTATGCCTAATGCATTCTATGCTTACGTCTATAAACCTTCATTGATAAATACTATAAAATGAATTCCATATGTTTTGCATTTAGCATTCATGATACCTCGAACATTTTGTCTGTTGTCATAATTGTAAATTCTTTTTTCCACTTCCGTGTTACAGATCCTGACTCTGAGCAGGATGCGGCCATTAAATCTGCACAAGAAAGAGATGACATAGTTTCCAAATATGACAAGGTGAGTGATCTTTTCAGGAGCAGCATTAGATAAAGATCTAACTGTTTAAAGCACAACTCTAGGCAAAAAGAAAAGCCCAAAGCTATCCACTTTACTCAAATACAGTATTTGTATGAAGAAATCATTATGTAGATCTGCTACAAAAAGAGCAACTAAGAAACTGTCAGCATTGTGTGACAGTTTCATGTTATTAGAAGAAACTAGGTTGTGAGACTACTGGCTTTAACATTAACCTTAAGTTAATTTGTTGCCCTTTTTTTTGTACTTAAATAGTAACACAAAAAAATGTTTTTTACAATTACGACAAATAAGGTGCCTTTATGCAGATACCCCTTTCTATTCTAGAAGTTATCATTCCTACAAGGTAACTTCTTTAGTTCTAAATAGGGATGATCAATCAATTTGGTGTTTTTGTAGTTGATGTAAATCAGCTAATATGCAGATTGAAAATGGACTAGTCAAATGCAGTTACAGCTGATTGTAATCAGGTCTGATTTCAGTCTAAATGATAACCATCTTAATTGTAGATATGTATGCAAAGTGGGATTAAACTTTCCAAACAAAAAGTACCTACTTTTAGGCACATTAAGGATCATTTAAAAGCATTTCCTGTGTGTAAAAACATTACCTTACAATGCACAGAACAGTACACTGCTAAACTGCCAAGATAATCTCTCTGCCTGATCTCTTCACTTTGTTCCCCCTCCCTCCTCTGCTGAATGCTCATGGCACCATGGCAACAGCGGAGTCACTTCAGCAGAAAAGGGGGGGGGGGGGGCAGAGTGAAGTTACAAGGCAGAGACGAGGCAATTATTACATTTGCAGAATAGCAGAGAGTACAACATTGTGCTGCTCTCTGCATTGAAAGTAAACATGTTAGCACATGGAACGCTTTCAAATGTTCTTTATGTGCCTAAGAGTAGGTACTTAAATGTTACTTTAGGGAGTTTAATCCCACTTTAAGTATTTGGCTTAGTGTACACGGACTACAAAATGTCTGTGCAAACCTGATCACCTGGCCACAGAAATATATTTATATTTACATTGAAGATAGTAGGCACCATAACTATCTAACGCCCTTCAATACTTTTTGCTCGAAAGATGTGAAATTAATGTGTTTAAACAGGGATTTAGAGAATATAATTCCATGAAAGTTACAGTTCTATTAGTTAAACGTGTAACAGTACTCTTAAGGTATTATTTATAAAAATCTATTTGAAGTACTACGCTAATCAATGCTGCATGAAGCTTGGCTTATTGATTTGGCCTACTTTACTAATCTTAAAAAAGCAATGGCAATATAATTGAATACAAATAGCTGTAAGAGTTGTAGCTGCTAGCTGTTGTACCGATCTGTGCTCTCAGAAATGAAGCCAAGAAGAGCATAAGGCACTTACAAAAGACTCCTGCAGATAACAGGGAAAATGTCTAAATTGCATTTTACCAATGGAAAATTGCAAAAAAAAGTGATTGTTTTTGCTTTTTTTGTTCTGCAATAGGGCCGCGAAGGTGCAAAGATCGAACCTTGGGAAGATGCTGATTATCTTGTTTATAAGGTCACAGACAGATTTGGCTTTTTGCAGTAAGTAATGAAAAATCGGCATGAGATATTATGTAATATACAGTAATGCTATATGAAAGCCCTGAATCCTCAGCTCACATGCAGGTTTTTATATGCTTTTATAGAACAAAGTTTATTTAATCACACATAAACTTATTTTATAAATGGTATAGTTTCTTGAAAAAAAATCAAGACTGAGAATATGTGCTCCACAAGTCCTTTTATATGAGCAATTCCTTCCTAGTGACCTATAGTTGCCTGTTCACGCCTCTTCCCCTTTGGTCAGATGAGCGTGCAGTGGAGACAGTGGCAGCCAAAGCTATACCTTCCCATTGATAACAATCATGGCTTTCAGCCTCTAGTAGGAACGCAGTGCTTTCAGACTCATTTGGGCAAGTTGAGGGTTGTGAGTAGGCATCTCTAGGTTGCTAAGGACATAAGGAACTATGAACTGGCGCAGCAGGTATTTTCCTTTTATCGTTCATTATAATTGAACTACTGATAAAAGAGCAATTTGAGATTTGTTTAAAATTAAAATTGTATTTTATGCAATAATTACGTGTCCATTGTGTCCATTGTGTCCATTGTGCCCATGTTTGCAGATATGGCTGGTTTTGGAAAATTATTTAAAAGAAATGTAAGTTCATGGACAGCTTCCAAAATGATTTGCACAAAATTTGCAAAGCTCAATAACTTTTGACTGCAAAACAGTCCTAATAAGATTTGCATCAATCTTTGCAAACTAATGTTAGGGCTTGCGCACATACGTGGATCAGGCATCCTCAAGTCATGTTTAGACTGTGGTTTTGGTGTTTTTAGGTATTCTGCACATCATGCTCTGATTTGCTGTGCTGGGAAAACCATCGATGCATTACAGCCACATTATGTGTTCACATATAGCGTTTCTGGGTATTTGTATGTTGTGCCTGAGGTCACTGGGGTAAAACATACAGGTACACTGCATCATTGTAAACTAAGATCTCTGTTAGAGCTAGATAACCTATAAACCGGTAGTCATACAACATAACACTGCACTTTGTACAGTGTTCTTTTTTTTGTTTCTTTTTTAAAGGGGCAGGTAGTTAAAAAATAGTTATATGTAATAATGGGCTGTAGGAATTCAGCCAGGTCACATTTTAAGCTTTCTAATACCGTAACTGGAGTTATAAAATGTAAAGGGAATCTGAAGTGAAAATAGACTTATGAAATAATGCATTGTATGTGTAGTACAGCAAATAAATATAACTTTAGTAGCACTGATGAGTCCCATATTGTTTCCAGTACAGGCTCTCCGACCCTGGGCCCATATGCAATTTACTTTTTCAAAATTGTCAATGAAATGCCTTTTAAACCATGCAAGCAAGAAAATACTCAAATTCATTTTGATAGTACTTTTTCAGTTGCAAAATGCTAAAAACTTTAAATCGAAGATGAAAAATGATCTCTTAGGAGAAAAGTCAGAAGAAAAGGTTAATTGTATATGGACCCAGGTCTCTGTTTTTGAGGCACTTATAATTCAAAGTAACAGTGGCAGGCAGGTTTTTACTGCATGGAAGTTGAAAGGCTCTGTTACATAGTTTAATATACAATGTGGTTTGCAAATATGATAGAATGATGCAATGCTATAAAAAAAGCTATATACCTAAAAATAAAAACACAAGACTCTCTTCTTTGCTACTAATGTTAGATTATCAATACTTCACATACAATTCATTATAACATAAGTTGTTTTTTTTCGCTTCAGTGTCACTTTAATACTTTGTTTTTCCTTTTCCTCTTTAAATGTATTGTAATGTATGTCTGATTTGCTAAATCTTCATTAGATGTCACATGAAAACCTCATTCTGTTCCCTCTAGTAGTATAAGGAGGACAGTTTTACTGTGTGAATTAAGTTTCTACATGAAAGCGAATACTGTTCTCAGGTTAACATATCTGTTTAACATTTCGGAATGACTACAGTACAGGGTTGGTAAGACATATAAAGCTCTCTTTATAGGGTGCTATAAAAGTGTGCCTGTTAGGTAGATATTTTATCCTTCTGGTGAAGGGAGGAAAGATGCAGCACAGTTGGAATAATCGCCCTCCGTAGGAAAATTGGCAGTGTATATGTTATAACCTAGGAAAACATTTTTTATTTTTTTTGTTGGAGTATACAAGCCGCTGATGTACTTTATATTGTGTATAGCAATCAGATGTAGCTGCACATAAAAATGTAACTTTGTTTATAAAGCCAGAAAACGTCATTCATACGACTGGGGATAGGATCCTGAGCTGTGTACATAGCTGGAGAGTCTGTTTTCAGACTCTGTGGTTTTCTTCTCTGGGCTAGCTTGTGTGGCACATGAACAGTGCAGGTTGTGTTGTAGGCGTACGTTAAAAAGGGGCGCTGGGAAAAAAGGGCGCCGGGTTTTTAACGATAAGCATGGATAACGTTTAAAAAAATATTGTACTGTTTTTCGTTTAAAATTAATGGTTTTTAAAGTTATAAATCATTAAATAATGTGCATTAAATCGGCAATTGTAAAAACGTTAATCTTTCGTTTAAATAGTGAACCGTATAATAACGTTTAAAAAAAAAAATTACTAAGTAACCCTCCCTGCACCTACCCCTAACCCCTAGACCCCCCTGTTGATGCCTAAACCTAAGACCCCCCTGTTGGTGCCTAAGTAACCCTCCCTGTACCTACCCCTAACCCCTAGACCCCCCTGTTGGTGCCTAAACCTAAGACCCCCCTGTTAGTGCCTAAACCTAAGACCCCCCTGTTGGTGCCTAAACCTAAGACCCCCCTGTTGGTGCCTAAACCTAAGACCCCCTGTTGGTGCCTAAACCTAAGACCCCCCTGTTGGTGCCTAAACCTAAGACCCCCCTGTTGGTGCCTAAACCTAAGACCCCCCTTTTGGTGCCTAAACCTAAGACCCCCTGTTGGTGCCTAAACCTAAGACCCCCCTGTTGGTGCCTAAACTTAAGACCCCCCTGTTGGTTTTTTCGTTTAAAAATAATGTTTTAAAAAAAAATGTACTGTTTTTCGTTTAAAAATAATGTTTGGAAAAAAATATTGTACTGTTTTTCGTTTAAAAATAAAATTTAAAAATGTATAAATCATTAAATAATGTGTAATCATGAGAAACGGTAATAAAACATTAAGTCTCCGGGCGCCGCTTTTAAAACGTTAATTTTCTCCGGCGCCCTTTTTTCCTATCGGGCGCCCATTAAACGATATTTATTATAGGAGTGAATGGCGGCGCCCGATTTGTCCACTAGCCTCAGGCGCCCGAATTTACTGTTTCCGTGTTGTAGACTGCTCTACTGCATGTTTTTTTTTCCTTTTAATCCTGAACATGGTCATGTAGTGTTATCCATAGTCGCTGTAAGGGGCACACAGAAGGGCTTTAGGATCTGTGCGCTGACAGCTCTGCAGATTAATATAAATCATATTTCAGAACCCGTTTCTGATAATACAAATGACACATTGATTGAACAAGTAGACCTGATGTGTCTGCTTCTATCGGCTTTACTGACATGTTTAAGAGAGGGATAATGCACTTATTGAACACTGATTGTCAGAGAATAGTCTTAAAACGGAGTGGTGTGTGAGAATTGTTCAGAGAGGCAAATGGCTTTTCTAGGTTGTGGATATGTTTTTGGTGAACACTGTGTTGTGACCTTTTAGTATGTATAAGAGGCATGGCAGCATTTTGAATGTGTAGTACAAATAGTCTTGTTTGAGGTCATTACTTGTGTGAAGAGCATTTGTAATGCAATGTAGTAAAAGATGCTGTAACCAATAGTGGCCGGTCAGAAAGTGTCTCTAGGCTGATGGGATTTTGTAAACTGAAATCTGCCTTCTAGGATCTGTGCTACTCTGGGGAGTTGTGATGTTTAGCTCATGTTGGTAGAGGATATCATAGCATAGAAGGGTCATAGCATACCAGCCAGTGGCCCATATGCCCAGGGCTGTGGAGTTGGTACAAAAATCCACCGACTCAGACTCCTCAGTTTAGGATTCCACTGACTTCGACTCCAACTCCTCTAATTTGCATATTACAATCTCGTTGATTGAAAGTATATAACATGAAAATTTTCTAACTGCCAACGCTTAGGAATTTTAAAAGGCACAGACTAACCAGCAAGCTCATGGTGACCCAGAACTCATTGGGGTGTGTAAGGGACTACAATGGTCCTAAAAGCCCCCTTACTAAGATGTTAAGAAAAACAAAAGTTTGCTTTCCTAAAACAGAAAGAATTTGCGATAATTCAGGTTAGAGTGAGCTCGAGATGTCTCCCAGGCACCACTGCTGAATATATGCAAATTAACCATTGTACCCTTAGAAGCTAAACACACCTCCAGAACCGCTGGAATGCAATGATGTGTCAGCTTGTTAATGTGTACAGAGCCATAATAATCCAACATGCATACAGGCTGTTTCGGATTGTTTGATCCTCATCAGTGCATGGCATGGATTAATTTGGCTCTATGGAGTAGGGCTTGTAAATCCGAGAGGCACAGACTAACCAGCAAGCTCATGGTGACCCAGAACTCATTGGGGTGTGTAAGGGACTACAATGGTCCTAAAAGCCCCCTTACTAAGATGTTAAGAAAAACAAAAGTTTGCTTTCCTAAAACAGAAAGAATTTGCGATAATTCAGGTTAGAGTGAGCTCGAGATGTCTCCCAGGCACCACTGCTGAATATATGCAAATTAACCATTGTACCCTTAGAAGCTAAACACACCTCCAGAACCGCTGGAATGCAATGATGTGTCAGCTTGTTAATGTGTACAGAGCCATAATAATCCAACATGCATACAGGCTGTTTCGGATTGTTTGATCCTCATCAGTGCATGGCATGGATTAATTTGGCTCTATGGAGTAGGGCTTGTAAATCCGAGAGGCACAGACTAACCAGCAAGCTCATGGTGACCCAGAACTCATTGGGGTGTGTAAGGGACCCCAATGAGTTCTGGGTCACCATGAGCTTGCTGGTTAGTCTGTGCCTCTCGGATTTACAAGCCCTACTCCATAGAGCCAAATTAATCCATGCCATGCACTGATGAGGATCAAACAATCCGAAACAGCCTGTATGCATGTTGGATTATTATGGCTCTGTACACATTAACAAGCTGACACATCATTGCATTCCAGCGGTTCTGGAGGTGTGTTTAGCTTCTAAGGGTACAATGGTTAATTTGCATATATTCAGCAGTGGTGCCTGGGAGACATCTCGAGCTCACTCTAACCTGAATTATCGCAAATTCTTTCTGTTTTAGGAAAGCAAACTTTTGTTTTTCTTAACATCTTAGTAAGGGGGCTTTTAGGACCATTGTAGTCCCTTACACACCCCAATGAGTTCTGGGTCACCATGAGCTTGCTGGTTAGTCTGTGCCTCTCGGATTTACAAGCCCTACTCCATAGAGCCAAATTAATCCATGCCATGCACTGATGAGGATCAAACAATCCGAAACAGCCTGTATGCATGTTGGATTATTATGGCTCTGTACACATTAACAAGCTGACACATCATTGCATTCCAGCGGTTCTGGAGGTGTGTTTAGCTTCTAAGGGTACAATGGTTAATTTGCATATATTCAGCAGTGGTGCCTGGGAGACATCTCAAGCTCACTCTAACCTGAATTATCGCAAATTCTTTCTGTTTTAGGAAAGCAAACTTTTGGTTTTTTTTGAATTTTAAAAGACAACTGAAGTGAGAAGGATATGGAGACTGCCATATTTATTCCCTTTAGTCATAGACTAAAACTAGTCCTTGGTAAGAGTACTTGTAAAAGGTACAGACCGGAACAAAGAACATCTATCAGGCGCTAGGCAATGTAACTGTGGGTACATGTAAGAGTGATGTGCAGGTACTCTGCAGGAGAATGAGGAGATTCTTCCTCTATTACACATTCTTCATGCACAATCTGAACTAGGTTTATGGGTGATGGACAACACCTCTGTGTTCAATGTGCACAACATTCTCAGTGGATTCCCTGCAGCTCTGTGGGGAGAGCATATGTAGAGTATAGTACTACTGTGTAACAAAGTAAACCTGAGACAGATGACATTAAAGTTTTATACATACCTAGGGCTTCCTCCAGCCCCCTTCAGGCTAATCAGTCCCTCGCTGTCCTCCTCCGCCACCTGGATCTTCTGCTATGAGTCCAGGTACTTGAGCCAGTCTGGCGTAGTGCGCATGCACACACTCCGCCGCCGGGAGCGTACTACACCTGTGCAGCACTATTGTGCAAGTGCAGAACGCTCCTGGCTGTAGGAGCGGCACATGGCCAGACTGCGCTGACTGGCTGAATTACTGGGACTTATAGCAGAAGATCCAGGTTGTGGAGGACAGCGAGGGACTGATTGGCCTGAAGGGGGCTGGAGGAAGCCCCAGGTATGTATACAACTTTTCTTTTCATCCGTCTCAGGTACCCTTTAATTCATAGTCACCAAACCAACTTTTAACATATCAAATTATTTGATTTCATGAGCAAAGAGAGTGCATACATTTTCATAAATCAGCATCAGCACAGAATTATTTCCATCTCATTGACCATCTCTATTAGTGACACAGCAACACATCAGGCTTTATTCTTACTGCATAGATGTTATTTAGTATATATATATATATATATATATATATATATATATATATATATATATATATATATATATATATATATATATATATATATATATATATATATATATATATATATATATATATATATGATTCCTGTGTACACATCATATATACAGTCACAATCAGATATGTATAATCTGACTTTAAAAATACGGGGACTGCTTTATTGAAGCAGCACAAGTAACTAATTTTGATTGATTTATTTCATTTTTGTGGACTAAGCAGAGCTATTACTGTATATATAAATTATTTATATTTATTTATTATCTGAGAAATAGAACATTTTATCACATTTTCTATTTTAATTACAGTTTAAATTCATGAGGAGTCGGAGCATTTTTTTTTTCCGATTCCAGGCACCCAAAAATGCTCCGACTCCACAGCCCTGCTTATGCCATTCACTTTTTCTCCAGAGTTTTCTCCTAGGTGATATTTTCAAAACTTATTAATAAAATGCATTTTAAATCACTAGCAAGTGAAACCATACACAAAATAATTTTGATGGTACTTTTTTTCATCAACTTTTAGGTACTTTTTTCAATTGTAAAATGCTTAAAAGTTATTTTAAAGAGATTTTGAAAATTATCTCCCTGGAGATAACTCAGGACAATGGCCTCAATTCACTAAACTTATCTCCTGTCTTTAATAATGTTTCTAGAGTTATCACCATGGTGATGAGGCATGTAGTATTCAGGAAACATTTTACCTCAGGCAAACCTAAAGTTAACTCCTCTGTCTTTAAGTTGACTGCACAATCCTTAAAATAACTCTAGAATTCTAAAGTTAAAGACAGGCTGTTAATTAACTGCGTGTGAAAAGAACTACAGAGGAGGTAAATTAACTACAGAGGAGGTAACTTAAGGAATGGAGAGAAAACTTAACTTAAAGTGGAATATAACCCAGCATTTCTTCTTTGCTCTAAAAGATTATTTACAGCATATAATATACTAACACAATGTGTTTGTTTGTTTTTTTCTTTAGTAAAACAGCATTTAAAGGGTTACATCACAGGACTGACTTTTTTTTCCTGCAGGGGCTGCCGAATCCGAACTGGTGATTAGCTTATCTTCTGTATACATTCTTTACTTGATACAATTGAGTAAACATTCTCTGGCTGTGCAGAAACTTATGCTAATGAGTCCTGGAGTGAAACACAGGTCAGAAATCACTGATGGCTGCATTTAAAACAGAATTACAACAGTAAAGCCCAATCTACACAATACGATTCTTTGTACGTTTCAATTATGATTCTATTTACAATTCAATTAAATCCGACATATCCGATCGGAGTTCGATTCCATTCAGTTCGATTTGCCATTGAAGCACCCCCTTGCCCCCCACCCCCCGGTAGCCCTGGGATCAGTGAACGGGAACATGGTTCCCGATCACCGATCCGTGTCCCCAGCATAAAAACTGACGTGCTCTTACTAGAGGCTTTAGTCTTATTGCACGTAAAATTTTCTGCGTCTCCCTTGTGCTTCCGCTTAGCGAGAAGCACAAGGAGAAAAAAACACTGAAGGTGGCCATCTTGTGGCCAAATAGTAAAACTACATCTACATATTTTTTACATTACAATTTACACATATAATAACATTAAAAATTAACTGTTTATTTCCCACACCAAAATATTACCCAAATACTTTTTTATGGAAAAAAAAATGTACAGTTTAAAAAAAAAAAAAGACATAAATAGTTACTTAACCTCCTTAGCGGTAACCCCGTGTGTGACACGGGGTAAGCCGCCGGAGGGTGCTGCTCAGGCCCTTCTGGGCCGATTTGCTTAATTTTTTTTTTTGCTGGACGCAGCTAGCACTTTGCTAGCTGCGCCAGCACCCCGATCGCCGCCGCCGCGCGCCCGATCGCCGCTATCCGGTGCGGCGCGCGGCCCCCCCCCCAGACCCCGAGCGCTGCCTGGCCAATCAGTGCCAGGCAGCGCCGAGGGGTGGATCGGGTCTCCCAATGACGTCCCGACGTCGCTGACGTCGGTGACGTCATTCCGCCCCGTCGCCATGGCGACGGGGGAAGCCCTCCAGGAATCGCCGGAGGCGATCGGCGGGGCTGGGGGGATGCCGCTGAGCAGCGGCTATCATGTAGCGAGCCCTCGGCTCGCTACATGATTTAAAAAAAAAATTATTAAAAAAAAACTGCTGCGCTGCCCCCTGGCTTTTTCATACTGCCAAGGGGGTTAAGGGTCTTAAATATGCATTTAAAGGGGGGGGGGGGGGGGTATTCTACGAACATTTTTAAAATTATAAGCTTGTAAATAGTGATGGATGCAAAACGGACAAAATACACCTTTTATTTCCAAATAAAATATTGGCACCATACATTGTGATAGGGACAAAATTTAAATGGTGTCATAACCGAGACAAACGGGCAAATAAAATACATAGGTTTTAATTATGGTAGCGTGGATTATTTTTAAGCTATAATGGACGAAAGCTGAGAAATAATGAATTTTTTCAATTTTTTTCTTATTAATCCTTTTAAAATGCATTTATAAAAAAATTATTCTTAGCAAAATGTACCACCCAAAGAAAGCCTAATTGGTGACGGAAAAAACAAGATATAGATCAATACATTGTGATAAGTAGTGATAAAGTTATTAGCGAATGAATGGGAGGTGAAAATTGCTCTGATGCATAAGGTGAAAAATCCCCGCAGGCTGAAATGGATAAAGACAAAAGAGTTAACTTTAGGTTTGCCTGAGGTAAAATGTTTCCTCAATACTACATGCCTTATCACCATGGTGATAACTATAGAAACGTTTTTAAAGACAGGAGATAAGCTTGGTGAATTGAGGCCAATGTCCATAACCGCAACAAAAATACAATACACTGGGTATTTATCAGGGGTGTAGTCACACACAAGATTTACAGCCTTCTGCTTCTATACCAACCCTACCTTAGGTTCTCTTCAGGGTCATTGAGTTCCACCCCTGTTACTATCCGCAGTCACACTGGCTCTTGAGCGAGGGATTGTTCACACTGGGCGCTTTGGTAGCGTCTTGGTAGAGGTTTACCTTCCAGCTGGACAACGATCCTAAACATAAAGCCAGGGCAAACATGGAATGGTTTAAAACAAAACAAATCCATGTGTTAGAATGGTCTAGTCAAAGTCAAGATCTAAATCCAATCGAGAATCTGTGGCAAGATCTGAAAACTGCTGTTCACAAACGCTGTCCATCGAATCTGACTTAGCTGGAGCTGTTTTGCAAAGAATGGGCAAGGATTTCAGTCTCTAGATGTGCAAAGCTGGTAGAGACATACCCTAAAAGACTGGCAGCTGTAATTGCAGCAAAAGGTGGTTCTACAAAGTATTGACTCAGGAGGCTGAATAATTACGCACACCGCCAAAACCACTGGTAAATGGTTTACTGTCCATGGTATTACTGTGCTCAATTGGCCTGCCAACTCTCCTGACCTGAACCCCATAGAGAATATGTGGGATATTGTGAAGAGAAAGGTGAGAGACGCAAGACCCAACACTCTGGATGAGCTTAAGGCCGCTATCGAAGCATCCTGGGCCTCCATAACACCTGAGCAGTGCCACAGGCTGATTGCCTCCATGCCACGCCGCATTGAAGCAGTCATTTCTGCAAAAGGATTCCCGACCAAGTATTGAGTGCATAACTGAACATAATTATTTAAAGGTTGACTTTTTTTTGTTTTAAAAACACTTTTCTTTTATTGGTTGGATCAAATATGCTAATTTTTTGAGATAGGAAATTTGGGTTTTCATGAGCTGTATGCCAAAATCATCAATATTAAAACAATAAAAGGCTTGAACTACTTCAGTTGTGTGTATTTGAATCTAAAATATATGAAAGTCTAATGTTTGAGTACATTACAGAAAATAATGAACTTTATCACAATATGCTAATTTTTTGAGAAGACCCTGTACATACATACATATATATATATATATATATATATATATATATATATATATATATATATATATATATATATATATATATATATATATGTATATGTACACACACACACACACACACACACACACTTTCTTTGTTTCTCTCCTAAATGCTTTATAAAAGCAATTCGTACTATTAATACCGATTTAAATTCTAGAATGCCTTCCTCAATGGCTTTGCATTTTACTGACAGCTAGTTTTTAAATGTGTTTAAAATGGCTTTTCTGAGACTCTTAAGGACATGCAATTTTCTTCCACAACCTCTGTGCCTGGGATTCCATGCCTTTTTTCCTTATTATTCTAATGATGCCTAGAGCGCTCATAAAACGTTTGCACTGCACACTGAATCTGCTCTCATAGATTATTTATTGGTTGGTTCAATGTAAATTAAATGAGTAATTCATCTGCAAAGGCGGGATGTCTATGTTTGTTATGCCCTCCATTATAACTCAAGCAAAACAGTCTCTGACCAGTGACCAGTCCTAACATTGAATTATAGGAGGCTTTTTATATGCCTGATGTATGGCATTTGTGCTTGTTTGACATCTTACCACTTGTTTGCATAGGGATGATAAAAGATGACGAGTAGGTAGCCTATAAGCCTGTTACGTGCAAAAAAAAAAAAAAAAAAAAATTATTTTTTTTTATTTAGCCAAAACCACGTAATTGCATGACCATAGTTAGATTTTTGTAGGAGTTTTCTTCACTTTTCATACCACTCATGAATTTCACAAAAGAGTGATAATGAAATAAAATCCTGTTTGTATCAGTTTGGTGCCAGTGTGTTTACTGCAAGCATCAGGTATTGGATAAACAATTACTGATTCTTTGGTATTTTGTGCTTAGGATCATTTTTTATGTGTAAAGGAGAGAGAGAAGCGCCGATACTGCTTCAGTTGCTTTATTCAATACAGACTAACCAGCAAGCTCATGATGACCCAGAACTCATTGGAGTGTGTAAGGGACTACAATGGTCCTAAAAGCCCCCTTACTAAGATGTTAAGAAAAACAAAAGTTTGCTTTCTTAAAACAGAAATAATTTGCGATAATTCAGGTTGGAGTGAGCTTGAGATGTCTTCCAGTGCAACACTGCTGAATATATGCAAATTGACAATTGTACCCTTAGAAGCTTAACACACCTCCAGAACCGCTGGAATGCAATGATGTGTCAGCTTGTTAATTTGTACAGAGCCATAATAATCCAACATGCATACAGACTGTTTTGGATTGTTTGATCCTCATCAGTGCATGGCATGGATTAATTTGGCTGTATGCAGTAGGGCTTGTAACACCGAGAGGTACAGACTAACCAGCAGTCTGTACCTCTCGGTGTTACAAGCCCTACTGCATAGAGCCAAATTAATCCATGCCATGCACTGAGGATCAAACAATCCGAAACAGTCTGTATGCATGTTGGATTATTATGGCTCTGTACAAATTAACAAGCTGACACATCATTGCATTCCAGCGGTTCTGGAGGTGTGTTTAGCTTTTAAGGGTACAATGGTTCATTTGCATATATTCAGCAGTGGTGCCTGGGAGATATTTCAAGCTCACTCCAACCTGAATTATCGCAAACTTTTGTTTTTATTCAATACAAAAGTGATCACAAATTGCTGCGTCAAATGCATACATCAATAACATGTGAGGCACATACCGGAGGTTGCTGCAAATGGGTGCGGTGGGTGCAGGGGCTGAGGAGCCTTACGGCCATTTTGCGCTGGTGCGCTTCTACGGAGGCTGCGGCTACGGAGGATCATTTTTTATATATCTGTGTTTTTGTGTGTTCCCTGTTAATTGCCTAACCCTAAATGGTCTGCTTAGAGGGACCCTGAGCAGAGGAATACAATGGAAATCTGTACTTACCTGGGGCTTCCTCCAGCCCCCTGTAGCCAGCAGGGTCCCTCTGCGTCTACTGGGTCACCTCCATGGTCCCTCTGGCGGCTCCGTTAGGTATGCGACTTCAGCCAAAGCCGGCTTGATGCCTTATCCTAAACCTCCACTTAACATTACCTTCTGTCGCCTAATCTCTCCATTTAATGCTTAGCCTGCTGCAGACATCCATAGGTGTTCTGTGCTTTTTCATCCATACACCATGAGTGTCTAAAAGGCATTTTAGTACAAAACTACTTCCGCTTACAGCGAACATCTAAAAGGGTTTTTGTTTCCTCATAATCCTGTGCCACGGATGCCTGAAAGGCATTTAGAACAATGCAAATAATGCTAAATGATGCAGAATTATGCAAATGTTACTGCAAATCTATGAAGCTTGAAAATGGACCAATCAAATGCTTTCACTCCAAGATTTGATTACTCTATTTTACAATCTATTTTCATAAAAATTATCATAATTCTGTATCCTAAATAGACATGTAGGCGAGCTGCTCACTGTGAACAACAGGCCCTGTACTACTTCCGGGTCTCAATGTCCTGGAGTATTACGCCTGCCTGTGTCTGCACGCATCCTTTAGTACACATGCCCTGGCCCGGCGGTGCGCGTCATTGCAATCAGGGACATGCACCGCCGGGCCAGGGCATGCGTACTAAAAGACTTTTGCAGACACGGGCATGCGTACTACTCCGGGACATTGCGACCCGGAAGTAGTACAGGGCCAGAATGCTCATAGAGATTTGCTGGCAAACTGTTCGCTAGCATCTCTAATCCTAAAAATTGGCATAATTCTCAGTCGTCTCCAACATAATGGCACCTCAGTGACATCCCTACTGACTGAGACTGAAATAAACATAGTACAAACATAGCTGTCACGGGCTTGTAGCTTTTTAAAAATTAACTGGCGGTCTAAGGGCTAATGTTAACCCATTCCTGACACCTAATTTTAACCATGTAATACTCACAACTAAGCTTCACCTGCACAGTACATCAACAGAATTAATCGCCTAGAGGCTATTGACACGTTTGTACAGCTGCAGCCCCTCAGTCACCTGAGGGCTTAACTCCCAATCCTCTTCCTCTGCCAACAGTTCTTGTATGTGTGTACGAGGCTAACTGATGATGATGCCCAGCTTCAGCATTCCTTTTCCTTGAGATGAACCCCCCCCCCCCCCCATAAAGAACCAAGGTTTCCTCCTTGGTATTCCTTTGGTAAACTTGCTGCTCTGTAAAGGGGCTTAATGCAAAATAATGCAGTGCTTTGACAACTAATCTATTTCTAACACCTTTACAGATTTTTATATTTATCTGTGGTACTGATTGCTGTATGCATGCAGCTTGTGACAGGTCAATACTGATGTACTTGGACAGATGTGTTGCTAGCCTCGAGGCTAGCGGCCTGTTCTTTTGGTATGCATAGGTGTGGAGGGATTATGGATTATGGTGCAGCGCATGACAGAGCAGGATGGATAAAGAGGAGACCAATGGACTATGCTTGGCCAAGATGATCCAGCACTCCGTTTCTCTTTGTGACCCATCAGGGCCACAGAACACATGCTAGATACTGGGCAGAGCAGGCCCTGACTAGCTGCCTCAGCTGAGAACCCTCTAAACGTGTGTATGACACTTAAAGCTTCCAAGTCAGAGAAGTAAAGGTCTCAGTTTTAAAATAAAGTGGTATAGAGGAAATGATTAGGAAGTTTAGCATCCCACTGAGGAACACGTTAATGTGACTTGCTCAGTGTTCTTGGTAAAAGCATTGTGGAAACAATTGCTTTGTTGTAATAATCTATAAAGAAACTAATAGATAATCGTACAGCTGACTCCTAATATTTTCTCTACATTTATACAGTAGAGCCAGCTTCTTGATTGGACAGACAGAACTCTTAATTTAATGTTATTTTGTCCACCTCTGACCTAGGAGTTTGCATGTATTTTGTGGTAGCTCCATTTAAACTAACTTATCTACTTTCAGAACTACAATTATTATACCTTCTCTCAGGAGCATAGCTAGACTTAACAGGGCCCCTCTGCAAAAATGATAGTATGGGGCCCCTTAGTCCCCGAAACCCATTCAGGTCACGTGATCAGGAGCCGGCGAATGGCAGCAGAGAGTGTTCTGCTGTTAAGCACCTGGAAGCAGGAAAAAATTACACACGCTCCTGCACGTGGGAACAGAGTTTTTTTTTGTTTGTTTTTTTTTTGCTAATTGACTGCACATGTGGTTGGGGAGAGGAGGGAGGAGGGGCCCCCTGAGCCTATGGGCCCCCTGCAATGGCAGGGGAAGCAGGGGTGATTGTTACACCCATGCCTTCTCCCTTCTTATTTTAATATCAGCAGCAAATTCTCATATAGTTTTAGATTAGTAATTTGTCTTTCACAGCATTTCTAAACTGAGTTGCTAACCAGCTTCTCCTTTCCGAGCTAAATATCTCCTCTTTCCTTGATGTTTCCAGTGACTGCCCAGCTAATCATGGGAGTCAGATCTAAAATAACATTTTTCCTTACTCAAGATCACCATGTCATGATTTCAGCTCTTTCCACTTCTCTCTTTTCCTGCTGTTTGCTTAACAACTAGCAGTACGAAAGCAAATCTTGCAGTGCGGTGGCACAATCCACATTTAGGCCTCGTTCACATCATTTAGCGCAGATGGCTGTGCGATTGGAACGCAACGCGTCCGATCGCACGCCATCTGCGCTCCTATGCGCTGCGCTGCAGATCCCATTCATTACAATGAATGGGATATGCGCTGCGATTCCCAAAAATGCGTGCAGCACGAGATAGCACAATCGCGCTGCCACGCAGCGCATATGATGGGAACGGTAGAAGGGCTGTCTATGCCCTTCTACCGTTCTTGCGTGTCGCACACTATACGCGCTGCCAAAATGTGGACGGCAGCGCGTATAGTCTGAACGAGGCCTTAGTGGTGTGTAGGAGATGCCCAAAAAGAATAAAACACTTTCAAACTGTTGAAATCCTTTTGGGCCCTTCCTACCCACCAGCTGTCTACTGCTTACCCCTCTGTTGGGTGGTTGTCATTTTTAGATTTTTCCCCTTGTTGGGAGCTTGCCTTGCAACCTCCGTCTACAAAGGAGTATTTAGCTTTCCATAGAGCGACCACCAAGGAGCAGACACCCCAACCCGAGCAGGATTCTTCCATAGGCTATATGTGGTTGCAAATATTAGCAACCCAAAAATTGTGAGTAGCTTTTCTGTAGTTTTTTTTGTTTTGTTTTGTTACAATATACTGTACTCTGTTAGTGCATGTTTTTTTTTCTTTGCATTTACAAGTACATTGCAAGTACATTTTCTCCGAGAGTAACGTTCATTAAAAATTACTTTTCTCCTATGTTCCTTTCGCTTGCAGTAAGCAGTAAAAATCTGGCATGCATACACATCAATACTCTCCTGCACTGTATATTAGACCCTTGCTTGACACATTTTGGCAAGTTACAGGAAAAAGAAGGTAATGAAAATTAATTGGATCAATTTTTGCACAGAAACCCTGGGGAAATTGGGGTATATAAAGCATTGTGTAACATGATGTAAATGTGTATGTACAGTCCTAATCCTAAGTAGAACTAGCCCAGTGGCTGAATAGTGTACTGATTAAGGGCAGGAGACCTGTGTTCAAATCCTGGCTCTTCCTGTTCAGAAAGCCAGACCTATTCATTAGGAATCCTTGGGCTAGACTCCTTAAACACTGCTACTGCCTACTGAGCATGCCCTTAAGGCTGCAGCTCATGCGCTTTGAGTCCGCCTGGAGAAAATCGCAATATGTCTTGTCATGTTTGTTGTTTTTCTCACTGCAAGGGTTAAAAAAATCAGAGCTCTAAACAACCATTTTTGTAGTCAGACTGAAGTTGAAACCATATCGCTCGCTAATAACTAATTGCAGACAGGGGCGTTTCTAGGGTCCTTGGAGATCGGGGCCACCAGGCGGGGAGGTATATGCGCGCGCCGCTGCAAAAAAATGGGCGTGGCCATGAGGTGAGTGGGCGTGGCCATGGGTGGGGCCAAATGTACATGAACTTAGCAGCGGTGTAAGCTACAGATAACGGGCCTGCCCATTGAAATATTGTATGGAGCCCCCTGTCCTTTATTTAGATAATTTACAATCAGTATAGGCATAGATCAAAGATGTATACGCACATACAATTTTGATTGGTCAATCACTGACCCCCAATTTTACCACCCCCGTGCAGTAAGTGGGCCAACAGACAATGAATTTTATGAACAGAGCTAAAATTGGCTAATCAAAATTGTATGTGTGTACCAGGCTTTACAGCGAATACTGTACATACTGAAAGTAGCAGGGATCAGCATACAATATAGCTGGTTTACAATCAGTAAAGGCACAGAGTAACACCTTACACTGTACACACTGGATGTAAATCAGCACACAGTGCAGGCACTAGAGAACAGCGTATACTGTACATACTGTAGGTAGCAGAATTCAGCACACTGCAGCTAGCGTGCCAAAAATATGAGGATCACGTTGTGCGGCATGCTTATCGCACCGCACCGAAAAATGGGTGGGCCATGGACCAGAATATAGGTGTGGTAACGGGTGGAGACAAATTTACATGAACCTAGCAATGGTGGGACATTAGATTATGACAGTGGTGGCGAACCTTTTGGAGGCCGAGTGCCCAAACTGCAACCCAAAAGTCACTTATATATCGCAAAGTGGCAACAGCAATTTAAATACTGTACAAACGTTTTAACTCATACATGAACATTATGGAAAATCCAAGTTGAACTGTGAAGATAAACAATTTCATCCATCCTACTCCTGAAAAATGTATTCAATTTTTTAGAACCTCCCAGTTTTATTTTCTGTTTTAAAAAGCTAAAAAAGTTGGTTTAATGCTATTGTCTCATATGATAAGGATTCAGCTTTTCCCATAGTCTCGCAATTAGCAATCATGTAATTCCCAACAAGACAAATTCAGCAATCATGAGGCCCCCAACAAATCATGAGGCCCCCAACAAGACAAATTCAGCAATCATGAGGCGTCCAACAAATCATGAGGCCCCCAACAAGACAAATTCAGCAATCTTGAGGCCCCCAACAAATCATAAGGCTCCCAACAAGACAAATTCAGCAGTCATAAGGCACATAAATAGACAGCATTTCACATAAATAGAAAGAATGCCCCCTTAATATGGTAGCCCCCCAAGTTAGGTAGTGAGTGAAAGGGACCCTCAGGTTAGATAGTGAGTGACAGGCGCCTCCAGTTAGGTAGTGAGTGACAGGGACCCCGATAGTGAGTGACAGGGAGCCTCTTTAGGTAATGAGTGAGTGCCAGGGAGCCTCTTTAGGCAGTGAGTGAGTGCCAGGGAGCCCCTTTAGGCAGTGAGTGAGTGCCAGGGAGCCCCTTTAGGCAGTGAGTGAGTGCCAGGGAGCCCCTTTAGGCAGTGAGTGAGTGCCAGGGAGCCCCTTTAGGCAGTGAGTGAGTGCCAGGGAGCCCCTTTAGGCAGTGAGTGAGTGCCAGGGAGCCCCTTTAGGCAGTGAGTGAGTGCCAGGGAGCCCCTTTAGGCAGTGAGTGAGTGCCAGGGAGCCCCTTTAGGCAGTGAGTGAGTGCCAGGGAGCCCCTTTAGGCAGTGAGTGAGTGACAGGCAGCCCCTTTAGGCAGTGAGTGAGTGCCAGGGAGCCCCTTTAGGGAGTGAGTGGGTGACAGGGAGCCCCTTTAGGCAGTGAGTGAGTGACAGGGAACCCCTTTAGGGAGTGAGTGACAGGAAGGCCCTTTAGGTAGTGAGTGAGTGCCAGGAAGCCCCTTCAGGGAGTGAATGAGTGCCAGGGAGCCCCTTCAGGGAGTGAGTGAGTGCCAGGGAGCCCCTTCAGGGAGTGAGTGAGTGCCAGGGAGCCCCTTTAGGGAGTGAGTGAGTGCCAGGGAGCCCCTTTAGGGAGTGAGTGAGTGCCAGGGAGCCCCTTTAGGGAGTGAGTGCCAGGGAGCCCCTTTAGGGAGTGAGTGAGTGCCAGGGAGCCCCTTTAGGGAGTGAGTGAGTGCCAGGGAGCCCCTTTAGGGAGTGAGTGCCAGGGAGCCCCTTTAGGCAGTGAGTGAGTGCCAGGGAGCCCCTTTAGGCAGTGAGTGAGTGACAGGGAGCCCCTTTAGGCAGTGAGTGAGTGACAGGGAGCCCCTTTAGGCAGTGAGTGACAGGGAGGCCCTTTAGGCAGTGAGTGACAGGGAGGCCCTTTAGGGAGTGAGTGCCAGGGAGCCCCTTTAGGGAGTGAGTGAGTGCCAGGGAGCCCCTTTAGGGAGTGAGTGAGTGCCAGGGAGCCCCTTTTGGGAGTGAGTGCCAGGGAGCCCCTTTTGGGAGTGAGTGCCAGGGAGTCCCTTTTGGGAGTGAGTGCCAGGGAGCCCCTGTAGGGAGTGAGTGCCAGGGAGCCCCTGTAGGGAGTGAGTGAGTGCCAGGGAGCCCCTTTAGGGAGTGAGTGAGTGCCAGGGAGCCCCTTTAGGGAGTGAGTGAGTGCCAGGGAGCCCCTTTAGGGAGTGAGTGAGTGCCAAGGAGGCCCTTTAGGGAGTGAGTGAGTGCCAGGGAGGCCCTTTAGGGAGTGAGTGAGTGCCAGGGAGGCCCTTTAGGTAG
The DNA here is from genome assembly GCF_040937935.1 of Hyperolius riggenbachi. Taxonomy (NCBI): domain Eukaryota; kingdom Metazoa; phylum Chordata; class Amphibia; order Anura; family Hyperoliidae; genus Hyperolius; species Hyperolius riggenbachi. The sequence goes on along the minus strand of NC_090648.1, from coordinate 245,781,533 downwards.
TGAGTGAGTGCCAGGGAGGCCCTTTAGGTAGTGAGTGAGTGACAGGGAGGGCCCCCCCAGGCAGTGAGTGAGTGACAGGCCCCCCAGGCAGTGAGTGAGTGACAGGGCCCCAGGCAGTGAGTGAGTGACAGGGAGGGGCGCCCCCCCCTCTAGCTGCCGCTTCCCCTACCTCGCAGCAGACCTCATGATCAGCGGCGACCCGACCAGTACCAGCGGGCGCCGGACGCACCCACTCGATATGCGGAAGTGATGTCACTTCCGCATATCAGTGCGGGCGCTGGGTCCTAGCGCCCGCACGATTGGTCACCGGCTCGCCGCCTGATGCTGAGGTCTGACTGAGTGTGACGCGGCGGCGGCTGCGCTGACAGAGGGGGTGAGCGGCGGGCAGAGATCCGTGGCACCCCAGGACAGATTGGGGGCACGTGCCCCCCCAAAATAGGGCTAGCGACGCCCCTGATTGCAGATATTAAAATTGATGTGAGGATGAGATAACACCTGAGAGCAGAGGACAGGTAAAACATTACCTAACATATACATTACAAATCTAAGTTTAAAACTTCCACTGTCTGAGTTACTTAAGGGTGTCTCTTTCAAAGCCGGAAAAAAGGGCACAGCAGGTGCCTTGGAAATAAGAGCACCCTCATAGGTGCCCATTATAAAAGCCACGATTTGCTGCAATGTGAGGAAATTTTGTGACATAAGATAGCGGGTGCAAAGTCTTCCTGCTATGCAAATTGCGGCTTTGCATAGTGGGTGCAGAGCAAGGGGACGGTTAAGGGTTAGGCATAGGTAGAGGGAGGGCTAAGTGTTAGGTATCAGTAAAGGGAGGGTTAAGGGTTAGATATCGGTAGAGGGAGGGCTCAGTATTGGGTATCAGTACAGGGAGGGTTAGGTATCGGTAGAGGGAGGGCTCAGGGCTAGGTATCAGTAGAAGGAGGGCTCAGTGTTTGGTATCGGTAGAGGTAGGGCTCAAGGCTATGTATCGGTAGAGGGAGGGCTCAGTGTTAGGTATTGTAGAGAGAGGGTTAAGGGTTAGGTATCGGTAGAGGGAGGGCTCAGTGTTAGGCATCGGTAGAAGGTGGGTTAAGGGTTGGGTATTGGTAGGAGCGTTAAGGGTTAGGTATCCATAGAGGGAGGGCTCAGTGTTAGGTATCGGTAGAAGGAGGGTTAAGGGTTGGGCATTGGTAGAGGGAGGGTTCTGTGTGAGTAGGGTTAAGTCACGGCAAAACGGTAAAGATTACCGATATTTTACTATTGCAATATGCATAACCACTATTTACTATTGCAACATGCATAACCAATCATAATTTTGGTTTGATTTCCAGCAAAAATTTTACTAATTACAGGTAGTGAAAAGAATATGGAGGCTGCCATTTATATTTCCTTTTAAGCAATGCCAGTTGCCTGGCATCCCTGCTGGTCTATTTGGCTACAGTAGTGTCTGAATCACTTTAGAAACAAGCAAGCTGCTAATCTTGTCAGCTCTGACAATAATGTCAGAAACGCCTGCATATGCTTGTTCAGGGTCTAGGGCTAAAAGTATTAGAGGCAGAGGATCAGCAGGACAGCCATTCAGTTGGTATTGCTTAAAAGGGAATAAATATGGCAGCCTCTATACTCCTTTCAGTTCAGTTGTGCTTCCCCCATCTTCTTGCTTTAAACATACTATTGCACCACATTTGATTTTTAAACTGTTCAAAATCATGCAAAGACAGAAGAGGATGCACACCTTCCAATAGTCGGTTGGATGTGCCAGGCCGTCCGGTCACCACCCGGATATAGTAGTAGCAGTAGATGAGGCCAGCACCATCCGTATTTTCAAATTCTCTTCTATTCAGACAGTTGCATAGTAAACTGTCGCATAAAATGTGACGTTTCGAAGTAAGCTTCTTTATCAAGCATACGACAGACACAATATACATGTACAGGTTGATGTATTTATACACACCCACCATTAAATCTACCAATTCCTCGGTCGAGAACATATCGACCAATCACAGGTCTTTCACGCAGGGGGACATTCCCCTGCCTCAACTGCGTGCACTGTCACTTAGATTATAAGGTCCCCATATTTTGTTCATCCACATACAGGAAAAAGATTTTATATCAAGGGATGCTATAATTGCGATTCACAGTATGTTACTTATTTTCTAAAATGCCCTTGTGGCTATATTTATGTGGGCCAAACCACATCTAAATGTGTATTGTCTGTCGCATGCTTGATAAAGAAGCTTACTTCGAAACGTCTCATTTTATGCGACAGTCTACTATGCAACTATCTGAATAAAAGAGCATATGAAAATACGGATGGTGCTGGCCTCATCTACTGCTACTACTGTTCAAAATCATAATTTTACTGATGTGTGGATATTTATAGATCAGTGTATGGCAGTTGCTTACTGCTCTCAAGGCAGTCATCTGGCTACAGAAGGTGAGCAGTTGCTTGAATTTTTGGGGTACCTAGTAAGCCAATGGCCATGCCCATGATTCACTGAAAAAAAAAATATTTCTAATTTACCTTCATTAGGCAGGTATTACTGCGCTCCAGTGCCTCTCACAGAGGTCAAAACACTGTAAATAATCATAAACAAGTGCACATAGTGCAAAGTATTGCCACAATAAAAATTGAAATCCGCACCACGTGAGTGCACTCCTGGGGGTAAGCCCACCACCTTGGGAAGGATATACTCAGACTCCCCCCTATGCTAGCCCCACTCACCAGAAGCGCGTCTTGCCACACTGCATATAAATAATCGCCGGTCAGCCAGGCTCCTCTTAAAAGCAAATCCAATATTTATTTGGTAAAAACGCTAGACAGTGGATCCCACAATAGCACCTCAGTCCGCGGAGCGCAGGAGCGCAGTAATACCTGCCTATTGACTAATTGTGAAAGTGACGTGACCTTTTTCTTGCTGCGATCCCCTGTCATAATATTTTTACCATTGGAGCGCAGTGATTTCTCGTAGATTAATTTACCTTCATGTAGCATCAAAAGTGATTTTGCAAAACCACAATGGGTTTTTTTCCAATATGTTTTGTAACCCTGCATCCCAGGCCATGCTTCCCATGACAGCTCTGTAGGGTCTAATCTGGTCTTGTGTTACATACTAGTGTCAAAACCAAAGGAAGAGGACATAGCTGTTACTCCTCAATACGTTTTAATTAAATGGTACAGTAAAATGTGACGTCGACTATCTTACACAATGTCATGCAATGGTTATGTCTTTTTCCACTTCCACTGGACTTCAGTCTATAATGGTACATCCTTGCATGATCCATTGATCATGTTTGTCCACCATACACTTTATTATTTATGCAGATGCTGTTTATTCACACATAAGTGTAAATAGGACCCAAGATTTTAGGCTCAAATAGGACCCCTTTATCCAGACACAGAGTAATCAACTGCTTCGTGGGATCTTGAAATGCTGCATCAACAGTAAAATAGCTTCTGGGTATTAGGTATTGCTGGCAATAAGCTATATGGTGTTGTTGAGATGTGTTTTTTGTTTTTTTTAACCTTAAACGTTACTTGGAAAAAATTAATAAGAGATGTAAAGGCATACTAAGGCATACTAACAAAAACCAATGAAGTAATGAGGCGATAATGTGTAGTGCTGAATACAGCTAAACAAAAGTAATAAAAATCACCCAGCAATTCTCCTAAAGTCACCTTTGTAGACATCAAGTTAATGAGTTTAACATGGCTGAGGAGTTAGAATTCGCACCGGCATGGAGAGTGTTAATTTGACAAATGAATCAGATTGTAACTGACATGCCAATTCTGGACTGTAAAGAGACTACCATGAAACAAGTGTCATATCCCCTGGCATTGAATTGGGACAGGTTTTTTAAGCTTAGATTGCTACTGATGTGGTATAAAGCTTTAGAAGTGTACCTCAATATGTTTCAGTTATGTGTGTAGCATGTTATTTAATAGTGCAGTGCAGCCAACAAATTTCATTCCATTTCTGTATGCAAACAAACAAACAAACACAGAACATTTATATCGCGCTTTTCTCCTGGCGGGCTCAAAGCGCCAGAGCTGCAGCCACTAAGGCGCACTCTATAGGCAGTAGCAGTGTTAGGGAGTCTTGCCCAAGGTCTCCTACTAAATAGGTGCTGGCTTACTGAACAGGCAGAGCCGAGATTCGAACCCAGGTCTCCCATGTCAGAGGCAGAGCCCTTAACCATTACACTATCCAGCCAACAAATGTTTTTTTTGTTTTTTTTTATCAGAACATTCTCTTTCCACATGTAATTGTTTCTCCACTCCTGTTACATTTCTGTCTGTTTTATATTTTTTTTGTCACTCAGATTGGCAGGCTCCTCAGAAATCAATAATGTGAATGGATAGAATACTGCCTTTCATTCTGATTTCTGCAGTGGATGCACAGTGAACACTTTATCTGTGCTTATACTGCCTCTAAGAGGATGAGGAATGTGATGCACCTCTTTACCATTTATCTTAATATATGTCATCATTCTTTTCTGTTCAGTGATGAAGAACTTCCAGTTCACGATGAAGCTACAGAAAAGGTATGTTTCTATGCCTTTCATTTATCAAACTGAATATATCTACTGCTGGATGTGTGTAGCTTTGTTCAGGATCAGGTAAAAGGTTGAATTTAGTCTTTACCTAGATTCGGGGGAGAAGCAGCAAGCGGTGATAAGTTTCTCAGCTATTCATTTTACATTGAAAATAAAAGTATGGTTGACTTCCAGGGAGCCTTTCTTAGTAGAGTGGACCTGAACTCAGAATTTCCTCTCTGCTCTAAAAGATACCCAACAGCATAACCGGTAAAGAAAAACATTTCTTTGTTACAGCTGATACAAACCCTGCAATAAATCTGCAGTGTATCTACTTCCTAATTTCATAGAAGCAGACATATTGTTAACAACCTTTGTTTACAAATTGTGATTAGTCACAGATGAGGGGGAATTAGGGTTAACTCTATAAATACATACAGGGTGCATTTCTCAGTGTTTTGCTTCTATCCCGTGCAAGAGTTTGGGTCCACTTTAAGTTTCTTTTCTAGTTTTTGTTAACAAAACTGTACTTTAATTAGCTTTGGTGCCATGACCACATCCTGACTTGTGCATTGGTTTAGACAGAGACTGGCCTGTGTCATGGGTAATGTACCTGCTTTTCCAGTACCCAAATATGAACCTGATTATTCTCAGATGTACGTTAACCTCATGTATAAGTCAGCCTCAAACATTGCAGCCAATGTTGCTCCCCCCCCCCCCCCCCTCCTTAGTAACCAATTGCAACCAGCATTGCCCACCCACCCCTTTAGTAACCAATTGTGGCCAGTATTGCCCTCCCCCCTTTACTAACTGATTGCAGCGAGTATTTCCCTACTCCCGGAGGCATGACTTGATCTGTGAGACCAGAAGTGATACCCTTAAAAGGGTAATTTATTGTGCTCTACTAAGAGTGTGATTTTACATGAAGTCAGAGAGCGCAGATCTTGCTTAAGTTTTAGCTGGAAACCAGCTTGGACAATTTCTGCTGAACTTGGACTGTATTCTAGTATACCCCATATTATAGAACTTGTGGACTCTGGTTGGGGGTTAATGTAAACAGTAGATTGTGAGCATTCACTATCGAGAGGGGAGTGCTTTTACTATTATTTTTTGATTGTCCAACCTAACCTTGTAGTCGAGGATATACAGTAGGGACCCTTTTGGACTCAGTGAAGGGGGTTATTTTTTAAAGTCCTGATTTATCCTCCTGAGGTTCCAGTGGCACAAGGCAGAAACACAACCGTAGGTAAAGACTAACTTGCAGACTTGAGTGCCATTTCTGGCAGTTGAGTCTTGGCCTGGGTTCACACCGGATCCGTGTTTCATTATAAACAAATCAGTTTGTTCAGTTGGTATCTGTCTTTCCATCCATTTTGCATTTTGTGAACGGACAGAAGAGGATGCTGAAAATAGACTTGTGTCCTGCCTCTACAGTGTTCGTCTGTACATTGTTTGATTACCTGCATAGATGAATTTATGGAAAACTGTTCGATAACGCAATTTTAGCAGTGCCGGGAACCCCTCATGTTTACCGTAACTATTGTATTTTAATTTATATTATATATCCCGATGAGCACACTGCAGTTCTACAACACATACAAGCTGGCTCTCAGCTTCCTGGCAGATCCATCTGTACTTACAGCGCTGACTCTTTCCTCTCCTGCTTCTTAAAAATAGGCTATGGCTGAAAGCTATAAATGAAAGTTGTGCAAAAAATGGGGATGAAAAAAACGATACAAAGTACCATTGAGTTGACCGGAAGTAGCCTGTCAGATTTCTTGTTTTATTGCTAGTATGTTTAGTGAAAACCTTTTACCCTCATTTCTATGTAATCCGTCAACTTATAAGTTTTTTTCAGTTGTCCCGAATTATCCTGCAGCACACAACCTTCAGTTCCTCTCATTGGAACTGAACGGAGTAATGTGATCGTATCCCATTGCTTTGCATGGGTTCCGTTAGTATGTCTAAAGATTTGTTCCTCTCTGATAATCTGAACATTTTTTATGGCAGTGTGAACCCTCCCTTTAGGTACAAAAGGCAGCTAGGCCTCCAGAGAGACTATGGGGATATTTTTTGGTTCAGTAAGTATGGCTCAGCCCTTTTGTGGACACTTAGCCAAATTCTGTATGTACAACAGGGTCCCTATGGGTCCCCATTGGCAGTAAAAACAAATAAAATGGAACTAAGCCTTGGGATGCAAGCAGGGAGCAGGTGCACAGTTAACACTGGCTCAGTGACATGAACCTGACAGGATCCAGCAGGATATAGACGGTTGGGATTCTAATAAGTGTGTAGTCAGCAATGGGTAATGCAGGTTGAGTTGAGGGAGTCAGTTGAAATTTATTTTTTTTTGTATTTTCTTGCAGACATTTAGTTACTATTCATTTAGTAATGGACCAAGTAAAAGATTGATATTTTCCAGATATTGTTTACCTGTTCGACCACTTTGCATTGTCCGCAGAAATCTTGTCTAATACTAATTTTGCTGCTGCAGCCTCTAGCTCTTCACTAGAGATCTGCATGGGTCTGAATTTTAAGACCCACATCCCACTACTACCAAGACACAGTTCTTTCTCTGTTCATTGAATGGGGTCAATGCTGCAGCGTATAGCAACACAGTGGGCAGTTATTGCTGTGTATGAATGAGACCTTACAGGAAAGGAGAACACTGTAGAAAACTGTATTTAATGGTTACGTTAAAATATTGGGATTTGTGTTTATTAATGTTAACTAATTGTATTTTCAGCAAAAATTCTTGGAAATTGAAAGGACCTCCAAATGGTTGAAAATGTTAAAAGGTTGGGATAAGTACAAGAATTCTGAAAAGGTAATACAGAACTGTAGGAGAGTATTGGTTTATAACATATTCTATTTCACTATGCAGTTGGAAAATACTTATTTTACTCATTGCAATGCACATCAAGCTTTGACTTTGTGGCACTGGGTTTTTAAAGGACAACTGTAGTGAGAGAGATATGGAGGCTGCCATACGTATTTCATTTTGAGCAAGACTTGTTGCCTGGCTCTCCTGCTAATCTTCTGCCTCTATTACTTTTTAGCCATGGACCCTAAACAAGCATGCAGCACATCAGATGTTTCTCATATAGCCAGATCTGACAAGATGATCTGCATGCTTGTTTCTGGTCTGATTCAGACACTACTGCAGCCAAATAGACCAGCAGGACTGCCAGGCAACTGGAACTGCTTAAAAGGGAAAAATATCGCAGTCTCCATAAACCTCTCACTACAGTTGTCCTTTAAGGATTATTTTGAGTTTTTATTTTGTCTCTCACAGCTACAATAAACCTGCCATTGTAGACTAGTCATTTCTAGGTCAGAGTGCAAATCGGCAAAATCAGCAGGGGATCAAATACTTATTTCCATCACTGTAAGTAAGGCAAAAGAGTATATAATCTGTACTTTAATCCCCTAACCACCAGCCAGATTTCAGGCTCCCAGTTGTCTTCACTGTATGCAGGTAGGAAGCTGAGATTATGAGATATGTAGACAAGATAAGGTAAAAAGATAGTGGGAGCCTAACATTATGGGGGGTGGAGAGGGGGGGGGGGACAGTGTAAGAGTAAGGAGGTTGATAAAACTTCAAGTAGCCCATTTCATGTAACCAAAATTGGAAAATGTGAAGGTAAAAATATAAAGTGCATGGTAACCAATGCTAGGAAAATGTGGAGGTAACAATATAAAGTGCATGGTAACCAATGCCAGGAGCCTTGCAAATAAAATGGACGAACTAGAGTTCATTCTGATTGACAAAGGCTATGACATTGTGGGAAGAATAACTGAGACATGGATGGATGAAAGCCATGACTGGATAGCATATTTAGAGGGATACAATGTATTTAGGAAGGATAGAACAGGGAAAAAAGGTGGAGGGGTTTGTCTCTTTAAGAAGTGAAGGCAAGACTAAATAAATTTAAAATTAGACAAGGCACCTGGCCCGTATGGCATGCATCCTCGGGTCCTAAGGGAATTAAGTTCAGTTATAGATAAACCCCTTTATCTTATCTTTTGTGACTCTTTCAACTGGCGGAGTCCCAGTGGATTGGCGTACAGCTCACGTTTCCCATTATTTAAGAAGGGCAAAAAAACAGATCCAGGAAATTATAGACCTGTAAGCTTAACATCAGTTGTATACAAACTATTTGAGGGGTTATCAAGAGATACTATACATGACTTCATAGTAGAAAATAATCTTATTTCTCAGCATCAGCATGGGTTTACTAAAGACAGGTCCTGTTTGACTAACATGCTCAGCTTTTATGAGGTAGTGAACGCTAATGTGGATATTGGGAATGCTGTAGCTGTGATATACTTGGACTTTGCAAAGGCCTTCGACACTGTTCCACACAAAAGTCTGGTGCAAAAGTTGAGGATGCAAGAACTGGGGAAGAGTCTGTGTGCATGGATAGGGAACTGGCTAATGGACAGAAAACAGAGTTGTAGTCAATAGATCATACTCAAAATGGGGGACTGTAAGCAGTGTGGTCCCACAGGGGTCTGTACTGGGTCCAGTGCTCTTCAATTTATTTATTAATGACCAGGTAGATGCAGTAGTGAGCAATGTTGCTATTTTTGCAGAGGATAAAAAATTGTGCAGAATCATCGACTCACAGGAAGATATGGACATACTGCAACGGTATCTGGATAGGATGGCTATATGGGCACATAAATGGCAGATGAAATGCGATGTTGAAAAATGTAAAGTCATGCATTTTGGTCGTACCAATGGTCTAGCACCATACAAAATGCATTGCACATGAAGTCGTTATGGCAAACTCTATACATTTAAAAGGGGCTTAGATGCTTTCCTTGCGTTGAAAGACATCCATGGCTACAATTACTAGGTAATGCCTAATGATGTTGAGCCAGGGATTTTATCTGATTGCCATCTGGAGTCGGGAATGAATTTTTCCCTTTTGGGGCTAATTGGACCATGCCTTGTAAGGGTTTTTTCGCCTTCCTCTGGATCAACAGGGATATGTAAGGGAGCGGGCTGGTGTTGTACTTTATACTGATTGAATTCGAAGGACGTATGTCTTTTTTCAACCAAAATAACTATGTAACTATGCAAAATAAATGGGATTCAGTTGGGGACATCAAACTTGGAGAAGGACTTAGAAGTACTCCTCGACAACAAGTTAAATAATCGTACTCAATGCCAAGCCGCTGCAGCTAAAGCTAACAAAATTTTGGGATGCATTAAAAGGGAAATAAAACCTTGAGATGCTAGCATAATATTGCCCCTGTTTAACTCTCTAGTAAGGCCACATCTGGAATATGGTATTCAGTTCTGCGCACCACATTACAGGAAAGATATTGCAGTTTTAGAGCAGGTGCAGAGACGAGCAACAAAATTGATACGTGGGATGGAAGGTCTCAATTACCAAGAAAGGTTAAAGTGGGGTTTATTTAGTCTAGAGAAAAGACGCCTTAAGGCCCATACACACATCGGATTTGTCCGAACGACGGGTCGTTTGAACGTCCCATCGTTCAGTCGTCCGCACGCCAAATCGGGCGTGTGTACAGACTGTCGTTTGGGTGATAAGACTGATTTTGCCAGGCGGATCGCTCAAAATCGGTCTTATCACCCAAACGACAGTTTGTACACACGCCCGATTTGGCGTGCGGACGACTGAACAACGGGACGTTCAAACGACCCATCCGGAAAAATCCGACGTGTGTATGGGCCTTTAGAGGGGATCTAATTAACATGTATAAATACATCAGAGGGCAATATAAAAGCTTGGCGGATGAGCTTTTTGTCCCTAGGCCTTCTCAAAGGACTAGAGGACATGATGTGCACATGGAGGAAAAATGTTTTAGCCATTTATTTAGGAAAGGGTTCTTTACAATAAGAGTGATTAAGATGTGGAATGCATTGCCACAGGAAGTAGTTATGGCAAATTCTATACCTGCATTTAAAGTGGGCTTAGATGCTTTCCTTGCGTTGAAAGACATCCATGGCTACAATTACTAGGAATGCCCAATGATGTTGATCCAGGAATTTTATCTGATTGCCATCTTGAGTCGGGAAGGAGTTTTTTACCCTTTTGGGCCTAATTGGACCATGCCTTGTAAGGGTTTTTCGTCTTCCTCTGGATCAACAGGGATATGTGAGGGAGCAGGCTGGTGTTGTACTTTGTTCTCTGGTTGAACTCGATGGACGTATGTCTTTTTTTCAACCCAAGAAACTATATAACGCCATCTGTAAGGGAGTGCTCCTAATCACAGTTTGTTACGGGACTTGTGTAAAAGACATCTGCCCACAGAAGCAGTCAATCAATTATATTCCAAGCTAGTCACCATGACCAAGACCAAAGAGCTGTCCAAGGATGTCAGGAACAAGATTGCACAAGGATGGACTAAATTACAAGATCGCAAAGCAGCTTAGTGAGTAGGTGACCACTATTGGCGCAATAATTTGCAAATGGAAGATGCACAAAATAACTGTAAATCTACCTTAACTAACGTACAATAATTTCTTTTAAGCACACCTGCATACAGGTTGTCTACCATTTTAAGGAATATTGAACTCCTGACAGGTTTGCATCGGTGGTTGAGCCCTAAAGAGAATGCCTTTCCTCAATTTCTCTGCGTTTCAAATTGCTCTTGGTGCCAGTCTTCCTTTGAAGACGTTAACCTGTTTGAATTCCTGGCTTGTGCTTCATTCACAGCACATTGTTAATGCTGCCTTGACATTTAGAAACTGATAGATTTCTGAAAACAGCTTGTCTTGATGTAATGTGGCAGATAACCTCCTTCACCCACATCTCCCTCGCACTGCTGGAAATGCCTGCAATGTATTCCTTGTATAGAAGTTATAATGTGAATAACAAAGGCTGATCTGCCCCAGGTTTTTTGGTGGCTGTATGTATGTATCTTGTGTGTAGCATGGACTTATGCTATGAAAACCATTATCTGTGAATCAAGACTTTGGCAGCACAGTGTACAAGGTTAGAACCTCTTTCAGCTATAGAATATATAGAAGTCGGAAAAGAAGTAAATTGATAAATGTACATTTTATTTCCAGCATTTGTTTGGTATTCATCATGAGCTATGCTCTTGTCAATTCAGCAGTCTCATTATACTGTTTGAGCTTGTTCTTACGTCAAATCATTTTAATATATAGGTGCTGTATTACAGTGGTGTGAAAAGCTATTTATTCCTTCATGATCCTCCTTCCCCCCCCCCCCCCCCCTGCCCCTTTATGATTATTCGTAATTCTTAATTGTTTATCAACTTAAAATTTAGTATAATACAAAAGTCAACCTGAGTAAACACAAAGCACAGTTCTTGAATTGTGATTTGTGTGAAATGTGTGATTTATTGATGCAAAACCTACACACCTATAGGAATAACTCATATGTAGGATTTCTTGGTTGTTAAATGACAGCGCCACTTATTTGGGGCGGGTAAGAAGAGTAACATGAATCTATCACTTTTTCGTAGCATTATTCATCCCAGAACCGCAAGTCTGTCAAGCTTGTGTGATGCACTGTTGGATCAATTGATTTTTCTGTGCCTGGACATTTGGATGGAGATTTCCAACATAGCTAGTAGAAGGTTTGAAATGAAAGCATCCTAAACAGTATTTAAAGGGAGCGCTGTAAAAACAGCGCCGGAGATGTATGCGCAGGCTAGCCAGTGCTGCCATATACCGTAATAGGAATTACGGCTATAGAGGCGCTCAGTGAGTAATTCAAGTGCCATCAAAAGACGGAACACACATTTCTATATAAACACTGTAATTCGGCCGCCAGCAATAGCTGGAAACAGAATCACATTTTTCCTCACTATCCACAGCGACCTGGACTGGGAATGGCAATTAGTGCCGCCGGGACTTGTGCAGGAGCAGGGTGAGACGTTTTTCAGCTTTATCCTGTGCCCAAATCTTCCAGCAGCTTAATTGTATTTAAAGTGGCAGAAGTGAATTAAATGCCATACTCTTCTTGATTTACATGCCTAATTTCATAGTCATAGCTGTATAGGTAAAGGACAAATGAACTCAAAGCACAGATATATTAAAGAGACTCTGTAACAAAAAATTCTCCCTCTGGGAGATACTTACCTCGGGAGGGTCCCAAAGAGGCTTCCCCATCCTCTGTCGCTTGGGGGAATCCAGCGCTGGCTCCCCCAAAACTTGCTCCCCCAAAACTTGCTCAACAAATCCTGACAACTACTGCATTGGCGCGCTAAATATTTACCTACTGCGATCCTGCATAGGCGCAGTAGTGGCTCTTCGTTTGGACTTGGGCGGAAATAGCCCAGCCCGATCGTATCCGCTCTACTGCCCAGACGCAAAGGACTCGTGCCTGCGCAGTAGAGCGGATACGATTGAGCTCAGCTATTTCCGCCTTAGCCTGAACGAAGAGCCACACCTGCGCAGGATCGTGGTAGGTAAATATTTACCTCACCGCTGGTCGGCAGGGTCGCAGCACTGAATTGCCGTGACGGAGGATGGGGTAAGCCTCTTTAGGATCCAGAGGCTTCTCCCTCCCGAGGCAAGTATTCCCCAAAGGGGATTTTTCTTTTTTTTTTTTTTTGTTTCTTTGTTTTTTTTTTGGTTACAGGCTTTCTGTAACTACACACTTGGGACTTAGGTCACGTTTCTCAACTCACTGCATGTTGTGTGGAAATCCACAGATGTAGTTAATGAGCTCTGATGAGAAACTAATTACCTCACCTGTGAATGCTTGTGGTTTTCTGCAAAATATCCACCGGTGGTGGTACTTGAGTCCTGAGTTAAAAAGCCCTGACTTAGTTCACCAAAAGTATCAAGATCACTCTGATGCCTTTTATAAAGTAGGAAAACAGTTGGAAAATACCGCTCGACCGTGCTATGGAGGACAGTGCAGGAACACAGGCAGCCGTGCCCAATATGTACAGATCAAAGAAGGGAGGTCCGCACAATTGTCTCCAATATCAAAAATTCAGAATAATGGTTTATTCAGGATGTATCCATACAATCAGAAAGCATTCCACTAACATGTTTCGGACACCAGGTCCTTAATCATAGTTCTATGATTTAAGGACCTGGTGTCCGAAACATGTTTGTGGAATGCTTTCTGATTGTATGGATACGTCCTCAATAAACCATTATTCTGAATTTTTGATATTGGAGACAATTGTGCGAACCTCCCTTCTTTGGCCTTTTATAAAGCTTGTCCAAGTGCCCTCACTGTCCACCAACAACACATAATTGAAAAACCATACCTGACTATCATTGCAAGTGCAATGTTTCCCCCTTCCCTCTCTATAGAACAGACCAGGCTGCTTGACAAAAAGTGAACAGTATGTATGTACAGTAAAAAGATGCCCAAAACTATCAAATTATTGCATGGAATGGCCCTTATTGAAAATTGCTTTTTTTAGTTTAAGCAATTGCTATTGTATTCCATGAAGTTCAGACTCCATGGAGGTCTTTTGCTCTGTTCCCCCTTGTGTCCTCCTTAGCAAAAACACGCACACTTAACTGAAGCTAGTGGGAAGTTCATACTGTGATTGTTCTTTTGTTCATTAGTGTATTTTGTTTTACTCTTGAAACTAGCATTTTTGTTTTTGCTTCTTAAGTTTGTTTGATATTCATGATTTTTGTTTATTCAGCTACACAGGAGAATTTATAAAGGCATTCCCCTTCAGTTACGAGGTGAAGTCTGGTCATTGATTTTGGATGTACCTAAACTGAAAGATGAGAGAAAAGACCTTTATCTGGTAAAATATTCACTTCTTTACTACATTAGACTTCTGTGCGTGATCATTTCAGGTTAAAGTTTGATGAATGTAGACAAATCCTCTGTTTTCAGCAGTTTAAGCTGTTTGGGAGTTTTAGCAGTTGGCCAAGTTAGATTTTTCTTTTTTTGTCTGACTGCTGCTATTTTATTTGCAGCAAAGGGCTTCCGGTTACTTTTCCCCTCTCCATTCCATTGAATAGAATAAGCATCTCTGCAAGTGGAAGAGAAAAGTCAGATCATATCTTGCATGACCAAGCTATTATATCACATCTGTACATGTCTTAGAGGAATGCCAGCCTCTTGAAATATCCCCATACACATGAGCCTGTTATTCATTTTCCACATCAGAACCAGAGGTAGACACAGGAATGCAAATAATCCTGGTATGCATGTAGATCTAAAGTAAATCATATGCAGCTTGGAATTGAACGAATCAAATGCACTTCCTGTAGATCTTGATTGGCCCAATCTCAGGCTGTATACAAGTTTCATGCAAGCTGTAATTATTTGCACATCGTTGATCATTTCCAATCTGGCCTAATCCATAGAGCGGCAGCACACTTGGCTCTCCTATATTGGTCTATTTTTCGAACCCTATGAAATAACTCTTATAAATATTTGTAAGCAAGCTGAAATCACGTTTGCCATTAATTAAAAGGAATGTACATATGGTAAGGATTGCCTTATCTCAGGAATAGTGGAACTTGATTTGTAGTAGAGCATGTTAGAACACATAATGGGAGATACTGACTGGTTGCTAGGACAGGAGGAGTATTTTCAGTTACGCCTCATGAAAATCCTTTGTCTCTTATGATCCATTCATGTTCTTCAAATTTTAGATAAGTGGAGGCATTACTTAACCACAATAACCACTTTGTGCGTACAAAAGCATGGCTACTCTCGCTTGCAGGGTTCAGAACTTAACCCTTCTTGTGGCAGTAGGAGGCCCAATGCTCTAAGTTCAGTTGATATGGAGGGGCAGAGGGACAACATGCGGGGCATAACTGAGTGGCATAGAGCGGCCAGGGAAAGAAAGGTGAATAATAGATTTGATCAGCGTTTGGAAGAGATGATCCAGCAGTCCAGATCTTTCACTGACACATCAAGGTGGATTGAGGTCACTGCACACCCACTAGAATCTTTGAAGAGCTGGATTCAACTGGCCGCCTTGGTGAGAACCAACTAGCGTTTGGGCAAGGCTTTTCACTTTAGTTCGGTAGGTATCCTTCTACTTTCTTTCTCAGATTTGTTTGAGAATTGCTGCATCATGTCACCCATCAGAGTGTTCACATCCCCCTATGTTCAAACAAGGATAGAGGTATGTTTGAGTAAAATATGTATTTGCCCAGCAGAAAGACTTAAAGAAGCAACAGGCTGCTCTTTCACCACTCTTTGTAACAATCGTTGTCATGACTGAGTAAGGCGTGAGGGATTGTCTTTCCATTCAGCATGGCATAGTCCAGCCTGGTCCATAAATGAACTAGGCATATAGTAGTTTTAAGGGGATAAGTCAATATCCTATGTAATTTGATATGAGAAGACCTATGTCATTCATGTAAAACCACACATTTTATTGATACATTTTAAAAGAACCATACTACAAGAATGTCATAATTCATACATTAGATAACATTTACATCGTGTTATTTACAACTCATTATAAACCGCTTCATGTACAATAATGCAATGACCTAGGAAAATTCACTTGACTCGCAAATGTTGACACTAGAAGTAAAATTACTGTTAAATTACATGGGGCTGAACATTTGGACTCGATATGTTTCATGAAGCTCTACATCACCTTCTTAAGGGGTCTCAAAGTGGGCTTAACCGGTTATTAATCTCTTTTTAATCACTGCCAACGATCTGTGTACTGCGCATGTGCAGCCCGGCCTCGTGCATCCCACCGCACTTCCGTTGCTGGGAGCATTCTATTCCTGCGCAGGCTAAGAATGTTCCCAGCCACAGGAGTTTGACCGGGAGCGCACGCAGGTGGACTGCGATGACTTGCCAAAGATAACAGTGCTTTTACTAGAGGATCCAGAAGGCTTTGGACAGCTGCGAGGGAGTGATCTGTGTGGAGAGGGCTAGAGGAAGCCCCAGGTAAGTATAAAACTTTTCCCTCCTTTCGTCTCAGGTACACTTGCAATGTGTGTACCAGGTTTGTCTGATACTTCCAATATTTCCTGTACTTCTACCCAGGTTCTGAAGCAAAAAGCAAGACGTCTGTCACCTGACATCCGGCAGATAGATTTGGATGTTAATAGAACATTTCGAGATCACATTATGTTCCGAGATCGATATGGAGTGAAGTAAGTAAATATCTAAATATTGCATTATGTAGATATACTTTACTAAATTTTAAAAATGTACGTGTATGTAAATTTATTACTAAACCTATAAAAGGATCCTGTTTAGTGGGAACCTTGTCCTTGGCTTATGGACCAGTGATGGCATAGGACAGTGGAACAATGACTGCTCCACAATCTACTTCATCTGTTCCTTAGTAGCATCCTCTGTGTATATAATGTATGTTGGAAACCCTAACCTCATCATTAACCCTCTACTAACCTGCTAGGCTTGTGGTCTTCTGTAATTTTATTACTGCTGTAATTTTTATTTTCCAACCAGAACAGGGCTCTTCTGATTGTACACAGGTTAAAGCTGAGTATAGTAGTGATGTTCCCCAAGAAGTAATTTTGTGGGTGCAATGTACACCGCAGAAGAACTTAACCATACTCTTAACCATACGAGGTTACAGGTAGAGTAGAGCATAAATGATGTAATAGAGAGAGAGACACACAGGGAGATACCATAGAGAGCCTAGCTACATCCCCTAAAAATGGAACACTACTGTAGCATTGTGGTAGCTTATCATGAGGTCCATAAAAAATAATACTGTATACTGGCATTATTTATCAGGTATGGTTTTCCTTCAGTGTATTTTTGTTTTTTTACACGTAAAATATTTTAACTGCTTTTTTTTTCCCCGTGTATCTTTTCTGTAAGCATTATGTTTATACTTCAAAGTTCATGCACAATGGTTAAGAGTTATTGCTACTTTATTAAAACTGACTTTTAAAAATAAATTATCATGCTTACTTTAGTATAAAATACTTATTTTTTTGCCTTGCTGCGATTTATATTGTGTGACTTTGGTACAAATATTGTACTACTAGATTACTAATTATTATGTAACACCACACTCCTGATGTGTGTACACTCGCGCTTTCATGCATGTGCATTCCCAGCAGCTCTGTGTTCCCTGAGCCAATCTGTGGCCCTCTTTTTTTGACTGATCATTGTTACAGCCAGCAACGGTGATCATTCTCCATGTATTGTTCCCTAGCGCTACTCTGCCGTCGCTGTGCAAAATCATGCATATGCACATGCTCTCGCAGGTCTCCTTGTGCGTTCATGGACTTTCCCAACTCCCAAAGTGGCACTGATTGGTGCAAGCCAACCTGTGCCTGTTTTTTTTTTTTTTTTTTTTTTTTTTATATAGAGCGCAGGAATCATGGTAGGAAATGTGCAAACTTTTAAACGACTGCGTATATCACTATTGAAAAGCATTGTGTGGTCCGAGCTGGAAAGACTATGCAAGCAAAGAATTGTGCTGTAATAATTAGTGTAAAAAAAGCCATAGACACAAAGGATTACTATGCATCCAGTTTATCGAATGATGTATATGTGACCTCATCTTAACTGAGCAATAACGCATGGCTCTAAAATACTTTGTGCAAAAAATGGTATGTAGAAAACATGTATGCTTCGGGGCGAATTGCCTGCTAAATGCCCAGCTAGCTATCAACTGAGACATATCTGGTACCATTTTAACCGCGATAAGTTGTAAAATAGATTAGTACACTAAGAAAACAAAATGGAGAAAACAGAAAAAATACACCTTTATTTCCAAATAAATAATTGTGCTCATAACATACCTTAAATGTTTTGATAACCAGGACAATGGGCAAATGAAAATGTGTGGGTTTTATCTACAGTAGCATTGTTTATTTTAAAGTTAAAATGGATAGAAATGGAGATAGCATTTTTCATAGTTTTTTTTTTTTTTTTTCCCTTGCATAGAAAATGATTAATTAAAATATTGCCCACAAAAGCCTAATTTGTCCCAAAATAATTTATAGATCATTTAGATGTGATAAGTAGTAATAAAGTTATTGGCAAATGAATGGGAGGAACGCTGAAATTAGAAAATTGCTCTGATCCATAAGGAGAAAACAACCTGTGTTGGTCAAGTGGTTAAACTACTTATAACAGTTAATACAATACTGTAACATTTAACAAAAACATGTAAGAAAACAACAAATATTGTATATTGTGCGCCTGAAGACAACTTTGTATCGCTGAATCCGTTTTGTTTGTAAGTATGGAACTGTCTGTCCTCCACCCTGATTTAAGTTTCCTTGTGTGTGTGTGTATGTGTGTGTGTGTGTCTCTTTATGTGAATATTATAGTATATGTGAGTCATTTTAATGGTAATTAAAGATTTCTGATATTTACAAAGATTTTTATATTCTCACGGCTCCAAAGTAGTTCTGTTCTTTGGTCTTCAGATTACACACTGATGTGTGAAAAGGCTTTCTTCGCTGTGCTTTCTGAAGGGGGGGCAGGAGTCAATGATTGAACAATATAAATTTGTGTTTCTGTGAAACGTCTAGCAGGATATTTGTCATATTCAAGTGCTCTACAGTAGAAGTGTTAGCAGTGGATGTCTAGCCTCACTGCTATTGAACACATGCCTCAGTACTACTTCTATTGATTTTACATGCTTTTTCTTTCTGTCTCTTGTTAGCTTGTTGATTAGAGCTGTGAAAGATGCTTTTTAAAAATAAACTGCAATTTTGATGGATTTAGAAGATTACTTTCAAGTGCCTTAAACTTTTATGTTTATCTCTTCACAGACAGCAAGCTTTATTTCATGTGTTAGCTGCATATTCATTATACAACACGGTAAGTGGTAAACCGGGCACTTAGGCACTCAGAAAAGGGGAAGTATGTTCCTCTAGATCAGTGGGGTTGTGTATGTAGCAGTAATATAAAGTATTATGTCTGGGGTGCTAAGAAAAAAAAAATGAACCAGATTATGAGATTTTTTTTTTCTGCTGTTTAATATGTCAACACTTTGAGACTTCTAAATATTCAGCTTGATACAGCCAGCAGTCACGCCACATGGTGGTGGTCATAAAATCAGCCCTGATTCTGTGTTCAGTTAGAAACACTTTTTTTCTACTATGATACAACTCCACCATCCGGCAAGAAAAGAGTTCCACTATAAAACATGAACATTAGCAACATTTTATTGATCAGGATTTTACCAGCCAGCAACTGCTTTTCATCCTCTCAGCTTAAAGGGTCACTTAAGCCAACCTTAAGAAAATGAGTTTTACTCACCTGGGGCTTCTACCAGCCCCCTGCAGCTGTCCGGTGCTCATGCAGACTTGCTCCAATGCTCCTGGCCTTGCCGGCAGCCACTTCCATTTTCGACGACCGGAGCAGACAGGCCTGGGAACGCAAAGAATCACTCGCGTTCCCGGTCTGTCGGCTCCTGTCGCCGAAACCGGAAGTACCTGCCGGTGGAGCCAGGAGCATTCGTGCAAGTCTGCATGGGCACCGGACAGCTGCAGGGGGCTGGTAGAAGCCCCAGGTGAGTAAAACTAATTTTTTTAGGTTGGCTTAAGTGACCCTTTAATGTGGCATTGTGATGACATAAACTTGATCGCAGGGTCCTCCCTTCCCTAGTGTAGTCTACATGATCGTGTGCTCCTTTCCTATGACGAGGCTGTATCCTGTATGACTTGTATTAGCTTTGCCCTATCCTCTATAATAAAACTTCGGTGTCCCTGCGTGTTCCTGTCTTTGTGTCCTTGGGCACATGCGCAGTTGCTTTTTGCTACTGCGCAGCACAGACCCGGACAGCAGTTGAGACAGGAGGATGGGCCAGTGAGCCGTGCCGCTGTGCGCGGGGGGCGGGGGCGTACGGATGCACGGGGCAGGTGTGCGCACGCATGAGCAGTTTAACCTACATGCCGGTTATCCCGTGCACAGCTCGGGGTAACCTGCGCAGGAGGATTTCTCAGGCCCCGCTGGGCCGATTTGCATAATCTTTTTTTCCTACACGCAGCTAGCACTTTGCTAGCTGCGTGTAGTACGCGATCGCCGCCACTACCCGCCGATTCGCCGCTACCCGCCGAGCTGCCTCCAACCCCCCCTCCCCCCCAGACCCCTGCGCAGCCTGGCCGATCAGGGCCAGGCAGCACTGAGGGGTGGATCGGGATTCCCTATGATGTCATGACGTCGGTGACGTCATCCCGCCCCGTCGCCATGGTGACCGGGGAAGCCCAGCAGGAAATCCCGTTCTGAACGGGATTTCCTGCTTACTCCGATCGCTGGAAGCGATCGGAGTGGCTGCAGAGCTGCCGCTGCTCAGCGTCTATCATGTAGCGAGCCCTGGGCCACTTTGGTGGCTTACTGTGTATGCGCGGGCAGGCTCGTGCAGTTACTGCGCTCACTTACTGCGTATGCGCGGGTGGGCTCATGCAGTTACTGCGCTGGCTTACTGCGTATGCGCGGGTGGGCTCGTGCAGTTACTGCGCTGGCTTACTGCGTATGCGCGGGTGGGCTCGTGCAGTTACTGCGCTGGCTTACTGCGTATGCACGGGCAGACTTTTTCAACTACTGCGCTGGCTTACTGCGTATGTGCAGGCGGGCTCATGCAGTTACTGCGCTGGCTTACTGCCTATGCGCGGACGGGCTTGTGCAGTTACTTTGCTGGCTTACTGCGTATGCGCGGGCAGGCTCATGCAGTTACTGCGCTGGCTTACTGCGTATGTGCGGGCGGCCTCGTGCAGCTACTGCGCGGGGTTACTGCATGTGCGCGGGCGGGCTCGTGCAGTTACTGCGCTGGCCTACTGCATATGCGCGGACGGGCTTGTGCAGTTACTTTGGTGGCTTACTGTGTATGCGCGGGCAGGCTCGTGCAGTTACTGCGCTGGCTTACTGCGTATGCGCGGGTGGGCTTGTGCAGTTACTGCGTATGCGCGTGTGGGCTTGTGCAGTTACTGCGCTGGCTTACTGCGTATGCATGAGCGGACTTTTTCAGCTACTGCACTGGCTTACTGCATGTGCGCGGACGGGCTTGTGCAATCACTGTGCTGGCCTACTGCGTATGTGCGGGCGGGCTCGTGCAATTACTGTGCTGGTTTACTGCGTATGCGCGGGCGGGCTCGTGCAGTTAGTGCGCTGGCTTACTGCGTATGCGCAGGCAGGCTGGTGCAGCTACTGCGCTGGCTTACTGCATATGCGCAGGCAGGCTCATGCGGTTACTGCGTGGCCACGCTGCTGGAAGAGGAGCTGCGTGGCCCCAATATGATTAGCGGCAATGCCTTGTCTCTAATCTTTGGATGAGAGTGGGGGAGGGAGCTCAGTGATGGGGGACATCAGAGCACCGAAGGAAGCTTCAATAGGATCCTCTCTTTGGGTAAGTGTCTCATTTTGTATTGTGCTTTAGCTTGGGTAAAAGAACATTTTTTAATGTAAGAATCATCTAACTAACATTTTTTCTGATGAAGACACCTGTCAACATGACTCTCAAAGAGAAAAGGGAATAAAAACTATTTGGGAAAGCTGTGCTCTCTAATTAAAGGAATACTATCGATGTATGCATTTATTTTTAAATGCTGTATGTTGTAGCACACATTAGGGCAAGTACTAGGAGCCATTTGATTCCTCACACAGCTGTTCCTCTCAGCTGTAAAATCCTCCATCAGTTTTGGCGTCAGTGTTGGATACAAATGTATCTAATACAGAGGGCTAGACCATGTCTCTGCAAAGGGGAGATGCTATCAACTCCTCAGTTTATAGTTTAATTATCACCTTGCTGAAAGAATCTTATTGATATGGTGGTAAGGGGTTAAAGATTCTAGCAATGTGTGTTTATTATCTTTGCTTCTCTTTACTGATAAAGATACTAATAATGCTAATTGTAGACAGTGGTCTGCCCCTCTCAGCAGCTTGTAAAGTGGATGCAGCCTGGAGTGAATCGCCTCAAGCAGGCAGCCAGTCTGAGTGTAAACACAGACTATTGTTACAGCTAGTTATATTCCAGCAATATTCTAGCTCATTTAGTTACCTGTTACCACCTCAGATCAGCCTATTTCTCCTCAGCTCTCCTGCATGCTGTGAGTGACACAGTGAAATATATTTGTGAGCTGTGTGACAGAGTAACCAAGCAGCTCAGGGTGACCCAAACTACTATGAGCTGTGTGAGAAATGAATTTTTAAGCAGGGATAGTGAGAGAGAGACCTGGGTGAATAAATAAAGTGCCCCTAGCACTAGTGGTAATGTGTACACTAATATAGAGTATTAAAAAAAAAAGTCGTTTCAATCGATAGTACTCCTTTAAGCATTCCTAATATTGAATGGAGAGATTTTGCCTCTTATACTGCCCATCTTTGACATTTTCTTTAATACATGTTGCTTGTATTTGGTCGTTTTTATAAAGATAATGGAATAAAACACATTACTTTAAAATAAGATGTTTTATGATCTTGGGCGGATCTGTTTCTGAATAATATGCATCTTAAATCAAACTAATTGTACATAGTGATAGATGCCACTGCTCACCTGTATCAAATAATAACTGGGGCAGCACTGTGGCCTAGTGGGTAGCGCTCTCGCCTTGCAACGCTGGGTCCCCAGTTCAAATCCCAGCCAGGTCAACATCTGCAAGGAGTTTGTATGTTCTCCCCGTGTCTGTGTGGGTTTCCTCCGAGTACTCCGGTTTCCTCCCACATCCCAAAAACATACAGAAGTTAATATGCTTCCCCCTTAAAAAAAAATTGGCTCTAGACTACGATACATACACTACACAATACATACATAGACATAGGACTATGGTAGGGATTAGATTGTGAGCTCCTCACAGGGACAGTTAAGTGGCAAATATTAAATAATAACTGCACTGCAGACGGTTGTTCCTGAAAAATCTGCTCGTGTATTGAAGAATACTAGCAGGTGGCTGGGGTGTAAGGTTCTGATAATTTTTCTAATAGCCCAACATGAAGCCACTATATATAGATTAAGCAGCCCATACACTCAGCCGATTTTCTGGCCGACCGATCGATCGCGATCGATCGATCGATCGATCGATCGCAAATCGGTTGGCCAATCGACCGATCGACGGCCGATTTCGATCGATTTCGATGGATTTCCATCGAACTAGCAGGGTGGAAAATTTAGGTCGATCTGATGAGATTGCTTATCAGTTTGCATTGGCCTTAATGGAAATCTGATGGCAAAAAAATGCCATCAGATCGAATTTCAACAGATTTCAAACTGAAATCTATTGGAATTCTATCCTGGTAAAAAATGTTCTAAAAACGCATCAGATAGATCATCAGATGCATTTCTTATCTGTCTGCTGCCAATCTGACGAGTGTATGGGCACCTTTACTCTACCTGGCTTTCTAAGGCCTTACAGGTCCCTTCTTCTGTACTAATATCAGTAGTCTTGCCATCTCTTGTACAGGAACATCTGTGTGTAATTATCGTGTTGGTCACAATGCACAGAGAATTCACGCTGCTCAGGGAGCACTACACATGCTAGATCTCTGTACAACCAGATGGTATTTAAGTGTATGCAAGAAATCTCTTGGCAAAATTTCTACGTAGTGTCATACCCAGGCTTGTTAACCCTCTAGTCTTGGCAGTATGTTGACAAGCTGAATGAATGCGGTGCCCACGTGAGTTCAGAATATCCTAAAATTCCGTTTTCAGGAATGCACAGTATGCTGAGCCGATAAAAGCTATTCTTTTAAAAGGGTGAGCTGCATTGTTAGTTTGGGCTGCAGTTTTGTCCTTGAAACCAATTAAGTGCTTTTTTATTTTTGTCAGTGTTGTAGAAAAATAAAAACAGATCTTATCCCACCTAATTAAACGCAGACAACAGTAACTGCATTATTTTCAGCCTTGCTTACATCTGCTTGATTTCTGTTCTAAAAAACAAAAAAAACAAAAACCTCATCCTAGCTCTCCCAGCAGGTCCATTGACTGCCTGTGCTTGTGGGTAGTGAAAATGTAGGCATACCTACCTCACTCTATGGCCATAAATGTTAGCTATTGGGCCTCAAACCCTAAAAATGTCTCTGACCACCTTTGGGTGAACTGGAGAAAGTTTTTTTTTTTTTTTTTTATTCAGACATCAAGCTCAAGGCTCTGTGTAAAGCAGCCTTAGGGCCCGTTCACATCTAAAACCGCAAAACGCTG
This sequence comes from Hyperolius riggenbachi, assembly GCF_040937935.1. Classification (NCBI taxonomy): domain Eukaryota; kingdom Metazoa; phylum Chordata; class Amphibia; order Anura; family Hyperoliidae; genus Hyperolius; species Hyperolius riggenbachi. Next base: position 245,756,969 of record NC_090648.1, on the reverse strand, counting down.
GTGATTAATGCAGAAAAATCACTGGACATTGCAGCGGTTTTGGAACGATCGTGAGTAGCAGTGCTAATTGCGATCACTAAACGCTAATCGCGAACCGCCGGCAAACCGCTGCATGTAACAAGTTTGCGGTTAAGGCTAACCGCAAATGCGCCAGTGAGAACACTGCCATGTGTTACATGTTATAGCTTTTTTTTTAAAAAACGCTGTTTGCCTAGAGCGGGTATACCGTTAAAGTGAGAACGGGCCCTTACTGTTTTATTTGGATTACTTTAACCATTTGAGGACCTAGGGCTTTCTACCCCTTAAGGACCGGCCACTTTTTTTCCATTCAGACCACTGCAGCTTTCACGGTTTATTGCTCGCTCATACAACCTACCACCTAAATGAATTTTGGCTCCTTTTCTTGTCACTAATAAAGCTTTCTTTTGGGGCTATTTGATTGCTCCTGCGATTTTTACTTTTTATTATATTCATCAAAAAAGACATGAATTTTGGCAAAAAAATGATTTTTTTAAATTTCTGTGCTGACATTTTTCAAATAAAGTAAAATTTCTGTATACATGCAGCGCGAAAAATGTGGACAAACATGTTTTTGATAAAAAAAAACCCATTCAGTGTATATTTATTGGTTTGGGTAAAAGTTATAGCGTTTACAAACTATGGTGCAAAAAGTGAATTTTCCCATTTTCAAGCATCTCTGACTTTTCTGACCCCCTGTCATGTTTCATGAGGGGCTAGAATTCCAGGATAGTATAAATACCCCCCAAATGACCCCATTTTGGAAAGAAGACATCCCAAAGTATTCACTGAGAGGCATAGTGAGTTCATAGAAGATATTATTTTTTGTCACAAGTAAGCGGAAAATGACACTTTGTGAGGAAAAAAAAAAAAAAAAAAGTTTCCATTTCTTCTAACTTGCGACAAAAAAAAATGAAATCTGCCACGGACTCACCATGCCCCTCTCTGAATACCTTGAAGGGTCTACTTTCCAAAATGGGATCATTTGTGGGGTGTGTTTACTGTCCTGACATTTTGGGGGGTGCTAAATTGTAAGCACCCCTGTAAAGCCTAAAGGTGCTCATTGGACTTTGGACCCCTTAGCGCAGTTAGGCTGCAAAAAAGTGCCACACATGTGGTATTGCCATACTCAGGAGAAGTAGTATAATGTGTTTTGGGGTGTATTTTTACACATACCCATGCTGGGTGGGAGAAATATCTCTGTAAATGACAATTTGTTAATTTTTTTTACACACAATTGTCCATTTACAGAGATATTTCTCCCACTCAGCATGGGTATGTGTAAAAATACACCACAAAACACATTATACTACTTCTCCTGAGTACGGCGATACCACATGTGTGGCACTTTTTTGCACCCTAACTGCGCTAAAGGGCCCAAAGTCCAATGAGTACCTTTAAGATTTCACAGGTCATTTTGAGAAATTTCGTTTCAAGACTACTCCTCACGGTTTAGGGCCCCTAAAATGCCAGGGCAGTATAGGAACCCCACAAATGACCCCATTTTAAAAAGAAGACACCCCAAGGTATTCCGTTAGTAGTATGGCGAGTTCATAGAAGATTTTATTTTTTGTCACAAGTTAGCGGAAAATGACACTTTGTGAAAAAACACAATTAAAATCAATTTCCGCTAACTTTTGACAAAAAATAAAAACTTCTATGAACTCACCATACTCCTAACGGAATACCTTGGGGTGTCTTCTTTCTAAAATGGGGTCATTTGTGGGGTTCCTATACTGCCCTGGCATTTTAGGGGCCCTAAACCGTGAGGAGTAGTCTTGAAACGAAATTTCTCAAAATGACCTGTGAAATCCTAAAGGTACTCATTGGACTTTGGGCCCTTTAGCGCAGTTAGGGTGCAAAAAAGTGCCACACATGTGGTATCGCCATACTCGGGAGAAGCAGTACAATGTGTTTTGAGGTGTATTTTTACACATACCCATGCTGGGTGGGAGAAATACCTCTGTAAATGGACAATTGTGTGTAAAAAAATCAAAAGATTGTCATTTACAGAGGTATTTCTCCCACCCAGCATGGGTATGTGTAAAAATACACCTCAAAACCCATTGTACTACTTCTCCCGAGTACGGCGATACCACATGTGTGGCACTTTTTTGCACCCTAACTGCACTAAGGGGCATAAAGTCCAATGAGTACCTTTAGGATTTCACAGGTCATTTTTGTTTCAAGACTACTCCTCACGGTTTAGGGCCCCTAAAATGCCAGGGCAGTATAGGAACCCCACTAATGACCCCATTTTAGAAAGAAGACACCCCAAGGTATTCCGTTAGGAGTATGGTGAGTTCATAGAAGTTTTAATTTTTTTGTCACAAGTTAGCGGAAATTGATTTTAATAGTTTTTTTTCACAAAGTGTCATTTTCCGCTAACTTGTGACAAAAAATAAAATCTTCTATGAACTCACCATACTCCGTACGGAATACCTTTGGGTGTCTTCTTTCTAGAATGGGGTCATTTGTGGGGTTCCTATACTGCCCTGGCATTTTAGGGGCCCTAAACCGTGAGGAGTAGTCTTGAAACCAAATGTCGCAAAATGACCTGTGAAATCCTAAAGGTACTCATTGGACTTTGGGCCCCTTAGCGTACTTAGGGTGTAAAAAAGTGCCACACATGTGGTACCGCTGTACTCAGGAGAAGTAGTATAATGCGTTTTGGGGTGTATTTTTACACATACCCATGCTAAGTGGGAGAAATATCTCTGTAAATGACAATTGTTTGATTTTTTTACACACAATTGTCCATTTACATAGAAATTTCTCCCACCCAGCATGGGTATGTGTAAAAATACACCCCAAAACACATTATACTACTTTTCCTGAGTACGGCGGTACCACATGTGTGACACTTTTTTGCAGCCTAGGTGCGCTAAGGGGCCCAACGTCCTATTCACAGGTCATTTTGAAGCATTTGTTTTCTAGACTACTCCTCGCGGTTTAGGGCCCCTAAAATGCCAGGGCAGTATAGGAACCCCACAAGTGACCCCATTTTAGAAAGAAGACACCCCAAGGTATTCCGTTAGGTGTATGGCAAGTTCATAGAAGATTTTATTTTTTGTCACAAGTTAGTGAAAAATGACACTTTGTGAAAAAAAACCAATAAAAATTATTTTCCGCTAACTTTTGACAAAAAATAAAATCTTCTATGAACTCGTCATACACCTAACATAATACCTTGGGGTGTCTTTTTTTTCTAAAATGGGGTCACTTGTGGGGTTCCTATACCGCCCTGGCATTTTACAGGCCCAAAACCGTGAGTAGTCTGGAAACCAAATGTCTCAAAATGACTGTTCAGGGGTATAAGCATCTGCAAATTTTGATGACAGGTGGTCTATGAGGGGGTGAATTTTGTGGAACCGGTCATAAGCAGGGTGGCCTTTTAGATGACAGGTTGTATTGGGCCTGATCTGATGGATAGGAGTGCTAGGGGGGTGACAGGAGGTGATTGATGGGTGTCTCAGGGGGTGGTTAGAGGGGAAAATAGATGCAATCAATGCACTGGGGAGGTGATCGGAAGGGGGTCTGAGGGTTTGGCCGAGTGATCAGGAGCCCACACGGGGCAAATTGGGGCCTGATCTGATGGGTAGGTGTGCTAGGGGGTGACAGGAGGTGATTGATGGGTGTCTCAAGGTGTGATTAGAGGGGAGAATAGATGCAAGCAATGCACTGGCGAGGTGATCAGGGCTGGGGTCTGAGGGCATTCTGAGGGTGTGGGCGGGTGATTGAGTGCCCTAGGGGCAGATAGGGGTCTAATCTGATAGGTAGCAGTGACAGGGGGTGATTGATGGGTAATTAGTGGGTGTTTAGGGTAGAGAATAGATGGAAACACTGCGCTTGGGTGGTGATCTGTTGTCGGATCTGCGGGCGATCTATTGGTGTGGGTGGGTGATCAGTTTGCCCACAAGGGGCAGGTTAGGGGCTGATTGATGGGTGTCAGTGACAGCGGGTGATTGATGGGTGTCAGTGACAGGGGGTGATTGATGGGTGATTGATAGGTGATTGACAGGTAATCAGTGGGTTATTACAGGGGAGAACAGATGTAAATATTGCACTGGCGAATTGATAAGGGGGGGTCTGAGGGCAATCTGAGATTGTAGGCGGGCGATTGGGTGCCCGCAAGGGGCAGATTAGGGTCTGATCTGATGGGTAACAGTGACAGGTTGTGATAGGGGGTGATTGATGGGTGATTGATGGGTAATTAGTGGGTGTTTAGAGGAGAGAATAGATGGAAACACTGCGCTTGGGTGGTGATCTGATGTCGGATCTGCGGGCGATCTATTGGTCTGGGTGGGTGATCAGTTTGCCCGCAAGGGGCAGGTTAGGGGCTGATTGTTGGGTGGCAGTGACAGGGGGTGATTGATGGGTGATAGGTGATTGGCAGGTGATTGACAGGTGATCAGTGGGTTATTACAGGGAAGGACAGATGTAATTAATGCACTGGCGAATTGATAAGGGGGGGGGTCAGAGGGCAATCTGAGCGTGTGGGCGGGTGATTGGGTGCCCGCAAGGGGCAGATTAGGGTCTGATCTGATAGGTAAAAGTGACAGGTGGTGATAGGGGGTGATTGATGTGTGATTGATGGGTAATTAGTGGGTGTTTAGAGAAGATAACAGATGTAAACGATACATTTGGGAGGTAATCTGACGGCGGGTTTGCGGGCGATCTAATGGTGTGGGTGGGTGATCAGATTGCCCGCAAGGGGCAGGTTAGGGGCTGATTGATGGGTGGCAGTGACAGGGGGTGATTGATGGGTGATAGGTGATTGGCAGGTGATTGACAGGTGATCAGTGGGTTATTACAGGGAAGAACAGATGTAATTAATGCACTGGCGAATTGATAAGGGGGGGTCTGAGGGCAATCTGAGCGTGTAGGCAGGTGATTGGGTGCCCGCAAGGGGCAGATTAGGGTCTGATCTGATAGGTAACAGTGACAGGTGGTGATAGGGGGTGATTGATGGGTGATTGATGGGTAATTAGTGGGTGTTTAGAGGAGAGAATAGATGTAAACAATGGATTTGGGAGGTGATCTGATGTCGGATCTGTGGGCGATCTATTGGTGTGGGGGGGTGATCAGATTGCCCGCAAGGGGCAGGTTAGGGGCTGATTGATGGGTGGCAGTGACAGGGGGTGATTGACGGGTGATTGACGGGTGATTGACGGGTGATTGACGGGTGATTGACGGGTGATTGACGGGTGATTGACAGGTGATTGACAGGTGATCAGGGGGATAGATGCATACAGTAAACAGGGGGGGTGGTCTGGGGGGGGGGGGTCTGGGGAGAATCTGAGGGGTGGGGGGTGATCAGGAGGGGGCAGGGAGCAGGGGGGGGGGGTAAAAAAAAAAATAGCGTTGACAGATAGTGACAGGGAGTGATTGATGGGTGATTAGGGGGGTGATTGGGTGCAAACAGGGGTCTGGGGGGTGGGCAGGGGGGGGTCTGATGGGTGCTGTGGGCGATCTGGGGCAGGGGAGGGAGAAATCAGTGTGCTTGGGTGCAGACTAGGGTGGCTGCAGCCTGCCCTGGTGGTCCCTCGGACACTGGGACCACCAGGGCAGGAGGCAGCCTGTATAATACACTTTGTAAACATTACAAAGTGTATTATACACTTTGTATGCGGCGATCGCGGGGTTAACATCCCGCCGGCGCTTCCGTATAGCCGGCGGGATGTTGCGGCGAGCGAGCGGTGACAGGCGCCGGCGGAGGATCGCGTCACGGATGACGCGATCGCTCCGCCCATGCCCTTAAATGGACCGCCGCCTCTGTGGGTGAGGCCGTCCTGCAGGGCTCCACTTCCCCGCCGCCCCTGTGTAGTGGGCGGTCGGGAAGTGGTTAAGTACCATCAATAGGTCTGAAGGTTAAAGCAACTTCCGGTTTAAAAGTTTAATGTCAATAAGACATTCCACTTAGAAGATCTGAGATCTCTGCATGCTATTTCTTTTAAAGTAGAGTTATGGTGCTGATAACCGTAGTTGATTTCTTTTGTACTTTGTCATCCAGAATGAATAAATTCTCATTCAAGTGCTCTTATATAAAGTTCTATATAAGGAGGTATACGGGATTAAGGAGGGAGCTGAAGGACTTGCAGTATTGTGACTGTCTGGCATGTTATGAGCAGGCCATAAGTCACTTCCACTTTCTGTTATATTCAAGATTTTGCTTGTAGAAAAATTAAATCATGTATATTGTTCACCTACACTGAGTAAAAAACGGATAACACTGTACATCACATTCTAGCTTGTAATGATCAGAGATGGCTATGGTGATATTTACTGCTAGGGCCATGACTAGTTTTTTATTAAAGCTGGGGCAATGCACACATTTAGGTGCATAGTTGGGGCTTGATTCACTATGCGGTGCTAACCTACTTAGCACGTCTACTAAAGTCTTTAGGCGCGCTAACCAGGGTGGTAAGTAGGTTAGCATCGGTTTTCTCATTCAGATCGCGCGCTAAGTACTGCGCGCAAGGTTTTGCGCATGCAAAGTCCTATGCGCGCGCTAATTCCTATAGGCTTTAATGGGCACTTCGCGCGGAGCGCCCTAAGCTCTGTGCAGTGCGCACGTAAAGTTTTGCGTGCATAACTTTGCGCGCGATGCGGTTCGCGCGCAAATTAGCACACGAAAAGCTCTTTTAGGCGTGCTAAGGGGGTTTTCACAGGCGTGCTAACAGTTAGCACCGCTTTGTGAATCAAGCCCCTAGTGTCCGTTCACACTTGGTTAAAAAAAACATATCCGTGGCTACGCTTTTTGGCCCGGATCAAAACCGGAGCCACGGATACCAATATTTAAATTAGCATCCGTCTTCACACACTTTAAAAAATGGATCCGCAGGATCCGTTTTGAAAAACTGAACGGAGAGTCAGGATTTGCAGGTTTTTCACGGACCCCGGATACACAGGGGTAGTGAAAGGCTGCACAAAATGGATCTCCCTCTACACAAAGAACTTTTGCACACAAAACAGAGGCAAAAACGGATTGCCTACTGCCTGCTCCTTCCCTCAACATCATCTCTTATCCAATAGAAACACACATGAAGAAAGGACAAATACATTGAAACGGACTATAAACGTATGCTACAATAGGACAACATTTTGAAAAACTGATCAGTTTCGCATCGGTTTTTAGTTTTTGCTGCCAAAAATACGCAAATGCAGTTTGATGTTATTCGAATAAATGAGATATCAACTGCATCAGGGAGAACCTGATGGCTACACAGTGGCGTGCATTACGATGGCCACCTGCGTTGCTCACAACGCAAATGTGAGGAAGGGGTTGTCTAGTTTGTGTACTCAAAACTTTTACATTGTATCTTTATCACATTTGTTCTATTTCAAAGTCATTGAAGGGGATTAAGAGTATTTTTTTTAGTTGAAGTAAAATTAAATGTTCATGCTGTAGGATTTGATATTGCTGTCAAGTACTCAGCCATCATTATAACAAAACTATCCTGTTGGGAAATAAGTGTTTGCTCTCTACAGATAGGTTGTGTTATGATCTATTTTAACAACAATGTAGGTAATACCGTTTTAATATTTTACTAGCTTGTTGTAATCGTTTGTCCCTCTTTTTAATAATATAAAATGATTTTATTGACTTGCACAATCACATTTGCCTAAAATAATTTCCCACTAAATACAAAAAAATAATTGCAGCGCTAAGCTTCATTTTAATAATACTAAGTTTTTAATGTTGTATATGTCAGAAATTGTTTTCAGCTTTGTAAACTTTTTTTTTTTTGTATGTGTTCTTGTACAGGAAGTTGGCTACTGTCAAGGAATGAGCCAGATAACTGCTTTGCTTCTCATGTATATGAATGAAGAAGATGCTTTTTGGGCTCTTGTGAGACTTTTTTCCGACTCTAAACATGCAATGCATGGTAAATGATCTTTTATTCCTTCTGTGTATTACAGCTGAATAACAAATCTGATTTTCAGGGAAAATTGATTTGCTTGTTAAAAGGTAAATCTGGCCATGCATAAAGATTAGTTATGGATTCTGACAAGGTTCAGAAGACAGCCTATTCTTTATACTTGTATGGCACCAATATAAGCCACACATTTTACTCCTTACTCACACCAACCTTCTGAATGCTATTTTCTGAATTGATTGGTGTATCACTCTCCAACTTCTCAATTTGTAATAGCTGTTTTTGTGTGTCATGCGATATGGCCTAAAGTTGCAAGGAACTCTTAGGAAACCATTTCCTTAAAGGGACACTTAAAGAGAACCTGAACTGAAAATAAAAAGTCAAAATAAAAATGCACAGGTCATAGTTACCTCCTGTATAGTCTACTCCTTAATCTCCTTCTCCTTTCCTGCATCCTGTTTGTCCACTTTGATCAATTAAATTCTCTGTCCTCCATCTTGAAAATGGCCTCTACCCCATAACAGCTTCCTGGTCAGCACACTGTTAACCTGTAATATCGACCACTTGAGCCATAGGGAAAAATGGACATTACCTTGCACATTCAGTTGTAACTGACAGCAGCTGATATATAACTGACTGCAACTAGTATATTTCAGTTCTGACAAAATATTGTCAGAACTGGAAGAGATCACTGTAAGAAGAAAATGGTGAGCTTTTGAGAGGAACTGACAGCGAGGTAATTATGTAATATTCATTTTCAACTACGTCATATGTTTAGTTTAAATAATTTTACTCAGTTCAGGTTCCCTTTAAGGCCAGCTAAAAAAAATGAGTTTTACTCACCTGCAGCTTCCACTAGTCCCCTGTGGCTGTCTGGTGCCCACTTAGTCGCTCAGATTCTCCTGTCCCCGCCGGCGGCTACTTCCGGTTTCAGCGACATGCGCAGACAGGCTGGGAACGCGAGTGATTCTTCGCGTTCCTGGCTGCAATAGCGCCCTTTATACTGCTATTGCGGGCAGGAACGCAAAGAATCACTTGCGCTCCCAGCCTGTCAATGCCTGTCGCCGAAACCGGAAGTAGCCGCCAGCGGGCACAGGAGGGTCGGAGCAAGACTGCGTGGGCACCGGACAGCTGCAGGGGGCCGGTGGAAGCCCCAGGTGAGTAAAACTCATTTTTTTAGCTAGCCTTAAGTGTCCCTTTAAGTCTCTGCTGTTGCCAGACTTATCAGAATGTCATATGAGTGCAGATATGACTCATAGTGCAGAGGAAAATACGTTCCTAGTGAAGGATGGGGCAGTTAACCATTGAAGCACGAAATAGGTACACTAAAAGATGGAGGTTCAGATTGAAGAGAGGGAAGGTAAGAGACATTTGAAGAAGGTGAGAGGTCCTATTACTGAAGGAGAAAATGGCTGCCAGGAAAAGAAGGCTACAATATGGTGTTAGGCATTTGGAATTGGCTATAGGTCTTGGGTGGTTGTGAATTGTCCTGAACAGATTAAGGCCTCCAAGGTAACGAATTGTGAGGAAAAGAAGACTGTGAAGCCACGGTGAAAGGAGGCATGAAGATGGGGAAAGCATGGATCTGGAAAGGTGGAATGGATAAGCAAGGAAGTTGAGATGCAGCCACTTTTCCACAGGGAGCTGAAGGCTGTGCATTTACTGCCTGCCAGCTGCTCCTGTTAACCATTAACCTCCTTGCCGTTCTGATTCTTTCCAAATTTTAGTGTCTAAAAGAGGTGCAATTTTTTTTCACTCTTTCAGACCCTAAAACCTGAAAAAAATCATTCTGGCAGGGAGATGTGCAACAGAATAAAAAATTTACCTTCCTGGGCTCCAGCGCTGCAGTTTGCACTTTCACCACAAGATGGCGCTAATATACATATAAACGAACTTCTCTATATTTCTCTAATATAGAGAAGTTCGTTTTACATATTAAAACGCCCCCGATGACGTCACGCTGCCACCACCGCTCTGCTGCTCTGCTTGGCTGCGGGGTCCCCGGAAGAATAGCGGGGACATGGGGGATCCCGGCGGCCAGGGAAAGACCCTATACTGCCGGGGAGAGAGACTAGAGTCCCGCTGCGCAGCGCGATCGCGTGCGGGACTCCAAAACCTAAGGTAAAGCTCTGCAATGCCTACCCCGACCTGAGCTCGGGATCACCTCTAATAGCTTCTTTTTTCTACCCCGAGCTCAGGCAAAGGAGGTTAAGGTGCATACTAGCGCTCGGCAGTGGTAGTGGACAACCTATGGAATTGCATCTGAGCATGGTAGTTGCTGTCAGACGTGACAAGGAGAGGTTTTTTTTGTCGCCGGGTAATTTCACTGTGTGTCAATCGTGACCTGTGTGGTGTTATCGAACCACCAAAAGGTGATGGACTGAAAGCTGGAGAAGACCTAAAGATGGTGAGTTGAAACTAGAGTTGAAAGAAGGATGTGAGGAAAAGGACAGAGATTGATTGGTAAAAAGATTAGAGAGAGTTGGAGAGACCAGAACTAAGGGAGGAAATTGGTATCAACTATAATATGTTCACTTAGAATGCAATCCTTAAAATTACACTGTAAAATGTACAACGGTGTATACAAAATCATCTCTCTCTTATTGTTTGTTAGGTTTTTTTGTCCCAGGATTTCCAAAGCTTCTAAGATTTCAGGAGCATCATGACAAAATAATGAAAAAATTTATGCCGAAACTTAAGCAGCACTTTGTAAGTAAATACTTCACTGAACATCATGCAGCAGTGCCAACTACAGTATTTGGTGGGAATGTGATGAGCTTAAAAGCCCTTTTCCAAGGCAAAAGCATTGTTTTAGTTTTGGAAAATTTGCAAATGTATTACTCTTTTACTCCCTACTCCCATATGGGAGAACATAATTTACTTCCTAATATGAACTAGGTAATTGCTCTAACAAAGATGGGTACAACCATTTTTGTTGAGTGTTTTCAAGCATGAGTAAAATGGTTTACTGTAAATTGGCTTATAGTGTATGGACAGTTACACATTTCTACCTTTTCTACTCGCTCCATAAGAGAAAAAGTGGATGTTGAGCTATAAAAAAAAACGAAATCTTTTCCAATATTCGTACTATCCTCTGATTTTAATGGGCACCAATCTGCTAGTTCTCAATATTCCTGTATGGGAGAATCCTTATTCACTACCTCAATTGTTATAAGAACCCCACGATCCATTGCTTACTGCCTTTTTACAAAGCCTTTCACAAATGTAGTGCGTAAACCTCACAAGAATTATTGCACTGTTTGGTAGAGTTGCTTTATCTGTTCACAAGGATAATTGTGTAATCAGTTTATTAAGCTGATGTATTTGTAAGGTTCCAATTTTACTTGATCGAGAGCAGCAAATGAGAACCTTATAGCTGTCACCTGGTCAAACTATTTACATTCTTCCCCATGACGTCTAACGCTGATAAACGCCACCACTTTCGGTAGATAAGAGCAAAGGAAATTTTGACAGAAGAAAATATTCAGAGGACCAGGATTGGTCTGAGCAGAGAATTATACGAATATACAAATCTCAGTCACTCAGGAAGAGGAAACAGTAGTTAGCAAATAAAAAACTACTGAACAGTGAGCTGCAGCTCTGCTAATGCCAGTTAATTGACAGCAGTTAATGCCTTTGATTTTCTCACTATTGCCTCCTCTTCCTGGATGACCGTTTTGCAAATTAGGCAAACTTTCCATTTATCACCCTCTGAGGAGATTCTTTGATTTAAGCAGTTAAGAAATGTTCTGATGTTCGTCTTCATGGGCTACATGATACGTAATTGTGGTTAGTAATATAGAATTGTCTTCAGCTGTACTCAGAACTGGCAGACACACACACACACACACACACACACACACACACACACACACACACTCTTACACACACACACACTCTTACACACACACACACTCTTACACACACACACACTCTTACACACACACACACTCTTACACACAAACACACTCTTACACACACACACACACACTCTTACACACACTCTTACACACACACACACACACACACACACACACACACACACACACTCTTACACTTACACACACACACACACACTCTTACACTTACACACACACACACACTCTTACACTTACACACACACACACACACTCTTACACTTACACACACTTACACACACTCTTACACTTACACACACTTATACACACACTTACACACACACACTTACACTCACACGTACACACACACACACACACACACACTTACACACACACACACACACACACACACGCACACTTACACACACACACACACACACACACACACACACACACTCTTATACACACACACACACACTCTTATACACACACACACACACTCTTATACACACACACTTACACACACACACACACTTACACACACACACACACACACACACACACACACACACTTACACACTTACACACACACACACACACACACACACACACTTACACACTTACACACATACACACATACACACTTACACACTTACACACTTACACACTTACACATTTACACACTTACACACTTACACACATACACACTTACACACTTACACACTTACACACTTACACACTTACACTTACACACATACACACTTACACTTACACACATACACACTTACACTTACACACATACACACTTACACTTACACACATACACACTTACACTTACACACATACACACTTACACTTACACACATACACACTTACACTTACACACATACACACTTACACACTTACACTTATGCACATACACTTACACTTATGCACATACACTTACACTTATGCACATACACTTACACTTATGCACATACACTTACACTTATGCACATACACTTACACTTATGCACATACACTTACACTTATGCACATACACTTACACTTACGCACATACACTTACACTTACGCACATACACTTACACTTACGCACATACACTTACACTTACGCACATACACTTACACTTACGCACATACACTTACACTTACGCACATACACTTACACTTACGCACATACACTTACACACACTTACACACACACTTACACTTTGAAAAGACATGAATAAAATGATTTTGCAAAAAAAAATAAAATCCTACCTGAGTGTGTGGAAAGTGTGGGGGGTGCATGCAGGGTTAACTTGCCTAAGCTGCTGCTTCTCTTCCGATGCGCTCCATATTGTGTTCCTTTTTCTTGCACTTCTGCCTTCTAAACCGCCATGTGCGCTCCATGAAACATGTCATGGAGCGCATCAGAAGGGAGGCGGCAGTCTACGTCTGTTAACTGCCTCATTTAGGGATGGTCATTGAGATGCAAATATCTTCTTGCATTCAGTTTTTGTGTAAATGTTATGCAGTCTGAACTTCGACCAATAAAAATTGACAGGAATTAATTCTAATTGGTCCAATTTCAAGTTGCATATATTTTGCATGAACTTTGAGTGCAAGGTGAAATTATTTGCATCTCATTGACCATATCTGGCCACTTACACAGCCTGTGCTTGCACACACTCTGAGACAGTTTAGCTGTTTTTAAAATTAATTCTCGCTCATACATAATCCACACTACCCTGACATGTTATAGTGGCCAGTCAAGGTGCACCATTGCCTGGATCTGCTCTAATTAGCTTTTGGCAGGGGCTCAAGGCCTTTACTTGCAAGTAGCAACTTGGTCTTGGTGCTTACAGTGGAGAGCATGCAGAAATGCACAGAAGGCATTCTAATAAACACACAATCCCAGCACAAGGATCTTAATGGGGAGGATATTAACTTTCACTGTGTTCTTTTACTGTATTTAAATGCAAAATCTGTACCATTTCTTATTGCAAGATCAATTTATATAACTACCGTATGTTTGATCTGTAGGAAACTCAGGAACTGTACACAAGTCTTTATACCATGAAATGGTTTTTCCAGTGCTTCCTAGACCGGGTGAGACTATTAGAGCAACAGTTGATTTTATTCACAATTTCTTTAAAAACCATTGTTGTTGTTTTTTTTCTTGTTTTTCATTTTTTTTAAATAAACTAATAAAATATTCATTTAGGGCTTGTTCTCACTAAGAAATGCAAAGACAAAATGCACAAGAAAACACAATATATTTGTATGGTGTTCTGTGTTTGTGTGTTTTTTGCTTTCAGACCCTATATAATTTTATTGAATGGAGAAGTTCACAAGAAACTGACAGAAATGCAGTAGATTTAAGAATGGAAAACTCATATTTAGAATGCTGCAATGGTAGTCTTGTGACATATCACATGCCTGTGTGATATTGCAAGTGTGTATAAATAACAAACACTAAATATGCATCTAAGTGCATATAGTGGGAACAAGCCCTGACTGACTGTGTTTGTGTCTCCTGTACTAAAGCTGCAAATCTTTAAATCTGTTGAAACTCTTAATTGCAGAGTTTTTGTGAAACTATTTTTAATTTAAAGTAATAAAATATGTGCATTGTTTTCTGATGTTTTACCAGTAGGTTCTCAGTACAGTGGCAAACCTTCATAGCGTCAAGTTTTTTTTACATTAGTTAGAAATAAAAAAAGATATTAGTGTTGAGTTTATCTTAACAGCTTAAATAGTTTTAAATAAAATACTATAAAATGTAGTAAAACCACCAAAAGGATGTGCAAATTCCTTATTTAAACCCTGCTATGCAAACTTAATTAAATTGAAGACTTTCTTGGGAGAGAAATTTTGGGGCCGACAACATCAGCTGAAGACCAGATGGGCAGGTCCAAATTGAGTGCATGGATTTCTCCAAACTGGCCTTTGAAATTCTGCTTATGGCTTCTAAAGCATTGACTCATGCTGGCCCAGGTACCATACAGAAATGGAAGAGAAGGTGCTCTACAGTAATAGCTGTGCTACAAACAGATGCAAACTCTCGGTTTACCAAGAGTTTGGGTCTTGTATTCTAAGCCTGGGCACAAACTGGCTACTTTACAAGACTACCTGTTGTATTTGAGGCACCCCATTCTTCCCTAAATGAGAAAAAAAACCCTCAGCCACTGACTCCAGTACAATGAAGTGAAAGATAATGTAAGGTTGATTCAGAAGATAAACGCTCCGGGTCTCGTGACATCAGCTGGTCATTGGTGATCAAGTGGGCAGAACAACACTTACATGGAATTTACTAAAGTGACCTATATGATTCTGCCTATGGATCCTTGGCCACCACCTGTTTTCAACTACCTTGCTGTGTGCATCCATCGAAGGACAGAAGATAATACACTATCTAGAGGGCACACATTTTAAATTTCTTACTGAAGAGCCTCTGAAAAGGAGCATGGGATGTGACTGTATGGGCAAAGGATTAGGGTGATAGAAGTCTATGGAAATGAGATTAAAGGACAACTGTAGGGGGAGGTATAAGGAGGCTGCCATATTTATTCCTCCTTAAGTAATACCAGTTTCCTGGCAGCCCTGCTAATGTCTTTGGATACAATAGTGTCTGAATAACTCCGGAAACAAGCATGCAGCTAATCTTGTCAGTTCCGACATTAATGTGCTGCATATGCTTGTTCAGGGGCTATGGCTAAAAGTATTAGAGACAGAGGATCAGCAGGACAGCCAGGCAACTGGTATTGCACAAAAGGGGAAAAAAATATGGCTGCCTCCCTACAGTTGTCCTTTAAGACAATGGAAAAATGGGTATGGGAGTAGGATCAAGGTTGAGAATGTAAAGGTACATGGGAACAGTATGAGGCAGTAGTAAGTTTGAATAGTTGCTTACAGTCAAATTTAATCCACAACGCTATTTGCAAAGTATTAAAACTTCTTTATTGTAAAAACAACAAGCAACATGTGTCTCCTGGGTCCTTAACCCTTATTAAACCATCTATAATTAACATGCATGCATTACCCACACACATACAATTCACTGCAGTGAATGCATATTAAATGGAAAGAGAAAATGTTGGGCCCAAAACAAAGACATGCGCTAGTTCAAAACTTAAAAATTATAAAAAAAAATAAAAATTATTGAATCAACAGCGAAAAAAAATGAGCTTTCCACAACTATTAAGACATTCTCCTGTCAAAAAACTGGAGGCATCCAGTCTATCAGAGGGAAGAGTACTAATTCCATAAAATTGCACTGGTAATTGATTGTATATGCATGCAGTCTCTTTGAATCCAAATGATGCAGTAGATCCTGTGACATGATGCATAGTAGATCCTGTGACATGTATGCAGTTCAAAGTCGGCTGCTTAATCATATTTAAGATCAGCTATAAACTGGGTCAACGTTCATACGTTACCCGTCCAGAGAGAATGGCTGGTTAGATGACAGGTATCTGTGTCTCAAGCCTCCACTAGAAGACTGCCGTTCCTGCAAGCGGGGAGAGACTAGCGTTCGTGAAGCTGCAGGTATCTATCGCTGCATGCAAATACCAAAGTGCCCGCTGATAGGGTACAGAATCGTGCTGTTCAGAGTGACGTCACTTCGCACAAAGTAATGAATGGCTGACGTTTCAAGGGGTCCGCCCCTCTTGACAGGAGAATGTCTTAATAGTTGTGGAAAGCTAATTTTTTTCGCTGTTGATTCAATAATTATTTTTTTTAATAATTTTTAAGTTTTGAACTAGCGCATGTCTTTGTTTTGGGCCCAACATTTTCTCTTTCCATTTAATATTCATTCACTGCAGTGAATTGTATGTGTGTGGGTAATGCATGCATGTTAATTATAGATGGTTTAAAAAGGGTTAAGGACCCAGGAGACACATGTTGCTTGTTGTTTTAACAATAAAGAAGTTTTAATACTTTTCAAATAGCGCTGTAGATTAAATTTTACTATAAGCCCTTATTCAGTAATACAAGGATACTGTTATCCATCCAGCAGCTGACAGGCCTCACTGGCGCAGGTGTTTGACAAACAATTTTGAAGTTTGAATGGTACATTTATGCTGGATTAGTTTGAATTCATATATCAGTAACTTTCAATATTCTATTAGCGCAAGATCTCTTCAAAATAATGAATAGCAATAATGAATTCTACATAATCTATAGTGTTCAATGGATCTCCATTATAATGTTTTGAGGTCAGAAATCGATCAGAATTGTATATATGCATGCGTGTGTGTGTGTATATAATATATATCTATATATCTATATATATATATATATATATATATATATATATATCTATATATATATATATCTATCTGCCTATCTATATATATATATATATATATATATATATATATATATATATATATATATATATATATATATATATATATATATATATAAAAAAGGGAGTTGCAGTTGATTTAAAGCTGAATATAACCCTGCATTTCAACTTTGCTCTAAAACATTATTTACAGCATATTATATGCAAAAAGCATTTTTTTTTACTAGACCAGCATTGGAAGGGTTAAACACAGAGGTTTCAAGTTCCGTGGAGAGATATGCAGAAGTTCAGATTGTTACATTCTATTTAGTTAGATGTATCTATTGATAAATGTTACACACTCTTTGGCTGTCCTCCAAGCTCCTTCTCAGTGAGAGAGAGTGAGTCACATTCAACACTTAGATACATTTATGTAAACAAAATGTATCTACTTCAGCTTCGGATGCGTCTGCAGAAATCTCCAGGAACTTTAAAGCCCTGTGTAACCCTTCCAATGCTGGTCTAGTAAAAAAAAAAATGCTGGTTGCATATAATATACTGTAAATAATGTTTTAGAGCAAAGTTGAAATGCAGGGTTATATTCCGCTTTAACTTCATTTGCACCCTTGCAAATAATTGTGATTTTTTTTTTTTTTTTTTATTTTAAACCTGTTTTTAATAATAATAATAATAATAATAATAATAATGAACCGTTACCATTATCATTGCGCAGTCCCTTCAACTTAGTTCCTACTCCAGATACAATACGGTCCCCAGATATTTTACAGTTATCCGTCATTGGAAATCCTACATGATCCAAACAGAAGTTTTAGTTAGCCCATGTCATATGCATAGTTATATCTTTGTTGAAGAAAATTGGATACATGTATGTTTATATCAAGCTATTGTCGCTTATAAGAATACCAATAAGCCCCAGATATTCAAGATCAATTCCATGAGAGGGACTCATCGATTGATATATAGTTTATAATGTGGTAGGCCTTTCTTAACAATAATAATCCAGTCTGGTTGATTTAGTTTGACTGTTTTTTTTTTTTACTTAGTCTTTAGACCCTGTGCCCCATTATCTTCAAAATGGCTAAAATGTTTGCCTTGTATTCAGTACATATTTGAATCATATTTGAAACCTATTTTTACTCACAGATGCAGTAACATAATTTTTTATTGAGAGACTAAAGCTAATGTTGTTCTTGTCCTCTGTAGACCCCTTTCACATTAAATCTAAGGATATGGGACATATACATACTTGAAGGTGACAGAATTCTCACTGCAATGTCCTACACAATTTTGAAGCTACATAAAAGTAAGTACTTTAGTTTTCATGCATTTGTTTTGGTGCATTTATGTCATTTTATTGTAGATCTGAGTTGTAAGGACTTTGATATCTCACCCTCAGACATTTCACATTTAAATTTTTCTTTTAGCCTTGACACAAGGTAATGTGTCCAACAAAGACTACCTCTGCCGACAATCTACCATGTGAAAAGCTACCCCTCCCTCCTCGTGCTCCCAGACACTTTATCCAGCAATCAGTCACTTGCCTACAGGCTATGGACGCACATTTACAGCCTTGACCTTACAATGTTGACTGAGAGATTGTTTCCCTGCTGGGCGATATACCTTGTGTGTACAAGGCTTTGTACAAAGTCATAAGTTCTAAAGGAAGGACCGTTTTAAATGGACAAAAGAGATATCGCCAAAAAGTGTAGCCTGGCTCTTCTTCTGTTCTGGACTAATTATAATGGAGGATGTGGTGTTTGCCCTTGGCCATTGCATATGGGCCCTTGTCAGTGGCGTAGCTACAAACCTCTGGGCCCCAATGCGGAATCTGGATGTGGGCCTCCCCCCCGGCAACAACAGCCCCCCCTCCCCCGGCAACACCCGACGGACGCACACACATATCAAAATCCCTATAGCCAGCTATAGGTACCCCCAGTATAGGTAGTCAGGCATAGGTAAGCCAGTATAGTTGCCCCCAGTATAGGTGAGATAGGCAGGCGCCGCCGGTATAAAAGTTAGATAGATAGGTGCCCCCAGTACAGGTTAGCTAGGTGGGTGCCTCTAATATAGGTAGCCAGAATAGTTGCCCCCAGCGTAGGTTAGATAGGTAGGTGCCCCCAGTATAGGTTAGTTAGGTAGGTGCCTCCAATATAGGTAGCCAGTTTAGTTGCCACCTGTATAGGCTAGCTAGGTGCCCCCAATACAGGTTAGATAAGTAAGTGCCCCCAGTATAGGTTAGATAGGTAGGTGCCCCCAGTATAAATTAGATTAGGTCGGTGCCCCCCAGTATAGGTTAGATTAGGTAGGTGCCCCCCAGTATAGGTTAGATTAGGTAGCTGCCCCCCAGGATAGATTAGGTAGCTGCCCCCAGGATAGATTAGGTAGGTGCCCCCCAGTATAGGTTAGATTAGGTAGCTGCCCCCCAGGATAGATTAGGTAGCTGCCCCCCAGGATAGATTAGGTAGCTGCCCCCCAGGATAGATTAGGTAGGTGCCCCCCAGTATAGGTTAGATTAGGTAGCTGCCCCCCAGGATAGATTAGGTAGGTGCCCCCCAGTATAGGTTAGATTAGGTAGGTGCCCCCCAGGATAGATTAGGTAGCTGCCCCCCAGGATAGATTAGGTAGCTGCCCCCCAGGATAGATTAGGTAGGTGCCCCCCAGTATAGGTTAGATTAGGTAGGTGCCCCCCAGGATAGATTAGGTAGCTGCCCCCCAGGATAGAATAGGTAGCTGCCCCCCAGGATTAGGTTAGATTAGGTAGCTGCCCCCCAGGATAGATTAGGTAGCTGCCCCCCAGGATAGATTAGGTAGCTGCCCCCAGGATAGATTAGGTAGGTGCCCCCCAGTATAGGTTAGATTAGGTAGCTGCCCCCCAGGATAGATTAGGTAGCTTCCCCCCAGGATAGATTAGGTAGGTGCCCCCCAGTATAGGTTAGATTAGGTAGGTGCCCCCCAGGATAGATTAGGGAGCTGCTCCCCAGGATAGATTAGGTAGCTGCCCCCCAGGATTAGGTTAGATTAGGTAGCTGCCCCCCAGGATAGATTAGGTAGCTGCCCCCCAGGATAGATTAGGTAGGTGCCCCCCAGTATAGGTTAGATTAGGTAGGTGCCCCCCAGGATAGATTAGGTAGCTGCCCCCCAGGATAGGGCAGGTAGGTAGGTGCCCCGTCCCCATAATGGAGGGGGGGGCCGCAGCAGCGGGGAGGGCAGCCCGACCTCTCCCTCCCTTCCTCTCCCCGGGCCCCCCCCCCCCCCCCCCTCAGATGCAGAGTGAGCGGCTCACGGAAGCGCTGTAGGCAGAACTCACCTCCGTCCCTGGTTCCAATCGCCGCTGATCTCCTCTCTGGCTGGCTCTGCATAGATGCTTACACACGCAGCTTCCTGTTTAGCCGGAAGCTGCGTGTGTAACAGCATCTATGCAGAGCCAGCCAGAGAGGAGATCAGCGGCGAGTGGAACGCAGGGAGGTGAGTTCTGCCTACAGCGCTTCCGTGAGCCGCTCACTCTGCATCTGAGGGGGGGGGGGGGGGCCGGGGAGAGGAAGGGAGGGAGAGGTCGGGCTGCCCTCCCCGCGGCTGCGGCTCCCCCCTACCAGCGCGCACGGGCCGCATGGCCCTCCAAACGGAGATGGGCCCCCCGGGCCCCTCCCCGCCTCCTCAGGAGCCTGGCCCGGTCGCCAAGGCGACCGCTGCGACCACGGGCCCTACGCCCTTGGCCCTTGTCAATACAATACCAGCAAGCAAGAAAATAGTCAATAATTTTGGCAGTACTTTTTCACCTACTGTTTAGTACTTTTTCAATTGCAGAGTGCTGTAAAGTTATTTTAAATAGAAAGATTATCTCCTAGAAAAGGAGAAAAAGTTAATTGCATATAACCCAGAGATCACAGGACCATATACATTAATTTAGTGATTACAGGACCAGATTACACAATGTTACATGATTCTGTGATTGGTCACCCTGTACACTCTGTAGCCCTGTAATCACTCGGTCTCTGTAAAATGACAGTGGTAATGGGCTCAGCACCTAGTATTAGGAAACTTTGTGAGCAGAAGGAGCCCATATAAATGTTATGGGCAGTGATGCGCTCATGAGTAGTGAGCTTGTCGTATCCGTGATTAAAATGAGGCTTAATTGCCTCATGTGTGCGGCTGGGAGAAAGGGGGTTAGTTACCCATATGCCTGCGGTCCTCTATGCGTTCCAAACGTCTTGTTTGCGTCCTATTGGATACGTTGCAAGACTCACAGCGCGCACTTCCTTCTTCAAGCTGGAAGGCGGAAGTGCGTGTAGTGAGATGTTTGGAATGCATAGAGGACCACAGACTTATGGGTAAGTAACCCAGTCTCTCCCAGCCTCAAAGCTGAATCAATCAAGCCTCATTTTAATCACGGATTCGACTAGCTCACTACTTGTGAGCGCATCACTAGTTATGGGTCTCCTGGCTGTCTAGTTAGACCCCTGGTTACAGTCCTTAAAGATTACATTGAAGTGCGTAGAATTCACAATCTTTACTCTCTCCTGACACAGGCAGTGTGCTGGTGGAATGGTAACTTACAGTGAAGCAGCATAAAAGGTCTTAGATTTCCAGCAGACCTTCGATGTGTCTTATGGAAACTATACTTGTCATTACCATGTTTTGTTTTTTTCGTATATTTACACGTTTACTATGTGAGTTGATGTTATTATGTGTTTATATACACCTCACAGGATGATGGCAGTGAAGAAAGAAAAGTAACCTAGCAATAATACCTATGATGGGTGCTGCAAGGATATATAAATATAGCCATGTTTGCCAAATTGTTAAGGATTCTTTGATAATGGAATGTTGGTACAATTGTTTCGCTTTAATGCGTACAGGGATGTGAGTAACTTTTAACCACTCAGGAAATCAGTTTCTACGAGTGTGATATCTGTACTGCTGCTGTGTTAAATATTACCATTTATAATAGAGTCAGAGAGAGTGGGTTGTGTGAGATGTGTCAAAAACAAATGGTGCTTTGCTCTCAATGCTGAAATATGCATACGCTTCTTATATTGTAGAAAGGGAAAATACATGACATGAGATTGAAGCTTGAAGATGTGTTTATTCATGTTTCCCGCAGGGCATAGTCCCTTTTATCTTCCTGTAAAAAGCAATGTCTTCTGGGCATTGCTTAAGCGCTAATAAGGCAAGGAGGAACATTGATTATGACATGTACATGTGTGTACAATGCACTGAGCAGTTTTCTTCAATAGAATGCAGCATGAAACTGCACCACTGCTGCTGTCAGGGAAATGTAGATTATTGAAGCTGATTTAACAATAGTATTGTATGTAGAATGTTTATTTTCTAGTTTTATGGCCAATAATGTTACATTTTAAAGTAAAATTATCGTCTGCCATAAAATATGATTAAAAACCTTTCTCCCAATTCTGTACTGAGTATATAGCTATTCCACATAGCTTTGACCCAAAATAAATTAAACTTTGCAAAGATCACAGTACTGTTACCAGCCACCTTGCATAGTAATGTAATATTCAATTCAGTCTAAGCAACACATTGCTTGTATCCTGAATGTACAGCAATCTGTCAGTTTAGCTTGCACACAGAATCTTCCTGCTATATATGTGCATTATTTCCTAGAGCTCTCTTGGCAGCCTGGAGAGCTCAGTTCTGCACACTTGACAGGCATTTTTTTAAAGTTTGTTCTTATGACTTCTAATGGTGTAATTACTGTATTTTTTGCACCATAAGGAACACCTGACCATAAGATGCATCTAGGTTTAGAGGACAAAAACCAGGGGGAAAAAAAATCTCCACCTGATGCGTCTTTATGGTGCCGGAGCGTCTTCTGTGGACTACCACCCCACTAGCTAACTCCCCCTCTGAAGATGCACTGTTTCCCATGGGTCCCAGCTGAGTATCAGCAGTTACTTTGCAGGTGTCTACCCCCCATAAAGCTGCCCCCCCCCCCACTCCCTCATACACCTTGGCCAAGCTAAAAGTGATCTTGTGATCCGCTAAATGTGACTGAGAATGTCGCCTTGTTAGTATCCTTGTCCACCAGTGAATTTCTGTGTGGTGGCAGAGAAAAAGGCTGTTTCTTTTCACTTTGGTGTCTTAATTACATGCAGCTGTTCCTCTCTTCCTGTTTTCCCCTAGCATCTACAGTTTTTGCCTAACTGTTAAATGGGGGCAAACTGCCTAAAAGTATTTTTCAAACACGCTTACTGTTGACCTTTTTGGAGGCCACTCTTCCTGTTAATATGAGGACACCTTGTATTTGTCTGGGGCCGCTGTGCATATTTTACTTGAGGCACTGTGCATTGAGGGGTACGCTGCATATTTGTTATTGAGCAGAACATGCTGCACATTTGCATACTGTGTTTTATGGTTGAGTCTGCATACTGTGTTTTTGGTGAGCACGCTGCATATTGTCATATTGCACAACTTCCAATTAACTTTCCTTCTGAGTTTTCTCCCAAGTAGATATTTTCATACTTTATCAATAAAATACTTTTAAAGCTCTCAGCAAGCAATAAATTACTGAAAATGAGTTTATTACCTTTTTCCTACGTTTTCAATTGCTAAGTAGTGAAAATGTATTTTTAGGTAAGATGGAAAAAATCATTGTCTTTTGGAAGTACTCTGCTTATTATCATCGAGACCATGCTGCATATTTGTGTTTTGGGGACACTAAGCATGTTGCTATTTGGGGGGGAGGGGGCAGGTTATCTGCATATTGGGTATCTTCCATACTCTTCTAATGGGCACTCACTCTGCATGTTTGATGTTTGGGAAGCACTCTGCACATTTATTTACCTTAATAAAAATTCCTTTCCTGACAACTAACGTTAACTCCCTAACCAACATTACTAACCTCCCCCTAATTTAGCTTCTAAGCTAAAGCCTTCCTATCAATATCTAACCTTACTTGGTAGTCATCTTCATGTCAGGCACGGAGCCAGAACCCAAACTGCTGCCCTCTACTGGTCATTTCCTCAGGCCAAGTGGCAGGGACCAATCCGTTTTCGCACATGTGAATTCTACCACCATAGTGCTGATGGTGACAGCCCATGGCCAGTGTTGTAATTAACTGCTTCACTAAACATATTCAAAGTTGCCTTCACAGTTATGGTAGCTTTGTACCCTTCAGCACTGTAATCTGAGTTTGAAACCGGATCTGTGTGGCGTATGCATGTTCTGTTCATGTTAATGTGGCATTTCAATGTCCTCCGACAACCTAGAAACATATGGCTAGGCTAACTCCTTTTTCCTCACAGTTGGTTCTAAACTGGGGTAGAGACATTAGACTGAGAGATGTGAATGCTTTAGGTGGTTTTATTATTATTTTAAGTTGTTCTTAGACATGATTTGGAATCATAAATACATACATTGTTCACACACAAGTTTAACATGTACTCTCTTTTCCTAAATATAAGACCTACCCTGAAAATAAGCCATAACTAGAATTTAGAGCATGCTTAAAATATAAGCCCTACCCCCAAAAAATTAGCCCTAGCGGAAGTTAAAGAGGAAGAGGCGGGCGCCAAGCAGGCTCACGGCAGTGTAGTTCCGATCAGGCATTGGTCCTGTCATCTCAGCACAAAGCAAGGTTATCAGCTGTGTACGGTAGGAACACAAGTACAAATACATACAGTAGCAATAAAAATTATGGGAACCTTTTGGAATTCTATGGATTTCTGCACAAATTGGTCATACAATTTGATCTGATCTTCATCTAAGTCACAATAGACAATCAGTCTGCTTAAACTAATACCACACAAATAATTAAAATGTTCCATGTTTTTATTGAACACACCATGTAAACATTCACAGTGCAGGTGGAAAAGGTATTTGAACCCTTGAATTTAATATCTGGTTGAACCTCCTTTAGCAGCAATTACTTCAACCAAACGTTTCCTGTAGTTGCAGATCAGACGTGCACAATGGTTAGGAATAATTTTTGACCATTCCTCTTTAGAGAACTGTTTCAGTTCAGCAATATTCTTGGGATGTCTGGTGTAAATCGCTTTCTTGAGGTCATGCCACAGCATCTCAATCGGGTTGTGGTCAGGACTCTGACTGGGCCACTCCAGTAGGTGTATTTTCTTCTGTTGAAGCCATTCTGTTGTTGATTTACTTCAATGCTCTGGGTCTTTGTCCTGTTCAGAATCAGAATCAGAATCACTTTATTCGCCAAGTGCGACAGGCGCCGCACCCGGAATTGTTTGTGGACACAAGGCATATTGGCAAGTGCAAACAGTGCAAGTAACATTACACACAGTACAATTTAAAAAGAAACATTTCACATAGCAAAAGACACATAAAGCGGTTGTCGCTGTATTAAGCCGAGATGGACATAAGTGTCCGCCTATGGGCCCGCGTTCGTCCTCTAAGTGCCCCGAGGTGCAGAAGGGGATTAGGAGATGGCATTGGGGATAGAGTCTGAGTTGAGGAGAGTGATCGCTTGAGGGAAGAATGTGTTCCTACGCCTGGTGGTCTTGGTGTAGATGGACCTGAAGCGACGTCCCGAGCGAAGGGGACTGAAGAAGTGACTGCCCGGGTGGGAGGGATCGAGTGTGATTCTATTTGCCGTGGACCTCATTCTGGATGTGTGGAGAAGGTCCAGGGGTGGCAGGGGCGACCCAATGATCTTCTCAGCCACATTGATGACTCTCTGGAGTTTGAGCCTGTCCTTCGCATTTGCACCCGAGTACCAGACAATGATGGAGGAGCAAAGGACAGATTCGATGGTCGCCGTATAAAAACTGGTCAGTAGCTCCCTGGGCATGCCAAACTTCTTTAGTTGCCTCAGGAAGAACAGTCTCTGCTGGGCCTTCTTTTGGGTGGTAGAGGTGTTGCAACACCCATCTTCTGCTGAGTGAGCTGAAATTTCTCCATTTATAGACAATTTGTCTTACCGTGTAAGTCAACAATTCTTATTTGTGGGTCTTCTGAGATTCACATCAAGCAATGCTTCTTGGGAAAAGCAAACCCAAAACTGGAAATCTCATCTCATTGATTGCATTCCAGCTGGCTAACACCTCAGTCCAATTAGCTCTTGGAGACGTCATTAGTCTGGGGGCTCACATACTTTTTCCACCTGCACTGTGAATGTTTACATGGTGTGTTCAATAAAAACATGGAAACATTTAATTATTTGAGTGGTATTAGTTTATGCAGATTGTGATTGCTGTGACTTAGATGAAGATCAAATCACATTTTATGACCAGTTTGTGCAGAAATCAATATAATTACAAAGGGTTCACATACTTTTTATTGCTACTGTAAATAGTGTATGCATGGAATAATAAAAATACAGCAGTACAGGCGTTTTTGATAGAATAAGTGCTGCAGGGACCCTAGGGAGTATTGCTATGTAGAGTATAGTAGCTCTACTCGATATGATGGTGCCATATGAATACTGGAAATAAATAGATACAGAAATAAAGACCCTCAACATTGAATGTAATATGTTTAATTTCTATGCTTCGCAATGTGTGAATTGATTTTGGCTAGTAATAATGTCTTTATGTGCTATATGGTACAGACTAACTAGTGAACTCATTGGAGTGTGTGAGGGGCTACAATGGTCCTAAAAGCCCCCTTACTAAAATGCTATGGAAAACAAGTTTGCTTTCTTAAAACAGAAAGAATTTGCGATAATTCAGTTTGGAGTGAGCTCCAAGATGTCTCCCAGTGCATCACTGCTGAAATATGTAAAAGGACCACAATGATTAATTTGCATATATTCAGCAGTGGTGCACTGGGAGACATCTTGGAGCTCACTCCAATCTGAATTATCACAAATTCTTTTTGTGCTATATGGCATATACTGTTAATTTACTGTGTGTATTCGCCAATCGCCTCCAGCATATTGCATATCACTTTATAGATTAAAAAAACATAATCACATCATTGTTTCTGAAATAGATTCCAGTTTATTGTCCCATTCAGTTTTGCCACTGCAAACATGGGGAGAACAAACTCCAAGCAGGTATGCATCCCAGCACCCCAGAGCTACAATTTTGGAGTGCCAAGCAGCAAGAAAATGTGTACCCCATATGTATGTACAGTATTGCAGTGCAGTTGCTGTAAAAACAGCTTAGCAACAATATCTTAGGTACTTTAAACACAGGTATGCTTACAAGTCTGTATTGAGCCATTTTTGTCAGGCTCAAGTTAATTTTCCTTTTACCTAAAAAATAGGTCTTTTTCTATTCACTTTGAACAGTTCAGTTTGTTCTCTGTGGATTAAATCATAGCTAAAAACCACCTGCATTATTCAGAATCTTTATAAATGGTTAAAAGAGCTCACGCTAAATTACCCATAATTATCTCAAAGATACTCTTGTGTTTGATGAAATATGCAAGCTTTTTTTATCCTCATTTTATTACATGCTTAAGCTGAGCTTCCAGCATTTTATACATCTATTTAATATAGTGAAGCTACTGGTTTGCCTGATGAGAAGTGTGTGTAAGGGAAAAAAAAGTTAGATTTAGTCTTAAATACATGCAGAATTTATCAGACATATCACCTTTATTTGATCAATAAAACAGAATTCTCACCAGACACAAGCTAAGGAGAAGCATGAACTGCTAGTTTTCTCTCTGGCTTTTAAAGCTCACTCTTTCTTTATTGATCAAATAAAAAGGATAGTGGATTTCAAAACCTCATATTTAGATTTTTGCAGATGTTAAATAACTCTACTTTAAAAAAAAAAAAAAAAAAAAAAAAAGAGCCTCTGTGGAATTAGCTGGCTTGCCTTGAGCTGTTCTTTAACCTCCCTGGCGGTAAGCACGGGCTATGCCGCGCAGGAAGATTTCTCAGGCCCTGCTGAGCCGATTTTGATGATTTTTTTTTTTTGCAGCACGCAGCTAGCACTTTGCTAGCTGCGTGTGCCCTCTGATCGCCACCGCTCCGCACCGATTACGCGGCGTTCCCCGCGCTGTGAGGCCCCCCCAGACCCCGTGCGATGCCTGGCCAATCAGTGCCAGGCAGCGCTGAGGGGTAGATCGGGTCTCCCAATGACGTCGGTGACGTCATGCCGCCCGTCGCCATGGCGACGGGGGAAGCCCTCCAGGAGATCCCGTTCTTTGAGGGGCTGGGGGGATGCCGCTGAGCAGCGGCTATCTAAAAAAAAAAAAAAAAAAAAAAGACTTTGCTGCCCCCTGGCGGATTTTTAATAAACCGTCAGGAGGGTTAAAGGACATCTGAAACGAAAAATATTTCCGTTTAAACAATGCACATTGCCTGGCTGTCCTGCTGATCTCCTGCCTCCAATACTGTTAGCCATAAAACCTGAACAAGCATGCAGATCAGATGTTTCTGACAAAAATCTGACAAGATTAGCTGTATGCTTGTTTCAGGTGTGTGATTCAGACACTACTGCAGCCAAAGAGCAGGGTGCCAGGCAACTCATATAGTTTAAAAGGAAATAGATATGGTATCCGCCATATAACTCTCGCTTCACGTTCCCTTGAGTACTCAAACAATTGACAGTGAGCCACCTAAAACATGTTCTGCCATTTTGTTTTTCAGCAGCACCACTTGGGTGCATCCCCAATCCATTTTTCATGTACTCATGTTTAGAGCTTATATATATATGACTACTTATGTTAGTCCACACTGTCTCCTTACTCTGAAGATTATGTAGGGCTCTGTGTGGTACCAGAGTGTGTGCTAGTGACATATGTGTGGTTTGGAGAGTTATGGGAGCCTTTCATAAACGGGCTTTTATGTATTTTTAATGGTTGATGTTACCTCTTGTTATTTATCTTGAAGTTGCAGTTTTACATTTTCACACCCTGGCGTGATGTCGCTACTTTTTGATGTGCTTATACATGTGATTACTCTAGGACTGTATGTATTCAGTAGTAGAAGTCTGAAGGGGTTGTTACCGTGTATAGCAAAAATGCTCATTAGGTCCAAAAATGTGTGCTCTTTCTAGAGCATACATGTAAACTGCATGAATCTGCACTACTGTGCTCTGATCAGCATCAAGCAGTGCTTCTAGAAACCAAGCAACTTGCAGCCTCCAGCACTGACTGTGACAGAAAAACAGCTGTCTTGACAGGTTCACTTTGATAAAGTTTTATAATTAAGCATGGCGCTTTTCACCTTACTGTTATTCCTGGTTTAATTATTCATAAATAATGAAATGCTAATAACTCGAAAGACATAATGATGCTTTTATAGTTATTGGAGCTTGTTATGTGATGAAGTAATTTACTCTTCTCTTCTTTGCCTGCCTTTTTGTTATTAAAAACATAGTGTGTTAACCACATTGTGTTTTTGTTTAGAATATCTAATGAAGCTGACTATGGAAGATCTAATTGAGTTCCTGCAGGAGAGCCTAGGCAAGAATTTTGGTTATGAGGATGATTATGTGATTGAACAGCTTCAGATCTCAATGACAGAGCTAAAAAGGTCAAAACTTGATCTCCCTCCTCCAGGTAAGGCATTTCCTCTAATACTAGTTCTGCTCCAGATGAGCTAAATTAGAATCAGAACCATGGCTCTAAATTATTGCAAACCTTGAACTGAAATGGATGTTTGTGTGCCTTTTTTTTTTCTTTTAAAGGAAACCATTAGTTGTAAACAATTCCTTCTAGCCAAGATTTGTATAGCACTGTGAGAAGAATGGTACATTCTAGATTTGTGATAATTATACCTATACTGTGCAAAGGACAGCTAGGGGGATTTAAAGGAAATAAACCTTATGTATGCTTAAAAATGGACGTTGTATTATTTGCTGATTTATTTGTCTTTTTTGCTGGTGCTGCAGGTTTAGCTCCTGAAAATGTTTATTTTATTGATATTCTTCCTTTTATTAGAAGTGGCATCACTCATTTGCACAGGGGTGCAAATCCTCAAACAAAAATGTTAGTCAAACTGTTGAATAAAAATAAATGGGGCAAAAGACACAAAATTATACCTGTTGAAGGGTAAAAAAAACAAGACTCGAAGAAGTAAGAACAATGGCAAGTGGTTAAAGCTGTCCACACTGACCTAAAATTAACACATTTTTTTAAAATAAAGATTTAACAAAATCATGTGTGCTATTGCACACGATACTTATGCAAATCACTATAGGAACATTGTGAGCGAAATTATTCAAAATGCTTTATTCAATAAAAATAATTAAAATCACACTAGTTTCAATATTGGAGCGCAGCATCTGCATGTATATTGATTAATGATTATTGATTGTGATTGAATAAAGCATTTTGACTAATTCTGCACACAATTTTACTATAGTGATTTGCATTTGTTTTTTTATGTTCTACTTTAAACCCCAGTTGACAAATTGCTGGGCTCTTGAAACTTGTTTTACACTTGCTTTAAAGTGGTTTCTCAACTTCAGGAGTTATTTCACTAACCCCAATGCCAATACACCATCCATCTTCAAGTCTGCATTCTGAATTCAGTTCCCAGGACCCCACCTACCCACAAAGATTTGCATGGGGAGTAAGGTGAGTGCATTCGCTCTCTACATCCCATTGCGTTTTACAACCCTTTCCTACATGACTCTTGGTGTCAGGGCTGGATTTTCCATAATGCACTGTAAGCTCGTGCCCACGGATGCCTGATGATGGACAGGTTGCTCACTTCCCTCCTTGAGTGCCACCCTCCTTTCCTATGCAGAGCAAAGGGTATATAAGAGGTTACTCACTGGCTCTCAGAATTCCATTGATGAGTTTTCCCTTCATTCTTGAGCATCTCTAGCTGACTAATACTTGGGGGCACTTCTAGCTACTTAATACTGAGGGTACCTCTGGCTACCTAATATCGAGGGGCACATGTGTATTAGGAAACACTATCCTGTATAATGAAAGCATGGGAGAGGTGACATCTGGGGCAGGCAGCACACTTGAGGTGCAGTTTAGCAGGGGGGGGGGGGGAGCTTGTGGGTTACTGGAGGGTGAAGTCTAGGGTGCCAGAACTTCTGTGCCTATAGGCTCTTGTAGTGTAAATCTGGGCCTGCTTGGTGGGAAAGTGAGTAGTTTGTCACAGTCATAAACTTCTCCATTGGAGAGGATCAAAAGTAAGTTGCAGTCTTTTGCACAATCCCTCCTACAACTTCTTGTGGGATGTTGAACTGTCCCAGTGAAGTGGCACCCACCCAAATGTCAGCTCTGGATGCAAATAACAAAATGCGGTGTCTAGATAAGATAAAGCAGTGTACACATTTGCATGAGGATATGCAGATGTGAGGTGGCAGCGCTGTGGGCATTACAAGTGGTAGTTAAGCAGGAAAGAAGTACAGTCATCTCAGCATCTGTCTTTATTCAGGGGGGGGGGGGGGGAGGCTGGTGTTAAGAAATGAAAATTGTTTGGCAACAATAAGTTATATAATTTTTAAGGAAAATTTCTAAACTGCTTTTGTTGCCACTATTAACCCATTATTACACGAGTGGCAGTATATCAATGCCCCCTGAGACGTTATCTAAAGTCCCAGGAGTGTAGATATGTCTTCTGCTTCCTATGCACGTCCCCATCACTGGCCATTAGAGCACTGATTGGTGAATGGGGACATGGTTTCCCAAAGCCAATTAAAGTGCCTGATTCGTGAATGATCACTGCTTTAACAAACAACCATGATCATTCATTGAAAGTCTGTAAAAAAAAAAAAAAAAAAAAACCACACACAAACTTTCACGTTTCTTTCAGCTTAACCAGAAAGGAGACATCTAGTGGACAAATTAGTGCATCACCAGGAAAAAATCTTATACCTATAAAATATATTGAAATATACCTATAAATAAAAAGCCCATTACCCCTTATATCCCCTCCACTTCTCCAATAGGTACCAACATAACTTGTTAAAAAAAAAAGCCAAAGTGACGGAATTTAAAACAGAATACATAAACTGTTACTTTAGGGACTTATCTTTTTATATATGTATGCCATGTGGGTATACTATTTTATTTTTTGCAAATTAGTACAATGAGAAAACAAAAAACACTAGTGCAATGCATAGACAATATTTCATGTGGAAAAAAGCTATATTTTTTCCAAATGAAATATTGTCTATGCATTGTACTAGGAACATAATTTCAATGTTGTGATAACCAGGACAAATGGGCAAATAAAATGTGTGGATTTTATCCAGTAGCAATGTTTATTTTAACCTCGTTAGTGGTAATTCTGAGTCAGGCTTTGGACTGAAATCCGCAGCTCAGAGTGGTAATCCTGTGTCTGAGTGAGTTATATGCAGAAGCTGCTGCAGATCTCTCTGTGGTATTATTTTTTTCTGGTTCTAAAAGCTTGTGCAAAAATTGCACGGCTTTCAGACAAATCTGGACTTAAGCATAACGCCAGGGAGGTTAAAACTGTAGGGGTTGAACATTTTTTCCATAGAAAATAGAGTAATTAGTAATAAAATAAATATTTCCTATTAAAAGCCTAATTTATAGCAAAAAGCAAGATCTAGATCATATAGGTGTGATACGTAGTGATACAGTTATTTGCGAATTAATGGAAAGTGCGCTGAAATAATTGCTTTGTTCCATAAGGGGAACACAACTTGTAGTGGTCAAGGGGTTAAAGTAAGCTCTAGTGCCATCCGGTGTCTATTTTCATTACTGGGCAAATTCTAGTTGTTAAAGAAAACACATGACCTTTTGCTGCTCCATAAGTGTTTTACATTATAAATACCAACACACCTCTAGAACACAACAATTCCAATTTTTACACCACCCCTATCTAAAATTCTGAAACACTGTGCCAATGTAGCTTTCAACTTTTACTTTGCAATGTAGGCTACATTTACCACGGAACACTCACTTTCCTGCCTGCATGAATGAATTTAAATCCACAAATAACTGTTTTTCTGGAGTCCTCTAATGGATTTTCAATAAGTTCCATTACAATGTATCATCCAGCATATTAGTATTCCATGCAAGCTATAGCTCCATTACAGTTAAAGTAGCTATCTTCGCTGGCCAGCTCATAATACATAAATATGTCACAGAAGACACTGTCCATACAACTCCTTCCACTGACTGTGCACTGAAAGGGGGGGGGGTCCGTACTAGCTGCTCAACACTACTTCTCTACAATGCCACACCGCTCCCTTTAGTTATTTGCAAACGTGTACGTGTCCATTGTGGGAGTCCCCACATGCCATAGTTGGCTCCGTCGCTCTGCACAGCTCTGGCTTTGGTGTAGTGGCATTCTTTTGCGGCATTCTTCCGTGGATGGTAGCCTGGATGTGCCAAACTTAGTTGACTTATTTCACCGGCCAATTGGCAGCCTCTTCAGGACCCATGGCTTTTCACATGGAGCACCCTCTTGTGGGCTTTTATATCCTTTGCAGTCATAATTATTCATTTTAAACCATTGGTAGTGACTTATAATCCTCTAATGCCCTCTATTGCCATCTTGTGGACCTTTTTCCAAACTACACCACAATTGTTTTTCTGACAATCCCATATACTGCTTTCTGTAGGTATATCCTTTCAGTTTTGAATACCCTAATGTAAGTGTTTTCTAATTATTGGGGTAACCCAGGCCCGGCCCTAGACTTTTTGCCGCCTGAGGCAACGTTTAAAGAAAGGGGCCGCCGAGCTGGAGGGGATAGCGGGCAAGAAGGGGGTATTGGGCCTAGCGGCGGGGAGGGGGCCCCCCTCCCTCGCCTGGGTCCCCCGTCCTCCGCTCCCCTCCAGCTTTAAAAAGTTATGTTGCTGCAGCTATTGTAAGAGGCACGGGCGGGGATCACTCACCTTTTCCGCGTTCCAACGTGCGCTCCACTGACGTCACTTCCTGTAATGCCGTCCACTCACAATACAGCGGGCGGCGTAGCAGGAAGTGACGTCAGTGGAGCGCACTCTGGAACGAGGAAGAGGTGAGTGATCCCCGCCCGTGCCTCTTACAATAGCTGCAGCAACATAACTTTTTAAAGCTGGAGGGGAGCGGAGGACGGGGGACCCAGGCGAGGGAGGGGGGGTCCGACCCCCCCTCCCCGCCGCTAGGCCCAATACCCCTTTCCTGCCCGCTATCCCCTCCAGCTCGGGCGTCCCCCCCCCCACACCCACGGACGGGCGGGTGCCACCCCCCCCCCCCAGAAGTGCCGCCTGAGGCAAAAGTTTCACCCCACCTCATGGGCGGGCCGGCCCTGGGGTAACTCCTTTCCTTTTATCTCTTTCTAAGGAGTTGTACCTACATTTCAACTTGCACAATTTCTCCGGTTTCCTGCACTTTCCTTCCTCTAATTGCAAGTCACTAATTTTCAATTTTCCTTTTGTATCTTTTAATCCAAAAATGTTCTTTGTTTGTCATCACAATTATGTGTTATATAGTTCTTCGATTTTTAAAGAGAGCCTGAGGTGGGCTCATAAAATGAAGTAAAAATTATGCTCCCTGATCCGGGGGGCTGGGCGGATCAGGTAGCCGCCAAAACCACCCCTGTCCGCCGCTC
The DNA here is from genome assembly GCF_040937935.1 of Hyperolius riggenbachi. NCBI lineage: Eukaryota > Metazoa > Chordata > Amphibia > Anura > Hyperoliidae > Hyperolius > Hyperolius riggenbachi. The sequence goes on along the minus strand of NC_090648.1, from coordinate 245,722,516 downwards.
CTGTGGGCCGCACTGGCCCACCTTCTTTCGTGACCTCTGGGTCACGACGCTGGAAGGAGAGAGATCTCGCTCTCTCGCTGCAGGGCGGCGGGGGAGTTGCAGGGAGCATGGCCAGTGAGAGAGAGCTGTCAGCTCTGGAAATGGCAACTCTGGAAAGCCTGCAGGAACGCCCCTAGTAAGCGTTTTAAGCAGGGTATCCCTCTCCTCTATTTACCCTCCGAGATAGCGACAAATATTGTGGCTAATTTCGGGGGGACACAGAGGCATGTCGTGAGGCAGAGAACATACCTCTGTCTCATCTGCCCTCCCAAGGAACCGCCTCGGGTTTTCTTTAAAGAGAATCTGTATTGTTAAAATCACACAAAAGTAAACATACCAGTATGTTAGGGGACATCTCCTATTACCCTCTGTCACAATTTCGCCGCTCCCCGCCGCATTAAAAGTTGTCAAAAACAGTTTTAAAAAGTTTGTTTGTAAACAAACAAAATGGCCACCAAAACAGGAAGTAGGTTGATGTACAGTATGTCCACACATAGAAAATACATCCATACACAAGCAGGCTGTATACAGCCTTCCTTTTGAATCTCAAGAGATCATTTGTGTGTTTCTTTCCCCCTGCACCTCACTGAAGAGTTACACGCTGATTGTTTGTTTACTCTTGCAGACAGCTCTGCCCGTTTGTCTGTAATTCTGCAGTATGTGACTCATCAGTGTGAACAGAGGATTTATCCAGCTTGTAAATGATAAGAGAGCAGAGAAAAGCTGGCTAATGTAAATAACACACACACACAGGGGAGTGTGCATAGAGGGGGCATGCGTAGCAGATCACACTGAAGAGTTGGCAGCCTTCCAGAGACAGGATGACAAGTCAGACAGGGGAAAGATAAGCTGATTTATTACAGAGATGGTGATAGTATAAAGTGCTGCAGTAAGCCAGAGCACATTATAATAGGTTTAGGAACCTGTAGGATGGTAGAAAACACAATGACATTTTTGTTACAGAGTCCCTTTAATACGTTTTTTAACAAACTCCACCAAACTTTCTTCATCACCCCTCCATATCATTAATATGTCATCTATGAAGCGCAACCAGAGGGTGACCCACTCTCCAAATTCCTGCATGCCATAAACCTCCTCCAACTCCCGTCTTCGCAGATTTGGGCATGCATGAGCCGGCGAAGCGGTCACCCCCATGGTTACACCCCTCAACTGCTGATAGTACTTTCCATCAAACTGGAAAAAAATTCTCATCAGACCAACTGCATTAAATCCAATACATAATTATTGTGAGCTTCTTCATCTCTTCCATAGAAGCATTTTGTAAAAAAAAAACATTGCTTCAAGTCCCACCACATGTGGTATTGAATTAAGTAAAGATGCTTCGAGTGACATTGAGACAATTTTTTTGGTACTTTTACATTCTCAGTTTTCCTCAACACATCCATTGTGTCACATACCTAAGACTGCAGATGCACTACTTTGGGTTTTAACTTTTTACAATTCTAGTTTTGTTTACCATAAATGGGAATTCCAGTTTCCTTATATAATTGCGATAAATGTATATTGGTGTTGGAAAATTCCTTCTAAAATTTCATATTCTGGTAGTATGTATCAATGTGAAATGAGCCAGACTATAAGCATTGGCTTTTTCTCAACATAAATTACGTTTCCCTTGAAACTATGCTGTGGGACAGGGCCCTGATGGAGTTTTTGCTAGGAAACCTGTTTTTATGATATACATATTGAAACCCCCTCCCCCATTCCCAGAAGCAACCCATTTTGATAGTGGGTGTGCATTGTAAAGCTTGTTTTCATTTATAGTACCACTTTAAGTCATAACATGGAGCTATGACTTTAATTTATGAAGTACAGTAATATCTCGTAATAATAAACTCTTGGATAGTAAATATTTGGTTATAGTAAACCTCTCCAGGTCCTGGCCAATCTCTATTATACCTCTATGGGAGCAATGCCGCCTGGTATAGTAAAGTCTGATATAATAAAACATCTGTTATAGTAAACATGTTTTTTGGCCTCTGCTAGGGATGATCAATGAGATACAAATTCTTCTGAAATTATGCAAATTTTTATAATTTTTCTAGAGCAAGTTTGGAGAATGCGAGGCATCAGCTGGCTAGTATATAAAACAGTAATTATTGTAATGTGGTTAGAAAAAACCCTATGTAGATATCATTTAAGTCTGAACTTCAGAAAAGATCAGCAATTGGACCATACAATGACTCTTCTATCATCTTTTCTTATATTTTTTAAAACAACTGGTTTAGACAGTCAGTTTATGGTTCGTGTGCTAAACCAATCTTTAGCACGACACTATCTGTAATGATGTCTCACTTCTAATGAACTGATTGGTTGTACACTCATAAAGCTGAAAAAGGCAGCTATTATATAGAGTGGGGTATTTGGCAGAAGGATGCAATACATTTTATAGGGTTAAATTGGGTTATCACATAGTGCTGCAATTTATCTTCCATTTTCCACATCGCTAGGAAAGAATCAGAGTAGTGTTTATCCTTGTATATAAGCCATATCACAGGCTTCTCTGCTGCTAAGCACCTAGATTCCAAGTCAGGTTCACACTTCATAAAGTAACGCTCTAACACTGCTGCTTAGCACCATCGCTCTGTGTTTCTTGCCATATGTCGCACACCTCTCTGAAATCTATTTAAACATTTCATGTGTTAGAGGAACGTGTTTGCAATGTGTTTTCAGCACCAGAGATATTATTTCCCCTGGTAAAATCTCATGAGTGTCAGCAATCCAATTTGATTTTAACAAAAATTGTCAAACAAATGTCTTCCTAAAATAGCACCGTAACAAATTACTGCCTTACTACTTAAGTGCTATTCTGTATTTGCAAACGCAAAATCCCAAACAACCCCTTAGAAATAGGGGGTTGAAGGGGAGAGTGCAGCTCACTAAATTGGAAGCTTTTTTGAGAAAACTCCAGACAGACCTTTTCTAAATGAGTTACAATATATGAATTTAAATGCAAACATCTTATTTCCGGATAAAGCAATGAGATATGCCGTTATTAAAATTAATACTGATATGGCTCACCTACAAGAACATTTTGTTCAGCACACTCATACTAAGTACAAAATGTGCATTTTGATCTTACAGTGTTTAATTTACCAATTGAGATTGGAGGACCAGTTAAAATAACTTCAATATTACTGCAAAACCATGCAGATGACTTTCACAGACAAGTTTTATGGCCTTAAAACTTCGGTAAATTGCAAATTCCACATATGTTGTGTAACAGCAAAACAATTATCATTCTATGGGTGCAGCTAGTGTGCCTAGTGGGTAGCACAAGCATTGCAGCACTTGCTTTTCGCATGCGTTAAGCATGCTACCCATGCACCGCGGGTCAATGCGCAGTACTCTCCTGGCATTAATAGCGCCATGCTCTGTCTGCACACAGCAAAATGGTTAGCAGTTCATGCATCAAGCACTGTGTCACAAGTCAATGGCTGAAACATGTTTTGTGGTTAATAATTTCTGTGAATTTGCGTTTGCATGTTTTTATAGGTGTGTTTTTGTGCGTACAGTGGGGTACACACGTGTTTGCATGCGAAACTACATGTGCTGTCCTTAATTCCCTGTACCCATAACAAATGCTTCTGTCATGCACGCACTGCTATGATGCCCTCATAACAAATACAACAATCAACATCCCCTATTTTAAATGCTTTTGTGATGTCCCTTCATAACCAACACCACTATAGCAGACCTCCTATAACAAGCATGCAGAGCAGTAGATCCCTTCCCACTTTATAACATGTGCAAACATTGTCTACTTTATGCCTCACAAGGCTTGCTTCCTAACTCACCCCATTATGCAACTCAGTATGTTTTACTAACTCCTCCAAGGTCTTGTTCACACCAGGAGCGATTGGGATGCATTTGCCAATCACTGGTGGGTCAGTTAAGGGCTAGGGCAGTTGTCACCCTATGAAGGTGTTCCCACAGCATTGTAGCAATTTAGTTAAAATCCCAAACGTTCTGGATGTAGCATTTTTGGAGCAATTCAGCTTGAATGAATGTGCACAATCATTAAAAATTACTCTGAAAATTACTTTGCAAAATCGCACACGTTAAGCGCTCTATCAAATGCGTTTTGGGATGTGAACCAGGCCTTTTTCAACCCCCTCAGAAAATATTAATGCTACTAATTTTTATGTTGTGGTGATTGCCAGGGGGATAGGCTACCTCCTAATTCATATAATCTCCCTCCTTAAAGGACTTCCGAGGTGAACTTACAAATCTATTTTTTACTCACCTGGGGCTTCTTCCAGCCCTGAGCAGCAGTCTCAGTCCCTCGCTGCAGCCCCGGTCCTCTTCGGTGTCCGCACTCGCTGCCTGCAGTGATGGCGACCCACCGGCATGGTTGGCTCTTCTGCATTATTGTCATCTGGCACATACTGCGCCTGCGCAGTAGTTGTGCGCAGTATGCACCAGATGACGTAGACGTGCAGAAGAGCCGACCCCGCAGGTAGGTCATCATAATTGCGGGCGGCCAGCAGGGACACTGAAGAGGACCAGGGCTGCGGCGAGGGACTGAGACTGCTGCTTGGACCTTCACCTCGGAAGTCCTTTAACCACTTTGTCCTCCTTGACGTAGTTCTACGTCAAGGTCGACATGTGCACTCTCGCGGCCGATTGCGCATGTGCATGCGCGCTCTCGGCCGCAGATCGTTAGCCCAGGAATCAATGAATCGGGCCATGGTGCCCGATCACTGATTCCTCTCCCCCGCAGAAAAAGCGACAGCTTCTTTTGGAAGCTTTCGCTTTTTCTGACTCCTATGTCCCTCTAAGCGTACATGTTACGCTTAGAGTGATGTCATGTAAACAAACTCAAGGTAAAACTACATCTAAAAGTAAAAAAAAAAATTAAAATACAGATATATTTACCTAAATCAAATACCATTTACATCCCACCCTCCCAAAAATACCCACATAAAATGTTTAATATAGAAAGAAAAAGACAATAAAAAACAAAAAAAACACATACATATTTACCTAACAGTCTAAACTTTTAAAATATCTATGTAAAGATGAAATATTTCAAATTTTTTTTTTTTTTTATAAGCTTGTAAATCGTGATGGTCAAAATGGAAAAAATGCACTTTTATTTCCAAATAATATATTGTTGCCATACATTGTGAAATGGGCAAATACAATACATGGGTTTTAACCGGTTCAGCACCGCAGTGCCGAAAATCTCATGCATCCGAGCAACGTTCACCTCCCATTCATTCGCCTATAACTTTATTGCTACTTATCACAACGAATTGATCTAGATCTTGTTTTTTCCGCCACTAATTAGGCTTTCTTTGGGTGCTACATTTTGCTAAGAATTACCGTATTTGGCGCCGTATAAGACGCACTTTTTCTCCCCCAAAAATGGGGAGAAAAAGTCCCTGCGTCTTATACGGCAAAGGCAGGGAATCCCCAAATTGCAAACGCCCGCCGATCCGAACCGCCGACCCGCCGCCATGTTGGGGATTCCCTGCCTGTGAGCCCGCAGCGTTAGACTACCCGTGCCTCAGCTTTTGTCCTCTAATTATCTCCTGCCCCCCGTGTGCGACTCCCCCGGTCCCCCCTCGTGTCTCCGATATCCCAGCGTGTCTCCGATATTCTTATTGTATGTATTTCCCCCCTCAGTGTCTGCAGCATCAGCGGCTTACCAGATCCATGCCGCCGCGAGAACTGCAGACACCCGGCATCTCCATACGCTTCCTCTATTGTGCGCTTGTACTCATGACGTCATCAGTACAAGCGCACAATAGAGGAAGCGTATGGAGATGCCGGGTGTCTGCAGTTCTCGCGGCGGCATGGATCTGGTAAGCCGCTGATGCTGCAGACACTGAGGGGGTGAAATACATACAATAGGAATATCGGAGACACGCTGGGATATCGGAGGCACGCAGGGGGGACCGGGGGAGTTGCACATGGGGGGGCAGGAGGTGATTAGAGGGCAAAAGCTGAGGCACGTGTGGGTGGGGACAGGACACAGGAGGACACATGGGGAGAAGGGGCACACATTAGGACACATGGGGGCAGACAGCAGGACACATGGGGCACACAGCAGGACACATGGGGCACACAGCAGGACACATGGGGCACACAGCAGGACACATGGGGCACACAGCAGGACACATGGGGCACACAGCAGGACACATGGGGCACACAGCAGGACACATGGGGCACACAGCAGGACACATGGGGCACACAGCAGGACACATGGGGCACACAGCAGGACACATGGGGCACACAGCAGGACACATGGGGGTACACAGCAGGACACATGGGGGCACACAGCAGGACAGATGTAGGACAGATGGGGCACACAGGAGTACCATTTGGGGGATAACATGTACAAGACGCTCCTGGAACATGGACGCCCCAGGTTTAGTATATATATATTTTTTCCCCTGGTTTTTGCCCTCTAAACCTGGGTGCGTCTTATATTCCGGAGCGTCTTATACGGCGCGAAATACGGTATTCTTTTCTAAATCCATTTTAACAGGAAGATTAAGAAAGAAATTTAAAAAATGCATTATTTCTCAGTTTTTGGCCATTATAGTTTGAAATTAATATAAGCTACCGTAATTAAAACTCATGTATTTTATTTGCCCATCTGTCCCGGTTATTACACCGTTTAAACGATGTCTATCACAATTTATGGTGCCGATATTTCATTTAGAAATAAAGGTGCATTTTTTCAATTTGTGTCCATCACTATTTATAAGCTTATACTTTTAAATAATATAATAACATACTCTCTTGACATGCATATTTAAAAAGTTCAGACCCTTGGGTAACTATGTTGTATTTTTTTTGTTTATTATTGCATTTTTTTTTTAATTTTTTTTAAATAAAATATGTATGTGGGTAATTTTTGGTGCGGGAGGGAAACTCCTAATTTTAAATGTAAAATAATAGAATTGTTTTATTAAAAGTGTATGTGGGTGCAGTTTACTATTTGGCCACAAGATGGCCACAGTAAAAAAATGTCCTGGATGCGAACAATCTCGCATCCAGGAACTAAAGTTCACGGAGAAGTTTCCTGGGGGGCAGAAATACCGCGCTCTCTCACTAGAAAGCGTCGTTTTTTCTGCGGGGAAATTAGATCGGTGAATGGGAATTATATTCCCGTTCACTGATCGGGGGGCTAGCGGCGGGTGCGCGCGTGGGAGCGCGCCCGATCGCGCGCACCATGCGGCAGAAGCAGCAGTGCCTAGCTGGACGAGGAAGCTCGTCCAGATAGGCCGAACTGGTTAATTATGGAGGCATGTATTATTTTAAAACTATAATGGCCGAAAGCTGAGAAATTAATTTTTTCAGTTTTTTTCTTATTCTTACCGTTAAAATGCATTTACAGTAAGGTAGCTCTTAGCAAAATGTGCGACCCAAACAAAGCCTAATTGGTGGTGGAAAAAACAAGATATAGATCAGTTCATTGTGATAAGTAGTGATAAAGTTATAGGCTAATGAATGGGAGGTGGACATTGCTCGGATGCATAAAGTGAAAACGACCGAGGGCTTAAGTGGTTAAGGCTTCCTAATGCTTGGCCCAAATGGATTGACATCTTACGGATGCTTGGCCTGAACGGTTTGAAACCATCCTAATGCTTGGCCCAAACAGATAAAACTATTCACTTTGAAATCAACCTCTCCTAATTTATGAGTGACCGTATTTAATACATTTTGTGGTCTTCCCCTTTAGTGCCAATTTCAACCCCCATTAGCCCAAATCTAACATGTCAGCACATCAGCTATGTAATAATGGAACACCAATTTAATTCATGTGCATGTTGCTGTGTTCTTGCACCCATATCTACATAGCAAGTAAAACTCCTCAACCACTGCAGAAGTGCTGATAAATGCCCTTCATAATTCAATGCAAAGCAGGATGTCTATATATATATATATATATATATATATATATATATATATATATATATATATATTTGCAGACAGAATATTACTAAATAGTATGTCTTTTTTTACCCGGGGCTGACCTTACCATGAAGTCATCTGAATCAATTTATTGAGGTAGAAAAATCTAGGGGGGGGTGCCAATGACTAAACATTCAGAATGGCCATAGGTGGAACACAATTTACCTATTTTGTATCTGGGTCCTATCCTCTTCTGCAGTGCAGCCTATCGCCATGCAGCAGTGTCTCTCCGTAGGCTCCTGATGTCATGTAACATGCATCAGGAGCTTGTGAAGAGATGCTGTTGCATGGTGAGAGGCTGTAGTGAGGAAGAGGACCCATCGCTGGACCAGGTATTTGTTCTCTGCTGTGGCCGCTTTGCATATTCAGATGGGGTGGAATTTATAGAGGCGGGACCTGGGCACATCTTACGGTAAGTGCCGACTGGCTGACTGTCCCATTCAATCAGTACTTTATTCTGGTATAGTTGTGCTTAAAGAGGAACTGTCGCAAAAATCTTAAAATTTAGAACACATACAAATACGAAGTACATTACTTCCAGAGTAAAGTAGGGCATAAATGACTTTTCTCCTATGTTGCTGTCACTTACAGTAGGTAGTAGAAATCTGACATTACCGACAGGTTTTGGGTCAGTCCATCTCTTCAAGGGGGAATCTCAGCATGGCCTTTATTCTTTCTAAAAACATTCCTTGTAAAGATTTATACAATGACTAGTGACCTAAGCCCATTTCAAAACGGGCTCTAGATCGTCATCACCGCGCACGCACCTGCCCATCGCGTGCGCGCGCACACGCCTGCTCCGCCGGCCAGCCCGACCTGCATCCTGTCCCAATGGCCGTCAGTGCTTCATATGCGCAGTAGCGAAAAAGCATTAACACACGGACAGGACACAGGGACACTTGAGGATTATTAAGTAGGATGCTGGACAGCCTCCCTGCTCACCCTACACTTTTTTGGTAGTTGGACGGAGCAACTGATATTCACTAAGTGCTTTTAAAAATAAAGAAAACCCTAAGAACCCCCTATGAGAAGATGGGCTAGTCCAAAATCTGTCGGTAATGTCAGATTTCTACTGCTTATTGTAAGGGACAGGAACATAGGAGAAAAGTAATTTATGACTCATTTAACTCCGGAAGAAATGTACTTCTTATTATACATGTTAACATGTATTTTACATATTAAGATTTTCACGACAGAGGTCCTTCAACTACTTGTTGCATTCCGTGCAGTATATTCACGGCCCTTCAAAATTCACAGAATGCACCAGGGGCGTGAATACAAGTCTGCAGCGGCATGCAGCTGACGCTCGCCCACGCACCGATGTTACCGCCGCTTACCGGGGAGGTTAATGAATTGGAACGCAGCTCCCATTCATAAATCTAAGTCCCCGATTCAATGAATACCAGTGTCTACCACACGCCGCCATTCATTGTATCTTCCTGTTGTTACACTGCCACGCATTACTTCCGATTCACGTGCTTACCTACGTGAATCGGAAATAATGACTGAGGACATCTTGTGGCAAAATAGTAAATTACACCAAAATTGATTTTTATTTAATAAAAATTCCCACACTGACTTTTATAATTGACTATTTCCCTCCCTCACCCTCCCATAGTACCCAAACTTTATATATAGCTGCAGTTTGTAAAAGACACCACAAGGTATCACTTGGAAATAGCCTTACACTTTCACTATATGGTGCCATATCAAACATAATTTCTCATTACAAAGTACTGCATCTGTTGTAAGACTATACTAATCTCACTTTTACAGGGCTCGCCAAGATGTTAGCACAAAAACAACAAACCTTTAACCTTTATTAAAGATTGAACAGCCTTCTGTTTCTTACCCACCTGGGATGATCTTCAGGGCAAAATATAGACTACAATAGAATGATTTTTGAAGTGGCCTAAAATGTTTTCTTTTGACATTCACTGCTCTATAGCTCCAAGAATCTTTCTTCTGTTGCACAGCACTGTAGAAATCTATAATCACACTATCTGCTCTGGTTGTAGGCATTTTCTGTTATAGTACCATATTCCCACAGCAGCCACCGAGCACAGGCATAAGAGGCTTTGATTTTGCTTGCAATTTTCAGCACATTTTTCATTATAATGACTGCTAAATGCTGCAGCAGGATGTCAATTTTTTTATCACTGCAGAAAGAAGGTGCTTTCTCATGACATTTAACTAAAATAAAGCAATACCTGCCCTTTCTTCAGACTTCATCCATGCTGTGATAGTTAAAGGAGTATTTAGTCTTAAGGAAGTGGTGGTGTTGTTTTTTTTCTTGTTAGCAGTAATTTAACAGCTTGTGTGTTTTTTTTTCCTTTTACTTCCATCTAAGTCAGACTGCCCTTTCTTTTAAACAAGTCAGTCATCTTTTCTTATTTTTATTTTTTTATTTTTCTCAATAACTTAAATACTTATATGTATCCATGCAGTAGATAGCAATACACTACATAGGATGTGTCGTAACCCTAATTAATTTTAAGTAATTAATGCTAATTAATGAGCTTCATTTTTAGTTTAGCTTCACATCCACTTTAATGCACTTCAAATGGTAACCTATTTTGCCTATTCCGCTTTGGTTACCTGATACAAAGCATGGGTTGTAGATAAATATAGCTGACTTTTCAACTTCGAATTCATATAGTTGGTCTAGTCAGTGAGGAGAGCATCCTTTCAAATCCTACTCTAAGAAAGTTGCTAAGCAGCATGTTACCACAAGGGGGCGATACTCAACCACAGAATGGAAATCTACAGCTATATTCTTTGTTGTAAGATCTTTATTACAATTATTAATCGTGTTTGTGCTTAAAATAATAGTTTGCAAATCACTGAAATTATGAAACACCCAGCATATCTATAACCCTGAAGTATTACTCATTATTATATGTAATTGACTGTCTTTTACTAAATTTCACCCACTGGCTTGCTGGATTTCTGAGTTCAGGTGTTAAATCTGACTTCACATGGTATTTAAATTCCAAAATCAGCATAAACCATAGAAAGTGGGAGGCAAGCTTAACATAAACTGCTAAAAGAACCGCAGGAGTGACATTATTAACAAATGGGGCATACATTTAAATACCATCCAAGACAAAGATGGATTATATTAAAAGGCTTTGTTTTGTAAGAGTGCTGCTGCCTCTTAATATTTTTTCACTTTTTTTCTTAAAGCAAATGATTTGTCTTTCTTTGTTCTGAAGATCCAGTCTGAATAATTCAGCTTATTGCTCAGGTGACCCAACAACACCAAACAGCACACAGAAAAACAAACCTGCAGTATTTTATGATCAAGGAATGTGTGACAGGATATAAATGGCATTGTTCAAGTGTAAGAAAAATCGTATCATCCTGCTTAATTTCACTGGAAAAAATAAAGCTTTTACATTTTCTGTACCACATACTTTACTCCATTTTCCTGTGGGAAAAGATTCATAGTGATTTCATTTGAATCAAAAAACAAGAGTCATTGTACTGTGATTTTCCGCCATATGTTAGGACAAGTCACCCTTATCTTTTAATACATAAGTGTGTGCTATTGATTGTGGCAGAGCTGCACAGAAGGTTGGGCATATGGTACGTTACATATGAACAGGATTGCAATGTGCAGACTGCAAAGAAGGAACATAGTGCTTATGTTGGGGTGTGAAGATAGGCCAGCTGTAAAACTAAGCACTTGTTGGATCTGTAAGAATATTTCAAAAAGTAAAATTATTAAAGTGCTCTTGAACTCTGCATTAATGATTTCCATTTTCTTCAGTAACAGCAGTAGTAAAATATTTTTTTTGTAACACCAACTAAAACATGCATGAAGCCAGCGGATACCTATAACACCTCCAGAAACAGATCAGTGGTTCCATATATAGATAGAGATGTGGCATGTCCTTGAGAGGAGTATGCAGGTGCAACCTGCATGAGGGCAGCCACAGATGGACACATATTAAATTCAATGAAAAGGGCGGACTTACTCTGGGTGGGCTACCACTTCCCTCCATGTTGAACTGCACCCAATGGCAAGGTAAAACCACTCTCCAGCTTATTAATCAATAAGATATGTGTCAAATTGTGGATGCGCTCATTGTATGTTCTACTGTAGGAACTCCTGAATTAGAATTGTGCTGTTGATGCTCATGGACAAGCACACATTTGTGGAGCCAACAATGTCTGATTTTGAGGTGTAATGTGTATTTGGTCATTTTATGTAAGTTTGAGAGGAGGCCTGTTTAATTTTGCTCTGTTTGTAACCATTTATCTTGCCTAATAATGAATGATGGCTTCTACACAAACATTTGCATCGCTAGGTTCTCTCCCTGAGCTCTTTTGACTACCCACCTGTCCACCTCTTATCTACCCACATGTCCCCGAGTGTCTTGTGTAATGGGACACATCTGCACTGCTGCACACCCACTTTTATGGCAATGCTGTTGATGAAAGTTGATGAAAATGAATGCAGCTTGAAATTAGATCAATTAAAAGTAGTAGCTGCTGCAACAAATTGGTCTATATGTTAGGCTACTTATATTTGCATAACATTCTTAATTATTTGCATCTTTTTGACCACTTCTATACATCACTTTACTAATGTTAAGTATCCTCCTCTATTTCACCTTCAAGTTAATAGAAAAATGGCCTACTGTTTAGTACTTTGTTGAAAACTGCATTTTTCTTTTTTTAAATGCGATTTCAATTTGACACTATACTATGCTTTATTTGAATGGAACATACATGCATAGATGGTGCTGTTTAGGAATCCCACAACTATTTAATTATCTTTTTTACTTCAATTACAGGTAAAGAGGAAGAATTTCCCAAAAAGCCACTGGGTCAAATTCCATCTGAACCTCCAATGCAAATGAATCATATTCTCAATGGGCAAAAGAGCACCGGCAGACTTGCGCCTCAAACAAAACCTGAAAAGGTACCTTCTCCAAACAAACCTCAGCAAGTATCTCCTACTAGTGAGAAACGAAGGAAGAATTCTGTTGAGAAGCCTACTATGAAGTCACCAAAAAGAGGAGCCATTGATTATCGTACAGAGCAAGCTAAGCAGGGTCAGCAGAACAGCAAGTTTCCACAGCCCAACACACTTTCTCAGGACAATGTTAAGTACTATGACTATGCTGCCGCTAACCAGAACTCAAATGCAACATCTAGTGCATCTAAAGGAATTGCTCCAAAGTGGAACGTACCATCCGAGTCCAGAAATAAGGAGCTTCTTCTAAAACATATGGGTGATAAAAGAGGAAGTCCACCAGACTATAATTTTTCAATCCAGTCTGAATCTCGCATTGTGACTGGCAAACACAAAAATAGGGTTTCTGATGTGGGAAATAAACGTGGTTCAAATGCATCACAGTATGATAATGTCTCAGGTGGGGAAAATGACAATCTTCTTGACAACTCAAGACATTCTGCAGATTTGTCATCTCAAAAGAATGTTGTGCACATCAGTCCTTCAGGGAATTCTTCAAAAGGCTCCAGTCCACCGAGGTTAGTTGAGAATAATTCAGGAATTGGTGGGCAAACCTACTCCCCAACATGTTCCATTCTGTATCAGGGTACTGATGAAAGGTACAGTCAAAAACAACCTCCACCATCTTACAGCAGTCCACCTTTTTATCCAGAGAGTGCAAAATACTCCATGAACCGTTTAAACAGTGAGCCGCAGTCACCTGTAAACTTGCCTAGTCCAACAAATAAAACTTATGGATATGGTTTTCATGTTTCTCCTGATAGAATACCCAGCAATTCTAATTTTAGACCAAATCCTGTTACATCTCCTTCCAGTAGAATTGAAGTCCTACCTGCAGATGAAAATGCCACTTTGCGTTTAGGTAATTTTGATCATAAAGGTAACCAAAGGTATATTCTTCCACCAGTAGATTATGATGTGGACCACACCTACTTTCCTGATTTATCTTTTCAGACATTTGGACAGCCCTTAATCAAAGATGCCTCAAGAAGTTATTTGTCCAATTTACAGACCTCTCCAGGCTCACAGCAGTCTGCAACTCCAGTCAACAATTTCTCATCTTTATCGGTTAATAGTCCAGTAAGATTCAGGACTGCCCCACAAGGTGATCATAGGAACCCACCACACTATATGCATTCCAAATCTGGAGCCAATGCCCCATCCCATCGAAATCCACGTGATGGTTTAATAATGCACGAGTCTGTGATGTTGTGATCTGCAGCAGTTTAACAGGTTGGATGGTGAAAGCTTAATGCAATGTCTGTGGAAGAACATTCTAGATGTAAATCTTTTGGTTGTTTTGAGTGATCTGGAACTAAATCATTCAGTGACACCAACATGCAAGCTGTTAAAATATGCATGTGCATAACAACTTCTAGATTATAGACCATACAGTCTAGAATCCTAAAATGTAGCCTTTTCTGTACATACTTTACTGAGATATTTATTTAAAGCTACAGTACTATTTAGTGCCTGAACCTAGTCTAATATGGTTTGATTTTTAAAGATTTTAGTTATTTCAAGATTTTTAATACATAGAGGTGAGTAAAAATCAATTATGATTCTACATAAAGAAGACCGAAAATATTAATTTTTTTTGCACTTATGGCAACTTTTAGAATAGTCCTTATGTGGGCACTTGTACTTTTCTCTATATGTGGATACTTGTAATGCACCAACAACTCAGCATTCTAGATTAAGAAGAACCATCTCAAAGGTCGCTGCAATGGGAGAGTTCACAATAAAATATGCCTCACAGTAATGCTAGCACCTCACTTATATTGTGGCTCAACAAATAATATATACTAGAAGTATATATTTTGACATGTGTGAGTAAACTAGAGCATATTACTGCATTTCTACTGATGTTTTTCTTAAATATGATCTATTGTTCAGACCAGTTTCAAGAATATATGTTATACCTATTCAACAAGTAACTTACATTTTGCATTGCTATATCGTTATTGAACAAATGGTTTAAACAATACCACAGATGAAGAAAGTGTCAAGACAAGTGGTGCTAGACCTTTTTGACGTTGCAATACATCACACAAAACGTTCAGATGTCCGTTACCACCTGCTTCTGGCACAGTGGCAGCTGCTAATCAGTGGTGGCTACTGTGTTACTGCTGCTGATGTAGGGGTGGCTGCTACTACTTTTGGTACAGTGGTGGCTAACAAATGGCTGTTACAGCTACTGGCATAGAGGTGGCTGCGAATTTTTTCAGTGTTTACTTTGCCACTTTTTGTAGTCCTATTTGTATCTATAATGGGAATGAAAAGGGCAAACTGAGAGGCACAACACAGAGGCAGAGTGGAAGTGGCGCTCCATAAATGTGTCATGCCATACAGTTTGGGAATCCCACACTAGACACTTTTCATTTGCATGCATTGAAAATAAGTCAAATTCATCACTTGTATGAATTAAGTACATTTCACAACTAATCCATGTAGCTTACTCACTATAAATAAGGTAAGGGAGTCTCCTGCACTTGTTTGAATGGCTATTTACTTTCTTTAGGATGTAGTGTATCTGTGACTGAACTGATTGATAAAAGATGTACAAGTACATACCTTGATTTCTGAACAGTAGTCTTCATACGCTGTTACCATAAGCTCATAACTATTATGCAATAAAAATTCAGGTGTTAATTGTTCAAGTTACAGGGCGGGAGGTGAGAAGTGTTAAAGATGTAAAATCAGTATTGCATGTAGACAAGTACTAAAGTGCCAAAGACCACTGCTCTTTTTTTTAGATATAGTTAATATGGAAGAGGACGTGACTTGGATCAGTGATGGTCATGTCTCAAGGAGATGCATGTGATCAGTTTGGTCAAGTGATGAATACAAAAGTCTCTGATTTGCTAGTCATGATCATGTGCTAAAGCAGAATGTGATCAGAGCTTTGCAAATCTATCAACTCAAACAAAAGACCTGCTTCTCCATGAGTTCTCCTAGGCATGACCATCTATAGTGAACTGTCTCCTAGAATGTTTAAAGAGGAATCGTAATGACAAAGTAGAACAGAAAACATATTCAGAAAATTAATGTTTACCTTAATTACCCTTGTTTCTGCATCAGAAACGTTTCTTATATATGCTTTACTGTATATTACTATTTAACCCTGCCTTCCCAGTGATGCTTAGCCTAGACTATGATGTCGCAAACCGTCTCCCGCAAGATCATGATCCTGCTCAATTCAGAGGGAGAAATAAAAACTTTCCATAGTGATTCCACTGTGATTTATCTTGCAGCTGTAAAGATGCCGACATCTCTAAATTAAAAATGAATTCAATTTAAAAAATGTTTTTTTTTCCACAAAGTTATACACTGTACAGTGTTTATGTTCAAAGTTGTACGCTGTACAGTGTACAGTTTAATTTATGTTCACTACATAGACATTATGAAGCCCTTTCTTGTTGGCAAATCTACTGGTCAGATGTGCACAGTAGCTTAGAGAAAGCATGCCTCATTCCAGTGTGCAAACGGTTTTCTGTGGTTCATACTTATGGAATGTCATGCTTGGAAGACATGCTTCAAAACACACCACAGCATTTCTGTGGCATTGACACTAGCATTCAGAATCAGAAGCAGAATCAAATTTATTTCGCCAAGAAAGTTTGCACCTACAAGGAATTTGTCTTGGCAGTTGCTTAACAAACACAAACAAAAACAATACAAGGACAGACAGTGTATATATTGCAAGTCAAGGACATTATGCAAGTGTCAGTAAGCAATGTGAGAATTGTTCATTTACAGTTCTGTGCTGATTACTTTCAAGTCCTAGCAGCTCTAGCGGGGTTCTGCATTTAGTATGGCTACCGCTTGAGGAAAAAAGCTGTTCCTGTGTCTAGAGGTTTTGGTAGCTATTGACCGGAATCTTACTCCTGAAGGCAAGAGCTGGAAGATGGAGTGAGCTGGGTGAGAGGGGTCAGAGGCAGTTTTGGTTGCTCTCTTTCTGCACCTGCTAGCGTAAAGATTATGCAGGGAAGGTACGCTACAGCCAATTATCCTTTCCTCTGTTTGGATGATGCACTGTAGCCTCACCTTTTCTAATGTTGAGCAGGAGCCGAAACATACAGTCATAGATTATGCTATGGTGGATTCGATGATTGCAGTGTAGAACTGCACCATTAAATTTTGAGGTAGGCCAAACTTTTTCAGCTGCTGTAGATGGTACATCCTCTGTTGCGCTTTCTTGACAATAGTGGCAGTGTTGTTGTCCCATTTTAGTACAATAAAAAAGAACCGCGCTGATAGGTATTAAATGTGGGTGACAATAGTGGTGTACTGCCCTTTTAAAAGGTAAATTACAATGTAAGCTCAATGGCTGCGCACAAATTATCACTACACACAAGTCTCTATGGTCTGTGTCAGATACAATCCTATGGATAAGCAGTCCAACACTGTTGTTCTCGTATACAGACAGTCCAACGCTTCTTCCTGAAGTGCGGGTTGCTTTTGCCTCTAATCACCTTCGGCAAGATATCACCACCACCACACCCCTCACAGTGGGCACTCACCGCTATTAAATGACCCTCTACTAGATGGGTCTTCAGCGCTTATGGGGTCATCAGGCCGCCCCCTGCCACTCAGGAACCTCGTCCGCTTAGTAGAACTTGTGCAGGATCATATACACTTCTAAAACATGAACAGAGCTCTCATAGCGTATAACTGTAAAATCACTTTTATTCTAAAAGAAATGCACACTTACAAACATGAAGCTTGGTGTTGAGCACAGAGTTTTAGTGGGCTCTACCCCAATCGTAGGCCGCCGGGTCGGCTTGCCGCGTTGACTTGGTCTGCCTCCCGTGGCTTCTCCACCTCGCCCCTCTGATGTCTGCAAGTTGCTAAAGATTTTGGTCTCGTGGCTTGACCGGTTTCGTCGCCTCAGCGACTCCTCAGAAGCATATGCGACCTTAACTGCCGTATTGTTTTACACCTAAACGTCATTTCTGTATCCTCCCTCCTTCCCCCCGTTGTCCCCGGAAGTACTATGATTTTGCAATGGCCACCAATGGCCGTCCCACGACTCCGGAAGCTTTCTCCGGAATCGGGTTACCCTGGAAACGCAGCTCCATACACTGTACTTCCCCTTCGTGACGTCCTCTTAATCCACCAGTTGTTACGTCTACGTCCGCCGCGCATGCGTACTGCGTATCAGACATGCGGATGGATTACCACCACGCATGCGTACTGCGTATCAAACGTGCGCATGGCTATCTTCTTGAAGTACCGCTGTGCACACGTATAACGTATTACACACGCGTACTTCTGTACTGCTCCCTCTTGTGGTCAAACAGCCTAATACACACGTTTTATACAACTTGTTTTTGTTAGGCCCTCTTGTGGTCAGATAGCTAAATGCATCCATATCTGACTTCAAAGCCTCCCCGGAGGTTACCATTGGGGTATATCCCTTACAAAGCAGCCAATGTCAATCACAGTATTCACATCTATAAGAGATAGTTTGTATCCTAGAAATCAGATCACTATCTTTTCATACAATATCATATACATATACATTCCAGAGTTTTTTCCCCCAAATTATCTATATTAATAATATGGACATTTCAATTAGTCCCATACATAGTCCTACATATTCTCGGTGAGTGTTTCACCCTTTCACTCGGATGCCCGCTTAACTTCGTGCAATATCAGTGACCTCAAACCAAAAAACAATATTAATAATTCCTGTGACTACAAAAATTTATATATATTCAAGTGTCCTGGTTATAACAACAAGTGCCCCCCTCTTTTATCATTATCCCATAGTAATCAACGTGAGGGCATTCGATTGGGGGATCCCACTCACCTCTAATGGTTTTAATCATTGCTTAGGAAGCAAACCAGATCTATATCACTATTAAGTCCCCTCCATGGCCTGGTGATTTTTTTCCACCCCACAAAATGACAACAATGATGGATTACAATTATGCGCTTGTTTGAAGTGGGCCGACAGCGTATGGCTCATCAGCCCCTTTCTAATGTTGCGCAAATGCTCCCCAATCCCTTCCTTCAAAGTCCTCGTTGTCCTCCGTACGTATTGGAAGCCGCAAGGGCACCACGCCAGATACACCACAAACTTATCATTACAAGTAATAAAATCCCTAATCTTAATCCTCTTACCATTTGAATGTCCTATTACTGTATTTGTTCTCTCAGGTCTGGCCTCTGGACATCCCTTACAGTCCCTACATGGGTACTAACCTGCCCGCTGCCATCCCCTAAACGTAGGTGGCATCTTTTTTGGTTCCACACAGCTTGGAGCCAATATACTTTTAAGATTGGGGGCTTTTCTATAGATAAATTTAGGTCTAGTGGGCAAAATCTTACTCCGGTCTGCATCTGAGAGGAGTATTTCCCAGTGGTTTTCTACAATGTTTTCAAATGTTTTATACTGACCATTAAAATTTGTAACAAATGCATAATTCTGTTCCCCAGGGCCACCATCTTTTTCTTTGACCCTGTGTATGATTTCTTCCCTATTCGTCATTTTCACCCTCTGTATCTCACCATCAAGGAAATGTTCTTCATACCCTTTTTCTATAAATCAATTCTTCAACATAGTAGATTGCTCCTCAAAATCTTCCAATTCACTACAATTCCTTCTTAATCTCATAAACTGTCCCCTTGGCACATTCCTAATCCACTTCGGGTGATGCCCACTCTTAGTGGATATGTACCTGTTCCGGTCTGTGGTTTTAAAAAACGTTTTTATTTTTATTCCCCTATCTATGACCATTAAGTGAAGATCCAAGAAGTTTATTTCCCTTGTATTGTGTTCATAAGACAATTTAATATTCAAATTGTTACCATTTAAGCTCTCAAAAAGTGATTCTAACTCTTCTTTTGTGCCCCCCCCCCCCATACCATTAGCAGGTCATCAATATATCTTTTCCAAATTAAAATCCCTCGTGATGAATATCGTGCCAGGACCCCCTCTTCCCATCTCCCCATATAGAGATTTGCGAGGCTGGGTGCGAATCCAGCCCCCATCGCACATCCCCTGTGTTGTCTGTAAAATGCCCCCCCCCCCCGTGCCAAAATAATTCTTTTGCATAGCAAATCTTAGTAATTTGGCTGGCTGGAGAAGTGTTCAGTTTGCCTGATGCAGAGATGCAAATTATGCAAATTTACTTGGTGTGTTTGGCTTTTGTTGCTAGTGTCAAACCTGCAATAAAATGTATTCAGTTAATTTGCAAGCTGCAGGTTGTGTAGTGAATGTGGAGATTTCTTCCTGTAGTTGGTAATTTCATGTAGAGATTTCCATATTGTGGACGAGTCGGCGTTGGAACATTTTTCCTCGAGTTCTGACTCACCCTTAAAGAGAACCAGAGGTGGGTTTCTGCAATCAATATTAGGGTACAGAGGCACATTCTGCATACAATCACCAGCCTCTGTGTCCTTATGGTGTCCCCCCAGGCTCCCCCCGTGCTCTGCTGTCCCCCCCCTTATAAAAACTGCCAGGCTAGCGTCACACAGATTGTCGCTAGTCGGCTGTTTACATTCTGGCTACCACTCACTGCTGCTCCCCCGCCTCCTGTATATCGTGGCTCCCCGCCTGCATCCCTTCTCCGCCCCACCTCCATAAGCTACCTCCAATCGGCTTACAGAGGCGGGGAGGGAAGGGACGACGTAGGTGGAGAGCCACGCTATGCAGGAGGCGGGGGAGCGGCGGTGAGTGGCAGCCTGAATGTAAACAGCCGACTAGCGACAATTTGTGTTGCTAGCCTGGCGGTTTTTATAAGGGGGGACAGCAGAGCAAAGGGGGAGCCTGGGGGCACACTATAAGGTTGTATGTAGAGTGTGCCTCTGTGTCCTAATATTGATTGAAGAAACCCACCTCGGGTTCTCTTTAACCTCCTTGGTGGTATGGACGAGCTCAGCTCATCCATAACCGCCGGAGGGCACCGCTCAGGCCCTGCTGGGCCGATTTTCTTAATTTTTTTAAACATGCAGCTATCACTTTGCTAGCTGGGTGTTAGTGATGATCGTCGCCGATGCGCCGCTACCCGCCGCGTTACAGCCCCCCCCGAGAACCCATGTGCAGTTTGGCCAATCAGTGCTAGGCAGCGCCAAGGGGTGGATCGGGACTCCCTGTGACATCACAACATCGATGGCGTCATTCCATTTGTTGCCATGGTGACGGGGGAAGCCCTTAAGGAAATCCCGTTCAGAACGGGTTTTCCTCATGGGCATACGCGCTGGTGGCGATCGGAGGGGTGGGAGGGATGCCGCTAGGAGGGGGGGGGGGCATCATGTAGCTAGCGCTAGGCTAGCTACATGATTTTAAAAAAAAATTCAAAAAATACCCTGGCGCATTTAATAGAACGCCAGGGTGGTTAAAGGAAACCAGAGACCATAGAACATAAAAGTTTTATACATACCTGGGGCTTCCTGCAGCCCCATACACACAGATCGCTCCCACGCCGCCATCCTCTGCCTTCTCCAGCTCCAGAACCAGGTTCCGTAACTTCAGCCAGTCTCGACTGCGGAGAGATACGTAGAGGGAGCTCTTCTCTTACGCAGACTGGCTGCAGTTACACACCATAGATTCTTTTTGCTCAAAATTTTTCTTAACCCTTTGGTGTAACACTTTACAGTATGCTGAGGTGGACAATTCTTAGCTAGTTGCAATTATGATATACAATCATGGTCAAAAGATAGTCACATTGGCATTTGTCAGAAAACGCATCTTTTTCTCCAAGAAATTGTGTGCTTTGGTATGGTCATGTTTATATTTTTGTTAGCACTGGAAGCACACAAAGAAAGCATAGAAAAAAATCTGGAACAAAATATCCTGGGCAAAATTGACATCCTCAACTTAATACTTGGTAGTACACCAAGTAGAAACAAGAAGAAGCAACTGATCTTAATCACATTCTGTAATGATCATTGAATCTTGCATTTTGGACCATTCTTCCTTTGCCAGTTGCTCCAAGTCTCTCAGATTTGAAGGGTTCTTTCTCCCAACTGCTGATTTTAGACATCTCCACAGGTGCTGTAGGGGATTTAGATCTGGACTCCTTGCTAGTCACTTTAGAACTTTACATTGCTTTGTCTTAAACCATTTATGGGTGCTTTTTTAAGTATGTTTTGGGTCATTGCCCTGCTTTAAGATCCATGACCTCCAGCTGAAATCCAGCTTCTTGACACTAGACCCTATGTTGTGCTCCAGAATGTTTTGGTAGTGTTCAGCTTTCATAATACCACGCACGCACTTCACGAGTACCAATGCCAGAAGGAGCAACTCAACCCCAAAACAGTTTGACTGTAGGGCCTGTGTTTTCTTTGACCGCTTCTTTTTATTTTCTGTAGACAGTCAAATGAGGTGTGTTACATAACTTTTTTTTTTCTTTTAACCTCATCTGTCCAGCGGACATTATTCCAGAAAGACATAGAACATGTATATTGTGCTTTTTGTCCTGGTGGATTCAAAGCGCATGAGCGCAGTTACTTGGGCATGCTCATTAGGCAGTAGCAGTGTTGGGGAATCTTGCCTAAATTCTCCTTACCAAATAGGTGCTGGCGTACTGAATCGATTCAAACCCTGATCTCCTGTGTCAGAGGCTGAGCCCTTAACCAGTACACTACCGAGAAGGATTGTAGCTTCCACAGGCAAGTTTTAGCAAACTCCAACCCTTCTTTGTTATGTTTCTATGTCACAAGTGGAGTCCTCCTAACTTTCCTGGTATAGTGTTACTTTTCATTCAGGGATACTGTGAGTTGACATGGTTGTACCTTGCAGGTCACCTTGAATTTTAGAAGTTCATTGAGGTCCTTTATCCACCATCAATCTTTTACTTTAATCCACAGTGCCAAGGGCTGTAAACTTCTTTACAATGTTGTGAACACAGACATTAAGACATCTGGAAATGGACTTGTAGCCTTGGGATTATCCATGTATTTCCATAATTTTGGTTCTCAAATCCTCAGACAACTGTTTGTCCTTCTTTCTTTTCTGCATGCTCACTGTGGTACACACAGACAACCAAAAACAAAGCATTTGTTATTCAACTAAACATAGTTGAATAAATGCAAGGGTGCCAGTATTTTTGGCCAAGACTGTATCCTCCTGCATATTGTCTATCTCCTTTCAATACAACACTTCATGCTGTTAGGGAGAGGGCTGGGAATCCATGTTTGTACACTGATCACAGTTTATCCCAAATGATCATGAAATATTATTTTGAGAGCATTACCCACTGTCTATAAGTAGGTGTAGATTTCTTTTGTAAAGATCTGTAGCATGTTTTTTTAATCCATTGCAGCATGACCTCAAAAAGTACATTTAAATTAGATTTATTGGCTGTGGCTATTAACCACTTTTCCAACAACTTTTTTTTTAATTATTTTTTTTAATACCATTTGTTCAATAATATATGACAATATGAAATGTGTGTTATGTAAGATGATGGTGAAGAATTATGAGAAAAATACTAAATTACATGTTAGGAATTTCTAATATTTTTTTAACCATGGTATCTCCCAATTAACTTTTATTTTTTACTGGTCTTTGGCATTAGTTACATTAAGCAGTGAATAGACCAGATTGCATTTAATAGAAAGGAAACAAGATTGCAGTTCAATTTTTAATACGTTTAGAAAAATCAATAAATACTAGTGTCTTATGCTGGGAATACACCATACAATTTTCTGTTAGATTCTTCTGTAAAGGGGCCTATACACTGGTCAATTTCAGCCATCGATCGATTCTATAGAATCGGTCGATCGATCAGAAATAGATTCTTTAAATTCGATCAATCTGTGGCCGATTTCGATCAGTTTGATCTATCTGACAGGATAGAAGATCTAGGTCCATCTGCTGCTGGTAGTTGCATTGGTTCTAATGGTCCAATAATGCATTTAGATAGATTTCCAATAGATTTAATTCTGAATTCTATTGGAAATCTGTTCCTAGTGTGTGGCACACATCAGATAGATTCCTGTCAGATTCGTCTTGACAGGCATCTGACAGAAATCTATTTTATGGTCGAATCTGCTGCAAATCAATAAGTGTATTGCCACCTTTAGATTTTTCTGTTAAATTTTCTGTTAGAATGCATAGTTAGATGTTTCTGTAGAGACTGGTCATTATCTCTGGTGCATTGTCCTCTGGTTAACTCCTGCTGAGTAGAACAATGCCTAATTGCTAGGCAGATAGATGGTTAGATAATTTCCAACATGTTGGAATTTATCTATCTGGCAGGTAAATCTAACAGCAAATCTAACAGAAAATGGTATGTGTATTCCCAGCATTAAGCCGCATCTACACGAGTAGATGCGGCCGCGATGCTCCTTATCAATCGAGCCGCTGATGCGGCTCGATTGATAAGATCCGACAGGACGGATCTCCGCACCGCCGATTCCCTGCTCACTCCCCGCGAGGGGACAATGGCAGGGAATCGAGCGGAAGATAAGCGGCGCCAGCGGGGACGAGCGGGCACGAGCGGGGAATCGAATGCGGCGCACGTGGGGACACGGCGGGCACGC
Organism: Hyperolius riggenbachi; assembly: GCF_040937935.1. Lineage (NCBI taxonomy): Eukaryota > Metazoa > Chordata > Amphibia > Anura > Hyperoliidae > Hyperolius > Hyperolius riggenbachi. The sequence goes on along the minus strand of NC_090648.1, from coordinate 245,698,050 downwards.
GGAAGAGGCGATCCGGCGGCTAATCGAGCCGCCGGATCGCAGCCTCATCTACCCGTGTAGATGAGGCTTTAGATTTACAAGAACACTTTGTTATACTGTTGTAAATAAGGAGGAGCATTTTTCAGCATGTCTGCAGTTTATAAGAAAACATTTTTGCAGACTCCTTTAATTGCTAGGAAACCTTGGTCAGTTCTAACAGTTTTAGCAGCAGCTGCTATAGGTCTTGTCCAAGTTATGTTACATTTAATGGTATGTCTTCCAGAAAGTCCACCCCATTCACACTAGAAAATTCTTCATTGTATCCATTTGACACTATGCACTTTAGCAGTATTGATTTTAAAAGTGCTTTACCAGCTGTGAAATGTAGGTGTTGAGTGCATCCCATGCAAAATCAAAAGCTAATGCAGTAAGGTCAGAGCATCCAAATTAAAATCACAGCTTTCCCAGCTGGTTGTAGATTGAGCATGTTTCTCCTGGCTTGTTTACATATAACAAGGCTTTCAAGTAATGGGTTTAAATTTTGAGCTTTTAGTGTCTGCTTGTGCTGAAAATGACAATGAACTATTGAGATGCAATGCAGACTTTTCAAACAGATAGCAGTTAAGTAATGCAAGGACATGGAGCTTGACACCGAATACCAGAATTGGAAAGTTGGTATTTGGTATGTAATAGTTTTATATGGAAGAAAGGCAATTTTGGGAGCAAGGCAAACCTAGTCCTGGAGAAAATACAAAAGAGAGTCTGAGTTTTTATTGGCATGCAGAAATGCCCCCTTAAAGTCTCTGCAGCCATGCTAAAATGCTGTGTGCGGTGCCTTCTTTGACAGATACCTCTATTCCACTTCATCAATCTATTATATTTATCATTGTGTGTGGTTCAAGCTTCTCATCAGATGACTGGCCTAGTGCATTTTTTAACATTTCCATGTAGTTGAGATGTTTACATGATCTCTATTGAGTTGACCTCATAAGTGTGTGTTTTAGCAATATATCCTATAATTACACTGTTTTCCTCTTTCTGTATTTTCGTACATCTTCTCTAAGAACATAACACTTTGCAATTGCTCTTTCAGTGCAAACCATTACACAGAAAGTGCTGTTTCTCTTCATTCATTATTTCATCCATGCTTTGAGTTGAATCTTTCTCTGTCTCCAGTAATCATGCACTCTCCTCCAGCAGCATGTCTTTAACTATGTGCCTTGGCTTTTAATGGCTTAATGTCTACTGTTTTATCATTACTCCATCACACCTTTTATGAACCCGTGTATTGTATGCTGAAATGACACTAATAGTTAAGAGAAGGCAAATCAATTTGAATTGTCTGCTTTATTTCCAAGTGCCAGTTTAAGTGGGTTTTAAGCTATTGCTGATTGACACATTTTTTTCGTTGATTTCTCTTTCTTGCTCTTGTCCTTTTTATCCTTTTAACTGTTCTAGAAGAAAAAAGAAAGTCTAACTCGTCATTTCAGCTTTATCAAGACAGGACCACAAACCAAAGTAGCTCTGTACCGTCTTGCTTTGCAGGAGAAACACAGCACACTAATGAATATGTGTATTTGTTACTTTATTAAGTATTAAGCATCATATGTTGCCTAAGCACCTTTCTGACAAACGTAATACCATAAATCAGGGCTGCAGAAGAATCAGTTTTGTAAATAGTATTTATTACTTGCCCTATACAGTTACATTCATTCAGGCCATCGGGCCGGGGGTGATTAATGCCAGGAGCAAGGCCATTTTTCAAGGCATGGGTATCGTATGTATGAAAGTGCTTACAATAGTTGAGAAGTCCATGAAATTTAATTGGACTGGACATTTAATCAGTCAAATCTCCCGAGATGTTGTGCATTGCTTTTCTAGTTGTGTGAAAAGCAAATTCCTGAAACTGCTCCTTCCATTGTCTGTAAAGTTCCAAGCCTCCAAAAAAATGGGGTTTTCAATTGTCTCTGATGTTTTCAGTCAGGTATATAAGGCAGTCTGATTACCTCCTGGTGTGGTAGTTGGGTCACTTTGGGACCTATTCATGATTCTTTTAATTGATAACTTGTGGAATACAGTGATAAAAAAAATGAATCTATGAATTTTGAGTGCTATTGTTATACAGTTCCTAAACTAATTTCAGAAGTGCAGACTTCAAACCAACAAATATTGATTCAGGTAAAACGTTCAATGACCAACCCAACGTTTGTTTTGGTTTGATTTCTTTGTTTCTGCTCCACCGCTAACACCAGACCACACTTCACTGATCTAATTTTGTTGTTTGGATTTCATGGAGCTGTCCCTTATGTGTTAATGAAAATTCATTAGCCACTATATTAGTGCCTGATGATTTCTTCATTCGATACAGTGGATTCTTTGAATGTCTTTATAGGTCCAACAAAAACGGTAAACATAAAGTTATTTAAATAGTTTACCATTTCACTGCCCTGTCTTACAATATCAGATCCGTCAGAAATCTGGTTTTATGCTTCTTGTTGGACGAAGAACATTGTATATTATAAGTTTTTAAGGTACAAATTTATTTTTTACAGAAGGATCTAATGAGTTCTATATTGGTAATGCCTGCAAGATGAGATTTAATATATGGTTGGTGGTTTTTAATTGTGCTCTTAACACTGAACGTGTTGAACAATTAGATGAACACTACATTGAAACATGATAAATTTCATTTTGTAATAATTTACTGGTTTTTTTTCTGTTGATAGCTTGTTCTAAGTAATGTAGAACTACATGCTTTATATGTACATAAAATGTGAACATAACAGTCTACATCTCCTAACTGCAGACCTGTGATTCCTAATCAAGCTGTACAATATACTGTGCTGAGCGTTAACACGACTCTAATTTATGTATCAGCGATGATATAAATTGTAGATTGAAGGTTTAACATATACACAATATTTTCATATGTCATCTGCTACAGTTTTTAACTGTTCTTTCTAATGTGACTGTATTTTTAACATGTTAAAAAATCAACATTAATTACTTAAAGACTGAGTCTGTTATTTGGAAAATGTGTATTTTTTTATTTTAATATAAACCCCTTCATTTTTCTGTTTTATTCTCAAATTCCAGCTTTTACGGCTCTCTTGTGGTAAATGTATAAATCATGGGTAGTTTGGGAACCGAGTCAGTGAGCTTTCATATAGTGCTGGTGGATATTGCAACATTTACGTCAGCCTGATCTTAGAACGTACTGGAATGAAGAACAAACTTCCAAAATTACCTGGATGTATCTAAGTACAGATGTAAACACACCGTTAATGCAATTTGGTCCTGTAATAAAGGAAATACTGGTACTTTTTCCTAATAATTGCTAAACCACAAGCTATCATTACTCCTATGGGCCTGATTTACTAAGGTACCCCTAGTGATCCCTGATATTCCTAGTGGGAATGCAATAAAGTATTTCAGAAGACCTGGGATGGATAATTTTTTTCATTTGCATGTATGGTGATAGGTCAAATTGGATCACAGTTCACCTTACTAGTAAATGAAGTTGTGTGATTGCATCTTTCTTGCTGTGGATTCTTGTTTATATCTTTGATCACACAACCACCAATTCATTTATTTTTTAGAAAACCTTACTATGATCTGTGCCGGGTGGGAGAGGTGTATCTTACCCACTTAATATACAGCAATTTATCCAAACCAAATCAGTTTGCTCCTCAAATGATTTGCTTTCTTCCCTATACATCCGATGCTGCTTATACTGGATGCAGAGCATGGCACTGGGAGGAGAGGAGGCATTGAATCATGTAGATAGAACTCATCAGGGTCATGAGTCTCCAACCTTCCCCTAGCCCAGTGCTTTCTAAATCCAGTCTTTGAGGTCCTCACGCATTTTGGCGCAGATCAGCATTGATGGGAATGAATCAGGAAAGTAGAACACCTTTCTCAATTTTGCTGTTCATTCACAACACTGGCATAGATATGGCCCTTAAGGAGTGGTGTTGGACAGCCCTGCCCTAGCCATTCTGTAGCTTCAAGGATCCCTGGAAATTACCGCTTAGGAAGGATATGCTCAGGCACAGTCCCCTTACTACATCACAAATCATTTCAATTAAGTGCTTGGATTCTTAAAGAAAACTTAAGCTTAGTGGATGCTTAAAGTACAACTGAAGTGAGAGGTATATGGAGGCTGTCATATTTATTGCCTTTTAAGCAATAACTGTATCCTGCCGATCCTCTGTCTTTAAAACTTGTAGCCATAGACCCGGAACAAGCATGCAGTAGATCAGGTGTTTGACATTGTTGTCAGATTTGACAAGATTATCTGCATGCTTGTTTCTGGTGTGATTCAGATACTACTTAAGCCGAAGAGATCAGCAGGGTTGCCAGGCAACTGGTATTGGTTAAGAGGGAAATAAATATGGCAGCCTCCATATACCTCTCACTTAAAGGGAACCTTAAATGAACGGCGGGGGGGGGGGGGTGGGGGGGGTAAAGAGTTTCACTTACCTGGGGCTATTACCAGCCCCCTGCAGCAGTTCTGTGCCCTTGGAGCTGCTCTTGAATCCTCCGGTCCCCCGCTGTCACTTAGTTTTGTTTTTGATGACTCACCAGTCGGCCGGCCGCCATGCGTATTATTGGACGCATTCCCTACTGCAATTAGCGCTGTTGCGGACTGCAACACGTACAAAAATACGCGTTGCTGCATATCTACGCGTGCGGAATGCGGCAACTCCGTCACTGAAGGCGGAAGTGTCAGGAAGGTAGAGTGTAGCATGCAGTGCATTGGCGACATAGGTAAGTCAGAGTATGGTGTCACCCAATGGACCTCCTGTGTTTTTTTTTTTTTGTTTTTTTGTACCGAGTGCTCTCATTACAAAGAACAAAAATAGTCCCTTCTCCTGTGCTCCTCGGCAGCCACCTCTTAACATCAGCAGGTAAGTGCAACGGTGGTGTTGGTATTACATATTCCAGCGCTGGGTTTGCAGATGCAAATGTACAAAGGCCCTGCCTGCTGATCCTCTCCCCCAAGTTATTTCTGACTTATCTGGTACCCCAGACAATGCATTTGATTGATCCCCACACCCTCTCTCAAAACTATTACTAGCACCACACCTATTATGCTAGTAATACTGGGAAATCTAATATTTCTAAATCTACTGATTAACATAGAATAGAGGTATTGATTTCCCTGTGCAGGCATTGGCCTCTAAAAGATTAATGGTGACAATGCTAGGATTCTTTAATATTTGGGACAACTCTGTGCACCAAGGTAGGTTTAGATTTGTGGTGCATAATACTAAAGTACATGAACCTACATTGCATGATGTAGGCACTGCATCGCTCCTTTTACCCATACGTTACTGGCCTGCAAGCATCACTGCTCATCATTCCACAGCATCACAGACCAAAACGTATAATTGTAAAAATGTAAACAGAAAAAAACATTGACAATACATAGTAATTTACTAAGAATGCAAAACAGGCTAATTCCAATTATGTGCCGTATTAGCAATACCAATGACCTGCAACAATAAAGAAAATATAAGTTAAAGTGTACTTAAGGTGATCCTCAGGTTAAAAAAGACATACTATAGAGGGTTTTCATGTTGTCTTCCTGTCCCCCGTTGCCAAGTGCAGACCCTCCAAAGAATTTCAATAAGTTTTTGTTGGAATGAAGATTGGGGTTGCACCCCTCTTCAGTTATGAGCGTGGTCATACTGCACGAGTATAGTCAGACCTGTGCAATAGACTGGTGCCTCTTGTGCACCAGCGGCTTCTTGCTGCTGCACGGGTGAAGCTCATTGGTGCAGCACAGCCTGAATGTTCCGGAGGGTCACAGCAGCGGGGACTACACTGGAAACCTCTACAGCTTCCAGAGGTCTACCTGTTTTTCAGCGAATGTCGTTTCTTTTTCCCCAAGGTTTGCCTTGGGTCTCATTTAGGTGCAGATATGAATGACAATGAAGGGCCACCAGTGACAGGCAGATATTAGGTAGTTTCAAGGGGTAAGCAGGTAGCAATTGGTAGATTATAAGGTTGTACTGGTAGGCAGGCAAATTATGGTGACTGGTAGATTCTTCTGACTGACAGGTAGTGATGGGTAGACTCTGCTGAGAAAGTAGAAATAGAGGTTCGCTGCTCAAACCACACAAAACAATTTCAGTAACCACAGAGTCAACCAGCAGCACTCCAATCCCAAAATGGGTGCAAACTTACTTGCGAAGAATAAAGGTAGCGGAATCTCCACCTGGATTTGTGATTTTAGTTATTGCATGGTATCATAGCCACAAAACAGCATAACGTTTCGGCACGAAGGCCTTTGTCAAATGCTTCAGCACCACAAAAGATTATGGGAGTGGAGTCTCTGCAGCAGAGAATTACATCTTCCTGCCAAGCCACATAGTAATCTTCTGCTGTCATCAACCCCAGCAGCGCCACACAAATATTGCCACGGTGCGGAGAGCTACACCATAGCCATTCAGTAAGATATGGGGGGGGGGGAGGGGGGGAGTAAAAGCATGGTCAATACAGGGTACAGAAAATGGGGGGGTTATAAATGTTGAGGCAGCCCAATGGAAAATTCACCCAGCCCAGTCTGCCATTAGCTTGATCAAAATCCTTTTATCTGTAGAGTGTTGGGTAAGGTGTCACCGTATGATAGTAAACCTTGTGCTGTCTGCAACCCTTAAGTGACATGGTTGATCACTAATGGACTATTTTCTGAATTTCTACTAGATAAGTTTACAAGACTGAAAGACAGATTCATATGAATTAAGTATAGTGACACGAAAGGTCTGGTACTATGTTCAATTTCAGTAAAAGAGCTTTAGTTCGTTGGCTCACATGCACTCGAATTCGCTGCACCAGCATGACACATACAGTACATTTCACATACCCGTTCTCTAGTTGTTCAGGCGGTGGGGTGTTGTGGGAGGGACCTGAAACCAATCCGAGTCAAATTGGGGACATGGGATGGTAATTTTTCCTCGGAGACCCATCTTTGCAGGGTGTTTTTATTTTCAGGGGATTTTGGCTTTATTACTCCAGGTAGTACCATTGTTACCGGTTTGGTACAGAGAATAGAACAGAACATTGCAGAGAAATGGAAATTCATTTAAACATTAGAACATATCAGGTTCATTAGGGAGAAGGCTCCAAACTTTCTGTACTCAATTTCCCAATGCCAGGAAAGGAAGTGTAGAGAATGTTCTGACTGGGTCTTAACTGCTGGGGGGTTCTAAAACCAGGCAACGATAATGTCCAATTAAACATAGCAGCCAGCAGGGTGTTGAAAATCTTGCTTTAGCGATTTTATTACCAGACAAGTTCTTTACACCCTTTCCAATTCCCCTTTTCATGCTACTAGGAAGAAATGCTTCCTGTTAGACCATGAGCATTGGCTTAGACCTGCTAGGAACAGGACTAAAGTCCCTAATGCACTTCTTCTGTCACAGTAACCCAGTATATTTAGAAGCTTCCTTTAATTAAAGAGACCCACAGAGCTCCCAGCCAGAGCACTTTCCAACCCGCCGATAATTTGATACCATTGCTTCCTGCTTCTGCATCGCTGCTTTTCTGCCAAACACCCTCAGCACCTTGGCTACCCTTTGCCGTCTCTTTGGTGCTATAGGAGCCCTGTCAAAGCACCTTTGAGCCTCCCATTGCGGCTCCCCATTGGTTTAGTTTATCAGCCAATGAGAATTTTCCCTGCAGAGGATTTTTTCATTGGTCGGTTTATTGGACCAGCCAGTGGCAGGGCGGGGAGTGGTAGCCAAGGCTATGAGCTGTGGGGGTAGTAGCGACGAGGAGTGATGGCTAGAAGGAAATTCTTCTATCAAGATTTAAAGAAAAAAGCAAGAAGTGACACTCTATATCTATTTAATTGGAAGGAAATTGACATCTGGGCTTTCCAGGATTAAGACATAAGCCCCCAGGACCTATCCATCCCCCAACTCCTCCTGGGCATTGGAAGTGGGGAAGAGCCCCTAGTCTATGATAGGAGCAAGGGCTCTCTAGGAGAGGGGTAGACTTTGTCGCACCCCAGAGCTCATCTGTCATCTGATACTCATTGGAACACCTAGAGCTGTGAAGATTCTCTTTCCAGGGCACCAGTATGCGGAGTAGTGCTTTTCAGCGCTGCTGGATTTGGGCGCAGCCGGCGTTAACATAGACCATAATGGGAATCACATCTACAGTGGCGCTCAGTGAGGAACGTCGCGCCATCAGAAGACAGCCAAAGTTGCTTTAAAAAACACAATAATTCGGCCTCCAGCAATCACTGGAAGCCAAATTATATAATTCCCCCACTATCCATGGCGGCCTGGAGGGGGAATAGTAATTAACACGGCCCGGACTTGTGCAGAAGCTGGACCAGCCATATACCGGTGTATCCTGCGCCCAAGTCTACCGGCGCCGATTTCAAATGTATGCCCAGTATGCTATATTACAAGAGAAATCCGCAGAGTGGTGGCAGTGGTCCCAGCTGGTTGGGCAGGTCAGTAAACAATGATGGTGACTCACTGCCAGGAGAGCCTGGAATGCAGCAGCCGATGTCGTGTGAGTTTGTGACTCAAGCCGCGGACGTGAAATGACTGATGGGTGTGCATGCATCTCCCAAGGGAGCGAGGCAGCAGTACCATGATGCTGAAAGACGCCACAACAGCATTGCCCCATTGCCTGACATACAGGAGCAAGGCTCAGGTCAATCGCCTGAGTAATGCTCCTAACACTTGATGTGAAGCTGGCACTCTACAAGCGTTTTGTTTTTTTAAACTCCAAATAGGATATAGCCCATAGACTGTAACGAAAACCTCACAGTTGATTTTACACTACTCTGTGCTTTGTGGATGTATGTGGCTCCTTCAGAGACATTTTTCCTAACTTCCTATTGATGTGCCTATTTGGCAGGAAGTGATGAACGGTGCTGTTCCCAAACAAAACGCAAACCTGAATAAAAGTCTGATGCAAGCCCATCCCCACCTTAGGTAACCCAGAAATAAAAAGTTTTGATAGAGATCCATATAACTCTATGAATTTAGGTTTTGTAAAAGGTAAGAAAAAGAGAGAAGCAGCATTAGTTTGCTTTGGTATGCCCTTGCGTTCATCTATGTCCTTGTTAAGCTATGCACTTAATTTGAAATCATGCTTTCCTGCCACCTGTAAACCTTGCTGTGCTCAGAAAACCTTGGCTGCAGCTAAAAGAAATCTATACCTGCGTTAAAAGCTATATGCTTTCACATGCACATTCATTTAAAAGTGAATAAATGTTTATTTTCTCTTGTTATGAGTTTACTACCTTCTGTACTCAGGTGATGGGTTCAATTAAACATTTTAGCTGTTTCAGACACAGCCAATAAACATTTTTTTTCCTCCATGCTTTCAAATAACCAGCAGTGTTTCTAAAGGGGAGAAAGTTAATTTTCTCCTGCATGCTGTAACCCTTCAATAGTGAAATATGGATTTCTGAAGCCAATAAACTCTGCAGAATGTAAGAAAAGACGCAGGAGATCAGCTCCCATACCCGCTGTATACCTAGGATTGAGCACACTGCAAACAAAGGCTTTCTTCTTCCTAATTTGACTTAAATTAATCACCATGCCTAAGCTCCGATTCTTGTTAGTGTATGAAAGATGTTTTTTTTTATTACTGAAACCAGGAAAATATGTAAACTCTAAAAGGCAAATGTGCACCACATGTGAATATTTGGATCTAGTGTAGCTTCAAAGGCAGACAGGTAGCAAAAGCCTTATGATATATCTGGAGAAGCCTATTTCTTTTACTGATTTGTTTTTTTTTACTCACGAACACAATTCTTGCAAGACTAAAGCACGGGTTGTTTTTCTTTCTAAACTAAAAAATGCAGAAGAAGGCAACAATCTGAACAGGATTGTACTGGGTAGGAGGGCAGTTTGTAATTAACAGTCCAAAGCTTGCTGCCATTTTTCCATGTCACATGTGTGTAGCCATGCCAATTACACAGCTAATTTTATGCGAGTCCTGGCCATGTCTGACCCCCACCTCCGATTCCTATGCACACACCATTGTATACACATCAAGACAGAAGAATGATAATTATAATGAAACACACAAAATAATGTGGTTTCCTACAGATGATGAACAAAGAGGTTTTGATCTAAGTATTTTTTTTAAAAGCTTATTTATTTCATTAAATTATTTTTTCACCCGAACTTTTTTTTTTTTTTTTTTTTTTTTTTAAACCTTCATGGTAAATTGGTTAAGTGTTACCCTGTTGACCTATTTCCCTGTGGGGTGGCAGATATAAGGGGGGCAAGGAAGGGTGAATTTTAAAGGGGGGGTTCCATATTCTACAGGAGTTCCCATACCACCACCTTCTTTGCACTGGATACAGACTGGTGACCGCGCTCATGGATGCATTCGCTTGCAAACCTACAGGGGCAATGCACAGCCCCTCTGGACTAAATACACGCCCTGAATGCAAAGCAGATGCAAATTGTGTTCTAATTCCAGGGCGTGTATTTAGTCCAGAGGGGCTGTGCATTGCCCGTGTAGGTTTGCAAGCGAATGCAAACCTACAGGGGCTGCACTGGAAATGTTGTGTTTGTATTGCTAGATTGGCGTTCGGTCTTCCCCAAGGGGCTCCGTCACAGCCGTGGGAAAGTCTAGTAAGCATAATTTGTGCACATATCTCTGAAGCTAACACCCCCCTTTGCCTGAAGTGAAGCTAGGTATGTATTTTAGTCCAGTGGTCATTGGAGCTCTGCATATTGTGGCAGATAATTCATTCAGGTATAGGTTCACCCCTCACTGAAGTTATGTTCCCCCATTTTTTGTGCCTGCCATGAGTGTTGGTGTGTATTTTAGTCCAGGAGTATTGGAGCTCTGCACATCTTATACTATTAAAACATTCAGGTATGAGTTTTTGAAAGTGCTGCCATTCCCTTTTTCTTTGCACTGGAGGTGAGGAAGAGCTACTTGTCCTTAACATTAATACAAAGGTACTTAGCAGATAAAGGCAAGGAGTGTGTTAGGATATTCTGTTCCCCCTTTTTCTAATAAATCATGTGAGCTGGCATTGCTTAGGAGGTAGAATAAAATAAGTCATGCCACAGTAGCCGCAGTACTTTAACCACTTCCGGGTTTCTAGTCCATTGGATGATCTGTGCTGCGGGGGCTCTTCAGCCCGCAGCACAGATCAGAAGGCAGGCAGGGCGATCAGACTTCCCCCCCCCCCTTTTCCCCCCTTAGGGGGATGTCCTGCTGGGGGGTCTGATCGCCGCCGCACTGCTGTGCCTAGTGGGGGAGGGGGGCTCCTCAAAGCCCCCCTCCGCAGCGTTATTCCTCCCTCTGCCTCCTTCCCTCCCTCCCCTCTCCATTATGGGCTGCGCAGGACGGAAATCCGTCCTGCGCTGCCTCAGATAGGCTTCAGCCTATCAGATGCCGGCGATCCCCGGCCAATCAGAGAGGCCGGGGATCGCCGATCTCCTCTACGGCGCTGCTGCGCAGCAGCGCCGTATGTATGTAGTGTTTACATTTACCCTGCGAGCTGTTGTACTGGTCCAAGCCCTATCTCATAAAGCCTTATCAATCCCTGCCATGTACTGATGAGGACCAAAAGTCCAAAACAGGCTGTCTACATGTGGGTTTGATATGGCTGTGTAAAATTTAAAGCTTTAGGCTTGCTATACACCAGCGGCACTGGATGCTTGCTTGGCTTACCAAGGGCGAAAAGGGATAATTTGCATATCCAGTAGTAGTGCATTGTGGGTAACCATAAATGTTCACTTATAGCTAAATTATTGAATATATAAAGTCAGCGCAGGTCTATAGTAATACAGCTTTCATCATTTTTTGGTATACAGGATCTTCGAACAAAAGGGTAAAGAAGCAAGGCTTACCAGATTCCAACAACCCACATTATAAGGTTGTAAACGAGTTTGATAGGTGGTCCGCAGAACTTTCAAATGGTGTCGTTTCACCAGCGATGTTGCACACTACAGATTCCTCCGGAATATAGTAGATATCCTGAGATCGCAGAGACTCACCAAAGGGGAGTCCAGTAGGATAGTGACATGAAAGAGATGTACGGCACATCTAAGTGTAAACCGTCTTTATTACATAACAAGTAAAACAATTAAAAACCAGGGTAAAGGAAAACTCACATACGGGGCCCGTGCACTGGGAACCCCGAAAAAGTAGCGCGCATAAAATGGCCAATAGAAGACCTCAAATAAAATGGTGTCGCCTGGCGACAGGCGGCACCATTTTATTTGAGGTCTTCTATTGACCATTTTATGCGCGCTACTTTTTCGGGGTTCCCAGTGCACGGGCCCCGTATGTGAGTTTTCCTTTATCCTGGTTTTTAATTGTTTTACTTGTTATGTAATAAAGACGGTTTACACTTAGATGTGCCGTACATCTCTTTCATGTCACTATCCTACTGGACTCCCCTTTGGTGAGTCTCTGCGATCTCAGGATATCTACTATATTCCGGAGGAATCTGTAGTGTGCAACATCGCTGGTGAAACGACACCATTTGAAAGTTCTGCGGACCACCTATCAAACTCGTTTACAACCTTATAATGTGGGTTGTTGGAATCTGGTAAGCCTTGCTTCTTTACCCTTTTGTTCGAAGATCCTGTATACCAAAAAATGATGAAAGCTGTATTACTATAGACCTGCGCTGACTTTATATATTCATTGCTTGTGTGGACTTTTGGACATTGTCCTTCTCGGCTGCGGTCGCCTTCTGCCTTGGCGCTGACACTTGTTTTTTATTTTTATAGCTAAATTATTGCAGATTTCCTTCTGTTTTAAGAAGGCAAATGCACCAAGCTCAACTTGAAAAAAGAACTGAAAATAATGCACTAAGAGTGTTTATACAAATAATATATATAAACTGTGTATATATATATATGAAAAGTTGATGATTCATGATTGTCCGTCATTCTAATTTTACAGCTTTTCCAGTTCCTGCCTAATGGGTGTGATTTATTAAATACAGATATATGGTTTCGCTTTATTCTTGCTGAATATCCATTCGTGTACAGAGAAGTTTGTTTACTGTCAGAATTCCTTGACTGGCTTTAAATGTGCTCAGCTTTGCTTCTCATCATTATCCATCAATTTGAGCTAATAATACCTGGTAAGTTATTGACCTAAAAGAGGCATACAGCAATTGAAGCACTTCCATCCTGCATAATTGTTCTGTGTAGTGAAGATAAGATAAACATGACAGCTAGGGAACTTATGTAAAGAAAAATACAATGGCTATGCCAGTGTTTCTACCATGACAGCTTCGCTTTAATAGTAAACATGTTTGTATGCTTTACATTTCATCTGCTGACAATGCAAAAGTGATAATACATGCGTGGGCTTAGAAAATGTATCTCAACAATAATCAAGATGGTATTTTTAAAATAGCATTTGTGCACCTGTAACCTCCCTGTTTCTAAACTCCACATCAAACACTTAACACCAGTTTTCCTAGCCTATATGTTACACCACCTATTGTGCTTGTTCTTACTGTCACTCACAGTCCTCTAACAAGTGTCGCTGGGAAACCAGACCCGCTGACTAAGAAAATACACAGCGAGGTCTTAACTGACCCTCATTAAGTTGATAGCTGACAACTTGGCAGCAGTACATTTTCTTTCTTTTTACTTATCCTATTCTTTGTAGAGAACCTGTCACTGTTTTATTTTGTGTTTCTGCAAGCTAGTGTTCAAACCACATAAGTAGAAACTCGCACATTTCAGTGGAAAGCAATTTTGTGTATGACCAGTGTTGGAATCCTCTTGTAATTAGTGCTTGTTACCTCTGCCTATATACCATCAATAGGTAACTTGCACAAGCTTCCCATAAGAGAAAAATGGTGTTGAGGAATATGTCACACTAGCTATTAGAGGTCTACTGTCGAGGTCTTGTGTATTGAATGTATAATTATTTAATTTACTATTGAGTGCCGGAATCTTGGCATTATGTCATTTTCAGCCTTAAAATAGTGCATCTGGGTTTATTAAATGTGGGACAGATAAAATTCATATTATATAACAGTCACTAAGTGGGGTAGTCCATTAAGGTTTGCTGTACATTGCTATTGTACAGCAACATCAAGATGGATGCTGAGGCTGCTGTGGGCCTCTGTGCTAATATTATTCTCTGCATGATTACATAAATCTGCATTTTCTTGGACATCTGAATATCAAACAGCAACCCTATATAAAAAAAAACTGAACTGCTTATATCCATTGCTTTAAGTTCTTTAAGTGACACTGTAACAACATAAAGTAAAATGTACAATATTCAGGATCAGGCCCGGCCTACCCATGACTCCAAGTGAGGCGTCTTCCTCAGGCAGTGGAAGTCTGGGGGGGCGGCGCCGTGAGAACAGCTGGAGGGGGTAGCAGCCATGAAGTGGTGGCAACAGGCACAGCGGTTGGGGTGGTTGGACCCCCCTCACCTAGGTCCCCTCCATCCGCACTCACCTTCGAGATAGTACGGCAGCGGGTGCGGGAAGAATTACCTCTTCCTTCCGCATTCCAGGAATCGGAAGGCTGCACACATGCGTGTTACAGTTCTCCATCTTTAATGCCGTACACTAGTGGCTGTGCCCACGGCTCGGCTCCACTTCCAGGCTACCTATACTGGGGCAACTATACTATCTATTATACTGGGGCCACTATACTACCTATACTGGGGCAGCTACCTATACTGGGGGAAACTATACTAACTACCTACAAACAAGGAACGAAGGAGGCACTGAATTGACGTATATAAACGTTAGTTTATCTAAATCGTTGCAGAACACGACATGTTTTGGGGTTTCCTCCTTCCTCAGGTGTACAAACAACGACACACAGCAACCTTATACAGGGAGTGCAGAATTTAGGCAAATGAGTATTTTGACCACATCATCCTCTTTATGCATGTTGTCTTACTCCAAGCTGTATAGGCTCGAAAGCCTACTACCAATTGAGCATATTAGGTGATGTGCATCTCTGTAATGAGAAGGGGTGTGGTCTAATGACATCAACACCCTATATCAGGTGTGCATAATTATTAGGCAACTTCCTTTCCTTTGGAAAAATGGGTCAAAAGAAGGACTTGACAGGCTCAGAAAAGTCAAAAATAGTGAGCTATCTTGCAGAGGGATGCAGCACTCTTAAAATTGCAAAGCTTCTGAAGCGTGATCAGCGAACAATCAAGCGTTTCATTCAAAATAGTCAACAGGGTCGCAAGAAGTGTGTGGAAAAACCAAGGCGCAAAATAACTACCCATGAACCGAGAAAAGTCAAGCGTGCAGCTGCCAAGATGCCACTTGCCACCAGTTTGGCCATATTTCAGAGCTGCAACATCACTGGAGTGCCCAAAAGCACAAGGTGTGCAATACTCAGAGACATGGCCAAGGTAAGAAAGGCTGAAGGAAGACCACCACTGAACAAGACACACAAGCTGATACGTCAAGACATGGGCCAAGAAATATCTCAAGACTGATGTTTCTAAGGTTTTATGGACTGATGAAATGAGAGTGAGTCTTGATGGGCTAGATGGATGGGCCCGTGGCTGGATTGGTAAAGGGCAGAGAGCTCCAGTCCGACTCAGACTCCAGCAAGGTGGAGGTGAAGTACTGGTTTGGGCTGGTATCATCAAAGATGAGCTTGTGGGGCCTTTTCGGGTTGAGGATGGAGTCGAGCTCAACTCAAAGTCCTACTGCCAGTTTCTGGAAGACACCTTCTTCAAGCAATGGTACAGGAAGAAGTTTGCATCCTTCAAGAAAAACATGATTTTCATGCAGGACAATGCTCCATCACACGCGTCCAAGTACGCCACAGCGTGGCTGGCAAGAAAGGGTATAAAAGATGAAAAACTAATGACATGGCCTCCTTGTTCACCAGATCTAAACCCCATTGAGAACCTGTGGTCCATCATAAAATGTGAGATTTACAAGGAGGGAAAACAGTACACCTCTCTGAACAGTGTCTGGGAGGCTGTGGTTGCTGCTGCACGCAATGTTGATGGTGAAACGATCAAAACACTGACAGAATCCATGGATGGCAGGCTTTTGAGTGTCCTTGCAAAGAAAGGTGGCTATATTGGTCACTGATTTGTTTTTGTTTTGTTTTTGAATGTCAGAAATGTATATTTGTGAATGTTGAGATGTTATATTGGTTTCACTGGTAAAAATAAATAATTGAAATGGGTATATATTTGTTTTTTGTTAAGTTGCCTAATAATTATGCACAGTACATATATATATATATATATATATATATATATATATATATATATATATATATATATATATATATATATATATATATATATATATATATAAAATAAGCTTTTTTGCAGGTTGATAATGTATGTTTTTAAAGGACTTACGAGGCGAAATAGTCCAAAAAAGTTAAATACCTGTATGAAATATCAATGCACAGAGGGCGCCGTCCGCGCCCTCCGTGCCGTTCCGCCGGGTCTCCGCATCTCAATGTGCCCCCCCGGCCGGTCCCGACCTCAGAGCCCGGGTCGGGCTCTCCTTCTTCCACTAAGATGGCCGCCGGAGATGGCCGCGGCTGCGCAGTCCGCATATGCGCAAGTGCGGCTGCGCAGCTCTAGGGCCTCCCCCCCCGATCCACGCTATAGGCCGTCTCCTGTTGCGTGGATCGGGGGGAAGGCCCTAGAGCTGCGCAGCCGCGGCCAGCTCAAGACGGACATCTTAGTGGAGGAAGGAGAGCCCGACCCGGGCTGTGGGGTCGGGACCACCCGGGGGGGCACATTGAGATGCGGGGACCCGGCAGAACAGCACGGAGGGCGCGGACGGGGCCCTCCATGCATTGATATTTCATACAGGTATTTAACTTTTTGGGGCAATTTCGCCTCGTAAGTCCTTTAAAAACATACATTATCAACCTGCAACAAAGCTTATTTTTTATATTTATATAACCTGTAGAAATGACCTGTATACACCAAGGCTTATTCATTAAAAAACAATTTTCTTATTCATCTTTCCCTTAACCACTTTGTCCTCCTTGACGTATAAAAACATCGAGGACAGGCGCGCTCCCGCGGCCGATCGCGCGCGTGCACGCGCACTCCCGGCCGCGGATTCGGTAGCCACGGAATCAATGTATCGGGCTATGGAGCCCGATCACTGATTCCTCTCCCCCGCTGAAAAAGCGTCAGCTTCTCTCGGAAGCTTCGCTCTTTCTGAAGCTGTGTCCCTCTAACCGTACATTGTACGCTTAGAGTGACGTCATGTAAACAAACTCGAGATTGCCATCTTGTGGCCAAAAAGTAAAACTACAAGTAAAAGTAAAAAAAATTACAATACACAAATATTTCCCCAAATAAAACACTTTTATATCCCACCCTCCCAAAAATGCCCACATAAAATGTTTAATAAAAAAAAAAAAAAACATTGCTCGGATGCATAAGCTGAAAACGACTGAGATGTTAAGTGGTTAAGAAACATGTTAGTGGGTTATTGCTATTTAGACCCTTGGGGGTGACCGTTCCCATTTCAAAGATCCAAAATGCCTCACGCTGCAGAAGTCTCTTCTCCCAATCTCCACCCCTTTTTGGTTTCTTAACTTGCTCAATAACAACCCCTCTAATCTAGTTGGCTCTGATTGTTTTCTATACAATGGATTGCCACAGGCTTTAGTATAGTCCAAACTCTCGTTTTTTTTCTTTTGCTTTCCAAGCCACCCTTATGTCACTCCGGTGGCGTTGAAAGCGCTTTTTAGAAGCATTCGTCGTTTGCCCTATATATGCAAAGCCACATGGGCACTTCAACATATAAACACAATGATCTGTATTGCAATTAAAGTACCCATTCATCATGTACTTTTTTCCACTGTTGGGATTTTAGAACGCAGGTCCCATCATAATGGAGTCACACACATTACAGTTGTGGCATTTGTAGCAGTCCTTCTTAGTAGAAAGGACAAATTCCTTTTTATATTTATGTTCCGGATCTGCCTGCACCAACAGGCCCCTCAAATTTGAGCCTGTTCTGTAAGCAAACATGGGTTTCTCCTTTATCTCTGGTGCCAATGTGTGATCCTCCTGTAATATATCAATGTTCTAAATTGTCGCCTGTTTCACTAAATCAGAACCCTCATTGTATGTCTGCACAAATGGTATTCTCTTGTTATTATTACTCTTCATAGTATCTCTGGGTCCTCCTAAAACATTTCTATGGCCCTTTTTTTGCTTTTAACAGTACTGTTTCAGGGTACCCCCTTTCACGAAACCTACTTTCCATCTCTATGATGTTCTCATCACACATTTCTGTATCATTACATATCCTCAAAACCCTCAGGAATTGGGATATGGGCAAACCTTCTTTCAGATGTCTTGGATGTGCACTATCGTAATGTAAAAGGGTATTCCTATCTGTAGGTTTACGGTACAAGGTTGTTGTTAGTATGCCACCAGATTTAACCACCAGAACATCCAAGAAAGGTATTTGGATGCTTGAGACTTCAGGAGTAAATACAATGCCAGTGAATATGCTATTCAAGTATGCGACAAATTCCTTAAAGTCCTGTTCAGTACCCCTCCAGATTAAAAAGATGTCGTCACAGCCATAATAGGAGGACCCTCCCCCTTCGGTCAGCTGACCATGGTTAAGTTCAGTCCATCATTAACCCCTCAGGGTAAGTCCAATAAATCTTCCTGGGAACTACATATCAAAGATGTCTACCCACATAAACACCTTTTGAAAAGATAAGTGTCAGCATACAACCAGTAATATTACTGTACACAATCTGCATGATCCAAAAATGCCAAAACAAGGACCAGGGGGCCGTTTTGCACCCTTTCTCTTGCCACCTACCGTAGATGAATTCTCATCAGGACCTAGAAGGAAAGTAAAACTGCATATTCGTTACAAGAAACATTTCAGACTGTACATCTTATTCATACTCCTCGGGTTTAGTTTCAAAAACTTTTTTATTAAGTAACAACAAAGTCATAAGGAAACATATAAAACCATAAAATAGTAAAGGATAACATAATCACATGTTACACATAGTTGAGGATAGCAATACCAGAATTAACAGTTTCCAGACATGCGGAGAGAAAAAATAATCATAGAAAAGGATGGGCTGGGACACTCCAAATGACACATAATATCTATTACAACATGATGTCATAGCGATGTTTAAAAAAAATGCGTAGCAGGAAAAGGCTGGTGGAATCATCTGACATTAGGGTTAACCAGTCGAGATCCCAGCTCATGTAGTTGAAAGGTCTGGAGTCGATAACTATGTGATATGCATACCAGGACATAGTAAAACCAATAGTTTTAACAATAAAAAATTACACTGCTCATATAGGGACTCAGGATTTTTTATCGATAGGGTACTGCTCAGGAGTAGAAGGGATTATAACACCTGTAAAGGGCTCTGGACCCCAGGGGGTGGGCTCAGCTGAATCCAGAGGTGCCAAATTTTTTCAAAATGGTGAGTCCTGTCCCAGAGATTGGCTTTGATCTTCTCGTTTATCATGGTGGTGTGGGTGCGGGTGAGTATGCATTGAAAAGACAGGGTCTGCTTGAACCACTGCGAAGCAATGTAGGTTTTGGTGGCATTCATGATGAACTGTATGAATTTGTGCTAGGAGTGCGGCATCTTTTCAGGTTGTAAGCCCAGGAGGCATATAGCTGGGTCAATTCGTAGGTGGAGTGAGAGCGTTGAGTTGATTTTGTGTATCACTCTCCTCCATAACTTAGCCACAATGGGACAGGACCACCATATGTGGTAAATTGAACCTGTAATGGTACAACCTCTAAAGCATAAAGCAGATCTATCTGGGTTACTCCTCGGGTTTATAGTATCTAATCTTCTCATCCATCTTGCCTCTTTTTGGAGTAGCAGCCGATCCCTATCTCCTCCTCTGCTCAATGGTGGGACGTGGTCTAGCACCATCCATCTCAGCTGCGACACCCCATGACCATTGGCAAAAAAAAAATGTTTACCAACAGGGGTGTGGCTTCCTGGTTTGGCTGGGTCAAACTCACAAATCGAGCCCTTATGCTCCTGAATCCTTGACTTGACCTCTATCCCGGTTTTACCCACATAGAGAAGCCCACGGGGGCATTTCAATGCATACATTGCAAATGGACTATTGCATGTATACAATGACCGTATCTTGATCTTTTCTCCACTATACAGGTGTCGTATATGGTCCCCTTTAATGATGGAACTGCAGCAGTTGCAACTTAAGCATGGAAATGTACCCCTCCTTTGTGCGAGTTTACTCATCTGTACACATCTATCTACCAGATCCACCTTGGTAACCACATTTTTAATCATCCTACCTCTTTTGTAGGAAAACAATGGAGGTTCTTTTAAACACATCACCATATGTGGCGTCCTGCTGCAATACCAGCCAGTACTTAATAACCACTTGTCTGATGAGGCCTGATTGCTTGCAGTAGGTCTGCAAAAATAAATGGGTGAAGGTGTATACCGCTACACTCCGGCAAGGGACAGAGCTGGACCTGGGCGGCCTGAGCCAATACTGGAACTGGAAAAAGGAAACGAGTAGGTCCGCTTCAATGTCTCCAAAGTTTATTCAGGACTTATCCCATACAGGCGAACATGCACAATGCTGACATGTTTCGGACCTATCGTGGTCCTTAATCATAGCCAATCATAGCCATAGGTCTGCAAAAATGGTATACGCTTCAGACATCTGTCCTTGCCCGTTTTAGTTGCCAACAGGTTCTCCCTTGCCACACTGCCCCCCTCATCCTTGACCTTCATCAACATGCTCTGGTCGTATCCTTTTGCTGTGAACTTGGAAACAAGCTTATCCGCCTCTTCCTGATATCCTTGTTCAGTCGACGCTATGCACCTTGCCCTAAGGAACTGTCCCTTTGATGAAGGTCAAGGATGAGGTGGGCAGAGTGGCAAGGGAGAACCTGTTGGCAGCTGAAACGGGCAAGGACAGGTGTCAAAGCTTCTCTATGTGGGTAAAACCAGGAAAGAGGTCAAGTCAAGGATTCAGGAGCATAAGGGCTCGATTCGTGGGTTTGACCCAGCCAAACCAGGGAGCCACACCCCTGTTGGTAAACATTTTTTTGCCAATGGTCATGGGGTGTCGCAGCTGAGATGGATGGTGCTAGACCACGTCCCACCATTGAGCAGAGGAGGAGATAGGGATCGGCTGCTACTCCAAAAAGAGGCAAGATGGATGAGAAGATTAGATACTATAAACCTGAGGGGTATGAATGAGATGTACAGTCTGAAATGTTTCTGGCAACTAATATGCAGTTTTCCTTCTAGGTCCTGATGATAATTCATCTGCGGTGGGTGGCAAGAAAAAGGGTGTAAAACGGTCGACTGTGTTTTGGCAAATTTTTGCATCATGCTGATTGTGTACAGTAATATTACTGGATGTATGCTGACACTTATGTTTTGAAAAGGTGTTTATGTGGGTAGACATCTTTGATATGTAGTGCCCAGGAAGAATTATTGGACTTACCCTGAGGGGTTAATGATGGACTGAACTTCAGTATGGTCAGCTGTCCGAGGGGGGTGGGTCCTCCTATTATGGGTGTGGTGCACTGTGTTATATAAGGTTGCTGTGTGTCGTTGTTGTTTGTACACCTGAGGAAGGGGAAAACCCCGAAACATGTCGTGTTCTGCAACAATTTAGATAAACTAACATTTATATACGCCAATTGAGTGCCTCCTTCGTTCCTTGTTTGTGTGAATCTTCGAGTGGAGTGGTGACCCACAGAGGGAAAGCGCACCGGCGAACCAGGTGTGTGAAGCCTGGGCAGAGTGATCACTCTAGGATACATTGTGCTGTATACTAGCTACCTATACTGGGGCAAATTACTACCTATACTGGGAGCAACAATATTGCCTACCTATAGTGGGGGGCAACTATACTAGCTACCTATACTGGGGCAACTATACTGGCTACCTACACTGGGGGCAACTATACCTGGCTACCTACTTGCCTATACTGAGGGTGAAAATATCACCCTCAGTATAGGCATCCTGTTCAGGATACCCAATTTTAAATTAGACATCCTGGTTTCAGCACCAGAAACACTTCTAATATGTATATATGGCTGTATGTCGGTATGTAGGGCCCCCCAATGATCTTTTAGCCCAGGCTATGATGTTACAGCATTCTGTGTCAGGCAAGGCATTTTTGCTGAAAGCGGTATGCCCGATATAACATTGGGCATGCCGCTCAGAAGGTTTTGTGCTGCATAGGAGTATCCCAGTATAAATTAAATAGGTGGGGGGGTTCAGGTACATGTAGGCAGCAGTAGGGAAGCTAATATATGTGCCCCCCGATCCCCTCTGATCCAGCCGCTATATACATACCAAGCTTTTTTCCAGCGATGGCTGCAGCCTCTCTGCAGTCCGCACAGCTCCAGTATTCTCCCTTTGGGGAGGATCAGGACTGACGTGTAGACTACCTAGCCTATACTGGGGACACCTGTACCTTACTAGCCTATACTGGGGAGACCTGTACCTACCTAGCCTATTCTGTGCGACACCTGTACCTACGTAGCCTATACTGGGGGACACCTGTACCCAGTGGCGTAGCTAAGGAGCTGTGGGCCCCAATGCAAGTTTTACATTGGGGCCCTCTATACATAATAATTGATACGGCGCACCAAAACCTGCCAAGCGCAACTACAGTGTCAGGGGTGCAAGAAGGGAATGGGGAACAGCTTGTTAATGGTCACCACAATTCAAAGTATCTATAGAAGTGATTATTATCAGCACAGGACCAATAGAGAGCTAATACTGTAGCTGAAGGAGGGTCACTCAGGGCCCCTCTGGCCCAAGGGCCCCGATGCGGTCGCAACCTCTGCACCCCCTATTGCTACACCCCTGCCTGTGCCTACCTAGCCTATACTGGACTCTATTAGAGAGAGATTTGTCTCTTGGTCAAATCTTCTTATCTCTAGATATATGGCCACCTTTACATTCGTGTTAGTGCAGGTTGAGCAGCTGCAGCTTGAAAGTATAAATGATCAGAGATTTTGGGGAGTAATTTTGAAATTTACTTTAGATTTTGTGTTTCAAGCTGTTATTATACTCAGAATACTAGACCCTTGCTTGACACATTTTGGTAAGTTACAGGAAAAAAGGTTATACAAATTAATTGGATCACTTCTTGCACAGAAATCCAGGAAAAAAAAACGAAACTGAAGAGGTTAAAGGAAACCTAAAGTCACAAAAAAAGCAGTTTAGCTCACCAGGGGCCTCTACCAGCCCCCTGAAGCTGCCCTGTGCCCGTGCTGTTAGGGAATGATCCTCTGCTTCCCTGAGCCAGTAAGATTGATTTTTACTTTTAAAGAACTTTTATTTTCTCGGTTCATAGTGAAAAATACACAGTGTAGCATTATTTCAGAATCAAATATCTTCACCATAAATTGTGGCAAGAACGTAATTTAATTTTTGTGATAAACAGTAAAAATAGCCAAACAAGATTGTGTTTTTTTTATCTACAGTAGCACATTTAATTTTTAAATTGGAATTGGTAAAACTGAGAAATGTTTTTTTTTCTATTTTTTTTCCTCTTTTTCCTTTTAAAATGCGAAAAAACTAAAATAGAAAACAAAATTATTTGAGGGAAAAAAATGCCATACAATGAAAGCCTAGTTAGTCTTAAAAAAAAAAATGTATAATTTAGGTGTCATAAGTAGGGATAACGTTCTTGCTGATTAAATAGGAACATAGCTGAAATGTCAAAACTGCTCTGGTCCATAAGGGGGAAACAAGGTCTGGATGAAAACTGAAAAGTGGTTAAACAAAACCAGTTGCCTGGCAGTCCTGCTGATGTTTTTGGCTGCAGTAGCGTCTGAATCGCACACCGGAACCAAGCATGCAACTAGTCCAGTCAGACTTCAGTCAAAAACACCTAAATTATATGCTTGTCTAGGGCCTATGGCTAAAAGCATAGAGGCAGAGGATGAGCAGGACAGACAGTTAATTTACATTGTAAATATCTCAGTGTCCGTATCCTTTTCAGCTCAGGTGTGCTTTACGCATAGCATAGAAATGGAAAGATGACCAGATTATGGAGCCAGAAATGTAAGGTATGGCCATTGCACAGATTAGCAGTGCATGTTGTCATTCCTCAGTGATCTTCAGTAGAAATCCACTGTTTTGGTGCCTGTTAGTGAAATTTAAAGGGACTCCGAGCTCTAAATATAAACAAACTTGGTACTCACCTGGGGCTTTCTGCAGCCCACCGTAGGTCGGGAGGTCCCCCGGCATGGTCCTGGCTCCTCTCCCGGTCCCTCCGCCGCATACCGCACCGCCGACACCCGGGCCGGGTGTCGGGCTCCCACTTCCTGAACTGGGACACTCTTCGCATTACGCCAGCCGCTGCGCGTCATCACGGTGGCCGGCGTGACAGTACTGCACATGCACGATTTAACTGCGCATGCGCAGTACTGTCACGCCGGCCGCCGTGATGACGCGCAGCGGCCGGCGTAATGACAAAGAGCGTCCCTCCAGACTTACAGTGGGCTGCAGAAAGCCTCAGGTGAGTACCAATTTCGTTTATTTTTTTAGGTCAGGGTCCGTTTAATCTTAATAATATTCTAAATGCGAAAGTTTGGATGTTTGTCACTCAATCACGCAACAATGATTGAACGGATTTTAATGAAATTTGGCAAACACATATATAACACATACATTACCTGGAATAACATATAACATACTTTTTATCCCCATAACCAAAAAGTAGGCGGATACAAATACAAATTTCACGTTCAAAATGTAAACTGCAGCCATTCTTACACTGTTAATGGCAGGGTTCTTAAACTTTACACAGTTGGTCACTGGGTGACTTGGATTAATATTCAGAGAAGTGGGTGGAGCCTACAAAAGCCAATCAAAATTCGCCTATTGGTTTATCAAATATTGAATTGCTGCCATTCTTGCACTATTAATGGCACAGGCCTCAAACCTGGTACAGTTGGTCATTGGGTGACTGGAGTTCAAATTCAGAAAAGGGGTGGAGCCACAAACAGCCAATCAGATTTGTTTCATTTCAATGCCAATTATTGATGCCAAAGACTGCAAAGCTCACAAACTAGGTCATTGAGTAATTGTGTGTTAGGAATAGAAAAAGTGGGCGTGGCCAACACCAGCCAAATACATACACCGGCAACGCCAGTCCATCAGCCAGTAGTATTATAAGTTGGACTCAGATTGGGTCAATGGATTTAATATGCACAGTTGTTGCAGGGGGAGAATATATATATATATATTTTTTTTTTCCTGGCAGTCTGTTGTAGTAGCTCTGCTTACATTACATGTATACTCCTTTCTCTAGACGTGCTTCGAAAGGAGGTAAATGTTGTGTAGGTGCAAA
This sequence comes from Hyperolius riggenbachi, assembly GCF_040937935.1. Classification (NCBI taxonomy): domain Eukaryota; kingdom Metazoa; phylum Chordata; class Amphibia; order Anura; family Hyperoliidae; genus Hyperolius; species Hyperolius riggenbachi. Next base: position 245,672,751 of record NC_090648.1, on the reverse strand, counting down.
AGGAATGGCATATATGGCCATGGAAACTACAGCTTAGCTCCCCTAGTAAAGCATCTGTTACGTGACCACACCCACTGCTCACCTCACCAGCCCTTCATGCGCTACAAGATTTCATTCCTACTTGTGCCAAAATAATTTCCTGGTCTTCTTGCATCCCAGCAACACCACCTCTGAATGTACGCCTTTCATTATAATGACCATAACAGATGCCAAGGTGTGCTTTGAATTGTATTTTTGAAATGTAGTACTGAGGCCATCAGGCATACATCTGTGCATCATGTATCATATTCACAAATCTCAATGTGGATTTCTAGGTATTGTGAGATGATTTTTGTTTGTTTTTTGAGTAGGGGATGGAGGTGGGGGTAATTGGGTGTTCATCTTGAGATATTTCTTATTACCCCAAATCTTCCGTTTGAACTATTGTGCTGTTTATGTTCACAGCATTACTGATGAGATTTGCGGCACATTTCAGCTTGTAGTGTCCTGCCTGTATATATTTTACTGTCTCTCCAGTGCTCCTTGCTTTTCAATTCTTCAATCTCACAGTTAGCCTCTTTCTGCTTCACACTGCCTTGAATATAGAGCACGCTCTGTTTCATGCAGTTTTGCTATGATTACCCTTGTCCACAGATGACTGCTCATCTCCCTTTCCTCCAGAATATCTGATATCTGGGAGATGTTCAGCTTTGGGGCTTCTGGATCTAAATGGAATTTACATTGCCAGCACTTAACCCCTTCAAAGCCAGCTGTGTAAAGGCATTTTTGTCACAACTGTCCACAGGGAAGAGTTGAGAGATCTATTGAAACAAAAATATTCCCCAGCTCTTTTCTAATTTGGGATGCATATCATTATGTGGTAATCTGGAGTTATTTCAAATACATCCCAAATCCTATTATACTATACACTCTATATTAAATATTAATTCCTTCATTTACTGCAAACTGTGATAATAAAAATAGGAAACTATTGTTCTGCTGCTTTTTGCACCTCCAAATTACTTTAATTGGTATCCTGCAGCAACTTTCTGGATGTTATGAGAAGTGGAATAAATGAAAACGCAGGTGATGCTCTAAGCAATTAATCATCTGTCATTTTCTTATTTAGCAAATAACCGCAGAAATCTGGTGGATGTGAGTAGCACCTCTGCTGTTCCTTTCCTCGTTTTGTTATAAATCAGTTCTATACTTTAGGTTTTTTTATATTCCTAATTGGATATCATCTGGCAGATTAGTGGGATGTCTGCTGAAATGGAAATCCCCTGCCTTCCCGGTTCATTGATTGGCTCCCCAAGGTTAAGGTGTTTATGGAACCCTGCATCAGTTCACGTCCTCACCTGCAGACCACTGTTCTGGAATACACCATTATCTTCCTTCACTCTCTTATTTCAACCAGTGAAATTATAAGTTATGTAAATGACAACAATAGTGAGGCGCCACCTCAAAAGGTCTCCCATTGTGTTGTGAGGAAATATCATTTAGTGTGTATATAGCACCAACATCTTCGGCAGTGCTGTACAGAGTATTGTCTTGTCACTTAAGTTTACCTCAGAGGAGCTCACAATCTATTCCCTACCATAGTCATATGTATTTATCATGTAGTGTATGTATCGTAGTCGAGGGCCAATTCAGGGTGGATGTTTTTGGGATATGGGAGGGAACTGAAGTGCCCTGAGGAAACCCATGTAGACACGGGGAGAACCTACAAACTCTGTGCAAATAGTGCCCTGGCTGGAAATCAAACCAGGGACCCAGTGCTGCAAGGCGAGAGTACTATCCACTACGCCACCATGCTGCCAAATATGCAATAAGTACAGAGGAATTTTTAGATGTGCACACAATGTGGCCAAAAGATAGATTTGTCTCAGATTGAACTCCAATCTGAGATGGAGATAAAATCTACTAAACACCTATTGAGTCACGATTTAAGCTTTCGATCTACCACGACCCCGACTCACTGCTGATCAATTGATACTTCCCGCATAGTACTATCAATCATATTGATTTTTTACAAGATTGATAGAAGTATCGGTTGTGCCTAAGAGGCTTATGCAGCTAGTGTCAGTCAGGTGCAGCTTGGTTAATGATGCACTAAACTTTCCTCTCCGCTGTAAATAAAACTAGAAGTATTGGTCGGCCCGGCTTGTTGGATGGTTTTACGCTATGGAGGGCCTTGTGCTTTTATTTTGAGGTGAATTCTTTATGAAGATATTACAGCTAGTGAGGAGTGGATCGTTAGAGGCTGGGGATCTCCTGAGAGTATCCCATGAGCCCATTTGACCCATCTGGCAGGGTGTCTTTGGAAAAGGGTGAGTGCCCAGTCTTGTGGGTGTCGTGGAGGTGTACATGCACTGAAGCTGATGCAATTGGTTTTGCCCACTTTGAAGCTTGAAGATACATACATGAACTGTAGATATTGATGGTGAACTTAGGACAGGGCTGCCCAATAGGTCGATCGCGATCTACCGGTAGATCGCGACCGCCTCCTCGGTAGATCGCGGCCTCTTGGCCGCGTCTCATTAAATTTTGCGGCCAGCAGCTCATCATGTTTAGCTGCTGGCCAATAAGAATGCACGGGAGATGGGGAGAGAAGACGCGGCGAGCAGAGAGGGAGGAGAGAGGCGGCGCGGCCGCTACGTCATGGCTGGGGGCGGCGCCGGGCAGCCTGCAACGTGCGTGCTGGTAACATGCCAGGCGCCGCCCCCAGCCATGACGTAGCGGCCGCGCCGCCTCTCTCCTCGCTGAGTCTTGCCGTCTTCTCCCCGACATTCATATTGGCCAGCGGCCTGCCTGCCGGAGGTTCCAGGAGTCCAGAGGACCCTGGCTAACCTACGCTGCAGGTACCTATACCTGGCTAAGCTACACTAAGGGCACCAATACCTGGCTAAGCTACACTGGGGGCACCAATACCTGGCTAAGCTACACTGGGGGCACCAATACCTGGCTAAGCTACACTGGGGGCACCAATACCTGGCTAACCTACACTGGGGGCCCATATACCTGGCTAACCTAAATTGGGGGCCCATATACCTGGCAAACCTACACTGGGGGCCCATATACCTGGCTAACCTACACTGAGGGCCCATATACCAGGCTAACCTACACTGAGGGCCCATATACCAGGCTAACCTACACTGAGGGCCCATATACCTGGCTAACCTACACTGAGGGCCCATATACCTGGCTAACCTACACTGAGGGCCCATATACCTGGCTAACCTACACTGAGGGCCCATATACCTGGCTAACCTACACTGAGGGCCCATATACCTGGCTGACCTACACTGAGGGCCCATATACCTGGCTGACCTACACTGAGGGCCCATATACCTGGCTAACCTACACTGAAGGCCCAAATACCAGGCTAACCTATACTGAGGGCACGTAACCTATGCTGCAGGCACATATACATGGCTAACACGGGCGGGGGGGGGGGGGGGGGGACGCGTGCTTAGCATTTGGGACGTTGGTAGATCTCCTGGTCTCGGCAAATTTTAAAGTAGCTCGCGAGCCGAAAAAGTGTGGGCACCCCTGTCTTAGGACATTTGGTTGTAGGTGTACGCTGTAAGGACCTCATTAAAGGTGCAGCGCGGTCTGGAATAGTCTTTATGTGGAATAAATAAAACATACAGTATATAAAACAATTTATGTAGACTTCTCTATTGCATTTATTAATATGTTCTATGCAATGATAAGTATGTGAAGCAAAATTGTTGAAGCTGACACAAAGAAAATAATGCCAGAGCTCACGTGGTATTGCCTTTTGCCAGTGATATTAGTTTATATAAAAGTAACAAGAAATAGTAAGGAAATCATTTTAAATAAATGGGGACTAGGTTCCAAATCAGGGTAAATCATTGTGATGCCTAATAGCAGCCAGGGTTGCTCGCCAGAGATCGCGAATTCGAATTTACCCGTGATCACGGGTAGATTTTCATGATTGCAGAACTCTAATTCGAAGTGCGATACTGCTCCCGAATTCTAAGTCGAATGTACCCGAATAGTCACTCTCAAATTCGGCCGTGATCACGGGTGTTAACGCGCGATCACAAATTCAGCTTCGGTATCCAGGGGATGACGTCATTGGGCCAATCAGAAGGCCCCCAGCCGAGGCCCTAGCAACCAGAGGAGGGGAGCCTGGCCCTCCCCTCTTCTATATAAGGTGGCGGCCATCTTAGGGAGCCCGTCCTTGCTTGTGACTCTGCGGTACTGAGAGCATCTCCAGTGCTGCTGCGTGTCTTAGCAAGTGCTTTTCAACTATTAAACCCAGCGTTTTACCTCCTGAACACATTCTACACACATTGATTATATTGCTTTATAGTTAGTGATTTGATTGTTATAGTTCAGTCAGCTAGTGTAGTGTACTGGCTTTTTTTGGCTACAACGTCGCCTCGTGTCCTTCTCGGCTGCTGGAGGTGATTTTAGCTATTGACTTACTATACTGACGGGATGTGAAACAGACCGGAATTGTATTTGGAAGTGTCCTTCTGATGCTCTTCTCCCTGACGCAGTTCAGCGTGGTCAGCGTCATCGCCTACGTAGTGCTCGTTGCCCTCTCCGCCACAATCAGCTTCAGAATCTACAAGTCAGTTTTACAGGCTGTACAGAAGACTGATGAGGGCCATCCATTTAAAAATGACTTGGATGTGGAGATCTCCTTTTCCCAAGAACAAATCCAGAAATACACAGACTGTGTGCAGGTGTATATAAACAACATAGCCCGGGAGCTGCAGAGACTCTTCCTGGTCCAGGACCTGGTGGACTCACTAAAGGATTGCTGGCGCCACCCAGCTAAAGGAGCAGCACCTGCAACCCATCCTAGTATTCGGGCAGCGCAGGTCAATTTCTACTTTTAGTGTACTGTATACTGTGCTAGGCTAGTGTTAGGTCTGTTTGCGGGGTAGAGTCTGCTAGCCTAGGTAGCCTTAGCCTACTAGCTTAGGTAGGTTAGGGATTATAGTTAGTTGTGTACTAGTAGTACTAGTTTACTTAATTTGTACTGTTAGTGTGTAAGTTTATTAGCTTCAGTACTGTGTTAGTTGCTTTACAGGCCAGCATCTGTTGTGATCTGTGACTGACATCTGCCCGACCCTATTGATTGCATCCGTGTGTGACAGACTTTTATGGTCACTCACTGTCTGTCACACAAGTTAGTTATCGACTACTGTATACACTACTGCTAGGGATTATAGTTAGTAGTAGTTTTTACCTACGTACTAGTGTACTTAATTTGTACTGCTATAGTCTGTGAGTTTTAGTGCCGCAGGCTTCACTATCACTACAACTGTGTAATAGTTACTTCACAGGCCACTAGGCCAGGCCAGCATCTTGTGATCTGTGACTGTCATCTGCCTGACCCTATTGATTGCGTGCGTGTGTGAGACTTTTATTGTCACTGTCTGACTGTCACACGAGTTAGTTATCGACTACTACACTACTACTAGGGATTTTAGTTAGTTGTTACCTACGTACTAGTTTTCTTAAATTGTACTGTTATAGTCTGTGAGTTTTAGTGCCACAGGCTTCACTACTGTGTAATAGTTACTTCACAGGCCAGTGGCCACTAGGCCAGGCCAGCATGTGATGTGATGTCATCTGTGACTGTCATCTGCCCGACCCTATTGATTGCATCCATGTGTGACAGACTTTTATTGTCACTGTCTGACTGTCACACGAGTTAGTTATCGACTACTACACTACTACTAGGGATTTTAGTTAGTTGTTACCTACGTACTAGTTTTCTTAAATTGTACTGTTATAGTCTGTGACTTTTAGTGCCACAGGCTTCACTACTGTGTAATAGTTACTTCACAGGCCAGTGGCCACTAGGCCAGGCCAGCATGTGATGTGATGTCATCTGTGACTGTCATCTGCCCGACCCTATTGATTGCATCCATGTGTGACAGACTTTTATTGTCACTGTCTGACTGTCACACGAGTTAGTTATCGACTACTCCACTACTACTAGGGATTATAGTTAGTTGTTACCTACGTACTAGTTTACTTAATTTGTACTGCTAGTCTGTGAGTTTATTTAGTGCTGCACTACACTACACTATTGTTAGAACTACTACAAAAAAAAAAAAAAAACATTTTTTTTTTGTCACTCGCCACCAGTCACCACCAACCCAGACTTTTTATTAAAGTTTACATCCTTTCCCGATATATATATATATATATATATATATATATATACATAGTGTATGTATTTTTTATTTTGTTTATCTTATTGTGTTTGTATATTATTGCACAATGACTGGCAGAGGTAGAGGGCGAGGCACCACCAGGAGAGGCAGCGCCATTGCTGCAGCCACTGGCAGCACCAGCAGGTATGTGACTGGTCTGCCGCAAGCCACTGACCGCAGAGTTGTGGAGGAGGGAGCAGAGGCGCAGCAGCAGCGCGTTGCGCCCATCTTTGCCCATGGATTCGTCAGCATGGATTCATGGAGCAGCCATTTTGGGACAGACCGCTATCTGTCCTTCACAGCCCACTGGGTCAGCCTGGTGGAATGCGCCAGTGAGGAAGCAGCAGGTCCATCCTAGGGCGCAGCAGCCGCACCACCAGTAGTCCACTATGTGGTGCCACCACGCGGGGTCAGGGGAGAAGCATCAGCTTGCGTCGCCAGGCGACCTCGCCTCAACAGCAGCTTGAAGGCCCACCATTGCCAAGCGCTGCTGGAGATGAGAAGCCTGGGGAAGAACAGTCTGACTGCAGCCAACATGCTCCGCTACCTGAGGGAACAGGAGAAGATGTGGTTGACCCCCAGAGGCCTCAGTCGGATTGGTGGTGTCCGACAATGTGGCCAACCTGCTGGCTGCCATCAGTAGGGGACACTTGACCCATGTCCCCTGCTTGGCCCAGGTCTTGAACCTGGTTTTGCAGAAGTTCCTGCGCACCTACCAGGGAATGGACAATCTGTTGGAAGCGGCTCGGAAAATTGTGCGCAGTTTCCGCCGCTCAGCTGCTGCCGCAGCAAACCTGGTCGACATGCAGCAGCTTGAGGGCCTGCCACGACACCGCCTTGTCATTGATGTGCCAACTTGCTGGAATTCCACCCTGGAATCCTGTCGGAGCGGCTGGTTCCACCCTGTCGGAGCGGCTGGTTGAGCAGAGGAGGGCTGTCAACCGCCACATCGTTGAGGCCACTCTTGCCGGCACCACCAAACTCCAGCTCCTCTCCAAAGCACAGTGGGGGCAGATGCAGCAGGTCTGCTTGGTGTTGGCTCCCTTCCTGCAGGGAGCCAACCTGGTCAGCGAGGAACGGGCATCCATCTGCCCGTGGGTGCCCTTTGTCTGCTGGACAGGGCACTTTGTGATCTGCTGGATGTGGGAGAGGAGGCCCTGATCCAGCTGGAACAGCAGCCACCTGCGCAGTCCACTTCTGCGCAGGATTTTGAGTTGTTGGAGGAGGAGGAGGAGGAGTTGGAGGACCTGAACGTTGCTGTTGAGGGGGAACAGCGGAGCGCTGCTGCAGTGGTGCGAGGGTGGAGAGAGGAGGAAGAGGCTCAGGCCAGAGGAGGAGGAGGACAGCGTTGCAGCCACTGACCCTGATGTCTCTGCTGGATGGACCACCCTGTTCACCATGGTAGCGCACATGCTGCGGTGCCTGCGCACAGACCCCAGGGTGAAGCAGATGCGTGCTCAGAAGGATTCCTGCATCAGCATGATCCTGGACCCACGGCTGAAGGGGAAGGTGGCTCAGTTCCTGCCTGCTAAAGACCCTGATCAGCGTACAAGGGAGTTGCAGGAGATCCTTGTTCGGCGATTGGAGGAAGCCTTCCCCCAGCCTTCCACCCACTCTGTCCCTGTCCAGCCAGCACAGCAGCCGGTGCCTGCAGCCAGCAGCAGCATAAGATACCCAGGAGACCTGCTGTCCTTGACAAAGGCACTCTACATGACGGTAGAGCAGCCGAGAAAGGAGGTGCGTGCAGCAGCATCCTCCTCTCAAAGTCACAGCCAGCGCCTGGCCCGGATGGTGGCCAACTACATGGGGTCCTTCAGTGGGCTTGACACCGGGGAGGAGCCTGTGGACCCCTTGAAGTACTGGGTTGAGCGCTTGCAGATCTGGAGTGAGCTGGCGCAGTGCGCCCTGGAAGTCGTGTCTTGCCCCCCTTCCAGTGTGCTGTCCGAGAGGTGCTTCAGTGCGGCCGGAGGCGTGGTCACGGAGAAGCGCTCTCGTCTGTTCACAGAGTCCGTGGACAGACACACATTTTTGAAGATCAACCAGGCCTGGATTGAAGGCACGGTCCAGACACCTGTTGTCAGTGAGAGGAGGACATGAGGTGCTTGGAAAATATTTTTTCGCAACATCACCCTTCAGTCCCCTACTAATTTGGCCTGGTTTTTCTGTAGGTGCTGTGGTACCACCACTAGGGACCATGGCCTGTTACATTGCCTGCTGCCACACTCCTGCTGCTGCTGCTGCTGTATTTAACCTCCTGCTGTCTGTGTTCCCACCGCCAGGGTCCACAGAATTTTGCGCTGCTGCCATGCGCCACTAGCTATTATGCCACTACAATAGCTACATTTTGTTGTAAAAATATATATATTTCTGAGGTGTCTGGGTTGAAAACTGTGCTGTCCCAGTTGTGTATTGGATACAATGTGGGTTTCATGACTGCTGTCTGGAACCTCCTGCTGTTAGTGTTTATTTACAGCCGTGGTACCAATGCTAGGGACTATGGCCCGTTACATTGCCTGCTACCAAACGTCACTCCTGCTGCTGCTGCTGTATTTAACCTCCTGCTGTCTGTTCCCACCACCAGGGTCCACAGAATTTTGCGCTGCTGCCATGCGCTACTAGCTATTACGCCAATACAATAGCTACATTTTGTTGTAAAAATATATATATATTTCTGAGGTGTCTGGGTTGAAAACTGTGCTGTCCCAGTTGTGTATTTGACACAATGTGGGCTTCACGACTGCTGTCTGGAACCTCCTGCTGTTGGCGTTTGTTTACAGACGTGGTACCAACGCTAGGTGCCATGGCACGTTACATTGCCTGCTGCCACATGTCACTCCTCCTCCTCCTCCTGCTGCTGCTGTATTTAACCTCCTGCTGACTGTGTTCCCATCACCAGGGTCCACAGAATTATGCGCTGCTGCCATGCGCCACTAGCTATTACACCACTTCAATCACTACATTTTGTTGTAAAAAAATATATATATTTCTGAGGTGTCTGGGTTGAAAACTGTGCTGTCCCACTTGTGATTGGACACAATGTGGGCTTCACGACTGCTGTCCGGAACCTCCTGCTGTATGGTGTTTATTATTACAGCTGTGGTACCAACGCTAGGTGCCATGGCCTTTTACATTGCCTGCTGCCACATGTCACTGCTCCTCCTGCTGCTGCATTTGACCTCCTGCTGTCTGTTCCTGCCGCCAGGTTCCACAGAATTATGTACTGCTGCCATGCGCCACTAGCTATTATGCCACAAATTTAGCTATGCTGTTGAAGAAAACATTTTACAACAGTTGAGTTCTGTAAGTGAAAGAACATTAAGTTGGGTACAAGAGGAAAAAAATGAACACACAAAAAAGAAGGATGAGTTTCCATCAATTTCTTTTTTTAAATCACACCTATTTAATTGTGATTTCCCTTTAAAAAAAAATAGCTTTCAAGGCCATTCGAATTCGTGATCACGACTATTACCCAAATTCAATTACCGATCACGACTAATTCGTATCGAATTCTATGGTCGTGATCACGGCCGAATCCGAATTTGACCCGAATTCGCATGTACTCGAATCGAATTTGGGTATATTCGAGCATCCATGATAGCAGCATGGGATTCATATAACACAGAACTAAGGATAATATTTTTTCAGAGTTGGCAGCATTTTATGATGATCATTATTTTGGGCCTAAATGGATAAGTGAGTTGCCTTAATGGAAACCTAAAGCGAGAGAACTGGCTGCAATTGCTATCCACTTTTGAAAAATGTCAGTTACCTGGTTATTTTGCTGATATTTTGGCGTTCGAATCGTCAAACTCCTGCAACAAACATTAGGTCACCAAGTTACAGAGGAACGTGAGCATCTAAACTGCATACATGTACAGGGTTATTGGTTCAGACAGAGCTAAAGGCCGAGGGTTAATATGACAATAGGGATGGTCAATGAGATGGAAATAATTCAATGGTAATGTAATGTAGTGTTGGGCGAACATCTAGATGTTCGGGTTCGGGCCGAACAGGCCGAACATGGCCGCGATGTTCGGGTGTTCGACCCGAACTCCGAACATAATGGAAGTCAATGGGGACCCGAACTTTTGTGGTTTGTAAAGCCTCCTTGCATGCTACATACCCCAAATTTACAGGGTATATGCACCTTGGGAGTGGGTACAAGAGGAAAAAAAAATTAGCAAAAAGAGCTTATAGTTTTTGAGAAAATCGATTTTAAAGTTTCAAAGGGAAAACTGTCTTTTAAATGCGGGAAATGTCTGTTTTCTTTGCACAGGTAACATGTTTTTTGTCGGCATGCAGTCATAAATGTAATACATATAAGAGGTTCCAGGAAAAGGGACCGGTAACGCTAACCCAGCAGCAGCACACGTGATGGAACAGGAGGAGGGTGGCGCAGGAGGAGGAGAAGAAGGCCACGCTTTGTGAGACACAACAACCCCGGCCTTGCATGAGGGCAAGAAGCGTGCGGATAGCAGGCTTTGTACCGCCATGCAGTCATAAATGTAATAAAGATAAGTGGTTCAATAAACAGGGACCACGCGGCAACGCTAACCCAGCAGCAGCAGACGTGATGGAACAGGAGCAGGCGCAGGAGGAGAAGGCCACGCTTTGTGAGACACAACAACCCAGGCCTTGCATGAGGGCAAGAAGCGTGCGGATAGCATGCTTTGTACCGCCATGCAGTCATAAATGTAATAAAGATAAGTGGTTCAATAAACAGGGACCACGCGGCAACGCTAACCCAGCAGCAGCAGACGTGATGGAACAGGAGGAGGCGCAGGAGGAGAAGGCCACGCTTTGTGAGACACAACAACCCAGGCCTTGCATGAGGGCAAGAAGCGTGCGGATAGCATGCTTTGTACCGCCATGCAGTCATAAATGTAATAAAGATAAGTGGTTCAATAAACAGGGACCACGCGGCAACGCTAACCCAGCAGCAGCAGACGTGATGGAACAGGAGCAGGCGCAGGAGGAGAAGGCCACGCTTTGTGAGACACAACAACCCAGGCCTTGCATGAGGGCAAGAAGCGTGCGGATAGCATGCTTTGTACCGCCATGCAGTCATAAATGTAATAAAGATAAGTGGTTCAATAAACAGGGACCACGCGGCAACGCTAACCCAGCAGCAGCAGACGTGATGGAACAGGAGGAGGCGCAGGAGGAGAAGGCCACGCTTTGTGAGACACAACAACCCAGGCCTTGCATGAGGGCAAGAAGCGTGCGGATAGCATGCTTTGTACCGCCATGCAGTCATAAATGTAATAAAGATAAGTGGTTCAATAAACAGGGACCACGCGGCAACGCTAACCCAGCAGCAGCAGACGTGATGGAACAGGAGCAGGCGCAGGAGGAGAAGGCCACGCTTTGTGAGACACAACAACCCAGGCCTTGCATGAGGGCAAGAAGCGTGCGGATAGCATGCTTTGTACCGCCATGCAGTCATAAATGTAATAAAGATAAGTGGTTCAATAAACAGGGACCACGCGGCAACGCTAACCCAGCAGCAGCAGACGTGATGGAACAGGAGGAGGCGCAGGAGGAGAAGGCCACGCTTTGTGAGACACAACAACCCAGGCCTTGCATGAGGGCAAGAAGCGTGCGGATAGCATGCTTTGTACCGCCATGCAGTCATAAATGTAATAAAGATAAGTGGTTCAATAAACAGGGACCACGCGGCAACGCTAACCCAGCAGCAGCAGACGTGATGGAACAGGAGCAGGCGCAGGAGGAGAAGGCCACGCTTTGTGAGACACAACAACCCAGGCCTTGCATGAGGGCAAGAAGCGTGCGGATAGCATGCTTTGTACCGCCATGCAGTCATAAATGTAATAAAGATAAGTGGTTCAATAAACAGGGACCACGCGGCAACGCTAACCCAGCAGCAGCAGACGTGATGGAACAGGAGCAGGCGCAGGAGGAGAAGGCCACGCTTTGTGAGACACAACAACCCAGGCCTTGCATGTGGACAAAAAGCGTGCGGATATAGCAGCAATGCTTTTTGCCGCCATGCAGTCATAAATGTAATACAGATGAGAGGTTCAATAAACAGGGCCCGGAAACGCAACACCATCCCAGATGTTCATTGGTCATGTTACTTGGTTGGGGTCCTGGAGTGTTGCGTAGTCATTTCCAATCCAGGATTGATTCATTTTAATTTGAGTCAGACGGTCTGCATTTTCTGTAGAGAGGCGGATACGCCGATCTGTGACGATGCCTCCGGCAGCACTGAAACAGCGTTCCGACATAACGCTGGCTGCCGGGCAAGCCAGCACCTCTATTGCGTACATTGCCAGTTCGTGCCAGGTGTCTAGCTTCGATACCCAATAGTTGAAGGGTGCAGATGGATGGTTCGACACAGCTACGCCATCTGACATGTAGTCCTTGACCATCTTCTCCAGGCGATCGGTGTTGGAGGTGGATCTGCACGCTTGCTGTTCAGTGGGCTGCGGCTGCATGGGTGTCAGAAAATTTTCCCACTCCAAGGACACTGCCGATACCATTCCCTTTTGGGTACTAGCTGCGGCTTGCGTTGTTTGCTGCCCTCCTGGTCGTCCTGGGTTTGCGGAAGTCAGTCTGTCTGCGTACAACTGGCTAGAGGAGGGGGAGGATGTCAATCTCCTCTCTAAAGTCTCCACAAGGGCCTGCTGGTATTCTTCCATTTTGACCTGTCTGACTCTTTCTTCAAGCAGTTTTGGAACATTGTGTTTGTACCGTGGATCCAGAAGGGTATAAACCCAGTAATTGGTGTTGTCCAGAATGCGCACAATGCGTGGGTCACGTTCAATGCAGTCTAGCATGAATTGAGCCATGTGTGCCAGAGTCCTACCAGAATCCTCATCATCCTCTTGTGAGCGTTGTGATAGTTGTTGTGATGCATCATAGTCGTCACCTTCCTCCTGGTCTGCTTCTGCTGACCATTCGCGTTGAATTGTGGAAGTCCAACGTGCACCGCTCTGGCCCTCGTCAGTGGTGGCATGAAATTCCTGCTCCAACTCCAGCTGTTCCTCCTCCTCTTCTTCGTCATAGCTGCTGGGGCCAGCGTTCCCTGAGGCGGATGGCCTGATGTTGGTACCATCACGCTGATCGTTTTCTCCTTCAGATTCCCCCAGTTGCATCATGACAGCTGTTTCCTTGATTTTTAACATCGACCTCTTCAGTAAACACAGCAGTGGTATGGTAATGCTGACTGAAGAGTTGTCACTGCTCACAAGCAACGTGGATTGCTCAAAATTTTGGAGGACTTGGCAGAGGTCCAACATGTTGGCCCAATCGGATCCACAGAAGCTTGGCAGCTGGCCGGATGCGCCTCGGTACTGCGCCGTCATGTACTGGACCACTGCACTCTTCTGCTCGCAAAAGCGGGCTAGCATGTGCAGCGTAGAATTCCAGCGCGTAGGGACATCACACAGCAAGCGATGGTGGGGGAGATTGAAGCGCTCCTGCATCTTGGCGAGTGCCCCCGAAGCAGTACTGGAATTTCTACAATGTTTGGACACTCGACGCACCTTCAACAGCAGATCGGGCACGCCTGGGTATGTCCTCAGGAACCGCTGAACTACTAGGTTCATCACGTGCGCCAGGCAAGGGATGTGTGTCAGCTTAGCCAACCTTAAAGCGCGAATGAGATTACTCCCATTATCACACACAACCATGCCCGGTTTCAGGTCCAGCGGTGCCAGCCACAAATCCGTCTGTTCCTTTATTCCCCTCCAAATTTCCTCCCCTGTGTGCTGCTTATCCCCAAGGCAGATTAGCTTCAGCAACGCTTGCTGACGCATGCCAACAGCTGTGCTGCACTGCTTCCACGATCCTACTGCTGCTGGGTTAGCGTTTCCGGATGAGGTACAGCTTTGAGATGCGTTGGAGGAGAAGGAGTCAGAGAGGTAGGTGCTGCTGTTATCCAGTGGGAGGGACGGCGGTGCAGCTGTTTGTGGCGTGGGCAACACCCGTGCCGTAGCAGGTGAGGAATCGCTGCCAGGCTCCACAAGGTTCACCCAGTGCGCGGTAAGGGAGATGTATCGACCCTGGCCGAACGCACTCGTCCAGGTGTCAGTGGTGAGGTGAACCTTGCAGGCAACGGCATTCTTCAAGCTTCGGGTTATTTTGCTGACCACGTGCTCATGCAACTCAGGCACTGCAGAGCGCGCAAAGTGGTAGCGGCTGGGAACCACGTAACGTGGGATGGCCACTGACATCATGCCCTTGAAGCTGTTTGTCTCCACCAATCGATATGGCAGCATTTCGCAGGCCAGAAGCTTGGCTATGCTGGCTGTTACTGCCACGGCCCGGGGGTCATTTGCTGGCAATTTCCTCTTGCGCTCAAACATCTCCGACACAGACAACTGAACCGTAGCGCTGCACACGGAAGGGCTGTTGGTTGTTGTGTTTGATGAACACTGGGAGACCTCAAGAGCACTACTCCGGAAAGTGACAGTGTCAGCGTCGTCTGATGTTTGTGAATGTTGTGAACCACGCAATGGCTGGGCTACTGCTGCTGCTGAGGCGGGTCTGGTGGTGAGTCTGGTGAACCCAAGGGAGGCAGTGTTGTTTCTGGTACCCTGTCCTGACGCGTTTGCCCAAAGAGTGGGATGTTTGGATAGCATGTGACGGCTCATGCTGGTGGTGGAGAGGTTGTTAATATTTTTCCCCCTGCTCAGGCGGGTCTTGCACACCTTGCAAATCGCCATGGTAACATCCTCAGTGCAGTCTTCAAAGAAAGCCCAGACTTTGGAGCACCTGCCTCCTTGCTGGCGATTTCTGTTTGCTCCTCTTTTGCCTCTCACTTGAACTTCCACGCTTGTGGTGCCTGAAATTGCGCGCCGCCTACCTTGTGGCACAAGGCGAACTCGTGCAGCAGTGTGTTCTTCAACAGACTCATCTGTGCTGCTGCTACGACGGCGATGTTCTCGTTCACAAACAAAATCTGGGTCTCTGTCCACATTGTCCATACCCTCCTCTTCCATCTCCTCAAACTCGTCATATGTCATTGTGGGCCACCGCCGTGGAGTAGAGCTCCCCACAACAACCTCTGCGCAGCACACTCCAACGTCGTCTTCCAGATCTTGTCGGCCGACCTCCTGCAATTGCAACCCCTCCTGCCCAAATTGCTCTGGGATTTGGGTTTCCGAGTCCTCTTCGGACTCGCCTTGTATTTCAGTGCGCGGTGCATTTCCCACAGTTAACGGTTGTGAATCCAGGCACAACATTTCTGGCTGTTCCTCCATTGACCTTTGAAAGGTGGAAGTTTGTTGGGCTGGGAATAGCTCCTGCGAATACCCCATTGTGTCCTGAGGTAATTCATCGGACTGGTTATCTGGCAGTTGTGTGCGTGGTGTCGCTGCCGGTTGTGTCAGCTTTGTGCCCACTGGCTCCTTGTAACTGGCTGAGGACTCGGACCTCGTGCGTGATGTGCTGGTGCTGCTTAACCCACTGCTGGACGCTTGAGAGGTCATCCAAGTAATTATCTGGTCCTGTTCTTTTGGATTTGTGAGGGTTGTTGTCCTGGACAACATGGGCGGTATTGAGTGGGTTTTCTTGGGTGCTCCCCTGTGGCCTGTACGTGAACCGTCAGGGGAAACACCTCTTCCCTTGCCCCTCCCTCTTTCACCGGATTTCTTCCTCATTTCACTTATCCTTACAGTACACGCTGACTGGCAGCAGTACAGTGGCAGTACAGAAATGCTATACAGTACCACTATTCCCAGCAGCGACACAGAGCACAATGCTATACAGTGACGGGTGAGCGGTGTACCACTATTCCCAGCAGCGACACAGAGCACAATGCTATACAGTGACGGGTGAGCGGTGTACCACTATTCCCAGCAGCGACACAGAGCACAATGCTATACAGTGGCGAACGAGCGGTGTACCACTATTCCCAGCAGACACAGAACAGTACACAGAATGCTATATAGTGTGGCTGAACGAGCGGTGTACCACTATTCCCAGCAGACACAGAACAGTACACAGAATGCTATATAGTGTGGCTGAACGAGCGGTGTACTACTGTTCCCAGCAGACACAGAACAGTACACAGAATGCTATATAGTGTGGCTGAACGAGCGGTGTACTACTGTTCCCAGCAGACACAGAACAGTACACAGAATGCTATATAGTGTGGCTGAACGAGCGGTGTACTACTGTTCCCAGCAGACACAGAACAGTACACAGAATGCTATATAGTGTGGCTGAACGAGCGGTGTACCACTGTTCCCAGCAGACACAGAACAGTACACAGAATGCTATATAGTGTGGCTGAACGAGCGGTGTACCACTGTTCCCAGCAGACACAGAACAGTACACAGAATGCTATATAGTGTGGCTGAACGAGCGGTGTACCACTATTCCCAGCAGACACAGAACAGTACACAGAATGCTATATAGTGTGGCTGAACGAGCGGTGTACTACTGTTCCCAGCAGACACAGAACAGTACACAGAATGCTATATAGTGTGGCTGAACGAGCGGTGTACTACTGTTCCCAGCAGACACAGAACAGTACACAGAATGCTATATAGTGTGGCTGAACGAGCGGTGTACCACTATTCCCAGCAGACACAGAACAGTACACAGAATGCTATATAGTGTGGCTGAACGAGCGGTGTACTACTGTTCCCAGCAGACACAGAACAGTACACAGAATGCTATATAGTGTGGCTGAACGAGCGGTGTACTACTGTTCCCAGCAGACACAGAACAGTACACAGAATGCTATATAGTGTGGCTGAACGAGCGGTGTACTACTGTTCCCAGCAGACACAGAACAGTACACAGAATGCTATATAGTGTGGCTGAACGAGCGGTGTACTACTGTTCCCAGCAGACACAGAACAGTACACAGAATGCTATATAGTGTGGCTGAACGAGCGGTGTACCACTATTCCCAGCAGACACAGAACAGTACACAGAATGCTATATAGTGTGGCTGAACGAGCGGTGTACTACTGTTCCCAGCAGACACAGAACAGTACACAGAATGCTATATAGTGTGGCTGAACGAGCGGTGTACTACTGTTCCCAGCAGACACAGAACAGTACACAGAATGCTATATAGTGTGGCTGAACGAGCGGTGTACTACTGTTCCCAGCAGACACAGAACAGTACACAGAATGCTATATAGTGTGGCTGAACGAGCGGTGTACCACTGTTCCCAGCAGACACAGAACAGTACACAGAATGCTATATAGTGTGGCTGAACGAGCGGTGTACCACTGTTCCCAGCAGACACAGAACAGTACACAGAATGCTATATAGTGTGGCTGAACGAGCGGTGTACTACTGTTCCCAGCAGTGACACACAATGACTGGGGGGGACCCTGGCTAGCGTGGCTGGAGCGCGAACTACCCTGCCTGCCTACCCAAAGCTAAACCCACAGACAAATGGCGGAGATATGACGTGGTTCGGGTATTTATTTACCCGAACCACGTGACAGTTCGGCCAATCAGAGCGCGTTCGGGTCCGAACCACGTGACCCGTTCGGCCAATCACAGCGCTAGCCGAACGTTCGGGGAACGTTCGGCCATGCGCTCTTAGTTCGGCCATATGGCCGAACGGTTTGGCCGAGCACCGTCAGGTGTTCGGCCGAACTCGAACATCACCCGAACAGGGTGATGTTCTGCAGAACCCGAACAGTGGCGAACACTGTTCGCCCAACACTAATGTAATGCATTATTAAGATTCTGCTTGAAAATTAATCCGCTGCTTCATTTGATTAGTCCTTTTCAAACAGCATAATTGTGCTTACAATTTGCATCAACACATCATTATTTCCAGCTCATTGTCTTTCTGTAGACAGAAATCAACAACTACAGTACAGAGACTGCAAAAGTGGCAACAAGACATTGCTGATCAAACCTGTTTGAGCTCTTACTGGATTCTTCATATTTCAGCCAATAATGTTTGATCAACAATATAGGAACAAGGGCAATGATTGCCCGTGGCTTTTTGTTCAAGAATACTCAACCATCTTACCCACGTAAAGGATAATGGGCGGGGCCAACCCCAATAATACAATATTCCCAAAGCAAATCCAAACACATATGGGTTACCAGCCTCCTTAAAGTGACTCTGTAACAAAAATTACAACGTTTTTTCTACCATCCTACAAGTTCCTAAACCTATTCTAATGTGATCTGGCTTACTGCAGCTCTTTCTACTATAACCATCTCTGTAATAAATCAATGTATCTTTCCCCTGTCAGACTTGTCGGCCTGTGTCTGGAAGGCTGCCAAGTTCTTCAGTGTTGAACTGTTCCTCTATGCACACTCCAGTTTGTGTTTTATTTACATAAGCCAGCAGCTTCTCTGCTATCTTATCAGTGATAGAAGAGAGCTGGATAAAAATCCTCCTCTGGAGGCTGTGAAAGGAGCTGGTCTGTCACATACTGAGGAATTAACGACATAGGCAGAGCTGTCTGCAGGAAGCCTGTAATGTTCAGTGCATGAGAGAAGCTGAGGACAGAAGGTAAACACACACAAGTGATCTCTTGAGATTCAGAAGTAAGGCTGTATACAGCCTGCTTGTGTATGGATGTATTTTCTATGTGTGGACATACTGTACATCAACCTACTTCCTGTTTTGCTGGCCATTTTGTTTGTTTATAAACAAACTTTTTAAAACAGTTTTTGACTACTTTTAATGCGGCGGGGAGCGGTGAAATTGTGACAGAGGGTAATAGGAGATGTCCCCTAACGCACTGGTATGTTTACTTTTGTGCGATTTTAACAATACAGATTCTCTTTAATGTGTAAAGTATCAAAATTTTATTATCCATCAAGAACATAAAACATCTCTAATAATACATAACATGAAGAAGAGCAATTGTGATTCAAAAAAGTTTAAAATTGCATATGCAAAGCTAGTTTCGCCATCTATGCAGCAAGAGTAATCAATACTTCGACCTGATAGTAATGCATGGAAAATTTCATATATGCACACTCCAAGCACTCCGCGCTTTCATACTGGTGCCAGATAATTAGCATGGTGATGGGGGCCCCCCTATTTGATTAGAGTCCAATACTTTGGCTTACTCCAAGCAGCCGCCAATAGCGGATAGAGCTCCAATGTTCCCTCATTTAATGCTCATGGTTCTGGGACTGGGCAATTCAATCCTCAAAGAAACAACAGTTCTTGCATAAATGTTGAGGGGGACCCAAAAACAGGATAGATCTCACCACAGTAGTTGCTGGCGTCCTCTCAGCTCTCCTACACGTGTGTAGTGACTTTGTCAGCCGCTGCAGAATAGCCCCGATATACGTGGGACCTTTCCGGCATTCCGCTCTCACCAGCGGTCGAATCACCTCACTCCAGAAACAGTCCAGTTAGCTGTTAACATCACCGGAGATAGGGGGAGGAAGCAGGACGCTCAGGCCGTCTACCAGCGCGGATGCGTGGTCCGTGACTCAAGCTGTGTGGCTCCGCCCACCGACGTTTCGCGTCAGGTGTGACGCTTCATCGCGAAACCTCGGTGGGCGGAGCCACACAGCTTGAGTCACGGACCGCGCATCCGCGCTGGTAGACGGCCTGAGCGTCCTGCTTCCTCCCCCTATCTCCAGTGATGTTAACAGCTAACTGGACTGTTTCTGGAGTGAGGTGATTCGACCGCTGGTGAGAGCGGAATGCCGGAAAGGTCCCACGTATATCGGGGCTATTCTGCAGCGGCTGACAAAGTCACTACACACGTGTAGGAGAGCTGAGAGGACGCCAGCAACTACTGTGGTGAGATCTATCCTGTTTTTGGGTCCCCCTCAACATTTATGCAAGAACTGTTGTTTCTTTGAGGATTGAATTGCCCAGTCCCAGAACCATGAGCATTAAATGAGGGAACATTGGAGCTCTATCCGCTATTGGCGGCTGCTTGGAGTAAGCCAAAGTATTGGACTCTAATCAAATAGGGGGGCCCCCATCACCATGCTAATTATCTGGCACCAGTATGAAAGCGCGGAGTGCTTGGAGTGTGCATATATGAAATTTTCCATGCATCACTATCAGGTCGAAGTATTGATTACTCTTGCTGCATAGATGGCGAAACTAGCTTTGCATATGCAATTTTAAACTTTTTTGAATCACAATTGCTCTTCTTCATGTTATGTATTATTAGAGATGTTTTATGTTCTTGATGGATAATAAAATTTTGATACTTTACATATTAAGGAGGCTGGTAACCCATATGTGTTTGGATTTGCTTTGGGAATAATGTTTGATCAGTCAGTTTCAAATGTGGATTCCAATCAGGGGTGGTAGGAAATAGTCATTGCATGAGCAATAGATCAAGTAACAGAACAATGTATTGTATTGAACTCTACAGCCGTGCACAGCTCTTGGTTCAATTTATCACAGTTAAATAAGGCAAAAATCAAGCAGTGCAGACTCCATATGTGACTGGCAAAACTGTCCTTCATAAGGTTATTAGCATGGCTGATGACTATATTTGATTTTTTCAAAATTTTGTTTTATTCATATTTTTGGGGAGTCTTGCATGTTGTTGTTTTTTTCTTTAAAGTAGTTTTTAAATGGAAGTGAAAAGTAAATTCTGTTTCTTTAAGAAATAGTAAGTAGCCATAACAAAGCATCCAGCAGAATTCTTCTGTATCCATTAAATGCCAAAACAAACAAACACCGCAAGGGTTTGTGAAGGAAGGCAACCATAGCCAGTGCTACTACAGATCTTATTAACAAACCTTTTTTGACCTTGTTCTAAAATCTGTAATAGCACAGCAATAAGATCTTTGCCCACTAGCTCATGCAATTCTGCTTTTGGTATAGTTAAATAATGATTTCTCTATTCTGCACCTGGGACTGGAGACCACTTGGGAAATAAGGCACCCTCTCTTCAGGCAACTACAAAGATCCTCTCTATTAAAGTCACTCATCCAAAAGAGCATATTGGCGGATGCTTTGCCAGTTTGTGCGCTCATTATTCACACGTGTTAGTCAATACAACTGAAAGAACGTGGTTTAAGCTGTGTATGTATATATATATATATATATATATATATATATATATATATATATATATATATATGTATATATATATATATATGTGTGTGTGTATATATATGTGTGTGTGTATATATATATATGTGTGTGTATATGTATATATATGTATATGTATATATATGTATATGTATATATATATATATATATATATATATATACATATATATATTGTCATAAATATATTTTGCATAGTTTAATACATTAGTATTCTGTTTGCTTTATTTTGAGGATAGACTATACTGTATATTGGATAAACTATATATTTTCTGTACATGCTTCTTTGTTTTCCATCATTCCCATCTTTTGTGACAGTTCCACTAAGTTAAGCCTACCACTCTTTATTCAATATATATGTTAGGTTATTTGTATTGCACAACGTTTTTGCATTGCACAGATGAAGTTCGTGAAGTAAATATTAGAGATAGTCAAAAATAGTGTTGGTTGAATTATATCACTTGCTTCCCTGGGCATTTCATCAAGTAGGCCCAAACTGTGTGAGTCAATGGAACGGCAAACTTGAACACTGGCCCCTGGTCAAAAAATTGCCAGGTTGCACAGCTCTGTTACAAATGAAAAATATATATGGGCCTCATAATACAGCCAAGGGGGCTACTCCGGGCAAAAGATTAGCCTGGTTTCCCTGCTCCATTACAAGTGATATACAGGTCTCAGAGTAGAGGCAGAGGACCTCTAGGGGTGTCCTCTGGACACACAAATAATATGGTAACCTCCTAGTGGGCAGCTAACCATAAACCCCGTGGCCACCTAGCCTTAAAGTGAACCTGAGGTGAGAGTGATATGGAGGCTGCCATATTTATTTCCTTTTAAGCAATACCAGTTGCCTGGCTATCCTGCTGATCCTCTGCCTCTAATACTTTTAGCCATAGACCCTGAACAAGAATGCATCAGATCAGGTGTTTCTGACATTATTGTGAGGTCTGACAAGATTAGCTGCATGCTTATTTCTTGTATTATTCAGACACTTCTGCAGCCAAATAGATCAGTAGGGTTGCCAGGCAACTGGTATTGTTTAAAAGGAAATAAATCTGGTAGCCTCCATATCACTTTCACCTCGGGTTCACTTTAACCTTCCTCCCTCCGAACCTTAACCCCTGGCTTTAAAAGCATGCCCACTATAGTAGCAGGCTCCCAAATTAGCTTGTGCTTCTTTTGTTTCATTCTCACATGCCTCTCCTCTTCTCTGGAATTCCCTGTCTAAATTCCCTTTCTATGGGCTGCAGGGTGGCATAGTGAATAGCATTCTTCCCTTGCAGTGCTAGAGACCCCGGTTAAAAGCATCTGAGCATCCATATCACAAAATACATATAAACCAATTATGAACCTCCACTGTGGGAAGTTTGTTTTAAGTAGTGTGGGCTGTTTGGGGGTGACAGGCATTACTTACTTTACTTATCTTCAAATGCAACCTAAAACATGTTAGGTAGTAATTTTTACTGCATGATGTCAAGGATGTCTATTAAAGAGTCTCCGAGCACCTCTCATGGGCCTGCCTTTAAGACTCCGACCAGTACTGCAAAGTGCTTAAAGATGCATACCTTTCTGTAGCTTGTGCTCTCCTCTTTCATTTGATGCCTGAATCACCGTTCTACACCAAATAGTTTTCGTTCGATTTCAATTTAAAAATTGTGGCTGCCATCTTGGATACGTTATAACTTTTGGGTCACCCCTGTCTTCTCAGTTAGAGAAGTGCATCACCGAATGAAGCAGGAAGAGGAAGTGACACGCATGGCCATTGCAAGAGGCTCCTCCAGAGGGGGTCATAGCACGACTTTGTTGGAAGTAGTCTGTCTTAAAGGCATACCCATGAGAGGTGCTCGGAGTCCCTTTTAAGGTGGACACACACCATACAATTTTTTAAATATCTGTTCAATTCAAGAATTGCAATCAATTTTTCTGACTGATTGCTCATATTTTTGAAATGTTACAATGTACCACACAAATGTTCAATTTTTCCCCAATTATGATAAAAATGATTGGAAACTCTGAGAAAATTGCTAGGGTGTGTATATTAATACATTGACACACCATACAATCTTTAGAAAACTTGAAGAAAAATTTCCAGCATTCCGAATTGATAAAAAAAAAAAAAAAACAGGAAATCTGATCGTATTTTTTAGTAAAATGAAAAAAAAAGCTTTAGTTTTTTTTGGGAGATCCGATCATATTTATCGAGTTGCCGCAAAGTCGGATCATTTTATTGTATCGCGTGTGGCCACCTTAACCACTTGAGGACCGTGGGCTTTACCCCCCTTAAGGACCAGATTCTTTTTTTCCATTCAGACCACTGCAGCTTTCATGGTTTATTGCCCGCTCATACAACCTACCACCTAAATGAATTTTGGCTCCTTTTCTTGTCACTAATAAAGCTTTCTTTTGGTGCTATTTGATTGCTGCTGCGATTTTTACTTTTTATTATATTCATCAAAAAAGACATGAATTTTGTCAAAAAAATGTTTCTTTTTTACTTTCTGTGCTGACATTTTTCAAATAAAGTAAAATTTCTGTATACATGCAGCATGAAAAATGTGGACTAACATGTTTTTGATTAAAAAAAAACCCCATTCAGCCTATATTTATTGGTTTGGGTAAAAGTTATAGCGTTTACAAACTATGGTGCAAAAAGTGAATTTTCCCATTTTCAAGCATCTCTGACTTTTCTGACCCACTGTCATGTTTCATGAGGGGCTAAAATTCCAGGATAGTATAAGTACCCCCCAAATGAGGCCATTTTGGAAAGAAGACATTCCAAAGTATTCACTGAAAGGCATAGTGAGTTCATAGAAGATATTATTTTTTGTCACAAGTTAGCGGAAAATGACACTTTGTGACAAAAAAAAAGTTTCAATTTCTAACTTGCGACAAAAAAAAGAAATCTGCAACGGACTCACCATGCCCCTCTCCGAATACCTTAGTCTACTTTCCAAAATGGGGTCATTTGTGGGGTGTGTTTGCTGTCCTGGCATTTTGGGGGGTGCTAAATTGTAAGCACCCCTGTAAAGCCTAAAGGTGCTCATTGGACTTTGGACCCCTTAGCGCAGTTAGGCTGCAAAAAAGTGCCACACATGTGGTATCGCCGTACTCGAGAGAAGTAGTACAAATGTGTTTTGGGGTGTATTTTTACACATACCCATGCTGGGTGGGAGAAATATCTCTGTAAATGACAATTTTTAAAAATTTTTTACACACAATTGTCCATTTACAGAGATCTTTCTCCCACTCAGCATGGGTATGTGTAAAAATTAGGGATGGGACGAATCCACAATTTTTTCGAATCCGAATCTGAAAAGGTTCTCGAATATCTCGAACCTTTCGAATCCTGAATCTAACGAATCCTGCACATAAGAATTGTGCGATCCGTGGTATAGTTGCCCGCAGTATAGGTAGCGAGGTAAAGGTGCCTTCAGTATAGCTAGCTAGGTATGGGTGCCTTCAATATTGGTAGCTTTCAGTATAGGTAGCAAGGTATAGGGGCCTGCAGTATAGGTAGCAGGGTATATGGGCCTTCAGTATAGGTAGCAGGGTATATGGGCCTTCAGTATAGGTAGCAGGGTATATGGGCCTTCAGTATAGGTAACAGGGTATATAGAGGCCTTAATTATAGGTAGGTATGTAGGTAGGTATAGGGGCCTTTAGGTAGGTAGGTATAGGGGCCTTTAGGTAGGTAGGTAGGTAGGTACGTACGTATAGGGGGCCTTTAGGTAGGTATAGGGGGCCTTTAGGTAGGTATAGTGGCCTGTAGGTAGGTAGGTATAATGGCCAGTAGGTAGGTAGGTATAGTGTCCTGTAGGTAGGTAGGTAGTTAAAGGGACCTTCAGTATAGGTAGCAGGGTATAGGGCCTTAAGTATAGGTAGGTATGTAGGTAGGTAGGTATAGGGGCCTTTAGGTAGGTAGGTATAGGGGCTTTTAGGTAGGTAGGCACGTATAGGGGGCCTTTAAGTAGGTAGGTAGGTATAGAGGCCTGTAGGTAGGTATAGGGGCCTTTAGGTAGGTAGGTAGGTAGGTACGTATAGGGGCCTTTAGGTAGGTAGGTATAGGGGCCTTTAGGTAGGTAGGTACGTATAGGGGGCCTTTAGGTAGGTATAGTGGCCTGTAGGTAGGTAGATATAGTTTCCTGTAGGTAGGTAGGTAGTTAAAGGGACCTTCAGTATAGGTACCAGGGTATAGGGCCTTAAGTATAGGTAGGTATGTAGGTAGGTAGGTATAGGGGCCTTTAGGTAGGTAGGTAGGTATATGGGCCTTTAGGTAGGTAGGTAGGTACGTATAGGGGGCCTTTAGGTAGGTATAGTGGCCTGTAGGTAGGTAGGTAGGTATAGTGGCTGGTAGGTAGGTATAGTGTCCTGTAGGTAGGTAGGTAGTTAAAGGGACCTTCAGTATAGGTAGCAGGGTATAGGGCCTTAAGTATAGGTAGGTAGGTAGGTAGGTATAGGGGCCTTTAGGTAGGTAGGTAGGTATAGGGGCCTTTAGGTAGGTAGGTAGGTAGGTAGGTATAGGGGCCTTTAGGTAGGTAGGCACGTATAGGGGGCCTTTAGGTAGGTATAGGGGCCTTTAGGTAGGTAGGTAGGTATAGGGGCCTTTAGGTAGGTAGGCACGTATAGGGGCCTTTAGGTAGGTATAGGGGCCTTTAGGTAGGTAGGTAGGTACATATAGGGGGCGTTTAGGTAGGTATAGGGATAGGTAGGTAGGTAGGGAGGTAGGTGTCGCTCCCCCCCTCCCCCCCCCCGTGCCTCCTCCGCTCACCCCCACGGCCTCCTCAGTCCCCCGTGCCTCCTCGCTCACCCCTCCTTAAGTATCAACTCACCTGTCCAGTGGAGCGCAGAGCGGCAGACCTCGTCATTACTTCTCGGTTCCCTCTAGTGGCCGGACCGGCTTTTACTGATGACGTCATTGTAAAAGCCGTCACTAGAGGGAACCAGGAAGTGAGCGAGAGGTCTGCCGCTCTGCGCTCCACTGGACAGGTGAGTTGATACAATGTATGCGGGCGGGCGGAGGAGGCGCGGGGCGGGCGGAGGAGACGCGGGGGGGGGGGGGGGGGTCGGAGGAGGACGAGTGCGAGCGGCAGATGCGCGGCGATGCAGCGTCGGGATTCGGCGGATTCGCAAAGTGGAAAATGGCGTCGGGATTCGAATCCACGAATCTCGAATATTTCCCAATATTCGAGGGACTCGTGGATTCGCCGGATTCATCGTCTCATCCCTAGTAAAAATACACCCCAAAACACATTATACTACTTCTCCTGAGTACGGCGATACCACGTGTGGCACTTTTTTGCACCCTAACTGCGCTAAGGGGCCCAAAGTCCAATGAGTACCTTTAGGATTTCACAGGTCATTTTGCGACATTTGGTTTCTAGACTACTCCTCCTCCTCAAGGTACTCATTGGACTTTGGACCCCTTAGCGCAGTTAGGGTGCAAAAAAGTGCCACACATGTGGTATCGCCGTACTCCGTATATCTCTGTAAATGGACAATTGTGTATAAAAAAATCAAAAGATTGTCATTTACAGAGGTATTTCTCCCACCCAGCATGGGTATATGTAAAAATACACCTCAAAATAAACATTTTAGAAAGAAGACATACCAAGGTACTCTGTTAGGAGTATGGTGAGTTCATAGAAGATTTTATTTTTTGTCACAAGTTAGCGGAAAGTGACACTTTGTGAAAAAAACAATACAAATCAATTTCCGCTAACTTGTGACAAAAAATAAAATCTTCTATGAACTCGCCATACTTCTAACAGAGTACCTTGGTATGTCTTCTTTCTAAAATGGGGTCATTTGTGGGGTTTCTATACTGCCCTGGCATTTTAGGGGCCCTAAACTGTGAGGAGTGGTCTGGAAACCAAATGCCGCAAAATGACCCTTGAAATCCTAAAGGTACTCATTGGACTCTGGGCCCCTTAGTGCAGTTAGGGTGCAAAAAAGTGCCACACGTGGTATCGCCGTACTCAGGAGAAGTAGTACAATGTGTTGTGTTTTGGGGTGTATTTTTACACATACCCATGCTGGGTGGGAGAAATATCTTTGTAAATGGACAATTGTGTGTAAAAAAATCAAGATTGCCATTTACAGAGGTATTTCTCCCACCCAGCATAGGTATATGTAAAAATACACCTCAAAATACATTATACCACTTCTCCTGAGTACGGCGATACCACATGTGTGGCACTTTTTTGCTAACTGCGCTAAGGGGCCCAGAGTCCAATGAGCCAATCCCTGAGTATGAGTTAGGTAAACAAAGTGCCTTATACGTGCTTCCTCCTCGCCTCGTGGTCTCATTGTTGCAGAGACCACCAGCGAGGAGGAAGCACTTTGTAAGTACTACAGCACATGTGGTTTTTTTTGCCCACAGAGTCCCTGATCTCCCACCCCAGGCCTCATACCCCCCCCCCCCCTGATCACCCCAGCAGACCCCTGCCCAGCACCCTTGCACCCCTTTAAAACCCCCACCCCCCCACCTATCACTAACTTTAAACGCTATCCCCTGCGTTAGGTCCCTAACTGCCTCCTAGTCACCCCTGATCCCCCCCCCCCTACCTTTAGATCACCCCCACACCCCATCCCAGACTACCCCCCTGTATTCTGTATACAGCTACCTTACCCCCTGATCCCCCTCTGATCACCTGTCTATCACCTGTCCACCACCCCTCAGCACCCCCACCCATCAGAGCAGACCCTAACTGCCCCACGGGGGTAACCGATCACCTGCCCAGGCCCTCGATTGCCCTCATACCCCCCTTCTGATTACATCCCCTGCTCTTTGCTTACATCCGACCTCCCCAGCAATCACTAACTGATCTTTGATCAGTAACCCCCTGTGTCTACCTCTCATCAGATCAGGACTCAGTCTGCCCCGTGCAGGCTCCTGATCAACCCCCCACCCCCTCAAATCGCCCTCAGACCCCCCCCCCCCCCAATCACCGTCCAAGTGCATTGTATTTGACTGTGCTGTGATTGTATCGATTGTGCTGCGATTGTATTTGATTGTCCCGTGATCTGCTTCGATTGTCCCGTGATTGTTTGATTGCCTCTGAGACCCCACTTCCCAACAACCCCCACCCGACCACCACCCCCCATCACCTTCCGAGTGCATCAGATTTGATTGTGCGGTGATTGGATTCGATTGTGCTGTAATTGTATTTGATTGTCCCGTGATCGGCTTCGATTGCCCCGTGATTGTTTGATTGCCTGAGACCCCACATCCCGCCACACCCAACCCCACCCTCCCCCCATCACCTGTCGAGTGCATCAGATTTGATTGTGCTGTGATTGGTTTCGATTGTGTTGTAGTTGTATTTGATTGTCCCGTGATCGGCTTCGATTGCCCCGTGATTGTTTGATTGCCTGAGACCCCACTTCCCGCCACACCCAACCCCACCCTCCCCCCATCACCTTCCGAGTGCATCAGATTTGATTGTGCTGTGATTGGATTCGATTGTGCTGTAATTGTATTTGATTGTCCCGTGATCGGCTTCGATTGCCCCGTGATTGTTTGATTGCCTGAGACCCCACTTCCCGCCACACCCAACCCCCCCCTCCCCCCCACCACACCCAACCCCCCCCCCCCCCCCCCCCCCCCACACACACACCCAACCACCACCTTCCGAGTGCATCAGATTTGCTTGTGCTGTGATTGGAGTCGATTGTGCTGTAATTGTATTTGATTGTCCCGTGATTGTTTGATTGCCTCTGAGACCCCACTTCCCACCAACCCCAATACCTCTCAAATACTCCCTTTTTGCTAGGTAGGTGCTCTTTTTTTCTGGGTAGTCTCGGAGGAAAACCCCATAAATTTAGCAATCCAAAATGGCAAGAAGGGGGCTTTCCGATGACGAGGTATACAGGTACATGGACCAGTCGGATGAGTTCTTTTGGGAAGAATCATCCGTCGAATCTTCCGGGTCCGAATTTGAACCTGTAGAAAGCAGTGGTTCCCTGACCGAAAGTGATGACGAGGCTTTGGTCCGGCTAGAGCCAGGCGTACCAGACCCCAAGTCGTTAGACCGCAGGTGGCGCAGGATCCGCCTCAAGGGCAGCAGGGTGGTGCTAGCACTGTTGATAGTTTTCTTGGTGAGGCAGGCACCAGCAGCGCAGCATCTCCTGGACTTGGTACCAGTACTTCTGTAGACCCTGGCGAAGTGTTGAGCGTCAGCATGGAAGTTGAAACTGGTACGGTGTCAAGTGCAGTAGTACCCCCGTCGCAGCCACCAAGAAGAAGACGGGCCCGTAGTACCCATAGACTCCCAGAGGTGCTGGCACAACCAGATTGGCAATCCCCTGATTCCGCCACACCCGTAGTGCCCCCTTTCACCGCCCAGTCTGGAGTCCAGGTGGCGACAGCTCATCTAGGAACGGTCCTAGACTTTTTGCAGCTGTTCATCACCCAGGTTCTCTTGGACTTAATTGTGGTTGAGACCAACCGTAAAGCCACACAATTCATCACCGAGCACCCGGAGAGCATGTATGCCCAGCCTTTCGGGTGGAAACTAGTCCAAGTTTCCGACATTAAAATCTTTTTGGCCCTTATCCTTCACTTGGGACTAATGAAACAGAATGTATTGCGGGCGTATTGGTCTACGAACCCAGTACATCATGTTCCCTTGTACCCTGCTGCCATGTCCAGGACACGATTTGAGTCCATCCTGCGCTTCCTGCACTTCAACGACGACGAAACCCTTTAATGAAAAGGGCCACCCTGCTTATGACCGGCTCCACAAAATTCGGCCCCTCATAGACCACCTGTCATCAACATTTGCAGATGCTTATATCCCGGAACAGCACATCTGCGTAGACGAGTCCCTCTTACGCTTTACCGGGCTCCTTGGCATCAAACAGTACATCCCAAGCAAGCGCACCCGGTATGGGGTGAAACTGTATAAGCTCTGTGAAAGGGCCACAGGCTATACATGTCGTTTTAGGGTCTATGAGGGAAAAGACTCAAAATTGGAGCCGGTCGGATGCCCTGACTACCTGGGGAGCAGTGGAAAGGTTGTGTGGGACTTGGTGTCACCCTTGTTCCAGAAGGGGTACCATCTTTTTGTGGACAATTATTACACAAGTGTGGCCCTCTTTCAGCACTTAAAGTTAGAAGGAATCCGATGCTGTGGCACTGCGCGGCCTAGTCGCCAGGGCTTCCCCCAACGGCTCATTACCACCAGACTTGAACGGGGGCAGAGGGCTGCCTTGCGTACTGAAGACCTGCTCGCGGTGAAATGGAGGGAGAAGAGGGACGTTTACTTTCTGTCCACCATTCACACAGACACGACAGTCCAAATTCAACGGGCAACTAAGGTCATTGAAAAGCCCCTTTTCGTCCACGAATATAATGTCAAGATGGGAGGGGTGAACTTCAATGACCAGAGGTTAGCGCCCTATTTAACCACTTCCCGACCGCCGTATAGACAAATGGCGGCCGGGAAGTGGACGCCGCAAGGACCGCCGTATTGACAAAATGCGGCGGTCCTTGTATGGGCATGGGCGGAGCGATCGTGTCATCCGTGACGCGATCCTCCGCCGGGAGTCGGAAGCCCGGCATTTTGCCTCCGCTCGCCGGCCACTTAGCAGAGCCGGCGAGCGGAGGAATCCGCATCATCAGCCAATCCCTGAGTATGAGTTAGGTAAACAAAGTGCCTTATACGTGCTTCCTCCTCGCCTCGTGGTCTCATTGTTGCAGAGACCACCAGCGAGGAGGAAGCCTTTTGTGAGTACTACAGCACATGTGTTTTTTTGACCTACAGCCCCCCTGATCTCCCACCCCAGGCCTCATACCCCCCCGATCACCCCAGCAGACCCCTGCCCAGCACCCTTGCACCCCTGTAAAACCCCCAACCCCCCCACCTATCACTAACTTTAAACGCTATCCCCTGCGTTAGGTCCCTAACTGCCTCCTAGTCACCCCTGATCCCCCCCCCTACCTTTAGATCACCCCCAGACCCCATCCCAGACTACCCCCCTGTATACTGTATACATCTGTATACAGCTACCTTACCCCCTGATCCCCCTCTGATCACCTGTCTATCACCTGTCCATCACCCCTCAGCACCCCCACCCATCAGAGCAGACCCTAACTGCCCCGCGGGGGTAACAGATCACCTGCCCAGGCCCTCGATTGCCCTCATACCCCCTTCTGATTACATCCCCTGCTCTTTGTTTACATCTGTCCTCCCCAGCAATCACTAACTGATCTGCGATCAGTAACCCCCTGTGTCTGCCTCTCATCAGATCAGGACTCAGTCTGCCCCGTGCAGGCTCCTGATCAACCCCCCACCCCCTCAAATCGCCCTCAGACCCCCCCCCCTAATCACCGTCCAAGTGCATTGTATTTGACTGTGCTGCGCTTGTATTCGATTGTGCTGCGCTTGTATTTGATTGTGCTGCGATTGTATTTGATTGTCCCATGATCTGCTTCGATTGTCCCGTGATTGTTTGATTGCCTGAGACCCCACTTCCCGCCACACCCAATCCCACCCTCCCCCCATCACCTTCCGAGTGCATCAGATTTGATTGGGCTGTGATTGGATTCGATTGTGCTGTAATTGTATTTGATTGTCCCGTGATCGGCTTCGATTGCCCCGTGATTGTTTGATTGCCTGAGACCCCACTTCCCGCCACACCCAATCCCACCCTCCCCCCATCACCTTCCAAGTGCATCAGATTTGCTTGTGCTGTGATTGGAGTCGATTGTGCTGTAATTGTATTTGATTGTCCCGTGTTCGGCTTTGATTGCCCCGTGATTGTTTGATTGCCTGAGACCCCACTTTCCGCCACACCCAATCCCACCCTCCCCCCATCACCTTTCGAGTGCATCAGATTTTTTGGGCTGTGATTGGAGTCAATTGTGCTGTAATTGTATTTGATTGTCCCGTGATTGTTTGATTGCCTCTGAGACCCCACTTCCAACCAACCCCAATACCTCTCAAATACTCCCTTCTTGCTAGGTAGGTGTTTTTTTTTTCTGGGTAGTCTCGGAGGAAAACCCCATAAATTTAGCAATCCAAAATGGCAAGAAGGGGGCTTTCCGATGACGAGGTATACAGGTAAATGGACCAGTCGGATGAGTTCTTTTGGGAAGAATCATCCGTCGAATCTTCCGGGTCCGAATTTGAACCTGTAGAAAGCAGTGGTTCCCTGACCGAAAGTGATGACGAGGCTTTGGTCCGGCTAGAGCCAGGCGTACCAGACCCCAAGTCGTTAGACCGCAGGTGGCGCAGGATCCGCCTCAAGGGCAGCAGGGTGGTGCTAGCACTGTTGATAGTTTTCTTGGTGAGGCAGGCACCAGCAGCGCAGCATCTCCTGGACTTGGTATCAGTACTTCTGTAGACCCTGGCGAAGTGTTGAGCGTCAGCATGGAAGTTGAAACTGGTACGGTGGCAAGTGCAGTAGTACCCCCGTCGCAGCCACCAAGAAGAAGACGGGCCCGTAGTACCCATAGACTCCCAGAGGTGCTGGCACAACCAGATTGGCAATCCCCTGATTCCGCCGCACCCGATTTGAGTCCATCCTGCGCTTCCTGCACTTCAACGACGACGAAACCTGTCATGAAAGGGGAGACCCTGCTTATGACCGGCTCCACAAAATTCGGCCCCTCATAGACCACCTGTCCTCAACATTTGCAGATGCTTATATCCCTGAACAGAACATCTGCGTAGACGAGTCCCTCTTACGCTTTACCGGGCGCCTTGGCATCAAACAGTACATCCCAAGCAAGCGCGCCCGGTATGGGGTGAAACTGTATAAGCTCTGTGAAAGGGCCACAGGCTATACATGTCGTTTTAGGGTCTATGAGGGAAAAGACTCAAAATTGGAGCCGGTCGGATGCCCTGACTACCTGGAGAGCAGTGGAAAGGTTGTGTGGGACTTGGTGTCACCCTTGTTCCAGAAGGGGTACCATCTTTTTGTGGACAATTATTACACAAGTGTGGCCCTCTTTCAGCACTTAAAGTTAGAAGGAATCCGATGCTGTGGCACTGCGCGGCCTAGTCGCCAGGGCTTCCCCCAACGGCTCATTACCACCAGACTTGAACGGGGGCAGAGGGCCGCCTTGCGTACTGAAGACCTGCTCGCGGTGAAATGGAGGGACAAGAGGGACGTTTACTTTCTGTCCACCATTCACACAGACACGACAGTCCAAATTCAACGGGCAACTAAGGTCATTGTAAAGCCCCTTGTCGTCCACGAGTATAATGTCAACATGGGAGGGGTGGACTTCAATGACCAGAGGTTAGCGCCCTATTTAATTACCCGGAAAACAAGACGCTGGTATAAGAAAGTGTCTTTTTATCTGATTCAATTGGCAGTTTACAACAGCTTTGTTCTCTACAGTAAGGCTGGGAGAACTGGATCTTTCCTCCAATTTCAGGAACAGATCATTCTGGACATCCTGTATCCAGGAGGTGCCAGGCCCCCCCCCCCCCCAGATGCAACTAGCCGACTGCATGGTAGGCATTACGCCTATCAGATTCCGTGTGCCCCAGGTCAACGCATCCGAAGAAAACGTTGTCGTGTCTGCAGCAGGACTGGAAGAAGGAATGACACCAGTTTTTATTGTCCCCGCTGTCCTGACCAGCCTGGCCTATGCGTAGGGCCGTGTTTTGAGAGGTACCACGAGCAGGTACACTATTAGAACCTAGGGAACTCCAGACACAGGACTAGGCACACACTCAGTGGTCTTTTGCACATTGTCGCAGGGAGAGGAGAGGTAAGCTTGAAAACCAAACGGGTAAGCATAAAAGTGGCAAGAAGGATCGGTTTCCATGCTTGATATTGCTGATCTGTCCTGGGTTGGCGATATAAGACGGCATGTTTGAATTTCCGTTGAGTGTGGACACCCCCGGTTTATATGTGATTTGGGCCTATGATGATGCTTTAATGCCACACAGAGTCATCTCTATTGGCAGGCATATTGCTGTATCCTACAGGCATAATGCTGTATACTAAAGTTCTGAGGCCCAGTCACATAAGTTGGTGGCTCACCCTGAGTGCAGGGTGGCACGGGGTGTCTCTCTCCTGGGGTTATCACTGCCATTGATGTGGAGGAAGATCTGCCATTGATGTGGAGCAAGGTATGTTTGCCGTTCATTTTTCCTTTCAGCCCAGAGTGCATTACTTGTATACCCAATATAAGGAGTATAGCAGAAACTCCTAATACTGGCCATACATGTAATGATTGCAGAGACCCTAAAATGCCAGGACAGACTCCACAAATGACCCCATTTTGGAAAGAGGACACCCTAAAGTATTATGTGAGGTGCACGGTGAGTTCATAAAAGATTTTAGTTTTTGTCTCAAGTTAGCAGAATTTTTTTTTATTTATTTTTTTAACAGTGTCATTTTCCGTTTACTTGTGACAAAAAATAAAATTTTCAATGACCTCACCATTACCCTCATGGAATACCTTGTTGTGTATTCTTTCCAAAATGGGGTCATTTGTGGGGTTTGTTAACTGTCCTGGCAAGTGGGCGGGGTGCTAAATTGTGAGCACCCCTGTAAAGCCTAAAGGTACTCATTGGACTCTGGGCCCCTTAGCGCAGTTAGGGTGCAAAAAAGTGCCACACATGTGGTATCGCCGTACTCGGGAGAAGTAGTGTAATGTGTTTTGGGGTGTATTTTTACACATACCCATGCTGGGTGGGAGAAATACCTCTGTAAATGACAATCTTTTGATTTTTTTTACACACAATTGTCCATTTACAGAGTTATTTCTCCCACCCAGCATGGGTATGTGTAAAAATACACCCCAAAACACATTGTACTACTTCTCCCGAGTACGGCAATACCACGTGTGGCACTTTTTTGCACCCTAACTGCGCTAAAGGGCCCAAAGTCCAATGAGTACCTTTAGGATTTCACAGGTCATTTTGCGGAATTTGATTTCCAGACTACTCCTCACAGTTTAGGGCCCCTAAAATGCCAGGGCAGTATAGGAACCCCACAAATGACCCCATTTTAGAAAGAAGACACCCCAAGGTATTCCGTTAGGAGTATGGTGAGTTCATAGAAGATTTTATTTTTTGTCACAAGTTAGTGGAAAATGACACTTTGTGAAAAAAACAATAAAAATCAATTTTCCGCTAACTTGTGACAAAAAATAAAATCTTCTATGAACTTACCATACTCCTAACAGAATACCTTGGGGTGTCTTCTTTCTAAAATGGGGTCATTTGTGGGGTTCCTATACTGCCCTGGCATTTTAGGGGCCCTAAACCGTGAGGAGTAGTCTGGAAATCAAATTCCGCAAAATGACCTGTGAAATCCTAAAGGTACTCATTGGACTTTGGGCCCCTTAGCGCAGTTAGGGTGCAAAAAAGTGCCACACATGTGGTATTGCCGTACTCGGGAGAAGTAGTACAATGTGTTTTGGGGTGTATTTTTACACATACCCATGCTGGGTGGGAGAAATACCTCTGTAAATGACAATCTTTTGATTTTTTTACACACAATTGTCCATTTACAGAGTTATTTCTCCCACCCAGCATGGGTATGTGTAAAAATACACCCCAAAACACATTGTACTACTTCTCCCGAGTACAGCGATACCACATGTGTGGCACTTTTTTGCACCCTAACTGCGCTAAAGGGCCCAAAGTCCAATGAGTACCTTCAGGATTTCACAGGTCATTTTGCGGAATTTGATTTCCAGACTACTCCTCACGGTTTAGGGCCCCTAAAATGCCAGGGCAGTATAGGAACCCCATAAATGACCCCATTTTAGAAAGAAGACACCCCAAGGTATTCCGTTAGGAGTATGGTGAGTTCATAGAAGATTTTATTTTTTGTCACAAGTTAGTGGAAAATGACACTTTGTGAAAAAAACAATAAAAATCAATTTTCCGCTAATTTTTGTCAAAAAATAGAATCTTCTATGAACTCACCATACTCCTAACGGAATACCTTGGGGTGTCTTCTTTCTAAAATGGGGTCATTTGTGGGGTTCCTATACTGCCCTGGCATTTTAGGGGCCCTAAACCGTGAGGAGTAGTCTGGAAATCAAATTCCGCAAAATGACCTGTGAAATCCTAAAGGTACTCATTGGACTTTGGGCCCCTTAGCGTACTTGGGGTGTAAAAAAGTGCCACACATGTGGTACCGCCGTACTCGGGAGAAGTAGTATAATGTGTTTTGGGGTGTATTTTTACACATACCCATGCTGGGTGGGAGAAATAACTCTGTAAATGGACAATTGTGTGTAAAAAAAAATTAAAAAATTGTCATTTACAGAGATATTTCTCCCACCCAGCATGGGTATGTGTAAAAATACACCCCAAAACACATTATACTACTTCTCCTGAGTACGGCAATACCACATGTGTGGCACTTTTTTGCAGCCTAACTGCGCTAAGGGGTCCAAAGTCCAATGAGCACCTTTAGGCTTTACAGGGGTGCTTACAATTTAGCACCCCCAAAATGTCAGGACAGTAAACACACCCCACAAATGACCCCATTTTGGAAAGTAGACCCTTCAAGGTATTCAGAGAGGGGCATGGTGAGTCCGTGGCAGATTTCATTTTTTTTTTGTCGCAAGTTAGAAGAAATGGAAACTTTTTTTTTTTTTTTTTTTTCTTCTCACAAAGTGTCATTTTCCGCTTACTTGTGACAAAAAATAATATCTTCTATGAACTCACTATGCCTCTCAGTGAATACTTTGGGATGTCTTCTTTCCAAAATGGGGTCATTTGGGGGGTATTTATACTATCCTGGAATTCTAGCCCCTCATGAAACATGACAGGGGGTCAGAAAAGTCATAGATGCTTGAAAATGGGAAAATTCACTTTTTGCACCATAGTTTGTAAACGCTATAACTTTTACCCAAACCAATAAATATGCGCTGAATGGGTTTTTTTTAATCAAAAACATGTTTGTCCACATTTTTCGCGCTGCATGTATACAGAAATTTTACTTTATTTGAAAAATGTCAGCACAGAAAGTTAAAAAAATCATTTTTTTGCCAAAATTCATGTCTTTTTTGATGAATATAATAAAAAGTAAAAATCGCAGGAGCAATCAAATAGCACCAAAAGAAAGCTTTATTAGTGACAAGAAAAGGAGCCAAAATTCATTTAGGTGGTAGGTTGTATGAGCGAGCAATAAACCGTGAAAGCTGCAGTGGTCTGAATGGAAAAAAAGTGGCCGGTCCTTAAGGGGTAGAAAGCCCTAGGTCCTCAAGTGGTTAATTACCCGGAAAACAAGACGCTGGTATAAGAAAGTGTCTTTTTATCTGATTCAATTGGCAGTTTATAACAGCTTTGTTCTCTACAGTAAGGCTGGGAGAACTGGATCTTTCCTCCAATTTCAGGAACAGATCATTCTGGACATCCTGTATCCAGGAGGTGCCAGGCCCCCCCCCCCCCCCCCCCCCCCCGATGCAACTAGCCGACTGCATGGAAGGCATTATGCCTATCAGCTTCCGTGTGCCCCAGGTCAACGCATCCGAAGAAAACGTTGCCGTGTCTGCAGCAGGGCTGGAACAAGGGCTGACACCGTTTATTATTGTCCCTAATGTCCTGACCAGCCTGGCCTATGCGTAGGGCAGTGTTTTGAGAGGTACCACGAGCAGGTACACTATTAGAACCTAGGGAACTCCAGACACAGGAGTAGGCACACACTCAGTGGTCTTTCGCACATTGTCGCAGGGAGAGGAGAGGTAAGCTTGAAAACCAAACGGGTAAGCATAAAAGTCGGAAGAAGGATCGGTTTCCATGCTTGATATTGCTGATCTGTCCTGGGTTGGCGATATAAGACGGCATGTTTGAATTTCCGTTGAGTGTGGACACCCCCGGTTTATATGTGATTTGGGCCTATGATGATGCTTTAATGCCACACAGATTCATCTCTATTGGCAGGCATATTGCTGTATCCTACAGGCATAATGCTGTATACTAAAGTTCTGAGGCCCAGTCACATAAGTTGGTGGTTCACCCTGAGTGCAGGGTGGCACGGGGTGTCTCTCTCCTGAGGTTATCACTGCCATTGATGTGGAGGAAGATCTGCCATTGATGTGGAGCAAGGTATGTTTGCCATTCATTTTTCCTTTCAGTCCAGAGTGCATTACCCGTATACCCAATATAAGGAATATAGCAGAAACTCCTAATACTGGCCATACATGTAATAATTGCAGAGACCCTAAAATGCCAGGACAGACTTCACAAATGACCCCATTTTGGAAAGAGGACACCCTAAAGTATTATGTGAGGTGCACGGTGAGTTCATAAAAGATTTTAGTTTTTGTCACAAGTTAGCATAATTTTTTTTAATTTTTTTTTTAACAAAGTGTCATTTTCCGCTTACTTGTGACAAAAAATAAAATTTTCAATGACCTCACCATTACCCTCATGGAATACCTTGTTGTGTATTCTTTCCAAAATGGGGTCATTTGTGGAGTTTGTTAACTGTCCTGGCAAGTGGGCGGGGTGCTAAATTGTGAGCACCGTTGTAAAGCCTAAAGGTACTCATTGGACTCTGGGCCCCTTAGCGCAGTTAAGGTGCAAAAAAGTGCCACACATGTGGTATCGTCGTACTCGGGAGAAGTAGTATAATGTGTTTTGGGGTGTATTTTTACACATACCCATGCTGGGTGGGAGAAATACCTCTGTAAATGACAATCTTTTGATTTTTTTACACACAATTGTCCATTTACAGGGTTATTTCTCCCACCCAGCATGGGTATGTGTAAAAATACACCCCAAAACACATTGTACTACTTCTCCCGAGTACGGCGATACCACATGTGTGGCACTTTTTTGCACCCTAACTGCACTAAAGGGCCCAACGTCCAATGAGTACCTTTAGGATTTCACAGGTCATTTTGCGGAATTGGATTTCCAGACTACTCCTCATGGTTTAGGGCCCCTAAAATGCCAGGGCAGTATAGGAACCCCACAAATGACCCCATTTTAGAAAGAAGACACCCCAAGGTATTCCGTTAGGAGTATGGTGAGTTCATAGAAGATTTTTTTTTTTGTCACAAGTTAGCGGAAATTGATTTTAATAGTTTTTTTTCACAAAGTGTCATGTTCCGCTAACTTGTGACAAAAAATAAAATCTTCTATGAACTCACCATACTCCTAACGGAATACCTTGGGGTGTCTTCTTTCTAAAATGGGGTCATTTGTGGGGTTCCTATACTGTCCTGGCATTTTAGGGGCCCTAAACCGTGAGGAGTAGTCTGGAAACTAAATTTCTCAAAATGACCTGTGAAATCCTAAAGGTACTCATTGGACTTTGGACCCCTTAGCGCAGTTAGGGTGCAAAAAAGTGCCACACATGTGGTATTGCCGTACTCGGGAGAAGTAGTATAATGTGTTTTGGGGTGTATTTTTACACATACCCATGCTGGGTGGGAGAAATAACTCTGTAAATGGACAATTGTGTGTAAAAAAAATCAAAAGATTGTCATTTACAGAGGTATTTCTCCCACCCAGCATGGGTATGTGTAAAAATACACCCCAAAACACATTATACTACTTCTCCCGAGTACGGCAATACCACATGTGTGGCACTTTTTTGCACCCTAACTGCGCTAAGGGGCCCAAAGTCCAATGAGTACCTTTAGGATTTCACAGGTCATTTTGCAACATTTGGTTTCAAGACTACTCCTCATGGTTTAGGGCCCCTAAAATGCCAGGACAGTATAGGAACCCCACAAATGACTCCATTTTAGAAAGAAGACACCCCAAGGTATTCCGTTAGTAGTATGGCAAGTTCATAGAAGATTTTATTTTTTGTCACAAGTTAGTGGAAAATGATTTTTATTGTTTTTTTTCACAAAGTGTCATTTTCCGCTAACTTGTGACAAAAGAATAAAATCTTTTATGAACTCACCATACTCCTAATGGAATACCTTGGGGTTTCTTCTTTCAAAAATGGGGTCATTTGTGGGGTTCCTATACTGTCCTGGCATTTTAGGGGCCCTAAACCATGAGGAGTAGTCTTGAAACCAAATGTCGCAAAATGACCTGTGAAATCCTAAAGGTACTCATTGGACTTTGGGCCCCTTAGCGCAGTTAGGGTGCAAAAAAGTGCCACACATGTGGTATCGCCGTACTCAGGAGAAGTAGTATAATGTGTTTTGGGGTGTATTTTTACATATACCCATGCTGAGTGGGAGAAATCTCTCTGTAAATGGACAATTGTGTGTAAAAAAAATTAAAAAATTGACATTTACAGAGATATTTCTCCCACCCAGCATCGGTATGTGTAAAAATACACCCCAAAACACATTATACTACTTCTACTGAGTACGGCAATACCACATGTGTGGCACTTTTTTGCAGCCTAACTGCGCTAAGGGGTCCAAAGTCCAATGAACACCTTTAGGCTTTACAGGGGTGCTTACAATTTAGCACCCCCCAAAATGCGAGGACAGTAAACACACCCCACAAATGACCCCATTTTGGAAAGTAGACACTTCAAGGTATTCAGAGAGGGGCATGGTAAGTCCGTGGCAGATTTCATTTTTTTTTGTCGCAAGTTAGAAGAAATGGAAACTTTTTTTTTTTTTTGTCACAAAGTGTCATTTTCCGCTTACTTGTGACAAAAAATAATATCTTCTATGAACTCACTATGCCTCTCAGTGAATACTTTGGGATGTCTTCTTTCCAAAATGGGGTCATTTGGGGGGTATTTATACTATCTTGGAATTCTAGCCCCTCATGAAACATGACAGGGGGTCTGAAATGTCAGAGATGCTTGAAAATGGGAAAATTCACTTTTTGCACCATAGTTTGTAAACGCTATAACTATTTACCCAAACCAATAAATATACGCTGAATGGTTTTTTTTTTAATCAAAAACATGTTTGTTCACATTTTTCGTGCTGCATGTATACAGAAATGTTACTTTTATTTGAAAAATGTCAGCACAGAAAGTTAAAAAAATCATTTTTTTGCCAAAATTCATGTCTTTTTTGATGAATATAATAAAAAGTAAAAATCGCAGGAGCAATCAAATAGCACCAAAAGAAAGCTTTATTAGTGACAAGAAAAGGAGCCAAAATTCATTTAGGTGGTAGGTTGTATGAGCGAGCAATAAACCGTGAAAGCTGCAGTGGTCTGAATGGAAAAAAAGTGGCCTGTCCTTAAGGGGTGTAAAGTCCTAGGTCCTCAAGTGGTTAAATAGAGTGCTAACCTCTGGTCATTGAAGTCCACCCCTCCCATGTTGACATTATATTCGTGGACGACAAGGGGCTTTTCAATTACCTCAGTTGCCCGTTGAATTTGGACTGTCGTGTCTGTGTGAATGGTGGACAGAAAGTAAACGTCCCTCTTGTCCCTCCATTTCACCGCGAGCAGGTCATCGGTACGCAAGGCGGCCCTCTGCCCCCATTCAAGTCTGGTGGTAACGAGCCATTGGGGGAAGCCCTGGCGACTAGGCCGCGCAGTGCCACAGCATCGGATTCCTTCTAACTTTAAGTGCTGATAGAGGGCTACACTTGTGTAATAGTTGTCCACATAAAGACGGTACCCCTTCTGGAACAAGGGTGACACCAAGTCCCACACAACCTTTCCACTGCTCCCCAGGTAGTCAGGGCATCCGACCGGCTCCAATTTTGAGTCTTTTCCCTCATAGACCCTAAAACGACATGTATAGCCTGTGGCCCTTTCACAGAGCTTATACAGTTTCACCCCATACCGGGCACGCTTGCTTGAGATGTACTGTTTGATGCCAAGGCGCCTGGTAAAGCGTAAGAGGGACTCGTCTACACAGATGTTCTGTTCAGGGATATAAGCATCTGCAAATGTTGATGACAGGTGGTCTATGAGGGGCCGAATTTTGTGGAGCCGGTCATAAGCAGGGTGGCCCTTTTCATGACAGGTTTTGTCGTCGTTGAAGTGCAGGAAGCACAGGATGGACTCAAATCGTGTCCTGGACATGGCAGCAGGGTACAAGGGAACATGATGTACTGGGTTCGTAGACCAATACGGTCGTATTGGTCTACGAACCGCAATACATTCTGTTTCATTAGTCCCAAGTGAAGGATAAGGGCCAAAAAGATTTTAATGTCGGAAACTTGGACTGGTTTCCACCGGAAAGGCTGGGCATAGCTGCTCTCTGGGTTCTCGGTGATGAATTGTGTGGCTTTACGGTTGGTCTCAACCACAATTAAGTCCAAGAGAACCTGGGTGATGAACAGCTGCAAAAAGTCTAGGGCCGTTCCTAGATGAGCTGTCGCCACCTGGACTCCAGACTGGGCAGTGAAAGGGGGCACTACGGGTGCGGCGGAATCAGGGGATTGCCAATCTGGATGTGCCAGCACCTCTGGGAGTCTATGGGTACTACGGGCCCATCTTCTTCTTGGTGGCTGCGACGGGGGTACTACTGCACGTGCCACTGTACCAGTTTCAACTTCCATGCTGGCGCTCACCACTTCACCAGGGTCTACGGAAGTACTGGTACTAAGTCCAGGAGATGCTGTGCTGCTGGTGCCTGCCTCACCAAGAAAACTCTCATCAGCGCTAGCACCACCCTGCTGCCCTTGAGGCGGATCCTGCGCCACCTGCGGTCTAACGACATGGGGTCTGGTAAGCCTGGCTCTAGCCGGGACCAAAGCCTCGTCATAACTTTCGGTCAGAGAACCACTGCTTTCCACAGGTTCAAATTCGGACCCGGATGATTCATCGGATGAGTCTTCCCAAAAGCTCTCATCCGACTGGTCCATGTACCTGTATACCTCCTCATCGGAAATCCCCCTTCTTGCCATTGTGGACTGCTAAATTTATGGGGTTTTCCTCCGAGACTACCCAGAAAAAAAGAGCACCTACCTAGCAAAAGGGAGTATTTGAGAGGTATTGGGGGTGGTGGCGTGTGGGGTTTTAGAGGCAATCAAACAATCACGGGACAATCAAAGCCGATCACGGGACAATCAAATACAATTACAGCACAATCGAATCCAATCACAGCACAATCAAATCTGATGCACTCGGAAGGTGATGGGGGGTGGGGGTGGTGGGGTTGGTGGGAAGTGGGGTCTCAGAGGCAATCAAACAATCACGGGACAATCGAAACCGATCACGGGACAATCAAATACAATTACAGCACAATCGAATCCAATCACAGCACAAGCAAATCTGATGCACTCGGAAGGTGGTGGTTGGAGGTGGTGGTGGGGGGGGGGGTTGGGTGTGGCGGGAAGTGGGGTCTCAGAGGCAATCAAACAATCATGGGACGAGGGGCGTGGCTTGCGCATGGAGGAGTGAAGAAGCTGTTTCAGTGAGTTCCCGCTACCCCGCTGCTCTAAAGCAATCATACAGCAATCCTGAGGCGTTAATCTTGTCCATGGGCGCTTCTAAAAAGAAGAGGAACAAGAAGTCTCCAGCCCGACGAGGTTCCGCACATATCCTGCGCTTCCTGAGACCTCTTGAACGGAGACTCGCTGAAGTAGAGGAATCCAGCATGGCGTCGCCGCGTGACAAGGCCCAGACCGGGGCGTCTCCCACCAACACGCAGCTACGAAAAGACTCCCCGGCTCGCAATCAGCCTATGGCTCAACATGAAAGCAATCCCTCACCTGGATCATCACCCTCGGCTGCCTCTGAGGGAGCCGAAT
Organism: Hyperolius riggenbachi; assembly: GCF_040937935.1. NCBI lineage: Eukaryota > Metazoa > Chordata > Amphibia > Anura > Hyperoliidae > Hyperolius > Hyperolius riggenbachi. The sequence continues at coordinate 245,629,006 of NC_090648.1, read as the reverse complement.
CATACATTGAGGTTGAGCTCCAGGACTATGTGAGATCCCTCCCAACCAAACAAGACTTCGAGCGGCTGATTATTCGCATGGAAGCAGCATACAAGAAGGAAATGACCGACTTCAGGCAAGAGGTGAGTCACATCGTGACACGGGTTGAGAAAGTTGAAAAACAGCAAGATGACATTAAAGAGAGACTAATCAAACAACAAGACGCCATTGATAGCAACGCACAAAACATGGCATCCATCTTCCTTAAGATGGACGACATGGAGAACAGGAATAGGCGCAATAACATTAGAGTGAGAGGCTTGCCAGAAGCAACTAGACCCCCCGATATTATGGCTACCCTGGAAGGGCTTTTTAAACAGATACTCGGTGCCCCACAAGACCACAAAATTGAGCTAGACAGGGCTCACAGAGCACTAGGCCCGATCAACTCAGACCCTTCCAGACCCAGAGACATCATATGTCGGGTGCACTATTACAAAGAGAAGGAAGCTATCATGGTCGCAGCCAGGAATATGGGCGAAATAGATTTTGATGGTGCCAAGATCCAACTATTGGCTGATCTATCTAGTCTAACTTTGCAACTCAGGAAAGCTACAAAGCCTTTAAGGGATACTCTGCGCTCCAAGGAGATAACATACAGATGGGGCTACCCCTTTGCTCTGATCATCCAGCATGAGGGTAAATCTTTTACATTTCGCTCTCCAGAGGACTTACCGAAACTACGCTCCACATTCAATCTGCCACATATAGCTTTACCTGACTGGCCACTGTCTCAACCCACCACCACACACGCATCAAACGATCGCTGGGAACAAGTTGGCAGGCGCAACAACAATCGCTGACCAAGATAACTTACTCACTACAGGCGACCGGACAACGATTGTACTCCTCCACGGGACTAAAGGCCTGCATTCTTCACAAGACTGAATCATACTGATCCATACAGACAATGGGTCTCGCAGCATTTGGTTACCCCTTTAATACACGCCTTTACTGTTACTGTCATTATTCACAAGTGGGAACTGAGACCCTACTCGGGACATATAGGCATTCTCAATACCTCACCTAAGCAAGCCTTCACGACATACGCATATGTACTTAGGATTGTAATCGCAATGACGGTCAGACATCCCTAATACAACCTCGTTCCAATTAGAAGCAAGAAACTCTCAGCTAAATTATAGCCTTAAAATGGCCGCACTCCGCCATTAATATCCGGCTTGGTTCTTCTATGGACATCAGCAATGAGGCGCAAGATTACACTCCAACCAAACTTGCTGTTCCACGGTAACGCAAGATTGCACATCACAAGACCTACTTTTATAACGTTTACTGAATTTCCCACAACATATGTTTGTGTCCTACAGCTAAAGCAGGCTACGATACTGGGAATAATACTTGATTCTTCTAGTTACGCCTGTAATTAGCCCACCTCTGGTAAACGGATGGTTTTTCTTTCCTTTTTTGCTTTCCCGGGATATAGCAACTTTATAGGAGTTTACAAATTCGCTATTAAAATGTACACGGCATTACGGTCGCTGGTGGGATGGGGGCTCTGCCTAATATTCTGGCGGACGCCCGCATCCGGCCGGTGACAAGGTCAAAATCAATGTTACCGATTTTCAGACCCAGCTGATTCTTGGTGAAGAAATATGTTCCTACAAAACCGTGAAATATGCTTAGATGTCTCCTGGAGGTATATCCCAGGTTACTCAATGTACTACGATATGATATAATATGCTGTTAAGAATATGGTGATAATATCGCAGCGGGAGCGGTAGCTGGCTCCCCATGCGTCTCCACACCTCGAAGGTCAGAGCCACTTACGGTAACGCTATGGTTAGCGTTCCTTTAGTGGCAAAAGAAACTTCTGATCATCGACAAGGAGATAAGTATATAGATATATATCTACCTGTTTTCATATGTTTATATGTTTGTTTTAGGTTTGGTTATTTCCCCCCCCTCCCCTCCCCATATCTGCCTGGTACTTCAAAACTCAACAAGGCCTCTAACACTTCTAGCCCATGCTACCTATCTAGACGCAAGCCCATACAAATATCCACATTTAAGGATGGCTGAGTGTTCTGTAGTTTCTTATAACGTTAATGGCTTTAACACTCCACAAAAGAGATCCCAAGTTCTGTACCATTTTCATAAACAGAGAACCTTTGTCTTAGCACTCCAAGGAACCCATTTCGGATCAGACGCAATCCCATATATCAAATCTAGGTGGTTCAATAAATGGTTCCACAGTACCACTCCAGAGAGTAAGTCTAAAGGGGTTTCTATAGGTTTACATAAGAGTCTAAATGCAACTCTTATCGATGAGCTAAATGACACACAGGGCAGATATATATTCCTTAATATACAGATAGGTTGTATTATCTATACCATTGCCAATATCTACCTTCCTAACCAAAATCAATCTCAAGCTCTCTCCAGATATCTCTCTAAACTGCTCAACTTTGCAAAAGGCCCCATCATCTTATGTGGAGATTTTAATTTTTGTATGGTCCCTTCCAAAGACTCCTCCTCAGGCAAAACCTTTATGACATCTTCACGCTTAGCTCAAGCACGAGATAAATTACGCTCAGCGTCCTTAATAGACGCCTGGTGGATCACACACCCCAATGATAGAAACTATACATTCTATTCACATGTGCACAAATCCCATAGTAGGATCGATTACATATATCTTTCCCAACGCCTATTAGAACATAACCCCTCCCTAAAGATTGACCAAAGATTATGGTCGGATCACGCACCCGTTCACTGCTCCTTCACTCTAGACACCTTGCCTCGTTTGCAAACTTCGTGGAGACTGAATGACAACCTCTTAAAAGATCCACATTGTGTTCATGACCTCAAGAAGGCAATAGAGAACTTCACCCTAGACCACGCTCAAGATGAGACAGCTCCTAGCTACAAATGGGAGGCCCTCAAGTGCATTCTCAGAGGTATTTTAATCTCCCATGGGTCCAGACTCAAAAAAGAAAGAGGGGCCCAAGTCTCCACATTATTAGATAAGATCACTACCCTAGAAAATACACTTAAACAAACAGCCAATGCACAGACTGAGTTAGAGCTCTCAAACACTAGACATGACCTGCTCTCTATCCTTGACCAAAAAACTCTAGCCTGTAGAACCCGACTCAAAGGTATCATCTGTGAGAAAGGGGGCAAATGTGGTCTCCTACTCGCAAGATATCTACATCCCAGAACTCCCACATCTTCTATATTCTCACTCACTAAACCAGACGGAACCAAACTATTCAAAACTTCAGAAATAGCAGACTCTTTCAGGTTATACTACCAAGCCTTATATAATCTAAAAGGGAAATTTGATGATATGCCCCCACAAGCTCTCAAAGATAAGATCATAGCATACCTAAACAGAACCAAACTGCCCTGTGTGTCACAGGCCCTTACTGAGGAACTGGATGCAGACTTCTCTTTACAAGAACTTCTATCTAGTATTAAAGCTACTAAGTCCGGTAAGAGCCCAGGGCCAGATGGCTTTACTGGAGCCTTTTACAAAAAAATGTGTCTCTCTCTTAGCCCCAATTATTCTCCCAGCCTTCAATTCCATAGACCAAGAGAATCTATTCCCCACCCAAACACTGATGGCACACATAACAGTAATCCCAAAACCTGACAAATCACTATGCGCTAATTACAGGCCAATCAGTCTTATCAACCTAGACCTTAAATTGTACTCCAAAATGCTTGCTGAAAGACTAAAACCTATATTGCCAGACCTCATCCACAACGACCAAGCTGGCTTTGTGATTAAAAGGGAAGCAAGAGATAACACTTTAAAACAATATCTTTTATTCACAAAACGCAACAAACCAAGCAGCCCTTGTGTGTGGTGTCGGTGGATGCGGAGAAGGCATTCGACAGGGTCCATTGGAGGTTTTTGGAGGGTTCCTTACAGCAAATAGGCCTCGGTCCCAAGTTTAGATCCAAAGTAATGGCTCTCTATCATGACCCTACAGCCCGGGTTAGAGTAAATGGAACCCTGTCGGATGCCTTCCCTATCTGTAATGGTACGAGACAGGGATGTCCCCTGTCCCCCCTGTTATACGTCATCTGCATGGAACACCTTGCTGTTGCCCTACGTGACAACTCATCTATAAGAGGTTTTAGCTTTGGATCTTCCCATACCAAATTGGCCCTCTTTGCCGATGATCTGTTACTTTTCGTATCTAATCCACGTATTGCATTCCCAAATATCCTCAAAGAAATGTCAGAATTTGGGGACTACAGTAATTTTAAAATTAACCTATCTAAGACAGAGGTTCTTAACGTATCACTACAAGATGATCTGGTCCAGGACTTATCAGTTTCCTTTCCATTTAGATGGCAGAAACATAGGATTAAGTATTTAGGGGTTTATATTTCCAACAACCTCTCAGAACTATTCCAACTTAATTTCCCCCCGCTAATAGCAAAGATTAAAGGTGACCTGGCTAGATGGAAGTCTCTCTACCTCTCTTGGTCCAGTAGAATATGCGTCATCAAAATGGATATCTTACCCAAACTACTGTACGTAATGCAGGCCCTCCCGATTTGGCTACCCAGCTCTTTCCTCAAAACAATACTCTCCTCCTTTTTACAATTCATCTGGAATGGAAAATCGCATAGAATTAATAGTAAACTACTAAGTAGACCTAAGGTAGGAGGGGGAATGGGTGTGCCTGACATCCAAACTTATTACCTGGCGGTCCTACTAACACGAGCTATAGACTGGTTCCAAAGTAGAAATTCCAAACAATGGGTAATATTAGATTCGCTATTCTCGGCCACTGACCCTAGATCTTTACTTTGGCTAACTCCTTCTACTAGACCCAAAAAGGAACTGCTAGCATTGGGCCCCCAGGTGATCCTAAAAGGTTGGGATGTAGCCATTAAAAAACACAGACTATCCACGATACCTGGCCCTCTTACACCGCTTCTAGACAATCCAAACCTAGCCGTCAGTCTGAGAGCTAAATCCATTCTGGGATGGGATCGGGAATTCTGGCCGCAGATCAGGCATATCACTGGTAATAATAAGATTAAAGAATGGGAGGATCTGGGTAACCGAGAGGACAAACCTCAGATTAACTGGTTCCTGTGGAGACAGATCAGGCAATTCTTTAACTCTTTAAATCCACATTCCAATATCCATAGGAAACTTACCCCGTTTGAAACCCTTTGCTCCTCTTCTGTCTCCACGGATCATAAGATCTCTACTCTATATTCCGAATTAATATGTCCACCTAGCACACCACATTTGCTTCACCTAACCGACAAATGGGACTCAGATTTGGGACATGCCCTGGAAAGTGAACAATGGGAGGATGTCTTCTCTTCGTTACACAGGTCCTCTATATCAGCTGCCTTCCAAGAACGTAACTATAGGCTTTTTGCCAGATGGTTCAGATGTCCCACCCAGATGGCAAAGTTTGACCCTGGGAATGTTGACACATGTTGGAGATGTCAAAACGCAGTAGGATCTTACATGCACATATGGTGGCATTGCCCCAAAATACAACCATTTTGGAAAATCATCTTTTCCATCAATGACGCCATGTATATGGAAAAACTCCCCTTCACCCCAGAAGTAGCTCTACTCAATCTACTCCCTAGTGGGACTGCGCAATTAAAGAAAAACCTGACTAGCATTCTCATGATTATTGCTAAGCTATTAATTGCCCGCAACTGGAGAAGTCCCCTAACTCCTACCCCTCTTCAAGTGTTCACAGAACTTAATGAAATCTGCAGACTTGAAGATCTATTCTACAGCGCATATGAACGTAATGAAGCTTTCGTTAAAAAATGGGCTGTCTGGTATGATTATAGAGAATCAGATGGGGCTAGGGCCTTAATTTCAGGTAATTAACAGCCACCATACTACGCATGTAACCTTCTAGTTTGAAATCACTCAAATCCTGATGGAATGCCATTCCCTTTACCTTTTGATCTACACCTGGGCTTTATGCAACCTCCTGTAATCCTCATACAATATGGTCACCTCATGATGCAACTCTGGTCAACCAGGCTTCCCCTCCCACCCCTCCCTCCCCATATTTGTCTCTTCCCCTCTCCCCACCCATCCACGGATGGATGTTTGTTTCCCCTTCTCTCCCCTCCCCCCTTTTTAATCCTTCTTTATCCCCTGTTATGTGAATAGATGTTTACTTTTAAAGTAATGAGACTATGGGCTCGATTCACAAAGCGGTGCTAACCCAGTTAGAGACTTTAGGCGTGATAACCATTGCACCACGCTGGTGAAAAGCCAGTTTGGGTGTGATAAGTTTAGGTGTGATAAGTTTAGGTGTGATAAGTTTAGGCATGCTAAGTTTAGATAAGTTTAGATCGCACGCAAAGTCCCGCACGCAAAGCAGCGCCATTAAACTCTATGCGAAGTGCACCAGACGTTGCTAGCGCAAAACTTTTGATCAGCTGTGCACTGGGGTGCTAACCCAGTTGGTGCTTAAACTTATCATGCCTAAACTTATCACACCTAAACTTAACATGCCTAAACTTATCACACCTAAACTTATCACACCTAAACTTATCATGCCTAAACTGAGTTTAGGCATGATAAAGGGCTTTTCACCAGCGTGCTAACTGTTAGCACCGCTTTGTGAATCAAGCCCTATGCCTTTATCTATACTCTCTGTTGTCTTATGAGTATAGGGCATTGCCCTGAGCTTACTTGTATGTACAGATGGAAAACACTATGGGCCTGATTCACAAAGCGGTGCTAACAGTTAGCACCCTGGTGAAAAGCCCTTTATCATGCCTAAACTCAGTTTAGGCATGATAAGTTTAGGTGTGATAAGTTTAGGTGTGATAAGTTTAGGCATGATAAGTTTAGGTGTGATAAGTTTAGGCATGATAAGTTTAAGCGCCAACTGCGTTAGCACCGCAGTGCACAGCTGATCAAAAGATTTGCGCTAGCAAAGACTGGTGCACTTCGTATAAAGTTTAATGGTGCTGCTTTGCGTGCGGGACTTTGCAAGCGATCTAAACTTATCTAAACTTAGCATGCCTAAACTTATCACACCTAAACTTATCATGCCTAAACTTATCACACCTAAACTGGCTTTTCACCAGAGTGGTGCAATGGTTATCATGCCTAAAGTCTCTAACTGGGTTAGCACCGCTTTGTGAATCGAGCCCCATGTATCAACCATCTATATGCATGAGTAATAATGACATTGGGCTCGATTCACAAAGCGGTGCTAACCCAGTTAGAGACTTTAAGCATGATAACCATTGCACCACTCTGGTGAAAAGCCAGTTTAGGTGTGATAAGTTTAGGCATGATAAGTTTAGGTGTGATAAGTTTAGGCATGCTAAGTTTAGATAAGTTTAGATCGCTTGCAAAGTCCCGCACGCAAAGCAGCGCCATTAAACTTTATACGAAGTGCACCAGACTTTGCTAGCGTAAAACTTTTGATCAGCTGTGCACTGCGGTGCTAACGCAGTTGGCGCTTAAACTTATCATGCCTAAACTTATCACACCTAAACTTATCATGCCTAAACTTATCACACCTAAACTTATCACACCTAAACTTATCATGCCTAAACTGAGTTTAGGCATGATAAAGGGCTTTTCACCAGGGTGCTAACTGTTAGCACCGCTTTGTGAATCAGGCCCATTGTCTCAGACTACCTCTATGAAACAAATTGTACATGTATGTTTATATCCTGTTATGATATTTTGCTCAATAAAACGTTATAACCCACAAAAACAATCACGGGACAATCGAAGCTGATCACGGAACAATCGAATACAATTACAGCACAATCGAATACAATCACAGCACAAGCAAATCTGATGCACTCGGAAGGTGGTGGGGGGGAGGGTGGGGTTGGGTGTGGCGGGAAGTGGGGTCTCAGAGGCAATCAAACAATCACGGGACAATCGAGGCAGATAACGGAACAATCAAATACAATTACAGCACAATCGAATCCAATCACCGCACAATCAAATCTGATGCACTCGGAAGGTGATGGGGGGTGGGGGTGGTGGTGGGATGAGGGTTGTTGGGAAGTGGGGTCTCAGAGGCAATCAATCAATCATGGGACAATCGAAGCAGATCACGGGACAATCAAATACAATCGCAGCACAATCGAATACAATCGCAGCACAATCGAAGACAATCGCAGCACAATCGAATACAATCACAGCACAGTCAAATACAATGCACTTGGACGGTGATTAGGGTGATTAGTGATTAGGTCTGAGGGCGATTTGAGGGGGTGGGGGGTTGATCAGGAGCCCGCACGGGGGCAGAGTCCTGATCTGATGAGAGGCAGACACAGGGGGTTACTGATCGAACATCAGTTAGTGATTGCTGGGGAGGACAGATGTAAACAATGCGCAGGGGATGTAATCAGGAGGGGGGTATGAGGGCAATCGAGGGTCTGGGCAGGTGATCGGTTACCCCCGCGGGGCAGTTAGGGTCTGCTCTGATGGGTGGGGCTGCTGAGGGGTGATGGACAGGTGATAGACAGGTGATCAGAGGGGGATGTATACAGTATACAGGGGGGTATGTATACAGATGTATACAGTATACAGGGGGGTAGTCTGGGATGGGGTCTGGGGGTGATCTAAAGGTAGGGGGGGGATCAGGGGTGATTAGGAGGCAGTTAGGGACCTAATGCAGGGGATAGCGTCACTAGTTAGTGATAGGTGGGGGGGGGGGTTTAGAGGGGTGCAAGGGTGCTGGGCAGGGGGCTGCTGGGGTGATCAGGGGGGGGTCTGAAGGCTGGGGTGGGAGATCAGGGGGGCTGTGGGCAAAAAAAAGCAGTGTGCAGTGTCACTTACAAGTGCTTCCTCCTCGCTGGTGGTCTCTGGAACAATAAGACCACGAGGCGAGGAGGAAGCATGTATAAGGCACTTTGTTTACCTAACAAAGTGCCTTATACGCATTTGATTGGCGGATTCTGTATATTCCTCCGCTCGCCGGCGCTGCTAAGTGGCCGGCGAGCGGAGACTAAATGGCCGGCTATCGATCCCCGGCGGAGGATCGCGTCACGGATGACTCTGTGCATGCGGCGGTCCTTGCAGGATCCACTTTCCGGCCGCTCCTGTGCAGTGGGCGGTCGGTGAGGGGTTAAGATGCATTTTTTATTGTATTATGTATGAAATACAATCAATCGCTATTGTATACGTATTTGTTATACCTCTGCCTGCAGCAAATGTTGTTAGTAAGGGGCCGCCTGCTATCCAAACTGCATCTACAAATTGCGCATGCAAGACTCCAGCGCCCTTTCTATCAATATTCACTGCCATAGACACTAATGTTAATTGCCTCGATTAGCGGCTATCATGGGTGCTGCCACAGAGACTAATGTAAGATGTCGCAATTAGGTTAAAAAGGGTGTTAGAGGTGCCCAATAAAATGGTGGGTGCCGGGGCTTCCCGCTATGCAAAGTGCAGTGGCCCTTTTAAATAATTGTGGCAATATATTTTAGTCTCTATGGCAGTGGCCTTTTTACCTGATTCAATTTTGCAAGGAAGTAAACATGGCAGCCACTATACTCCTCTTACTTCAATTATCCTTTAAAGGGAACCTTAACTCTAAAAAAAAAATGAGTTTTACTTACCTTGGGCATCTACCAGCCCCCTGCAGCCATCCTGTGCCCTCGCAGTCACTCATGGCTCCTCTGGTCCTCTGCTGCCAGCTAGTTTTGTTTTTGCCGACTGGGAGTAGGCCGGCAGCCATGCGGACGTTTTTACGCATTCCTGCTGGTGCAGGAAGCTATTGCAGACATTAACAAGTACAGTTTTACGCGTTACGGTGTAATGCGTAAAATTTTACGTATTTCACCCGTAACGCGTAAAATGTACTTGTTAATGTCTGCAATAGGAAGACTATTGCAGACATCAACAGGATGCTATTGCAGACATCAACAAGTACAGCTTTACGCGTTACGGTGTAATGTAATTACACCGTAATGCATTACGGTGTAATGCGTAAAATTTTACGCATTGCACCCATAACTCGTAAAATATACTTGTTGTCTGCAATAGCTTCCTGCACCAGCAGGAATAGGTAAAAACATACGCATGGCGGCTGGCCGACTCCCAGTCGGCAAAAAACGAAACTGGCTGGCAGTGGGGGACCAGAGGAGCCATAAGTGACTGCGAGGGCACAGGATGGCTGCAGGGGGCTGGTAGATGCCCCACTTAAGTAAAACATGTTTTTTTTTTAGAGTTAAGGTTCCCTTTAAACCACAAGGATTTTTGCACGCTTGTACGCTTTCAAAAGAATGCACAGCATGCTGCATGCTACTTGCAGGGGCGTGCAGTAATGGTTGCGGTAAAGCACAACTCTATGAACTGTATGCTTAGCTGTAGCATTCTGTTGTCTGAGATTAGGCTGATGAGGTGTATCTGACCTGGTAATACTTTGTGCATCCTTTATAATATCCTTTACAATTTATCAGAACCTGGAAAACTAAATAATGATGGCTATTATCTTCGTATTCACAAGATTGGGGAAGGTCCCTTACCTTGGGAACCAAAATAGTCAGAAACAGCACTGCAGTCATTTGCAATCTCTCTATTGCAGTGGGTCATAAAGTGTAACTACAACTCTATGAATGTAATCTTTACATAATCCTTTCACTGCACAGTATCCATTTTATTTTAAACTATTGTTAGGCCCGGGGCCCACAATGAGCCCTGTTACACAATCACAAAGCGCTAGCATTTGGTAGTAAACACTGCTATTTTCCGTGAGATTCTTGGAGCAATCATAAGGTATGTCATGTTCCCATGCATTCATTCAATGCGATCGCTCTGAAAATGCTGAATGCAGCACTTTTGTGATCTCATAGAAATCACAACACTGTAGGGCAACCACCCTCATTGAGTTTCACTGTTGCCAGGGCCGGATATACCATAGGGCACTGTAGGCACGTGCCTACAAGCACCTGATGATAGAAAGGCGGCTCATTCCCCTTTCCGAACGCCTCCCTCCCATCTTCCCTATGCAGAGTCCTGTTGACAGTGTAAATGAGAGGTTACTCACTCTGCCCTCGGCATACCACTGACAAGATCTCCCTTCAGTCAGGGGCATCTCTAGCTATCTAATATTGAGGGTACCTCTGGCTACCTAATACTAAGGGGCACCTGTAGCTACCTTTTACAGGCAAGGATTGTAAAGGAGAAGTGACAACTGGGCTAGTCAGCACACTTGTGGTGCGGTTCAGTGGGGGTTTGTAGGTTCATGGAGGGCGAAGTCTAGAGTGCCAGGACATCTGTGCCTATAGGCTCCTATGAGGTAAATCTGGGCCTGACTGTTGCAGTGCTATGCCCATCAGCAAATGCTACAAAAGCACTTGCAGTGAGCCCCAGCCCTAAAAGCTACAAGAGAAAAGATCAATGACTTAGGATTTGTCTATTGACAAATCACGCTGCATTAGAAGGCTCTTCCTCAACTTCTTTTAAACCAAAATGACATCCGGCACACACAGGGCTGTTTTGTGCTGTCAGCAGAGGAAATTGGAGAGGAATGGAGTTCATCTTTTTTTAAATCCATAGGATTACCTGACAAATGCTGCGGGCTACACATACTCCAATACATTCAATAAAACATAAACCGCTTGTATTGCAGCAACAGTAATTAGATGAGCTGAACATAAATCTCAGATTTCTGTCATTCCCATCAATATTGATTCATATATATATATATTATTTTGTTTTAATCTTGTCCTTTGGAAATGGTTTATTGTAGCCGTAAATGTCATTGGAACATTTGGCTGTGTAAATGCTCCACGCTGGCTGCCAGTATTGAATATTACTTCTCAGGGTGTACTAGTAGCATTCTTCAGCTGTGTGCAACCTTTGTGTTTTACAATACAATCAATTCACGCTGGGATTTTGTTTTCCTACAGTGTATGAAATATGGATCTTGGATTTCACAGAGGAGAAATGGCTTTGTTTTGTTTATTTATTTATTTTTTTATCTTATGAGATTACATTTATGAGCTTTTAGAGGGCCAACCCCTCCACATCATTTATGAGCGTGTGAAGTGCTCGCAATGCACAGCCTTGGGAGGTACATGTTGCTCTACTTGGAATAAATTAACAAGGAAGCCTGTAAAACATGTAAAAGTACTCATCGTCTTCAAACCTAACCTAACATTTTCAGTGTGGCTAAGAATAAATGTATGACAAATGTGACAGAGTGCTTCTATCTCTTGGGGACAAGGTTGTGAAGGCAACTTGCTGTATATTCACCAACATATTCTAAGATTGAAATGATGAAGGGCCTGGTTTACTTTGACAGGGTGCTGATGAATGGGAGGGGCCACCAAGGCTGGATCTATACTTTTTGTGCCCCTAGGCCAAGTATGTTGTGTCTCCCCTTTCCTGTGCAGCAAAGCCCTTCCCATTCCCTATGCAGCCCATCTTCCATTATTTATTTATTGTATTGATAGAGCGCCAACATATTACGCAGCGCTGAACATTAGTTAAAGTTACAGACAATATTTAGGGGTGACATACAGCAATGAAACAATACAGGAATACTGTGCATGCAAACCATATGTATCATCCATGTACAGCAACCCCTTTCTTTCATGAACCGCTGCCTTGAGCATCAGTTTGCCTTTTTCATGTGTTTCTCTCCATTTCAGCCTCCTCTTCCATATTTAGCGACACTTCTTTCATGCCCCCTTAGTTCCCCCTTAGTCTGCAGCCGCCCAAGGCCCTGGCATTTGTGGCCTTTCTAGAAATCTGGACCTGCGGGCCAGACACATCCATGTGTTCAGTTACCACCCCAATAATTCCTTCAGTCCAGAGCTAGCTTTCAGAGGGAAAAATATTTCCTTAAAGTGTACCAGAGACAAAGCACCCTAATGCATTTTACCATATATATCAGTGGGAACATTAGAGAAAACACCTACCCTGCTCTCTGTTTCATCCTTCGCTGCTCAGCCTGCTTCTTATCAGCACTGATAAAATCCCCGACTGAGCATTCAGTCTGGCATTGCTCAGGAATCATTATAGCTGAGTCTGTCTTCTCTGATGTCTTTTCAAGCCCAAGCCTGCCCCCTTCTGGATCTGCTGTCCTGTTCTGTATACTTGCAGCATCACAGAGCGCTGTGATAAGATGGGAGGAGCTGCTGGTGCCGAGGAAGGAGCTATGCCTGTGTCTGCTAATGTAAGGGTATATTGAAAAATGTTTTTTTTAATCTATATTTGTTAGTCATAAGAGGTTTTTAGACATGGTGATTTCCTTTTGCATACAGCCCACTAAATAATATGATTTTCTGATAAACTGTGTTTTGCATGGAGTTTTAATTAAAAAAAAATAATAATAATAAAAAAAAAACCATAAAAAATGACACACCAGAGCGGCGAAAATACCAGGTATAGTATTTATTTAGTAAAATCTATCGGGGATATGTTTATTTTGTGCCAAAGTGTTCATCTCTGGTTTCCTTTAAGTTGTTTACCTAATGACAGCATCATGCCAATGGGAGTGAACGTGGTGGCAGCCCCAGCACCGCCTAATGCCAACTGGCGTCAGGTCCTGGAGCGCTGTTTTGTCGGCGGTCGCGAACGCATCGCCCGGCATGCCGTGCGGCCCCCCTCCGTCATCAGCCGGCCAATTAGCAGCGCCGGCGGGCTGCGATGATACGAATTAGCCAGTGAAATGAGTATAATACACTGTTTTGTAAACAAAGTGTATTATACAGGCTGCCTCCTCCTCTGGTGGTCACAGCGTTCCCGGACCGACCACCAGAGGACGGCAGCCCTGCATGTGAGTTCCCAACACTGCTCCTGCTGCCTGTCCCCCCGATCGCCGCTGATCACCCTCACTAACCCCCTCACTGGCCCTGACAGGCGTCTGACTGAGGTCTGATTGACATCTGGTCGCCTGTCACCAGCTCTGATCGAGGTCTGAGTGAGAACTGAGTGACATATAATGTATGTGCACAGTTTATTGACATCTGGTTGCCTGTTTGCATTGTGATTGGCCTTTGATCATCTCTGATTGCCCTGTGCTTTCAATTGCTGTTTACATTGTTTGGCATCTGACAGCTGCTCTGTGATTGACATCTGGTCGTCTGTCACCAGCTCTGATTGAGGTCTGAGTGACATTGATTGAGATCTGAGTGACATCTTATCGTCTGTGCACTGTTAATTGACATCTGATTGCCTTTCACCAGCTCTGATTGCCATCTGGTCATCTCTGATTGCCCTGTGATTGATTGCTGTTTACATCGTTTGGCATCTGACAGCTGCACTGTGATTGACATCTGGTCACCTGTCACCAGCTCTGATTGAGGTCTGAGTGATATCTTATCGTCTGTGCACTGTTGATTGATATCTGATTGCCTGTCACCAGCTCCGATTGGCCTTTGATCATCTCTGATTGCCCTGTGATTGATCTCTGTTTACATTGTTTGGCATCTGACAGCTGCAGTGTGATTGACATCTGGTCTGTCACTAGCCTAGTGATCTAAAAACAGGCCAGTGAGTTAGCTAGGCCCCTTTGTTAGGTAGTTAGCGTCAATTAGCACTCAGCCCACTACACCGCAGTCACTAATTAGTCGCTGATTAGCGTCATCACTGTCGCTAATCAGCATTGTCACTATATAGTATCTGTAAGTGAACAGCACTGATCACAGTCAGATCTATATAAGTACATTAGGGTCACCTTAGAGTAGGCTCCGCTAAAAACGCAGTGTTTGCCCGCTCAGGCCTGATTGTTCGGCCGCACTTGTGTTCAGCCGCCCCACCGCAGTGCCAGAAATATTTTTTTCTGATCACTGCAAAAACACAACACAATAGCTGCGGCGCTTTAAAGATCAGTTTTGATTTTTTTTTTTTATCAAAACTGAGCGACCGCAGCTTTTTAGTTCACAAGCACTCCTTTTTGCTAGGTAGGTGTGCACTCTTTCCTGGGTAGTCTCAGAGGAATACCCCCTAAATTTAGCAGTCCACCATGGCAAGAAAGGGGTATTCCGCTGAAGAGGTCTACAGGATTCTGGCCCAGTCGGATGAGAGTAATTGGGACTTCTCATCTGATGAATCAACTGGGTCAGAATATGAACCTGTAGATAGCAGTGGCTCTCTGACCGATAGCGAAGATGACGAGGTTGGGGTCCCTGCTAGCACCAGGCGTACCCAACCCCATGTCAGCGGACCACAGGTGGCGCAGGATCAACCTCAAAAGCAGCAGAGTGGTGCTAGCGCCGATCCCGGTTTTCATGGTGAGGCATACACCAGCAGCGCAGCACATCCTGGACTTGGAACCTGTATTGCCGTAGACCCTGGTGAAGTGGCGAGCACCAGCATGGCAGTTGAAACTGGTTCGGTGGCACGTGCAGTAAGACCCCGGTCGCAGCCACCAGAAAGATGGCCTCGTAGTACCCCTAGCCTCCCAGAGGTGCTGGCAAATCCCGATTGGCAACCCCCCGGGTTCCGCCGCACCCATAGTGCCCCTTTTCACCACCTAGTCTGGAGTCCAGGTGGAGACAGATCATCTAGGATCTGCCCTAGACGCTTTTCATCTGATCTTCACAGAGGATCTCTACAACTTAGTCGTGGCAGAGAACAACCGTAACGCCACACAATTTATTACCGCCAATCCGAACAGCTTCCATGCCCAGCCTTTTCGGTGGAAGCAAGTCACAGTTTCTGAATTTAAAATCTTTTTGGGCCTTCTCCTCAACTTGGGTCTAACTAAAAAAAATGTATTGCGGTCCTATTGGTCTATGCACCCAATACATCACATGCCCATATACTCAGCTGCCATGTCCAGGGCACGTTTTGAGGACATCCTGCGCTTCCTGCACTTCAATGACAACACAACCTGTCATAAAAGTGACCACCCTGACTATGAACGGCTCCACAAAATTCGGCCCCTCATAGACCACCTGTCAACCAAATTTGCAGATACTTACACCCCTGAACAGAACATCTGCATAGACGAGTCCCTGATACATTTTACCGGGCGCCTTGTCATTAAGCAGTACATCCCAAGCAAGCGCGCCCGGTATGGGGTCAAGCTGTATTAGCTCTGTGACAGGGCTACAGGCTATACATATCGTTTTAGGGTCTATGAGGGAAAAGATTTAAAATTGGAGCCGGTCGGATGCCCTGACTACCTGGGGAGCAGTGGCAAGATTGTTTGGGACTTGGTGTCACCCTTGTTCCAGAAGGGGTACCATCTTTACATGGACAATTACTACACAAGCATGGCCCTCTATCAGCTTTTACAGCTACTCGGAATTCGCTGCTGTGGCACCGTGCGGCCTAGTCGCCGGGGCTTCCCCCAATGGCTCACTAGTACCCGACTTGCATAGGGGGAGAGGATTGCCTTGTGTAACGAAAACCTGCTCATGGTGAAATGGAGTGGCAAGAGGGGCATTTACCTTCACCATTCACGCAGACACGACCGTCGAAATTCAACGAGCAACTGAGGTTGTTGAAAAACCCCTCGCTGTCTACGAATATAACCTTAACATGGGAGGGGTGGACTTCAACGACCAGATGTTGGCTCCCTATTTGGTTTCCAGCAGAACCAGATGCTGGTATAAGAAAGTGTCTTTTTATTTGATTCAGCTGGCAATGTACAACAGTTTTGTTCTCTACAGCAAAGCTGGGAGAACTAAGGCCCAGTTCACATTAGCATTTGCCAACGGAACCGGCTGTACGGTTCCGTGGTCCGTTCCGCTGAGCGGACGTAAAAATGCTGCAGGCTCCAATTTTCTGGACCGTTTCTTTAAGCAGAAGGGAAACGGAAGGTTTTGCAGCATATAGGAACCAATGAAAACGGATGTTTTACAGCACACTGGCTGTAAAACGGACCGTTTTCACCGGATCCAGCTGGTCTGATCCGTATGTCCGGTTCTGTAAAAAACCGCTAATGTGAACCGGGCCTTCAGCATCCTTCCTTCAATTTCAGGAAGAGATCGTTTTGGAACTCCTGTATCCAGGAGGAGTCGGGGCCCAACCAAAAATGTAGTTAGCCGGCTACATGAAAGACACTACCCGTAAGTCTTTCCAGGTAACCCATCTCACAGTTCCCCAAGAAAACGTTGTCGTGTCTGCAGCAGGACTGGAATGAGGTGTGACACCACTTTTTATTGTTCCTACTGTCCTGACCAGCCTGCCCTATGCATAGGGAAATGTTTCGAGAAGTACCACATGCAGGTACAATATTAGAGCAGGGAACGCGATACACAGTACTAGGCACACAAAGGTCTCTCAAGGCTCTTTCACACTGGCGCAATGCGTTGCGGCAAATTGCCTAGCGAAAGTCCCACTTTGCGGTCCCCACTACACCGGAAGTATGTGACTTAACGCTAGTGCATACCTACGCTATTGCGCGGCTCCTTCAGCGATTTGCGTTGGCCGGATGGCGACTCAAAGATTACTTGGCCGAATGCCAGAGAGGGAATACCATGTACTAACGCAGTATTCCCTGAAGGTCTGTTTTTGGCGGTGCGGTGGGGCAGGCGCGACCCAGCGGATACGCCAATATGCAGTGTGAAACCAGACATCAGCTTTCTAGAGACCCAAATACACAGGGCTGCCAGAAACCTCTCTTTTCACTTGGGACAAAGTGCATAGTGTAATTTGCCACATCTCTGTGCGATTTGCGCTTTGGACACTGTCCCATGGGGAAGGAGAAGTTTGTCCTCGGAAGGTAAGTAAAAAAAAAAAAAAAAAAAAAAAAACGGTAAGCAAAAAAGTTAAAAGTTCCAAATGTTAATGTTTGGTTAAAAATGTTCAATAAAGTTTATCAAAGTTAATGTTAATGAATTTATTGCATTGCTGCTTGCTTGTTTGTTTTGTTTCTCTCTCTCTCTCTCTCTCTCTCTCTCTCTCTCTCTCTCTCTCTCTCTCTCTCTCTCTCTCTCTCTCTCTCTCTCTCTTTTACCATCCTTTACCCTTCCAGGTGGAACGACCGAGTGACCGACCGATCGATCAACCATCTGCAGCACTGATGGTACATCCTGACAGAAGCATTGCGCATCTGTCAGATTACACACAAGTCGGTGCATGCAGCACTGCAGGATGAGATTTCTCCTCCGCAGTAAGATACGCTTGCCAAGGGGTGGTGTTGGAGTTCCTATGCTTTGGCAAGCACATTGTATCAAAACTGGCAAAGATTTTTTCATCCACATCGATCGATGTGAATGGATTAATTAGGTTTGCCAGGGCATAGGAGCAGAGTGGGTTTGGAAAATGTTGTGGGCGGTGCTCCTATGTCCTGGTAAACGCCATGCTCTCCTTTTATTTGCAACCACAAAGATGTGTGAGACCGCACACTAGCAATGTCGGGGAATGGGCGTGCAGCGGATCCACCCCTGTACCCACGGGGTAAAGCGAACACTTTCTCCAAGATGATCCGGCACAGCTCTTTTAATCAGAAAATTATTATTTTATTGGATCATAAAAAGTACAAACATTAAAGCTGCATAGTGGCTTTTATTTGCACATTTTTTGGCAGATATTTTTTCATACACATTGATCAATGCGAATGCGAGAATCTTTGCCGTTCATTTTTCCTTTTATGGAAAAAAAAAAGTGCATCACCTGTATGCCCAATACAAGGAGTATAGCAGAAACTCCTCATGTCATATATATACACTTAATGTCTGCAGCTCCCATGCACGGGACGCTATGGCGTGTCCCTGCCAATACAGAACTCCATTGTCTAAAGACAGCGGAGGTTGGTACATTTTCATTGGCTCCTGATCACTGTGAGCCAATCCCAGTGATCAGGAAGTGCAACATTGTAAAAAAAAAAAAAAAAGGCTCTGGTCCTTAAACGAGCCAGAGCCTGCCATCCATGAGTTAAAGTGAACCTCCAGACTATAAATCTACTCAGCAGCACTGAAAAGGCTTGTTGTTTCTTTAACAGTTTCACAGCATCAGAACTTTGTTTTTCTTACTCAAGCCTCATTTTTAGCTGTGCAGAGGAAAACTGCCCGGGCATTTTTCACCTGATGCTGTGCAAAGCATGATGGGATTTCAGCGCTGCGTAATATGTTGGCGCTTTATAAATACAATAAATAAATAAATAAATAATAAATGCGCGCAGCTGGGAGGGGTGATCAGGACACAGGACAGTTGGAACTGTCTCTCATGCTCCCTGTCACCTCCTTTCAACCAAAAAGATGGCTGCCCCATGAAATAACAAACATTTGCCTGTTTTTTTTTTTTAAAACAGGGTGGGTAAGAGATTATATCACCTGTCTATTTTAATTAACATAACTAATGTAACTTAATGACAGTATGTTTGTTTAGGCTGAAGTTCCCCTTTAAAATATTGTAGACAGCTAGACAATATGCATTATTTAAAGTGGACCTGAAGATAGCTAAAAAATAAAAAATAGCTTCTGCCAGCCCCCTGCAGCTGTGCTGTGCCCGCCACGGCTCAATTTCTTTTTCACTGGTTCCCATCCACTGCACTGCTTGCACCTGGGCACTCCCATCACCCAGAGAGTCCTGCTCAGGAGCAGTAGAGATTTTCTCGTAGGAAACATAAACGAGGAGGAGCGCGGCCAGGGCCGCACAGGCCCATTGGATGTCAACTTCTAAGTTGGAAAAAGAGAAAGTGAGCCACGGCATGAGACCGGAGGATCATTCCAGGATGGCACGGGCACCGGACGGCTGCAGGGAGAAGCCCCAGGTAAGTGAAATTCTTTTAGCTATCTTCAGTTCCACTTTATGAGAAATATTTTTTGCTGCGTTTTTTTGCAGTTTCCACATCTGCGTTTTTTTTGCAGTTTCCACATCCTTCTAACTTATAGGGTCCCTTTAATCAGTGGGCCCATCTACATAATTTTGCTGTGCACATTAAAGAAAAAAAAAACGTGGTGCTTTCTTCCAAACACACTGCACTTTTTTCCATTATAATGCATTGCAATGTGACTGGAAAGTTGTGTGCTGCTTGCATGCAAAGGCACAGAATTCACAGAATAATGTGCAAGTAAAGACGTGTGCATTTTCTCAATCTTTGTTCAATACTGCTACTCAGCTCTATAAAGAGACTGGTCATATGTCATGGGTGTTATAAGTTAACCAGTTAAACATTTTCTCCAAGGGCTTCTACTCTCTATTACATTAACGTGTATTTGTCTTTCCTTGACAACATTGTTTTGACCACAAAGCAAATGTTGCATTGGAAAACAAATCTATTCCAGTGAATTCTTGTTTTATGGCTGGTCTCACTTCACAATGACAAAGTAAAAGGTGAGATGTATAAAGATTAATGGTCTTGGTGCTATGGTCTGCAGGGAGCACTGGGATATAACAGAAAGGCCTTCCTGCAGTCAGTGGTGCACTATTTCTATGGATCGGTCTCATCTTTCACTGTGTTTTAAATTGGTGTTGTTCCTGACTTATGAAAATGAATCTAAAATGTTGCAGAGGTGTGGTTTCCACCATCCATTTTACCAAATGGTCATGATGGAACTGTGTTGACACTGCAGAAATTCTAAGCAGAAAAATCTAGCTGGCTAATACAAAATTGTATTACTATTATTATTATTTTTAAAGGGGAGACAGTTTAGGAAACACTTACCATTATAGCTACCTTCTCTACTAATAGAGAGCATTGTCATCTGCAAATAATCCCTCCAGTACTTTAACCCCTTAAAGGACAACTGAAGTGAGAGGTATATGGAGGCTGCTATATTTATTTCCTTTTTAACAATACCAGTTGCCTGGCAGCCTGGCTGATCTATTTGGCTGCAGGAGTGTCTGAATAAAACCAGAAACAAGCATGCAGCTAATCTTGTCAGATCTGACAATAATGTCAGAAACACCTGTTATACTGCATGTTTGTTTGGGGTCTATGGCTAACTGTATTCGAGGCAGAGGATCAGTCGGATATCCAGGCAACTGGTATAGTTTAAAAAGGTAATAAATATGGAAGCCTCCGTATCCCTCTCATTACAGTTGTCCTTTAAAAGTTAAAGCGTTATAAAACTCTAATATTCAATAAACACATGTTTTCCTACTTTTTATATCCCATACAGTTATCATATTTGCTTTTGTGCATAAATATTCATATATTATTAATATTCATTTAGAAATTACAAGTCCCCAAAGTACATTTTTTTGCTCTGATAGCTGATATTGCATTTTATTTGTAACTGGTGTATTCATATTGTAATGTACCCAGAAATGTTTTCTGAGTATCTGTCTGTGTTCTCCTGAAATCTGGAGTGTCTGAATTGCCAGAGAATGCTTACATTCCTCACTTGATAAAATTAAGTAAACACAAGATAATGGTATCTCCAGTTCGGATAAGTCCAGCTTTCCCTGAAGGGAGCTTGCAAGTCCTGTGTTTAACTAGTTGAATGCTGTTCTAGTAAAAAAAAAATGGAGGTGTTATATATAATATGCTGTAAACAATCTTTAAGAGCAAAGAAGCTGGGTTTCAATCCACTTTAATGGGGAAACATAATGGATCGTAAGGTCCCACTGTGGCAGCTGCTGACATAGTTGGCATTTTTTAGACTTGAGTGTTCTACCAGTAGAAGGTCCTGATTTACTAACGCACCTCTGGCTAGGAAATCACTGAAGAGCATAAGTGATCTTGCAAAGCTTTTTAAAAGTCCAGTGACCCAAACCTGCCTGGAAAATATGTGATTGTTCACACTGAATTCTTCCATCCAGTAGCTTTTTTTTTTTTCCATTAGGGCTAAGTTCTCTCGTGTCATTTTAGGTTGTAATAGCAAAACCCACTTTTTACATCAACATTTATATGTCACATGATGAGCAGCTGCTGCTGATGAACTGCTGTACATGCTTAGTTCTGATAAGAGGACGAGCACACTCACTGATCCCATACCACTACTCAGCTGAATCTACTGACATGGCAGAAAGGTACCTATGACCTTGGACTCTATCAGACTATGATCCAACTGATTGTACAATTATCTACATTAATTAGAAACACATGGGAACGCAGATTTGATGAGATCTGGCGCTTCCTGCTTAGTGTGGCTGCAGACGAGGGAACCCAGGTTTATTGTGGAATCTCCTTTATTAACCTCCTTAGCGGTAACCCCATGTGTGACACTGGGTAAGCCGCCGGAGGGTGCCGCTCAGGCCCTGCTGGGCCGATTTACATAATTTTTTTTTTGCTGGACGCAGCTAGCACTTTGCTAGCTGCGCCAGCACCCCGATCTCCGCCGCCGCGCGCCCGATCGCCGCTATCCGGTGCGGCGCGCGCCCCCCCCCACACCCCTGCGCTGCCTGGCCAATCAGTGCCAGGCAGCGCCAAGGGGTGGATCGGGTCTCCCAATGACGTCCCAACGTCATCCCACCCCGTCGCCATGGCGACGGGGGAAGCCCTCCAGGAAATCCCGTTCTTTGAACGGGATTTCCTGATCGCCTATCACCGGAGCCGATCGGCGGGGCTGGGGGGATGCCGCTGAGCAGCGGCTATCATGTAGCGAGCCCTGGGCTCGCTACATGATTTAAAAAAAAACTGCTGCGCTGCCCCCTGGCGGTATTTTTCATACCGCCAAGGGGGTTAATATGATGCCAGGAACTTCTCCTGAAGAAGTAAACATTACTGTATAGATGGTTCACGAAACGTGTTGAGCTTTATGAGTATCTTGACTGAATAACATCATCTAAAAAAGAAGTGATATATATTAACAGGCACTTTTTTCTCTACAAGGGGACTCCGAGTGTGCAGGATCATTCACCTAAAAAAGGAGAATCATCCTGTACTAGATATTGTTTAATTTTGAGAATAGGACAAACTGGATATTTATTCTTAATGATTGATTCAAAAAATCAGTGTAACGTGCTTCCTATTTCACAGTATTTAACGTACTGCGTTTTTGTCTATCATGTCTATCGTGTGGCTTTTTGTATAGTTGTTAATAAAGTTATGAATTTTAATACCATGAGATGACCTGTGTGTTGCATGCTCCAATGGTCCCCCAACAGAACGTAATGTTATACTTGCCCCTAAAGTCCCACACAGCCTTATCTATCTTAAATATTGTTATTGGGATGCGGGGTACTACATACTGTATACTATGTTATCTTTATTTAAACTAAATTTGACTCCCCTCAACAAAGGGAATAATTAAAATTACTTATCAATGGTCCCTTGTGGCTGTATTGTTTCAGTAGTTCTGATAAGAGGTTAAATAACCTTTGGACATCTTGGAGGAGAAATGCAGTGATAATAATAGTCAGGCTACCAAGCTCGTTCAGATTTGCAATTTTTATGACTTATTATTATTATTATTATTATTTATTGTATTTATAAAGCGCCAACATATTACGCAGTGCTGGACATTAATTTAGGTTACAGACAATATTTAGGGGTGACAAACAGCAATATGACAATACAGATACACAAGAAAACCAGATCACACAGCACAGTATGAGTACCAGGTAATGCTTAGTCACTGGATGGGAGCATGGAGTTAGGCAAGTTAGGTTCACTCAAATGCATAGCATGGGTGCACAGTAATGGAGGTGCATGATCAGGTAGGACACAAAAGGAGGAGGACCCTGCCCAAAGGCTTACAATCTAGAGGGAGAGGTAGGGACACGAGAGGTTGGGGGGGGGGGGTTCATGACTATGAAAGCTATGAAAGTACAGTTGTTGGAATAACTGTTTATTTACATGTGAGTGTTTCTAAAAAATAAGACAGAAGAAGGACACCTGGAATTGACATCTTGGCAGGTTGCCACTTACATTTTTTAGCGTCTCCTTATTATTTCTCTTACTTTCTAGTTTTCCTGTCTCTCGACTCTCATTTTTTCATTCCATCCCATGTTTCATTAGCCCTCTTAGTATTTACTTTTCTTTCTTGTTTTTACCATCAGGAATAGGAAAACTATGTGAACATTAATTTGACTGTTTTATCCAACTTGGATTCAGAGGTATTCTTCACGGCTTTTTGGAAAGGATAAATTTATTGTATTAATTTATACTGTGCTAAGACATTCTGCTGTATATGCAATATATATATATATATATTCATATTTAATAAAGTAGGCAATTTAATCTACTTCCTACTCAGCATGTAACTATTACAACAGAACATCACTGTATCCAGCAGGCCTTTGCCATTATTTTTGTGTCCTCAGCTTAGCTTTTACAGCGATTACAAGCTCACATCACCTCTAAAACAATTATTATTGTTGTTTAGTATTTATCTAGCGCTGATATCTTTCACAGTGCTTTACAGAGTCTTGTCTGTCTGACTTTTCATTATCAGTCAAAGTGACTCACTAACTAACCTCTACCATAGTCTAATGCCCATTCTGTAGTCATATTTCCATTCTAGTCTAGGGCCAATCTTTAGAGGCAGACAATTAACTTATTTGTATGTTTTTGAGATATGGAAGGAAAACTAAGTGCCAGGAAGAAACCCATGCAGAGAGTGGGAGCTCATACAAACTCTGTGCAGTTATTAGGCAGGAGAACAGAGGCACCAAAAGGATAAAAGGAAGCTAAATGAGCTTAAAAAAAACAAATTCTTGGTAAATAGCATATGTGGTCAGTAGAAGAGCCAGGCGCACAGAGGTGCCTGGCTTTTCTACTGACCACATATGCTATTGCTCCATTGTTCTTGCCTGATGAAGCGGGATCGAACCTGCGAAACGCGTTGCATATTTGGAGTTCATAAATAAAATATATTGAATGTCTTTACTACAGTCGTTGTGTGTCTACTTGGAGGAGGTAAGTCCACCACTACCTCCTCTATTTACCAAGAATTTGTTTTTTTAAGCTCATTTAGCTTCTTTTTATCCTTTTGGCGCCTCTCTTCTCCTGCATAATATTGAGTCCACCCTGGGTGGAGGGTTGAGCCCCCTTTTTCTCATCTACAGAGAGCGACTTCTTATTCCTGAGTGGGGTCAGGCAAATCTCCCCACCTGCCTTTACAGTGGTTGCCTAATGGTAACCCTGGTTTGTGAGTATTAATATTTACTTTATCTAGTAACCATTTACCAGTACATATTACACTATTGGAGCTCTTGGTGTTCCTTGTTTGTATCTGTGCAGTTAGTGTCCCGGCTGGGATTCAAACCGGGGACCAAGCGCAGCATGGAGAGAGTGCTATCTTATACGCCATCCCGCTGACAATTATCATATTATATTAAAACACAAATCATACAGCGCTCTAACCTTCCGTAGTAATGTACACAATCCTAAAAGCATGTAAGACTAGACATTAGATTCTCCAAAGTCCACAAGAAGTAAACAGGAGGCACATCCTTTCTTTGTTTTCTAGATGCTCTTCTGTTATGAGAATGAGACGTTTCTCCTTATTCAATAGTGTACACAGTCAGATAGCGCTTCCTTGTGTTAGCCTATATGGGCATCCTACACCTCCGCCAGCTTCTCCCCGAGAGATCAAAACTCACTAGTATGATGGGCTAGGGTTACAGTGGCCTTGCAGCTCTTATAGGGCATTACCAGCATTATTTTGCTATAAGACTACTCATTGACACAGTAGTTCCTTTGTGTTCACCAGTGCAGTTCAACTATCTATCCTATCGTTTTTTTTTTTACTAGATCAGAGTTTGTTTTATTTTTAATGACACTGGATTTTCACCACCATGACACAAATGACCAGCTCCTGTTATTCTGCGCATCACTAAGTGATATAGACAGTTTAAACATTTAATAGTTCAAACAGCTAATTGCAGCCAAGAAAGTTTGTTTGACATACACTGTACTATATTTGGTACTGTACATCCAGAGCTCCATGAAACTAGTGCAATGTATATTCAGATTTTATTATCTGGACTGCTGCTGTTTTTTTTCCAAGATGTCAGCAGTCTGCAATGTGGTTAATGAAGCACAGATTTCAATATGTGAAATTTTACAGCTTTTATATTAAATAAAAAATTCAACTTTACTTAAGAATAATTATCTTGATTTATTAAAACAAGAGATTGCACATCACGATCCCTTGGCTCAGTGCTGCTGCGATTGGCTAAGCAATAGGTGAGTGGCAAAATACAGCCAAATGTATAGCTGTACAAATATGCCTGTGAACAGGCAGCGCATTAAAAGTGGGAGTGAATTAAATTTAAAAAACACTACATGCCTCCTTCCTCCTCCAAACCCCATTATCCCCATATGAATGGACCAATGACAATGTTCAGGGGGAAATTCAAAAACTAAGTATGCCACTGGTGGGCTTATTTATATTTTCCTGCTGAAATCCTATTATCGACACTATGGACCAATTCAAATTCTAACATGTCTCCAAATTGAAATGGTGGGTTGCTGTTATAGGAGAAAAGAAGAATAAAACAGTTGAAGACTAGAAGAATCTGTTCTAGAACAAAAATAAAGTTTTTAAACATGTAAATCTTACCAAGATGCTACAGAAAACTTTCTCTGGCTTGTAAATTGGCCATTTAGCTTAGTTTTCCTTTCCAAAACCTGAAAGTGACACTGTGTGTTTTTGTAGCAAGAGTTCAAAGGTTTTAGGTTGACAAGTAGTTCTCTTTCTGTTTGATATTCATAATGTTCTTGTGCCTTTAACACCCATGAAAGTACCTTTCTTTGGCAAAGGCTCAGGGTCGGCCTCAGCTACTTGTACTTATACAAAATCCATCCAAGACAAACTGATATTCAACTTTCTCTGTTTCATCCTATGCTTCCACTGACATAAAGGAGTTGCAGGGCTGGTCAGATACTGAGCTAGCCTATCTTCTCTGTCGCCTTTTGGGCATACTGGGCATGATTCATTATACTGTGTTGTGTGAGGTATTTATCATTCCTTGTGTTATTACCCTCTACATTTTATTATTTCTACATCTTTCTATTTATTAAAAGTGTTGCTATGAAAACACCACTTTCAGTAGTTTTTGATTCAGCTCAAGAATTCAAATAATAACAGTAATAAAAATGGCATGGACAAAAAAATTAAGAATTCCAATCACTGCAATCTGCAAACAAGCGATTCATGTAGCCTCTGAGGCGCTATTCGTGACCTTGAGACTATACTGTGTACTCCTATCTGTTTATTGCCTGAGGAAGCGGGAACATACCCGTGAAATGCGTTGCACTGTTTGTTTTGGAGTATATTAATAAACCTGTTGTCATAAATCTGACGGTATCTTGTCTGCTTCGGGAAGGCGAGTCCACCACCACCTCCTGAGGGATTTTAAGCCTTTTAGAACCTTTTATCCTGCTGGCGCCTCTGTTCACTCTTACATACTCACCTAAAGGATTATTAGGAACACCTGTTCAATTTCTCATGAATACAATTATCTAATCAACCAATCGCATGGCAGTTGCTTCAATGCATTTAGGTGTGTGGTCCTGGTCAAGACAATCTCCTGAACTCCAAACTGAAAGCCAGAATGGGAAAGAAAGGTGATTTAAGCAATTTTGAGCGTGGCATGGTTGTTAGTGCCAGACAGGCTGGTCTGAGTATTTTATGGGCCGACTGATACAAGCTGATAGAAGAGCAACGTTGACTAAAATAACCACTCGTTACAACTGAGAAATGCAGCAAAGCATTTGTGAAGCCACAACAGGCACAATATTCAGGCGGATGGGCTACAACAGCAGAAGACCCCACCGGGTACCACTCATCTCCATTACAAATAGGAAAAAGAGGCAAAAATTTGCACAAGCTCACCAAAATTGGACAGTTGAAGACTGGAAAAATGTTGCCTGGTCTGATGAGTCTCGATAAAATCAGAATTTGGCGTAAACAGAATGAGAACACGGATCCATCATGCCTTGTTACCACTGTGCAGGCTGGTGGTGGGGTAATGGTGTGGGGGATGTTTTCTTGGTACACTTTAGGCCCCTTAGTGCCAATTGGGCATCGTTTAAATGCCACGGGCTACTTGAGCATTGTTTCTGACCATGTCCATTCCTTCATGACCACCATGTACCCATCCTCTGATGGCTATTTCCAGCAGGATAATGCACCATGTCACAAAACTTGAATAATTTCAAATTAGTTTCTTGAACATGAAAATGAGTTCACTGTACTAAAATGGCCCCCACAGTCACCAGATATCAACCCAATAGAGCATCTTTGGGATGTGATGGAACGGGAGCTTCGTGCCCTGGATGTACATCCCACAAATCTCCATCAACTGCAAGATGCTACCCTATCAATATGGACCAACATTTCTAAAGAAATGCTTTCAGCACCTTGTTGAATCAATGCCATGTAGAATTAAGGCAGTTCTGAAGGCGAAAGGGGGTCAAACACCTTATTTGTATGGTGTTCCTAATAATCCTTTAGGTGAGTGTAAACAGGCTGAATGACTACATAATCAGACAGAGACATGTGTGATAGTAATTAAGGAAAAGAGCTAGGGAAAAAGTTACTCTAATCCAGTTATTTATGATCCTTTTTAGGGGTACCAGCACATGTTTAGGCTATTTTAGAATTTCTTTGTAGAATAAACAATGCTTTATCTCCTTGCACACTTGCTTATCTCTACTAATTAACATATCCACATATATGCTTTGTATTTAACCACTTTCTTAACATAAAACATAAGAACATTTTCAATACTGTGAGGGTACTAACAAATGTGTGAACAATTGTATCGCATTCCAAAATTGTAGTACTATTTTTACAATTGATCATGTCAGTTCATAATGAGCATATTAACCTGTGTGGCATGTTGGTTGTAATGGATTTCTAGTTGTGTTATCTGGTCTATAGAAGGGTTCGAAGGATGTTGACATCATGTCAGAAGTCCAGGAGCCTTCAGTGCTGTTTTTCTTCATAGTTTGGTGACTGGATGTAAGACTTGGGCCTATCAAAGAAAGTCCAAAATGGAGTCAATGCAGTGGAACATAAGTCAATGTGCTGGTACAGAAGTCACTTCAACCAAAGGCTCCCATCTGAGAATGTGGGTCCCAACAGGTTAACCACCCACCTTACATTCCTGATTTGGCTCCCTCAAATTATTTACTGTTCTGAGTTTTGAAGAACTCTCTCCATGGGCTACAGTTTGAGTAATGAAGACGTCACAGTATCAGGGAAAATCTGATAGTTGTGAGATTGTTCTAGATGGTAGCATAATCACAATGATACTGTTGATTATCAGAGTTCTGTAGCCAAAGTTTGCCTTGGTGAAGTGAAGTCCAGATAAAAATCTGTCCACATTAAGACCATTCCTTTCTCCACATTATTCGGTCTGTTTATTGTATTTGTTAATCTAGTGAAGACACTTTTTCAGCAGTGCTGTCAAGTTTAAGCTGCTACCTTCTTGAGGCACATTTGTGTGACCGGTATTTAACCTTCCAGCATACCTTTTGGTATGTGCAAAATAGCTGTGTACATAGTTATTGTTCTAGTTGCTCCAAATTGCGAGCACATAGTGTCCTTGGTGGAATTCAGAAACCGAATCCTAGAACTCCAGGGTAAGACTGAGAACTGCCTTGCCAATATACTGTTTATGGTGTCTAGGGGACTGCTTGGCGTGATGCCTTGTGCTGGCTAAACTTCTCCATCAATGCACTCGTCCTCAGGTGATTCTCATCATCCTGAAATTGTGAGGTGAGCTTAACTGTTGTATGGTGCTAAGGCAGTAGGTAAGGTAATTGCTTGCAGTCGGCATTATTAATCTGATGGCTCTGAACCTCTTGCTGACAGGTACTGGATTAGTCTATCTCATCATAAAGGATTCCCAAGGTTTTGTTTAGCTTTACTGGCCAAATGGTATGGTGCACTCCAACTGTCAGAATAGTGTGTTTGTGAGTGGAGACACTGGTCACCATATATGTATAGGTATTTTCCAGGAAGTGCTTTTAACCCATTAGCAACTTCAATAGAGTAATTTTATTTGAGATAAGTGCACTGCTTCTGACCTCAGTCAGCAGAATTCACTGTGCTGTAAATTCTTGGAATGCTTTGATCTCTCGCTACTAGCAGAAAATATAGAGACTGAAAGCAGAAGTCCTCTGTTATTGTCTCACACTGCCCCCTAGTGAAACGTGACTATAGTTAAACATTACAGCTAGTACTAATTAGAAGCAAGGAAATGTAACAAAGAAGAAATAAAAAAGTGCAAAAATGAATTGGCATGGAACACTTGCAAGCCTCCAACATAAATTTGCTGCTCAAGGGATAAAAAGCATAAAGGAAACCTTGAGAATTGCCTATGAAGAGATATATACCTAATGTAAATGGCAGCTAGGTACAAATAATTTTACAGTGCATTTCACTCTGGAATAAATGCACATCTTATATGTATGTGTATTTTTAATTTTCCATCATATTGGTCCTTTAAATCAAATTGCCTGTTGTACTTGGACGGGGCCTGTCCATGTCTTTGTACAACTGGAGAGAGTGGGTTGGAGAAATGTCCACGTGATAGATGGCTTTTAACTGTGTACTTTAAGGCATGAATTGCTAGAAGAACACTTAAAGTCATTTAATAAACTGTGTTCTAATGAGCCAAGACTGAATGCCTTTAAGTGACAATGAATATTGGCTCTCTCTCAACAGAATGGTATTTTTTCTTTTACTTCAGTAACAAAATATCTTCGCACTTAAAAACCTTCTCACTTCAACAGTTCTTTGTGAAAGCGCCAGGCGTACGTTCAGATGTGTCTGCATCTTCATTTTCTGCTAAACATGGCTGTCATCCAAAAGACATTGGAGCGAAAATAAAAGCAGCACTTGTCTGTTATATGTTGCTGCATCTGTAAATGTCATGTGCATACTGAGTGTAATGGAGCTTCAGCTATACAGTGTATTCATAGCTTTTGCAGTAGGAGAAAAGGGATCAACGTGGACCTATCAGCAGTTAACAGACTATGCATATAGCAGTGTTCCTGCAACCCTCAGATATGAAAACTGAAGTTACCAGTTACCAGTGTACCATCATTCATTAGAAAAGCCTTTCTCCACAGACTCATTGGCTTTTGGTCAATAGGGATGAGCAGAATCCGTTTTGTGGCAAAAATAGCAGGTTTCTCTAAATCTAATATGACCCATTGCAGGTGATTTTGCAGGCTATATAGGCTTGCAGGGCCAGCCCTGCTAACAATTCAATAATCACTGAAGTTTGAAAATATCACTTAGGAGAAAAATCTGGAGAGAAAATGAATTGCATATGGGTGTAGGTGTGTTGAATTTGGTGTTTTTGCTCTCATACTTTCAAATACCGATTACTGGAAGTTCAATATGGCACCTCCTGTCCGAAACCTCAGGATCTTAAAAAAGTAATTGTTGTTCTATATACATATGGCCTAGGCTATAAGAAGTTGCTAACTCCCTGACGCCGAGCTTCAACATGGTAGCTAAGACAATACAGCTGTTTAATAGGACATGTTCCACTCGGAACAGGCGTCACCATGGTCGACTAAAAAAAGCTAAGTGCACATGCTTAGTGTCATATCCAGAGTTTGTATTTTGCAAATAGATGTATGAGCATTGCTACAGAGGGGAAGGGGTGGTGGTCACCCTGTCAGTGCTCAGACCATATGCCGCACATTGCATCAAATTGGTTTGCATGTCTGTCATTCCAGCCTCTTCTAAAGATGATGCACAAGAAAGCCTGCAAACAGTTTGCTGAAGACAATCAGACTAAGGACATTAATTACTGGAACTTTGGTTCTTTGGTCTGATGAAACCAAGATAAACTTATTTGGTTAGGATGTTGGCAAGAGTATGTGGTGGTGGCAACCAGGTGAGAAATACAAAAAACAAGTGTTTCTTGCCTACAGTCATGCATGGTGGGGAAAGTGTAATGGTTTAGGGCTGCATGAGTGCTCTCTTGCACTGGGGAGCTACTGTTCATTGAGGGAACCATAGATGCCAACATGTAATGTGACATACTGAAGCAGAGCATGATCCCATCCCTTTGGAAACTTGGCCATGGGGTAGTATTCCAACATAACAAAACCAAACACACCTCCAAGACAACCACTGCCTTGCTGGAGAAACTGAGTATAGGTTCTGGACTAGCCTAATATGTTTCCAGACCTAACCCTATTGAGCATCTGTGGGGCATCCTCAAATGGAATGTGGAGAAGCTCAAGGGCAATTCACTTTTGCTCCTTAGTTTTCTCCTAGGTGATTTTTTTTTTTACAACTTGTCAATAAAATACCTTTTAAAACCACTGAAAGCAAGAAAATACTTACAGCCAATTTGATAGTACTTGTTCTAATACTTTTGGTGCTTTTTAAATTGCGCAATGCTGGAAAGTTATTTTAAAGAGAAGATGTAAAATTATTACCTTGGAGAAAACGTAGGAGAAAAGGTGAATTGCATATTAGCCAAAGTTTCTACCATTCACCAGTTTTATCATTGAGGAGTGGAAGAGGATTCTAGTGGCAACCTGTGAAGCTCCAGTGAACTCCATACTCAAGAGAGTTAAAGGGAATGTTCAAGCAAAATAAAAAAATGAGTTTCACTTACCTGGGGCTTCTACCAGCCCCATGCAGCCATCCTGTGCGCTCGTAGTCACTCACTGCTGCTCCAGTCCCCCGCTGGCAGCTTGCCGACCTCGGAGGTCGGCGGGACGCATTGCATACATTTTTACGCATTCCCGCTAGTTCAGGAACAGTAACACATACATTTTTACGCATTACTGGTTCAATGTTCCTGCACTAGCAGTGTTCCCTTTAAGGCAGTGTTGGAAAATAATGGGGGGGCAGACATGATATTTACACTTTGGGCATAATTTTGGCATTGTTCCCTTAGGGGTGTACGTACTTTTGTTGTCGGCGGTTTAGACACTAATAGCAGTGTGTTGATGCAGAAAACAAGAATATTTTTGAACTTTCACCTGCTGGTTAACTGGTAAAGTTTTATGTACAGTCCTGGCCAAAAGTTTTTATAACAGCAATTTGCATGTACTCCAGAATGTTATGAAGAGTGTTCAGATGAATTGCATAGTCCTTCTTTGCCATGAAAATTGAATCCCAAAAAAACCTTTCCACTGCATTTCATTACTGTCATTAAATGACCTGCTGAGGTCATTTCAGTAATCGTCTTGTTAACTCAGGTGAGAATGTTGACGAGCACAAGGCTGGAGATCATTATGTCAGGCTGATTGGGTTAGAATGGCAGACTTGACATGTTAAAAGGAGGGTGACGCTTAAAATCATTGATCTTCCATTGTTAACTATGGTGACCAGCAAAGAAACACATGCAGCCATCATTGCATTGCATAAAAATGGCTTCACAGGCAAGGATATTGTGGCTACTAAGATTGCACCTAAATCAACAATGTATAGGATCATCAAGAACGTCAAACAACGAGGTCCAGTTCTTGTTAAGAAGGCTTCAGGGCGTCCAAGAAAGTCCAGCAAGCGCCAGGATCGACTGCTAAATAGGATTCAGCTGCGGGATCGGATTGCAACCAGTGCAGAGGTTGCTCAGGAATGACAGCAGGCAGGTGTGAGCACATCTGCATGCACAGTAAGGCGAAGACTTTTGGAAGATGGCCTGGTGTCAAGAAGGGCAGCAAAGAAGCCACTTCTCTCCCAAAAAAACCCATCAGGGGCAGATTGATCTTCTGCAGAAAATATGGTGAATGGACTGCTGAGGACTGGGGAAGTCATATTCTCCGATGAAGCCCCTTTCCGATTGTTTGGTGCATCCGGAAAAAGGCTTGTCAGGAGAAGAAAAGGAGAGTGCTACCATCAGTCATGTGTCATGCCAGCAGTAAAGCATCCTAAGACCATTCATGTGTGGGGTTGCTTCTCATCCAAGGGAGTGGGCTCATTCCAAATTTTGCCAAAAAACACAGCCATGAATAAAGAATGGTACCAAAACACCCTCCAACTTCATCCAACAACAGTTTGGTGAAGAACAATGCATTTTCCAGCACAATGGAGCACAGTGGCATAAGGCAAAAGTGATAACTAAGTGGCTCAGGGACCAAAAACGTTGACATTTTGGGTCCATGGCCTGGAAACTCTGCATATCTTAATCCCATTGAGAACTTGTGGTCCTACCTCAAGAGGCGGGTGGACAAACAAAAACCAACTAATTCTGAGAAACTCAAAGAAGTGATTATGAAATAATGGGTTGCTATCAGTCAGGATTTGGCCCAGAAGTTGATTGAGAGCATGCCTAGTCGAATTGCAGAGGTCCTAAAAAAGAAGGGCCAACACTGCAAATACTGACTCTGCATAAATCTCATGTACTTGTCAATAAGCCTTTGAAACATATGAAGTGCTTATAATTGTTTCAGTACATCACATAAACAACTGAAACAAAGATCTGCTACTCCCTTGAACTTGTTGCAAGTGTTGTACTGCATATTTACTTACCAACTTTGCTGTGGAATCAATAGAATACCAGGGTACTGGCACTATATCTATATACACAAAACCCTGTTGGTGTTTGCTGCTCTTTTGAACTGTTTGTAAGCATTGTGCATGGCATATGTGTCTGTTAAACTTTGCTGTGGAGCTGACTGGACATCAGGGCATAGTCATTATATGCATATCCACAAACTTTACTGGCTGTGACAGAACCTTGGGTCCCTTGGGTGCTAAACCTCCCTTTTTGCCAGATTTTCGTCTATTTACTTGCATGCAGTTCTGTTGTTCTGCCAAAGTGAAAGGACTTTGAGACCACATGATTTTCATCTTTGGCCTTTATTGCTGTGTTTATCCTGATGTTTTGGAGTGAGTGGAGTGAGTGTGTGGATGTGTTTTGGTAGCCAGATCAACTACCATGAGTTTTAAAATACTGTTGGATTTTGTGTCTATTTTCTACCAATAAAATTATGATATTTTAGAATTATAAAGGTTTTTGTACTTTTGTTGCTTGGAGTATACACCTTCCTTTTTTTTCTCCTTACATTTTTTTCCAGTGGTCCTGGATGTAAGTCTGGCTTCAGGGGCATAAGGAGATAATTTGCATATTCAGTGGCAGTGCATTGTGGGTAACCACAGTTGTTCACTTTAAGCTGCATTATTGCAAATACCTTCGATTTTAAGAAGGCAAATCACACTGCCACTACTGTTGCAGTAACACAATGTTTAGCATTATAAGGCCTCTTGCACACTACATGTGATTTCGATTTTTAATCGGTACTGCAGGCTGCTTTTTTTCTGCGTTTTTCTTTTGATAGCATCCAGTGAAAATCAGAATCACAAATCGGAATCGCAAATCAGATTTGCAGTGTGCAGAGAGCCAATGATGATTTTGTGATTGATAGAGGTCCTTTCTTGTGCACACAATACCTGCCAGCCAAAGTAGCAGGTGGAACTCTAAACTAATATTTCATTTATATTTATGGTTCTTGAAAATACTTTAAAATAAACGCTTTTTTTTAGTAGTTAATCTAACGAATGAATCAAAAATGAAAAACAAAGAAAAGAATTATATGCTTTTTTTGTTTGCTGGTCATGCTGCTTTTGTTTGGAGCTGAATTACTCGCTATATGTCTTATTTTCAATTATTACTGTTTTTTTTTTGTAAACAGACCAGAATAATCTGTCATTTGGTAGAAAAGGTAATATTTTAATTGCAAAAAGACCATCACATCTGACAAGGATAAGTCTTTTGAGCCACAAACTGTAGAATCTGTCAGGAAGAAGGGCAACAATGCAGTTCTCTTGTTTATGCTGAGATCTGTAGCTGGCAGTAAGCAGGCTTCTTACACAGAAGGTTCAGTTAAGGGAAATGCATGTACTACTGTGTGAATAAAGGTTCTGCTCTTGGCACAGACTCTGCGGTGCACAATACCTTTAGAATGACAGTGTTCTGTACAGTACTTCAGAGTGCATGAAAGCCATAATCTGCATTTATGTGCGCCCAGAAATCAAGGTCTTTTGTAATGTTTTATAACACTCCATCACTTTCCAATCAGTTCTACTGATTGATATCTGTGAATCTGAACAGAGTCGCCAAGTTCCAGCCAATATGTGAATAGGACCAATTTATTGAAGAGTACATTCAATGCTTAGTGCTGTAATGCCATGAACATGAATTACTTTAGCATGCACCGCCAATTCATAGTCCTGTATTTCTATTTTAGATAGAATTTTATCTGGAAGAAACTTAATTTATGTAAATAAATGGAAAACTGGAACATGTGACTTCAGGATAAAGAGATATTTGACAAATTGCTGAACTCTACACAAAAGCTGCAGGATAGTCTAAGCCCTTATAGATACATAGTTAATTAGTAAGAGTAGAATAATGTTCTGGTAAAAGAGTTATAAATAGATTAGCGTCAAGAGAAAAGGACATTGTGGGCCTGATTTGCATCTCCAAGTAACAACTAATTTCCTAAGGTCTCTCCAAGTATCTCCTGATTTATTAAGGTGTCTCCTGATTTACTATGATTCTCCAAGCATCTCATAATTTATTAAGGTATGTTCAAGCATATCCTGATTTTTTTTTTTAAGGCATCTCCAAGCAGTTCCCCGCTGTGATTTAATTCGACCCTACCTGAACGGCACTCTGTACCCGATCCCATTTTTTGGATGAGGTTTGGTATTAAATATTGGACTCAAATCTTCTGTGACAGGACTTTCTGACAATACAACAGGAGTTTGGTCTCCCCTGACATGTTGTTTAGGTATTTTCAACTTAGGCACGCTGTGAGAAAACAAGTTGGTCTGTTGTCCTTACTCTATCAGCCCTTGAGGCCTCTCTCCTTCAGACAGACCTTTTTGAGAAAGACCTCTAGATATTATAACTTCCTGTTAGAATCTCATAATAATAATAATAATAAGCAACTTGTTATTGATGTTCAGAACAAATAAAGACTAGCTGAGTCTAGTATTTCTGAAAATGACTGTAGCCAGTTTGCTGAATCTTATGCCGTAACTGTAATCAGGGCCGGAGCTACCATAGGAAAAAATAGGCAATAGCCCCAGGGCCCCAGAGCCTGTAGGGGCCCCCAAGGTGTCCCTCCCCCATCTTAACTGTTGCTCCTCAGGGACTCTGCAGAGTCTGTTAAGTTGGGAGTTGATTGGGGGAGGGTCAGTAGGCAGCTCAGGGGCCCAGGAGGGAAATTTGGCTGCAACAAAGGGCCTCTAATGATGCTTTTTGGTCGGGGGGTGTCTGTTGGGGGCCCCCAGGCTAATTTTTCCCTAGGGCCCATTTTTTACTTGAACCGGCCCTGACTGTAATAGCCTCCTATGATAAGCTAATTAATGTTAAATGGGTGCATCAGGCCTACCTATCCTCTGGATGTCTAGCAAAAAATGAGAAGTTTTCAAAACACTCATTGCTTTAAGTGCACTGTTGGTAGAACTGCCCAGCACAGTGGGGTAGAGGTAAGCACTCTCACCTTGCAGCCCTGGGTCCCCAAGTTGAATCCCAGCCAGGGCACTATCTGCACAGAGCTTGTATGTTCTCCCTGTGTCTGTGTGGGTTTCCTCCAGCCACATAGTTTTCCTCCCACATCCCCAAAACATACAGATACGTTGATTGGATTCCCCTAAATTGGCCCTAGATTACGATACATGCACTACACGATACATACATAGACATAGACATAGACTATGATAGGCATTGTGAGCCATTCTGAGGGACAATCAAGTGATAGATAATATACTCTGTACAGCACTGTGGAAAATGATGGTCTTATATAAATACTGAATAATAATAATAACAACTATAATAATGTGCAGCCCTGTTGTGTATATTTGCTGTACAATGATAAGAGAGTAAATAGCCCTTAATTCTTATCCAGCTTCATAGTAGTTTAACCACTTCACAACTGAGGGGTTTTACCCCTTCAGCATCCAAGCAATTTTCACCTTTCAGCTCCTTCCATTCATTTGCCAATAACTTTATCTCTACTTATCAGAATGAAATGTGTTAAATGTGTTTTTTTTTTATCACTAATTAGGCTTACTTTGGGTGGTACATTATGCCAAGAATTTTTTTATTCTAAATGTTTTTTAATGGAAAAATAAGAAAACAATTGGAAAAAAATCCTTATTTTTCAGTTTTCGGCCATTATAATTTTTAAATAATGCATGCTACCGTAATTAAAATCCACGTAACTAATGTGCCCATTTGTACCGGTTATTACACCATTTAAATGATGTCCCTATCACAATCTCTGGTGCCAATATTTTATTAGGAAATAAAGATGCATTTTTTTTCAGTTTTGCATCCATCATTAATAAAAAGCCCATAATTTATAAAGTAACAGTTTTATACCGTCTTGACATACATATTAAAAAAGTTCAGTCCCTAAGAAAACTATTAATGCATTTTTTATAATTGTAAATTTATTTCATTGTATTTTTTTACAAAAAAAATAAATGTTGGTAACTATTGGGGAATGTGGGAGGTAAGGGGTTAATTTAAAATGTAAAAAACAGGTCTTTGCATTTAAAAAAAGTACTTTTAGATGTAGTTTTACTATTTGGCCACAAGATGGCCTCAGTCTTTTTTTTTGTTATATGTCCTGTAAGCGAAATATGTATGCTTACAGGAAGTGTACTGAAGATGGGAAACTTTTATTTATTAGAATGATAGTGCAGCTTCTCATAAAAGGCGCCAATAATTGCTACGGGGACTTAGATCAATGATTAGGAATTGCTTTCTCATTCATTGATCTCCTGGCGGGCAGATGGCAACCTGAACGAGCGCACAAATAAGCGGGAGCGCTTTCAGCAGTGGTAGCAGCGGGAGTACGTATATTTACTCCCCTGGGCGGTTAGATGAAGTCTGCAGGGGAGTAGATATACTGTACTGGAGCTGTGAAGTGGTTAAACAAACTCCATATTCAATGTTTATGCATTTGGACATCACATATGTCTGTCATACAGTTCCGAAGATATAGTGTCCACAAATGAAAAACATAGTGGCATTTGCAAAAAAATTGTATCAAT
The DNA here is from genome assembly GCF_040937935.1 of Hyperolius riggenbachi. NCBI lineage: Eukaryota > Metazoa > Chordata > Amphibia > Anura > Hyperoliidae > Hyperolius > Hyperolius riggenbachi. The sequence goes on along the minus strand of NC_090648.1, from coordinate 245,590,222 downwards.
TCTTATATTTTTCATCAGTTACAGATGGAACATGTTTATCCAGTATCTCCCAAAATGAGAAGAATGCACTGCTGGGCCTCAGTTAAATATACTCCATCTGCATTTATCTGGCTGCCAAACCTCTGATGCCAGATAAATAAGGAGGCAGCATGTGATTCAAACAAATTGTCACACTAATTTATAAGACAATTTATATATAAAGGATGTTTAGTGTTTTCTTCTAAAATAAAGGTTTATATTGACGTTACAAGTCAGTCTTTTAATTTGATAGCAAAAACATTTTTAAGCAATTACTTAGGCTTTGCATAGGCATAGCGAGAGGCTGCTGCTTTCTGTTAATTAGTTACTGGTTAGCGAATATTTCTCGCTTTTCTTTCTAACATAGTTTTTTTTTGTGTCCATTAAAAAAAATACATTTGCTTTATGTTTAAAACACCTTTTTCCTTCTACATAAGCAGGCTAAATACTTGGCTAGGTGGCCAATCGGGGTTACCTTTAGCAGGTGGATTGCTGCTACACATATTAGGGTGTTCTCAGCCAAGGCGGTCAGGGTCATCTTGGATGACAATCTAGCATTGGTACAGGTGTTCCCTCAGGTTTTGATTGCTTGATCTTAAAATGCCAATTGATGTAGGGGTCCATTGTTCCTCTCCTTATCCTGCCCACTCTGTCATGTATCACGTGGCTCTCTCACTCCCCATAGAGACGATTAATCTATACGGCATTGGGGAAACAATCAGACAAATCTGTTTGGAAAAATTGCACACAGAAACAGGCAGCAGGTAAAGTTTAAAATTAAATAAATGTGTGAGCCTTCATATCCCTCTCACTTCAGATTCACTTTAAGACGGGCATTAGAACACAGGCAGCAGGAATACCTGTAATAACTAGTATATTAATAGCCATTTTTTTCACATTATCTTTAATTGGGAGATTTTTTTTTACTCCAGTGGCTTTTATATCATCCAGATTATGGCATAGGGAGACTCAAGAGATCAAATTTACCTAAATAGCTGGAAATCACTCACTGTGTGTGCTTTGTACTACCTTTAAATTCTGTAGACCAGCAGAATCAATGGTGAGTAGAGAAGATCAATAAAATGCTTATGTTAAGTAAATGATGGGGATATTTGAGTTTGGGAGGAGATATGTTGGAAACGATGATGTTCAAAATATGTAGTTAATTTGGTCCATACTCATTTCAGATAGTAATGAGGACATTTTTGCTATGCCAAAGCTTATATTAAAAGTTACAAATATTTTCATGAAAACAAGGATTTTGTCTAACATACCCTATATCTTAACTGCCTCCGGATGGTGCTATTTGAAATCTATGCATTTTTTGGAAGCTGTTATTCCTGCCAGGATGTAGTTTTCAATTAGTGCTCCACACGGACCCGCAACTACTGCCGATTTTGAAGCTCTCTACTGCCGGTACAGTCCACTACCCTTGCTTTTGGTATGACAGCTGATCTCCAAGAGCCAATCAAGAGCAGATTTCATTGGCTTCTGACCCTGTGGTCACTGTGAGCCAATCTAACCGACTCACACAGCTCTGCAGTCATAACGATGGCAGAGTGAGTGAGCTTCAGTGGCAGGAGAGCGGCCTAAACAGCAGTAGTGAATCTGTGTGGTGTGATGTCACTGGGCCCTGTTTTTTTGCATCAGCATATTCTGGTCTTTAAAGCTGAATATAACCCTGCATTTCAACTTTGCTCTAAAACATTATTTACAGCATTTTATATGCAACCAGCATTTTTTTTACTAGACCAGCATTGGAAGGGTAACACACAGAGCTTTAAAGTTCCGTGGAGAGAAATGCTGCCACAGCCGAAGTTTAGATAGATACATTTAAGTAAACACAATGTAACAAGTGTGGAATGTGACACACACTCTGACTGTGCAGGAGCTCCCGGACACAGAGAGAGAGAGAGAGAGAGAGTGAGTGACATTCCTCACTTGTTACATTGTGTTTACTTAAATGTATCTCCTCAAACTTCGGCTGCGGCAGCATTTCTCTCCATGGAACTTTAAACCTCTGTGTGTAACCCTTCCAATGCTGGTCTGGTAAAAAAAAAAATGCTGGTTGCATATAATATGCTGTAAATAATGTTTTAGAGCAAAGTTGAAATGCAGGGTTATATTCCGCTTTAAGGAGCCAGAGACCACTGGTACCAAAGTGGTTAACCACTGCAAGATCACAGTTTTTTCCCTTAAAAACTAAAACAATTTTCACATTGCAGCGCTCCTCCCATTCATTCAACGATAACTTTATTGTTACTTACCACACTGAAATGATCTATATATTTTTTTTTTGCCACAAATTAGGCTTTCTTTGGGTGGTACTTTTTGCTAAGAATTGTTTTGTTTTGTATGCATTGTAAAGTGAATAATAAGAAAGAAAAAAAGAAAAAAAACATTATTTCTCAGTTTTCAGCCATTATAGTTTTAAAATAAAATGTGCTTCAATATACAAAACCCACACGTTTTATTTGCCCATTTGTCCCGGTTATTACGTTTAAATTGTGTCCCCAGTACAATGTATGACGATAAAAAGAGCTATATCAATCAAGATATCTTAGCGAGCTCCACACCTAAAAAACTAAACCTGTTATCAACTGTATGCTGCAAGAAGTCAGAATGTTACCCCAACATATATACCATACATTAAAATGTATAAACTCTGCACTGCCTCACAGTTCACTAACGCGGAATACAGTCTCTGGCCAAACAGCCACTGAGTTTCTGTTCAGCTCCACTTTTCACTTCCAGTGACCTCAAACGGAAAAAAGAAGAAAACACTTAATCGCATAGACTATCAGTTCAACCTTAAATATTCCACTAAAATATGGCCGGTGCGGTCTTTAAATGGTAACACCATATCCGTGTGCTCCACCACCTATAGGAACTGCTCTCACCTTGGGCTATGGCTGCCCAGACCCCACAGACAGCTTAAATAGCATGAAGGTTCAACCAACCGATCATCCACTTCCTTATACCTCCCAGAGGTACTCACAGGCAGATAAGATATATAAAAGAACCAAAACAATCATTGCGTAGGCTGTTTTAAAAGTTGTGGGGGGAGACCACTACCAAAAATATATATTATCACCGTGCTTAGTCTTACAGGGACCACCGCTTACACACACTTTGGCCCCACCACCTGCAGGGACTGTGCTCACCTTTTATAATGGCTGCCCCACTCACAGACAGCTTCTCAGCATATCTGTGTCCGGTCCGCAAACGTTGATATTTACTCCCTCCACTTCATCCAGAAAAAAGTTCACAGCCCACTGCAACTGGATGAAACTACTATAGTGTAAAACCTTTATTAAGAACAATAGTATAAAAATAGCGCTACTCACAAGCATGAAAAAGTTCAGGCATATCAAAATAACATCCGAGGACGTCTCCTCTGTTACACTGCCGACTCCTGCCCGCTAAGTCACGCCCTATGCGTTTCGTCTATTGACTCATCAGGTGCTATGGGTCAGGATAGGCTGACAGTGTTTAAATACTCCCCGTTAATACATATTCATGTCTCATCCATATCCCAATCACAGATGGAGGGGGCTGCAACGGTAAGGAAAACTAAAAATGGTGTGGGGATTGTGAACGCGGCGGTAAGTTAATAGTACGCATGTCTACGCCCCTGATCTGCACGTGAAGTATACAGGGGCGTAGATATGCATACCAGCGATGCTGAAGTGGTTAATATTTGGATGGAAAGTTTGAGGTTTGAGGTGTGAAGTGGAATGTAACGACAATATATCAGAATTTAAGATGCTCCACCAAATACTTTGGTAATGTACCCCTAAACTCATTTTACGTGGGGTTTAGCTCTAAAATATCCCTCATTTTTGGTAATGGTGAACTCTATTGAAAATCTTTGTGCAGTTTATGGGGGGGATTTTGATTGATTGGTTTTCCACATTGGGTAGCAATCTAAGCATGCATGGACACCTTTATAATGACTCAGCACTTGGATTTCTGTTACTTTCAATACAGTAAGTCTTGCACATTGTTAGCTACTGACTACAAGTTGCATCCAAAAAAAAATGTTGAACTACATACAAGTACCAGTACTTTCATTTGGGAATGAGGGGGCCATCTCCAAACATTGCTGCTCAAGGTTTGATTTGTTGGCAGCATTGTTGAGGTATCTACCACTTTAATTGGTATCCACCAACTACTCTTGTGTATTCTATGGCTACAGAAATCTCAGATACTGAATTACAAATATGTTATATGCAGGTGTAGCTTTAGACTCCTACAGTATTTGTCATCATGACAAATGACATTTCAGAGTAAAAGAGTCGTTTAACTGCTTCTCTAGAGGTGCTGTTATGTAGGCAGCGGATCATTAGAAAGTTAGAACATGTAATCTTAGTTCTTTGGATAGATTTAGGGCTATAAACATTTTACTGTTATTTCAACATAAATATAAGTATGCTATTGCTTTCCCAAAGCCCTGTATCCACATAGTTTATTACGCTTTCAGCAAATCCCATAGGTAATTTGATTTCAGAATGTATATAGAAAAAGTCTGCAGAAAAGAAACATAATACCCAGTGAGGGCATAAACTACGGTAGAAGGTAAACGTAAGGCTGAATTTGCAAGGGATAGGTTTGTTATTGAAAACATTCGTCAACATGCTATGTGTCATCTTTGCTAATGATGAGTATCCAGAATAAAACGTTTTTTTTTTTACTATACTAAGGTTTAAATCAGTACCTTTGTGGGTTGCTTTGAATGGTTAATACCAGCCACACAAGATATAGTGATGCCGGTTTATCCAATTACGTATTTTCAATGGGAAACTGAAAGATCACTACTAATAACATTACAAGCGAGCAACAAATCTGCATTCAACATTCAGCCTTATTTATCAAGCTTACCTATATACTCTCAAACCTGTGGGATGCAGTTTTGCAAAAGAAAAACCTTCCTTTGAACTGGCAGCATAGAGAAACTCCTGCGTGTCATTATATCAGGCTTTCCAGTATCCTTACTAGACTTTGCTCAGGGCAGTGCTTACTGGCAAGTTTGTTCTACTCATAGACAGGAGAAGAAAGAGAGCAGGGATGTTCAGCTCCAGTCCTCAAGGGCTGAGCAGATCTTTGGCACAGATTAAAAATTTGTGATAACAGAGGCGCCAAATTAGAGTAAAACCATCTAAGATCAGTTTAAAAGGAGGGGGGTTGGTGGATACCACCCTCAGGTATACAAAGACCAGCCAATGAGTCGTTATATATAAATAATATAATTTATTATAGAATCTCCAGGCATGCAACGCGTTTCACGGGTCAAGTGCCCGCTTCATCGGGCAATCAGTGTTGGAGGTACACAAGGCTGTATCAATTTTCAGGCCCAGCACCTACAGTAGTACAGCCTCGTGTATCTCCAACACTGATTGCCTGATGAAGCGGGCACTTGACCCGTGAAATGTGTTGCATGCCTGGAGATTCTATAATAAATTATATTATTTATATATAACGACTCATTGGCTGGTCTTTGTATACCTGAGGGTGGTATCCACCAACCTCCCTCCTTTAAACTGATCTTAGATGGTTTTACTCTAATTTGGCGCCTCTGTTATCACAAATTTTCAATCTGATCTAGTCCACCCTTGGTGGAGGGGTAGATCTTCATTTTTCCTGTCTACAGAGAGCGACTTCTTAATACCTGAGTGGGGTCAGGTTATAATTCCCCCCACCTGTGCATCCAGTGGTTGCCTTTGTGGTAACCCAGACTTGTGAGTATATTACTTGTTATTGTAACATTGTAATTCAATTTTTGTGACCTACTACACCATATTGGGCTCTCGGTTTCAATTTTTGTATTTTTCCAAGATCTTTGGCACAGCTCAACTTAATTAATGGGACTGAATCGGAAAGGGTGTGGCTCAACAAACAGAACTAATTTTTCTGTCCATCCTAGGCATTGGCATGGATATGGCCCTTGAGGACTGGAGTTGGATAGCTCTGTCCTAGGGGGAGGAGTTAACTGATTAATATGACTCCTATATGATGCATTGTAAAATATAAAAATTGGTTTGCACTACGTCATCTTTTTTTATAGTGACATTATGCCCTCAGAATAATTCCATAACAATTTATGATATATGGAACATCCAATAAGTCTTTATTAAGGGCTCAGCCACACTATAAGCGCTTTTCTGAGCACTTGTGATTGATTAGCGATTTTGGCTTTTGACTTTAGTGTGACCTCTATCTATCTTCAATTTGAGTTAAATTTCACATTAGTTTGTTTTTCCCCCCTTTTCGCTAAAGTTCCTCTTTAACCAGTTTACATCCCATATTCAGTATAATCACGTCATTGCAAGTGGCTCCTGAAAGCCACATGACGTGATTATACGTTGCTGTCATTTAATGAGCACAGTGGGCGTGCTAGCACGCTCCTGGGCTCATTAACCCCCTCCCCCTAACTACACTATTCTTGCATCCCTTCCCGGATCTCCGATCCCCCCACCCCCCGCCCGATCCTCTGTAATACCCCCTCCCCCTCCATGCTGCGATCAGGCAGCATGGAGGATTACAATGTAACAATATGTACCTGACCTTGTTCCAGCGCCGATCGCCAGCCTCTCCCTGTAGTCCCGCTGTCAGCCTCACTATGCTGACCGGATCGGGTCCCGGCTTGATGACGTCATCAAGCCGGGACCCGATCCGGTCAGCATAGTGAGGCTGCCAGCGGTACTGCAGGGAGGAGATCGGGATCGGCGCTGGAACAAGGTCAGGTAAATATTGTTACATTGTAATCCTCCATGCTGCCCGATCGCAGCATGGAGGGGGAGGGGGGTATTACAGAGAATCGGCAATATCTTAAAGGGCCAACACCTGGCTATCCATGGGGGGGGGGATACAAATTAAAAGGGGCACAGCTGGCTATAAATGGGGGAGGGGAGGCATAAAGGGCATACACCTGGCTATGAATGGGGGAGGGGGGTAATAAAAAGCACATCTGGCTAACTATGGGGGGGAGAGAGATAAACAGGCACATCTGGTTTACTGAAGTGGGGGGGGGGGGGGTTTACAGAGGCACATCAGGGGCTGGGGGAGGGTAAAGGGGCACATCTGGCCAAGTGTGGGGGAGGGGGGTATGAAGAAGCACATCTTGCTAACTAGGGAGCGGGGGGATTAAAAAGTGCCACAACAATTAAAAAATCCGCAAAGCCGCAAAATGGAAAAAAATGCACCTTTATTTCCAAATAATATATTGTCGCCATACATTGTACTAGGATCATACTTTAAACGCTGTAATAGCCAGGACAAGCAGGCAAATCAAATGTGTAGGTTTAATCTACAGTACCACTTATTATTTTCAAATTATAATTGCTGAAAACTGAGAAATAATTCCTTTTTTCATTTTTTTCCCCCTTATTACCATTAAAATCTGTACAAAATTAAAAAATACTAAGCAAAATGTACCACCCAAAAAAAGCCTAATTGGTGGCGAAAAAAACAAGGTATAGATCATTTATGTGTGATAAGTAGTGATAAAGTTATTGGCTAATGAATGGGAGGAGTGTGAAATGTAGAAAATGGTTCTGGTTCTTTAGGGGGAAAACCCCAGGGACGCGAAGTGGTTAAAGGACCTTGCAGCAATATGTTTTGCAGTTGTAGATTTAAGTTTTAATAACATTTTGATAAAGTTGATAAAGTGTATTGGTTATTTCAATAAACTGAAAAGCAAGCGTTCACTTTTTTAAAAAAAAAATAAGATTCAATACAGATCTGGACCATCATAAATGCACATTATGGCAAAAGAACTACTGTCTCCTTGACTCGTCTACAGCCCTGAACCTATGGAAAAACCTACCCTACCATTCTAGTGGAGAATATTGATGTACAGAAATTTTACATCCATGGTGGACAGCAGCAAGTTGGTTAAAGTTGTATCATAGAAGTCATTGTATGTTGTAGGTTCAAGGTGTTTAAGGTGTTTTCCACCCTTCTGAATATTTCATCCATCCTGTATATTTTCAGGGAAAATTCCAGTCCCTGAAATGACAGGACTACCTGAATTCCTCTCTTTGATAAACAGTATTTGTTCTCTTATCCCAGGGGCTACATTTTCAACCATTTTCTTGTGTCTCCCAGTAGCAATCCATGGTGCCACCTTGCAGTTAGTTATAGAGCATGATCTTTGAGAATTACAGCTGTGCTTCCTGCATACATATAAAGTATTTATAATGACTTTGGCACCCCCACATTAATTAGTTTGATAATACCATTTATATTCTTGTTCAGCACTTTGATAGACATTTTCTCCTATGCTGCTGTGTTCTTAACCTATGCTTTTCAGGTTTGTGTCTAAAAATGTTGGTATATCTGTTAATACCGAGAGTTTCATGAAATGACGCCATGCACTGATGAGGATCAACCAATGTGAAACAGTCTGTATGCATGTTGGATTATCGTGGCTAGCTTATAGGGACAACAAAGAATGATTTGCATATTCAGCAGTGATACATCGTGGGACACCTCATATGCTCACTCCAACCTGAATTATCACAAATACCTTCTGTTTTAAGAAGACAAACTTTGGTTTTGCTATGAATTGATGAGGAAAGCAAAACTCATTGGTTTACTTTATCACAAATAACAACATTTGCAGTCATGGATATATGCAAAATGCCACCTCCATGCTGGTGAATGTAGAGGCTCAACCTATAGCCCTTCTTTCTTACTAATCCTTGCTTCTTTACTAAAGCAGATTTCAATAAATCCACATCATAAAGAAATGTTAATGTCTACAAAAGACATCTGCATGGTGGTCATACCTGAAATCTAGCCATTTGCGTTTGCTTGCTGCAGATTGTTAGGACAACATTTGTTTGAAAGTGAACGTGTCCTTTAAGGCTATGGCTGCAATGTTTTTAATTAAAAGTCACTAAAGCAAATGTTTTATTTAAAACCATTTGTTGGAAAGAGTGCAGTGGAAAAAGCTGTGTTTTTTCCAAGAATGACAGTAAGAGAAACTGTCATGAAGCACACTATCCTAAAGATTCTTATTATCCTGTCTGTCATATAATCCAGGGTCAAGTCTAATTGCATAAAATATTTTATTGCAAACAAATAACAAATAGTTCTAGTGCCCATATCTACTTTAAATTTAACAGCCCACTACTTTTCAATTGGGTAATTGCCACTCAACCTTACTGAAAGCTGTAATTTGTAAGTAATTTTCTTTGCTCGTATGTAAGGGCGATGGAGGAGAACACAGCTAGCATTAGTGTCCTAATGGTAATTATTGCACTGGCATTAGGAAAAGAGAACCTTGGATGTGCTGTGAAGGAGATGTCTGACTGACTGCCATAGATCACTACAGATTTACATTATTAATATCATATTATTGCACATAAATTAATCTGTGTTACAATCGTGCCATTCACACATACCATACTATACACACAGGGATCACCTGATTCCCCTTAAAAAGCTCCGGAGTAAAAAAGCCTTGAGGTAAAATGCCTCCCTACCAAAAAAGTCCAAGACCACAAGTCCCTCAAAAAACCTATTATTCCAATCAGGTACCTATATATTTCACAATACTGAAGCGTGCTGGTAAGTTTCTTCTGGAGGCTGTGTTATGAGTCCCTCTCACAGACTAAATTACACTGCCGCGCGTTGCTTAGTTGTGTGTATAATGTCACTTACAGTATCCCATGCGCAAATCCTCTCTTCGGGTCCTGGCCGGCGACCCTTCTTGTGCCGATGATGCAGACAGCAGTCTCCTATATCGTCCTCCAGAGACGCCGCTTTCTGCAAGTCCTGCTCTGCGTGTCAGGATGGAGCACGGCTTCCGGATCAGCTGCTCACTCGGGCATTACCTCACTTCCCTTAGACATCCCTGTGATGTTACTGCACTGTTACTGCGTTCCACACAGTGCTGTTTTTCCGTATCTGCTCAGTTTACAGCACTGGATTTGCAGATTCTGTCACAAGTCATAGGTACTGTTTGTCCCCCACCTCAAACACCTTCTACACCTCTACACCTCAAACACCTTCTACTCTTTGTTACTCAACTGTTACTTTTTGTGTGGAGGGGACTAGGGGGACATTCTCAATCTTAAGAGAATGGCTGCAGGATACCCTTGGGTTCTAAAAGATTAGGAATAATAGCGCCCTTCAGAAATTTTGATTCTTTTACATTATTAATATCATTAGTAAAGCACAGCATCATCTTATTAAAACAGAAGATATTGTCGACACTTCTACATTACAAAAAAACTAAACCATACAAAAATGTAAGTATGTATGACAAAAAGCAGTAAAAACAAATAGAAATCATGCTACTGCCCATTCACTTATTTTTTTTTTTATTGACCTGTTTCTAACATTCTGAGACTTTCACACTCTTCTGGTGATTGGTAATGGAGCACTCTGGTCTGCGTACATGACTAGACTGTAAGCCAGCTGGGCCAGAGTCCACTATTGTCGTATACCTGGTGGTACCTAATGCTCTTCTTACTTTTATAATTTACGTCCCTTACCTTTCTGTTTTGTAGCACTGTGCAATATGTTGGCATGTTATACGTAAAAAATAAAAATTATGGCAACAATGAAGTTGTGTTTCCACCAAAACCATTGCCACTGGGCCTGATTTACTGTGCTGACTGCTGAAGGACTGAAATGCAATCCTTTGCCTTAAGCTGGCTACACAAGTTAGATAAAACTTTAAAGAATAACCGAGGTGACATGTGACATGATGAGATAGACATGGGTATGTACAGTGCCTAGCACAGAAATAACTATGCTGTGTTCCTTTTTTCTTTCTCTGTCTGAAAGAGTTAAATATCAGGTATGTAAGTGACTACAGTTTGACCCGCATTGATAAGAAATTCAAACTATAAAACACTTTCCTAGCAGGAAATGGCTTCTGAGAGTAGGGAAGAGATAAAAAGGGTCAATAGTTCACAGAATTTTAGCCCTGGCATACTTCAATGAATGTGTCATTGAGCAAAAACAATAAAACAGTTAAAACTTAACAAGCAGATTTAAACATAAAATAAAACTGGAATATCTTAAAAAGTAATTTTTAGGAGAAGGAAGATAGATACAATTGTTTATTTTATGAGTTTTTTTTTTCGCCTCGGGTGTCCTTTAAAGACTTAGGAATCCATCTGCCACATTGGTTTGTCAGAACGGTTTGAACAACAGATTTTTCTAATGATGCTGTATGCGTGCAAATGGTTGTATCATGCAAAAGACCCAAGATATGCTTTTGTAGACTAGTTTCTTCTTTTTCATGCATGTGCTGTGCACACAAAAGTTAAGAAATAACTGGCAATCTCATAAACACCTTGTTTAACAATCGTCTGCAGACCAGAATCATCAGGATGGATCTGAAAGACTGAGAGACAAATTCATTTTGTTTCTATCTTTAGAATACTTTTGCAAACTTCTTTTAGAAAGATTATCTGCTGATCGGTCGATCTTTCATTTTCCAAAGACTTTTAATGGACGTGTGTACCCAGCTTAACTAGTTCCCGCCCACCCATATAGATAGTAAAACATGAGCGTATGTGCACACACCCATTGCACTAGGGGGTGTGCTTTGATTGTTAGTACTCCAAAATGGATGTTTTGAAAGTGTCATTTTTGCTCTAAAAAGTGCAAAAATAGGATGTTTAAAAATGAGGTTAAGCTGCATACTCACAGGGGGATATGTAGCCAAGCTTCAGTGGTGTAGCTAAGAAGCCATGGGCACCAGTGCAAGTTTAGCATTGGGGCCCCCTAAGCATGCTATATATAACAATTGATACAACACACCAAAACCAATCAAGGACTAGAGGTGTCCCGAACGGTTCGCATGTAAACTTGTTCGCGTGAATCCGGGCTGTTCGTGTTCACAGTGAACTGCGAACATATAGCGAGTTCGACCCGCCCCCTATACCACATCATTGGGCTAAACTTTGACCCTCTACATCACAGTCAGCAGACACATGGCAGCCAATCAAGCTGCACTCCCTCCTGGACCCCCCCCCCTATAAAAATGCTGCTGTGTCTGCCATTTTCTCACTTTGTCTGCCGCCTGCTTAGTGAGAGAAGGGGAGGACATTGCTGCAGAGATAGGGAAAAGCGTTGGTTAGGTCTTGTCAGCTTGCTCCTTGCTGATATTTTTTGCTGAAAAGCACCCCAAAAAAAGCTCTTTAGATAGCTAATGTTCTTGTGATTTTTTTTTTTTGTGTGTGTGCGCCACTGACACTGCTGCATATATACAGCCCTGTCTGTTGCAGCTGGCCCTTGCTATACTGTGCCAGGCCCAGCACAGTCAGTGCATACCTTTCACTGCATCTGTGTGACTGCACATTGTATTATACCAGTCACTGCATACCTTTCACTGCATCTGTGTGACTGCACACTGTAGTATACCAGTCACTGTATACCTTTCACTGCATCTGTGTGACTGCACACTGTATTATACCAGTCACTGCATCTGTGTGACAGCACACTGTATTATACCAGTCACTGCATACCTTTCACTGCATCTGTGTGACTGCACACTGTATTATACCAGTCACTGCATAACTTTCAACTTCTAGCTTGCCCTGCCTCAAGTGTCCTGTCAGAACGGACCTTCAGCACAGCTGGAGGCATTGTCAGTGAGAGCAGAAGTCGCCTAGGTCAAAAAAAGTGTTCAGTACCTCATCTTTATCAAAATTAATGAGGCATGGATCCCAAAGGGCTACTGCCTGCCCGAAGACTAAATCAGCATCTCTGCCTGCAGGCCGCTTGACTGCCTTCTCGGCCACCACCAACAGGGTCCAGGACTTCAGGTGGATTCCTGAATTTTTAAGGCCGCTGCTAGCAGTGGCCACTAACAAAAAGAATAATCATTTTTCTGGTGCGTGTACATGCCTGCCTAATTTTTCTGGCTGCACTGCGGCTGCAACAACAAAACAAAAGGCATGTACATGTGTCAATTCCCCTTCGTGATCGTTACCTTGCCGCAGTGAAGGGGCTTGCGTATCACAATCAAGCAATGACCTATATGAGTGTGTTGTGGACAGACCAAATTCGATCAGCTGGACAGTCACTGTTGTTCTGTCATTGAGCTACCTCAGCCCGACCATAAGGGCTTGAAAACCGCCATCACCTGCACTCTCACCATCATGTGCACCAGTCCAGCATGGCCATCACTACACAAACAGCTGTTTGCGGTGCGTTACACAGTGAGTTTGGTCTGTTAGTGTGAAGCAGTACACTACTTACACTACCTGCTGATCCATGTCTACACACGCAAGATGTTTTCAAGCACTTTATACCTCTAAGTTAGGATTGCAATGTGATTTCTGCCCTTTAGGGATTATAACCCTGCTGTGCGTCAAATCCATAATTTTCCCTGGGACTTTTGGCGTGTATCCCACTCCGCCATGCCCACTTACAGGTGTTAGACCCCTTGAAACATCTTTTCCATCATTTTTGTGGCCAGAAATAGTGTTTGTAGTTTTTCAAGTTCGCCTGCCCATTGAAGTCTATTGTGGTTCACCGAGTTCGCCGGTTCGCAAACTTTTGCAGAAGTTCACGTTCGAGGTTCGTGAATCTAAAATCTGAGGTTCGGGCCATCTCTATCAAGGACAACCACAATGTCAGAGGTGGAAGAAGGGGACGAGAAACTCTGTGTTAATGATCACTACTATTCAAACCAACTATAGAAGTTAATATTATCAGCACAGGACTAATAAAGCGCTAATTCTGTGTTTGAGGGATCCCCCCCCCAAGGGCCCCAATACGGTCGCTACATCTGCACCCACTATTGCTATGCCACTGCCAAGATTTGTCGCTCAAGGGATTGGATACTGATCCCTACCAGGCAACAAAGCAGCTACTACACTGTACTTATGTGTCATTATCCTCTGGCTGCATAAGTTGCTATGCAGGGAGTAGAGTTGGGCCGAACGGTTCGCCGGCGAACGTGGTTCGCGCGAACTTAGGTGGTTCGCGTGCGGGTGTCGCACGCGAACGTTTTGCGGCAAAAGTTCGCAAAAAATCGGTTCGCCCCATAATGCACCTGAGGGTCAACTTTGACCCTCTACATCACAGTCAGCAGGCCCAGTGTAGCCAATTAGGCTACACTAGCCCCTGGAGCCCCACCCCCCCTTATATAAGGCAGGCAGCGGCGGCCGTTATGGCCACTCGTGTGCCTGCATTAGTGAGAGTAGGGCGAGCTGCTGCAGTCTCTCATAGGGAAAGATTAGTTAGGCTTAACTTCTTCCTGGCTGCATACCTGTTCTGTTCAGTGAGCCCTCAGCCCACTGCATACCTGTACTGTGATCCTGCCACTGCATACCTGTTCAGAGATCCTGCCACTGCATACCTGTTCATTGATCCTGCCACTGCATACCTGTTCAGTGATCCTGCCAGTGCATACCTGTTCATTGATCCTGCCACTGCATACCTGTTCAGTGATCCTGCCAGTGCATACCTGTTCATTGATCCTGCCACTGCATACCTGTTCAGTGATCCTGCCACTGCGTACCTGTTCAGTGATCCTGCCACTGCATACCTGTTCATTGATCCTGCCACTGCATACCTGTTCATTGATCCTGCCACTGCATACCTGTTCAGTGATCCTGCCAGTGCATACCTGTTCATTGATCCTGCCACTGCATACCTGTTCAGTGATCCTGCCACTGCGTACCTGTTCAGTGATCCTGCCACTGCATACCTGTTCATTGATCCTGCCACTGCATACCTGTTCAGTGAACCCGCCACTGCATACCTGTTCTGTTCAGTGAACAGTTTGGTGTGTCAGTGTGAAGCAGTACCTTAATTACACTACCTGATTGATGTATACACATGCAAGATGTTTTAAAGCACTTTAGGCCTGTCATTTAGCATTCAATGTGATTTCTGCCCTTAAAACGCTGCTTTGCGTCAAATCCAGATTTTTCCCGGGGACTTTTGGCATCTATCCCACTCCGCCATGCCCCCCTCCAGGTGTTAGACCCCTTGAAACATCTTTTCCATCACTTTTGTGGCCAGCATAATTTTTTTTTTTTTCAAAGTTCGCATCCCCATTGAAGTCTATTGCGGTTCGCGAACTTTAACGCGAACCGAACCTTCCGCGAAAGTTCGCGAACCCGGTTCGCGAACCTAAAATCGGAGGTTCGGCCCAACTCTAGCAGGGAGGCGAAAGGACAAAGAGCGGCGTTCCATGGAACAGTTTTCGGTAGGCAGGGGAGTGGCGAGAACAATGCTATTGGGTGTCGGGCATTGTAAAGATCCAACATACCGGATCTTTAGCGATCGTCATTGCACCACTATACCAACACTGGCCTGACCACCCAATTTTCTGCCATGGCGGTTGTTATCATCAGCCATGGCCGATTTCAGACCAGCGTAGGTATGGGCCTTTATGGAGTGGCAAACATGATCGCTACTAAGTAACTCTCTGTACATCAGGAGTTGTGATTGGCTCCACTGAAATGTGTCTGGATTTGTGCAAGTTTGCATGTATCATAATTATCCCCTAACAGTACATTACATCTTCAGCAGTATGCCTGCATTATTTATTTAAAAGAACAAGCTTTAGTAACTCATTATACTGCATAGCCTCTGTACATCTGAGCAGTGGATACAAGATACTGTAGGTAAGTTTCAAGGCTTTGCCGGGCTGTACACATTCAAGACCAAAGTGAGTCAAATAGTGTTTCTCCATTTATTGTGGTTACAGGCTTCAAAATCACACATACTGAAGACTATGTAAGAAATATTGATAACTTTTTATTTTAGCAATTTCTTTGTTTTAAAAATTGTTTTCAAATTAAAATAAAAACATATTCAAGGAATACATTTTTGAATGAATAAGATCAACTGTGCACAAGTTTGCAATTGCTTTGTGAGAGAAGTGGAGATTGTGACACAGCATTGCGTGCAATCACTTTATTTTATTTATTTATTGTATTTATAAAGCGCCAACATATTACGCAGCGCTGTACATTACTTTAGGTTACAGACAATATTTAGGGGTGACATACAGCAAAATGACAATACAGGAATACAAGAAAACCAGATCACACAGCACAGTATGAGTACCAGGTAATGCTTAGTCAGTCACTGGAGGGGAGCATGGAGATTAGGCAAGTTAGGTTCACTCAGATGCATAGCATGGGTGTACAGTAATGGAGGTGCATGATCAGGTTGGACACAAAATGAGGAGGACCCTGCCCAAAGGCTTACAATCTAAAGGGAGAAGTAGGGACACGAGAGGTAGGAGACCAGAGTTCAGCTGTGGGTTTAGAGCACTTGTGAGGGGTAGTAGGCCAGAGTGAAAAGGTGAGTTTTGAGGGCTTTCTTGAAGATGTTGAAGGAGGGGGCTGCCCTAATGGGTGGAGGTAGGGAGTTCCATAGTGTTGGAGCAGCTCTTGAGAAGTCCTGGAGGCGTGCATGGGACTGGGTGATGCGGGGGGCGGTCAGGCAAAGTTCATTGGAAGAGCGGAGTGTGTGGCTAGGTGTGTACCTCTGAGTAAGATCGGAAATGTAGGTTGGACAGGTTTTGTGGACAGATTTGTAGGTCAGACACAGTATCTTGAATCTGATTCTGGACTGGATAGGAAGCCAGTGGAGGGATTCAAGGAGGGGATCCACCATGGTGGAGTGATGGGAGCAGTGGATAAATCTGGCTGCCGCATTCATGATGGACTGCAGTGGGGCTGTTCGGGTCATAGGGAGACCAGACAGCAGGGCATTGCAGTAGTCAAGGCGGGAAATTATGAGGGCATGGATGAGGAGTTTAGTGGTGGCAGAGGTCAGGAAAGGGCGAATCTTACAGATGTTACGAAGGTGGAAGTTGCAGGACTTTGTGAGGTTTTGGATGTGGGGAGTGAAGGAGAGTGCGGAGTCCAGGGTGACACCCAGACAGCGGGCTTGAGAGGTAGGGTGAATGGTAGTGTGGTTAACAGTGACATGCACATCTGGGAGGTTTATGGATGTCCGGGGTGGGAAGATCATAAATTCCGTTTTGTCTAGGTTTCGTTTCAGGAACCTAGCGAACCTAGCGGACTTTCCGAGAGTAGTGTAGATGGGGGCGTTCACTTGTGTGCAATGGCTTTCTGGGAAAAATTAAGAGGGGGTGCACACTTGATTTGTGTGCAATTGTTGGCTACAAAGCTGGCTGCAGTGGTGTGATCTATACTAGATCACATTTTCAGATATCTACTTGTGGAAAGTGATACGTTATGTAGTGATACATCATGTAGATCTGTCTTTCTGTCTATTTCTGTACAGCATCTGTCTATTTCATATGCATTTATTTCTCCTGAGCAAGCCAAGGTTTATATACCATAAAATGTGCAACGTTCTTTAGAGTGGAAACGTGGTGGAATAAATTCTGTAAGCTATTCAGCACAGCAGCTGTGTGTTCTGCATCTCTTCAGAGCAGTTACCTGCAGTGCCTTTGTTCAGTAAGATGTTGAAATTAGACTCTCTGTTCATAACTCAGGCAAGGTTGCACTGCAGAAGCTTTGGGAAACTCACGGAAGTTTGAGTCACATTTTGTTGTGGCTGTCTGCATATTCCAGTTTATAACTCAAAGGAAAATTCTTATAAAGTTCAAGTCTGTTTTAAACAACAGCAGACTTTCAGCATTGGCAGGGGATGTACTTCTATAGCCATGTGTGAGCGGCATGACATTATATAATGCAGGTTTTTTTGTACTGAACATTCTATTGTGCCTTTACATTTTTTTTAATTAATTATAAAAGCGCTTTATGGCCCTGCTGCTTTTAAAAGCATGTACTTGTCTCCACCTGAGAAGGAGCTCATGTGATGTCATAAGCAGCTGAAATGCAGCCCACTGATACCTATTATTAGGCTGTCAGGACACTGCAGGGTTACTTCTGGTTTAAGTGTTCTATAGCAAGTTATAAGTTTAGGAATTTGTATGTGACTTGTACTAAATATCTTTTAAAAAATAGATTTACTGTCACAATATTTGCTGTACCTGATATAACAAAGATCTGAATCTGTTGTTATGCGCTACCTTTACTAAAGCGATGTACAGATGCTAGATTTTCTTTGTTGAAGTGGCCATTAGAGATGATAGTTCATAATCATGCTGTACAAAAATCTAGCTCATCCACTGCTTCGTATCCCCCTCCCCGCTCCATAGAACAGGACAGGCTGTTTTTCTGAGCAGCGTGTTTGTACCGCACTCAAAAACTGTTGTAATAAAACAGCCAGCCCAACACAATGCAATGGCAGGAAAGGATGCTGTGGGGTGGTTATCTGACCCATGCTGTGGTTACCTGACTTGTGTTGCTTCCATGCTCCTGCACCTCTAATCATTGATCTGGACCTCCTCTTTCTGTTTCTCTGTTGCTCTACATTACTCACTGGTCGCACAGGCATAATTATATAACCACCAGTCAGGGCTGGATTTCTGGAAAGGCTACAATGGCCCGGGCCTTGGGCGACTGTAGCCCGAAGGGGCACCTGGACATGAAAAAGGGGTTGCTGCATATGATAGAGGACACTGAAAATAGGGAGCAGCACATGAAAAAGGAAAATTGACGCTCAAACTGGCTGTACATGAAAGAGGGGCTGCATACATGGATCGTACATGTGGAAGAGGCTGCTGCACATGTAATGGGAGAGGCACTGCTGCACATGGAAGGGGAACCACAGCATACTTGACCTAGGGACATACAAAGTATAAATCTGGCCTTGACACCAGTGAGTTATGTCATGGAGCTGTGAGACGGTCCTGGCACTTCACTGCATGAGGAAGGCATGCTGGCAGGACAGATAACATAACTAAACACTGCAGCAACCACAGCAGCACGCTCCCTACCATTATGCTGCACTTTGGATCAGACTTGCAGGCAGAGCACGTTTGGAATGAATAGATAGGAAGGGGCGTATTCAGAAAAACTGAGCAAGTGAAATTGGCAGGACCCAGGGATAGCAGGACTAAGCTTTGGAGAAAACCAATAGAGAAGGTAGTGGAAAAATAATACAACAATAATGAACAGCTTGGCCCTGCACGTGCGTTGTAGAAAAATCTTTATTGGTACAAAAAATATATAAAGTGGGAAAGCAGCCAGTAAACCCATATAAAAACACTAAAACCCTATAGAAACTGGAGGGAGCGCTCCTCTACAATACACATGTATATTTCCACTAGCTATCAATAGGTTATTGCATACGGCGATCGCCCAGCACCAGCCTATGCTAATCGCCTCTGCCACCCGTTTGGTCTGGCCATGTGTGGACCCACCACCTGCGCACACCCAAAGGCCTCAAAAAAGCAGCTGCGTATGCACTTCAGTGCAGAAAAGCCGTGGGCATCTAAGGGGATAATCTTGTGTTCACACTCCTGAAAGCTTCGATACAGTCACTGTGTTGTTCTCCAATGCTCTTGCAATATCATGCATTTCATCTTTGTATAAGGCAATGCAATCTCAGCTAAAACTGACAATCCCATGGACCCAGCATGCGTGGTAGGCAGTGACTAAATATGTTTCCAGACTTTTTGCTTTCATGGAACAGAACTTGTCACATAGATGTATATCCTCTTCCGCTTTTGTATAGATACTCATGACTCCTTCCCCGTTGCACCCAGCCATTCTATCTGTGTCTTTTTCCACACTGCGTGTGTCCGCCTCATCTGTGGTCTTCAGCGGTGCTCAAGCTATGTTGTCAGCGAGCTCCGCCACTTGCCTTTCAGATGATCCGCACGGAAGGTGCTTTGAGAAAGCCCCGGTGGGAGGGGCGAAACGCGTCAGCAGGGCTGGTTTAAGCAACAATGGGGCCCCAGGGCAAAATAAACCTGGGGGGCCCCCCAACATATACCCCGGAACAAAAATCGGCATTAGAGGACCTTTTTTGCAGCTGGTATAGTCAGGGTGTGAAGTCCCAATCGGTCAGAGCTCCACATTCTGGCTATCCCAGCCTGCATGGGGGACAAGGGGTTAAAAAGTTTGAGGAGGGGGGACCCCACATATTTTTTTTTTTTAAATTCCCACACTCTAAACATAAAAAATTGGGAAATTAGGAAAAAATGCCAGGGATCTTCATACAGCCATATTGCGGCTGTATAGCGATCCCTGGCCAAAGCGCTGTGGCTGCGTATAGACCCCCTGGAAACCCCGTCAGAAAATTTATTGCGCTTTTGTTTGATGCCTGTAAAATGACACTACCGTTAGGTTTGCTACTAAAAGTGACATTTACCGCATTTAAAAGTATACTTTTTTCCTTCTAAACTTTAAAATAGATTTTCTCAAAAACTATAAGGTCTTTTTGAAAAATTCTTTTTTCCTCTTATTCCTAACGATCTCCTTAACATATCCTGCAAATTTAGGGTTTCTAGCATTTAAGGTGGATTTGCTATTAACCATTAAAATCGACAGGTTTTTAAATGTGTTTTGTTATTTTCCTTTGAAACTTTAAAATCGATTTTCTCAAAAACTATAAGGCCGATTTGCAAAAAATTTTTTCCTCTTGTAGCCACTGGGGGCCCCTACAAGCTCTGGGGCCCTGGGGCAGCTGCCTCCTTTGCCTTAATGGTAGCGCCGGCCCTACGCGTCAGCAGGAAGGGAGGAGCTGGAGTGAGCGCTCACGTGACCCAGCACAAGCCGCACCACAGACGCGAACATGGTGAACCTCATGTAACTGTGTCCCAACACGGAAATGTAAGACGCGGATCATTTGGAAGGCAAGTGGCGGAGCTCGCTGACAACATAGCTTGAGCACCGCTGAAGACCGCAGATGGGGCGGACATGCGCAGCGTGGAAACAGACACAGATAGAATGGCTGGGTGCAACGGGGAAGGAGTCGTGAGTATCTATACAAAAGGGGAAGAGGATATATATCTATGTGACAAGTTCTGTTCCATGAAAGCAAAAAGTCTGGAAACATATTTAGTCACTGCCTACCACGCATGCTGGGTCCATGGGATTGTCAGTTTTAGCTGAGATTGCATTGCCTTATACAAAGATGAAATGCATGATATTGCAAGAGCATTGGAGAACAACACAGTGACTGTATCAAAGCTTTCAGGAGTGTAAACACAAGATTATCCCCTTAGATGCCCACGGCTTTTCTGCACTGAAGTGCATACGCAGCTGCTTTTTTGAGCCCTTTGGGTGTGCGCAGGTGGTGGGTCCACACATGGCCAGACCAAACGGGTGGCAGAGGCGATTAGCATAGGCTGGTGCTGGGCGATCGCCGTATGCAATAACCTATTGATAGCTAGTGGAAATATACATGTGTATTGTAGAGGAGCGCTCCCTCCGATTCCTATAGGGTTTTAGTGTTTTTATATGGGTTTACTGGCTGCTTTCCCACTTTATATATTTTTTGTACCAATAAAGTTTTTCTACAATGCACGTGCAAGGCCAAGCGGTTCATTATTGTTGTACTGGTCCAATTCACTGGTTGGCCCTCCTCAATAGAGTAGTGCACCTTAATTAATCTGCTTGCATCTCCCTATAAATTTTAGTGGAAAAATAAGCTGCCACAATTCAAACAAACTGTTAGATCAATTGGAATCATACCAGGAGAAGACCATGTCATCAACAGCCATAGAGTGCAGGGTTTGGAGTAGAAGACTGTTATCTAAAGTGTCAAGATCCAGTAGTAAGATCCAGGATGATATGAGAAAATCTGCATTGTGGCTTGGTTTTGAAGAGGTCATGGGCCACTTTTGTGAAAGTAGATTCAGTTGAGTATGTGAATTTAAAGCCAAAGTGGGTTGAGTAGGGAGCAGGAGCTGAGAAATTGTTCTGTAAATAAGGCACTCTAGTTTGAAGATCTTTGGAAGAAGAAAACAGTAGCTTTAAAGTAGGGAGAAGTCAAGGGTAGCATTCTTCAATACTGGAAGGACAATACTATGTTAAAAGGATATAAAAAATATCAGTGGAGTAGAATAAAATAGTAAGATATGGCTGTGCTTAATGTTCAAAAATATTTATAGTCACTCCATGCGCTTCCAGCAGTAACCTCTGTAGTAGGCAATTTCAGACTTCTAATATATCCTGCTATGCACTAAAACAGCCCTGCACAATTACAGTTTCACTTGGCTCCTGACAGACATATGCTCACAGCAGCATGTAAAGGAGAAAGCATAAACAATGCACAAACATAGGGTGTAACGTATGCACAACAAACACCCCTAGTGCAACATCACACAACAGTATGAAGTGCCATCACCAGGAGTAATTTATTGGAACCGGTCACCTCCTTGAAGTGCCTGCTTACCCGCAGGATGCTTTGAACTCAGCATACACTGGCAGCCATTGCCTCCATTAAAAAAAGAGGTCCTGGGACCAAATAAAAAATGCCTCATAGTGTAAAACATCTTTAATTATATAAAATACCCTGCTACAAAGCTACATACAAGATAAAACCCTGATCACAACCATGTAAAAATCTCTCTTACAACTGGCGACACACTCCAGTGTGTATCCGCATCCATAGCGGCAGGACTGTCTCCTAGGATGCACTCTGCTCGTTTGCTGGATCAGTGAGAGGGATATGGAGGAAGCCAAATGTGTTCCCTTTTAAACAATGCCAATTGCCTAGCTGTCCTGCTGGTCTTGTGCATTTAATACTTATGTGTGCATTCTCCTTACCACCCATTAGTACACAGATCAATGAATGGGAATACAGTTCCCATTCACCTATCCAAGTGCCCATGATGAATGATCACTGGCATCAATGAGATGCAATGGTCATTGACAAACTGAAATTAAAAACATACACACATTACTTCCTGTTAGTGTACTAACAGTAAGCATAGGAAGAAAACGTGGAGGGACATCTAGTGGCAAAATAGTAAAAATACACCCTACATACATTACATTTAATAAAAATACATAAAATACCCCATAAATGAACCGCTTAACTCCCCTCCCATAGTTACCAAATTAAACACTTGTGTAAAAAATAAAAAAAGTATAATTTAAAAAACAAACAAACAAACAAATAGTTACCTTAGGGACTCAGACTTTTTTTTTATATGTATGTTATTAGGGTATATTACTGTTATTTTTGCAAATAAGGACTTTAATTAGTGATGG
This sequence comes from Hyperolius riggenbachi, assembly GCF_040937935.1. Classification (NCBI taxonomy): domain Eukaryota; kingdom Metazoa; phylum Chordata; class Amphibia; order Anura; family Hyperoliidae; genus Hyperolius; species Hyperolius riggenbachi. The sequence continues at coordinate 245,567,171 of NC_090648.1, read as the reverse complement.
ATGCAAAATGGAAAAAATACACCTTTATTTCCAAATAAAATATTGTCGCCATACATTGTACTAGGGACATAATTTAAATGTTGTAATAACCGGGACAAATGGGCAAATACAATTTGTGGGTTTTATCCACAGCAGCATGTTTTATTTTAAAACTATAATAGCCGAAATCAAGAGAAATTATACATTTTTATTTCTTATTATTCCCATTAAAATGCATTAAAAATAAAATAATTCTTAGCAAAATGTACCACCCAAAGAAAGCCTAATTGGTGGTGAAAAAAACAAGATATAGATTGTTTTGTTATGATAAGTAGTGATAAGGTTATTGGCGAATGAATGGGAGGCGCTGAAATGTGAAGATTACACTGGTCCATAAGGGGAAAAAACCCTGAGTAGTGTAATGGTTAATACCAGTTCTGTGTGTAGTGCACAAACAGTGGAAGCTTGAAATGCTAGTTGAGAGGGAGAGTATAGCGTGAGAAGGCAGACAGAGCATAGAAGGTTATAAGGCTCTCGGTGCATACCTGAAAAGAGGATGGGCGACAGAAGTATGAGCCTTGCGTCATTTTAGGAAAAGGGATAGCAGGTCCAGCTTGGGTACAGGCACAGGCCACAGAAGTGCAGTTCAAAATGTGATATTCTAAGAGCTTTGCTTGATCTGTGCCATCTAACCCCTGCCTTTAGCAGGCTGTCCCCTAGGAATTCCCTTAATATATAATGATAGGGCTGAGGGGAATTGAAATCAATTAAGTAAGCAGAGGGATTAATTGTATTTAAAGGTCAAAAACCACTCAGTGTACAACATTTTCAATAGCCGTCAGTTACGTTTTAAGTCTCTGTCCTACCCATTATTATTAATACTTTTACTGAATAGAGTCCTCTAGCCCTGTTATTAATAATAACTGAACGTACTGGAGCACTGGCCATTTAGAATGTTATATTGTATACTTTTACTCTTTGGTGTATTTCTAGAGTCTGTTAATGGCATGATTTTTTTTTCTGGAACTATGACTGTTTCTTCATTAAATGGTCAATAAGAGGTATATGAAATGGGGTTTTGAACTGACTGGGAAATCCTTGTTTAATTGTAACTGTACTCAGACAACAAATTAGTGAAATTGGTTACACCATTTTTGAAATAAAAAAAAATCCCCATATTAACTGTTACAACGGCGTTGCTGTCTTTAAATTTAACATATTGCTGCCTTTAGAACAGCAAATTACTTTTTTTTTTTTGCCAGAGTCATGTACCACTATTGAGATTACTTGTTATCTTTGTCACAACTAACATGCATAACCAACATAGTCTCCCTTAAAGGGATCCAATCCAGGCACCTTTTTTTCCTGCAGTTTGCCTGGTTTCTAATAGCTGTAGGAACTGCAATTTTCCCATTTCCCTTATGTCTGCCCTTATTTATCCAGGAGGAGGTGTGAATGTAATTAAGTGTGACGTCACTTAACTGTTTGAAGTACAGTGTCCTATCTCCCCCCTGCTGATGAAAGCTTTTGTTTGCTTATTGCTACTGCTAATTGAAGGGGCCCTTATTTTTTATATTTGCCTGGTCTTCCTACGGACCGCAGTCTGTGGAAGTAGGGCAATAAAAGCCTCTAACAAACATAAAAATGTAAAAAGAAAAGGCAGAATGGAATTTCTTTTAGAAATGAGCCACATTGTTTGCATGCATATTTAATGGGCTATTGAGATGCCCTGGGACTAAAAATCCTGCTCGGTTCACCTTAAAGTGAACCGAGCATCATTTTTAACTCCCAGGGCAGGCAGCTCTATAGCAAATTAAAAATGCATTATAAAAATGTGGTTTATTATTAAAAAGCCTATCATTTCACCTCATCTTTTTACATTTAAGGGTTAAAATAGGCTAAGTAACCTTCTACCTCTTCCGTCCTTGCAAGGACTTGCAGTCCGAGGAGCAACAGATGATTGAAGGCAGATAAGAAATCCCTTAATTAAACTTCATTGACCACTAACAAACCCTGAGTCTTCCCCACTGTACTTCAAACAGAAAACATTAGTCACACTTGAAGAATTTCACACCTAGCCTGGATAATGGCAATGAAAAAAGTAGCAGGGGGTAAATGTCTCAAACATGGCAGCCCTTTCAGCTATTTGAAGCCAGGAGCTGCTTATATCCCTTCAACTGTAGACACACAAGGCCAGAATCTAAACTTTACCTTTGGTAGATGGGGACTCAAAAAGCAGAGACCTCTGTTTATTCTAAACACCAAAGGTCCCCCAAGTGCCATCAATGCCAACTACACATGAGCTTCAAAGGGTTTCTACAAGCTTAAATTACACTAGACACATACTCTAAATGCAGTCTCACAGTTTGCATGGTTTTCAGTGAAGTCTAAGGCTTCCCATCACTGACATTTTCTTCTTGGATCTGAATTCTAAGATTCAAATCAGTAATAACTTGCTTGTCCAAATAATAGGTCCATATAATTTGATATTGTATACCTAACAACTTCATTATAATGTATTCTCAGGAACACAGCATAACAAACAGAACATAACAAACTAGCCTTGTTTACAAGTCACTTTGGCCCATTTGTATGTCAACAGTGTAATGGTTAAGGGCTCTGCCTCTGACGTAGGAGACCTGGGTTCAAATCTCGGCTCTTTCTATTTTCAGTAAGCCAGCACCTATTCAGTAAGGAGTTCTTTGGACAAGACTCCCTAACACTGCTACTGCCTACTGAGTGCACTCTAGTGGCTGCCTCGCAAGCGCTTTGAGTCCAACAGGAGAAAAGCACTATACAAAAAAAGGAATTATTATTAAAAAATAATTATTAATATTAGATTTACACCAAGAAATATGAATCAAACGAAAGTCATGAACTAAGAAATAGTATATAGGCTGCACATTAACAGTATAAGCTTATTGTGCTAACTTTTTATGGTGAAATCAAGTCCTGGGCTGAGGATACTTTCTTCCTACAAATAATAAATAAAATAAATTAACTTATTGATACTGTTTACATTAGGCTGATTCCTGCACTTTTTTTTTTTTTACATTGATCAGGATACAGTGCCATCATGTAGCGGCCTGCATGGGTCTGATTGCAGTTTGTGCAATCTTCTGCTGCAACCTTGCTTTCACTCCACCAGATGCAGTGTTGCCTTGAGCTCCAGCCTCAGCAACATTGTATATGCCAATCACTGTCCTCGCTCTTGCATCAGTTATGGTCCATCCACCAACATCAGTTACAGAACAACCCACAAACTCACAGTCACCTAAGACAGTAAGCTACCAATTATCTGAATGTTTTTGTTTATTAAAGGAGTTCTTTCGCGAAAAAAGTAGGCAGTTAAAAAATGTGACAGATGACAGATTTTGGGCCAGTCCATTCTCAGGGCTTTCTTTGTTTTCAACAGCATTTCCTGAACAACAGTTGCAAAATCTAACTGACATAATAGTGTGCAAGGGATTAGGGAGGCCGGCTGGTATCTTGCTATTTTGGCAGTTAAACAGTTGTTCAGGAAATGCTGTTGAAAACAAAGAAAGCCCTGAGAATCCCCCTTAAAAAGATGGACTGGCCCAAAACCTGTCATCTGTCACATTTTTTAACTGCCTACTTTTTTCGCGAAAGAACCCCTTTTAAATACATTAAAGTTCTTTCGTTGCATGGCAGCTTTATTGAGCACTATAGGAAACATTTTTTTTTTTTACATTGGTAGCAGAAGAACTGCAGCAACATGTAGTTATGTCACTCTCATGCGGCTGTAGCATTCTGCATCATTACAAAAGGAGGGGAAGAGCAGTAATATATATGACAGAGAGGCCTCTGTTTGTTCACAGTTCAAAGCTCATGCTAAAAATCCTGAGGTAAGTGAGGTACATTGAGCTTGTGACATTTTAAAGAATTGACTAGAGAAACCATTTGTTGTTGTATCCAAGAGGTAATTTATCGACCAAAAATACTGAATGTGGTTTTCCTACAGCAATTGATTCAGTGATGAACATGGATGGAAGCAGTAGAACTTTGTGCTAATTACCGCAGAACATTAAATACCTCATGTAACTCAGGACAGTTTAATTAACATAACAAGACCAATATGCTGAAAAAAATACAAAATCAAATATCTCAACAGTTGATGTGGTGGTTGAGATAATACCTGACGTTTAGGGGCCTTTTTAGGGGATAAAAATTGGACAAAACCTGAAATCCCATATAAGATGTCTATTAACAGCCACCCATTGCATTGCTTTGAAAGCAGTCATAAAAACTTCTTTATTTGAAAGGAAGCATTTCTGTATATTTCAAAATGTTCATTATGCTTTAGGAGGAAATAATACCACATAAGTAAAATCAGGCACCTAATTGTTGCACATTGTAAGCAGCTGTATACGTCTTTTCCATTTAGCTCGCAGCGTCATTATGTTCTGCACAGTGTGCTCGTCCCCTTTCAGAGTTCACTGTTTGTTTTATTTTATTTTTTTTCTCCTTGTAGTGTTCTGCATGCTATTGTACAGAAGTATGACAAAATGATATCAATTTTGATCTGAATAAAAGTGAATGCGAAATGTACTTTAAATTGTATATTGATTTCCTGCTAGCACTTTGTTCCAAGGCCCTGAGTTATGTGAAAAGGAAGAGGTGGGAACGAGACCAGCCCCTGTGTTTTTTTTTTTTTTTTTTAAATCTAGCTGCCTCCACACATTTCTGAATTCAACCTTACAATTATCAAGAACAAGCACTTAAAAAGTAATTACTGTACAAGGTTCTTTATGTTGCTGTGAAATAAACAATACAAATCACATTATAATTACAGTTTGAATGACCTGGAAACTCTGGAGTGTAATTATTATGTATTCCGCAAGATGCAAGACAAGTAACATTGGAAACTAAGGGTAATTTAACCACAGTAAGTCATGTGGTAATTACATTATTTCCTTGACCGTAATGTTACGAATCAAATGTGGTAATTTCTTTTTCAAACCTGCTCAATATGATCTTCACTTTGAAGGTTAAAATGGAGACTTAGGATGCCCTAAACATGTTGTTATGTTCAGCGCATAGCGGGTGGATTGTCAGAGCCCTTCCTAACACAGCTGTGTTGTCATTGTTTAAAAATTGTCCCTTCGTGGAGGCAAGTGAGAGGGGTCTACATCATGGGGCGGAGGATCCCAGTCCTGTAGGCATCTGAGAATGTTTTATTCGAAACCGATTATTACCATTGACAGTACACAGACTTGTCTTTTCCTTTCTTCTTTAGGGTAATGAGGGCATCAATGGCAAAATGTGCACATAAATTAAACATACTGCAACAGAAATTAAAATGCTGAAACCTTAAATAATGCATCTTATTAGATTCGACTACTACTACACTACTCAAAATATTTGTTTTTAAAGAAATCAGGTTACCTCTTTGTAAAAGTAGTTTTTCTTCTCTTACAGTCGCTACACTTTCTAATATCCACAGTATATTGTATATTGTCATCATGCACAAAGCTGCATCTTTTCATTTGGCAATAAAATACTGTTTTCACTTAGCCTCTCAAGAAGAACTGTAGTGAAAATATCGTAATAGGTTCAAAGACTGGGTCACGGCCCTGACATCACACTCTGGGAGGGGTTTCACGACAATATCAGCTGTACAGATGTCCCTGACGGTTTATTCGAGAAAAGATAAAGATATCCCATGGGAAAAGGGGTATCGGCCACTGATTGGGATGACGATCTATGCTTGGTTAAAGTTCCTCTTTATGATCATAAATTATAATGGCTCAAATGCACTCTGTATATCTTTTCAGCTCCACATACAGGGGACCTAATGTAGCTAAAGAGAGCATACAGGTCGATGTACAAAAACAATATTGTATTTCCAATATATATTTAATTATCTATACACAGAGTATAAGTACAATATTTTAATTGGTTTCTTATAAGTCTGGTGATGGCTTACAGTTGTGTCTGAGATTGAGTGGTCTTTGAAGATGAGGCACATGTACTTTCCTGTTTGTCCACAGTTCTCTTCTTAGAAGAAAATACTCAGGTGAGCCATTTACAGTTGTTCAGAGAAATGAATTACCTGAACCTGTTGGGTCCCACAGCTTATTCCCACAGACCCCGCATCCCCCCCCACCCCCAGTATGCCATGTTCCCAGGAAGACGTGGAAACAAGCATTTATTGATAGTGTCAGAGCACAAAGAACTAATGTATGTCATGTAGCAAAACACTTTTTGACCATCATTTTCAAAAATGCTAAGCTAAGTACTGGTAGATAAGTTGTCTTCGGTCCTTGTTCCACTCTTGAATGACCACTCCACATATTTAATTATCCTTCTGAAGTCATCCTTATACTGTAAATGTACTTGGGCATTTGAAGTTCAGTACTTTCTTTGATCTGAGTACCAATGCACTGAATTGGAATATTCCTGCAAAATTATTTAAAAATTCAGTTCAGTTGGTCTTTCAAGCTATTGATGGCATCTAGTATTGTAAATGAAACCTATTTAGTATTATTTAGAGCTATATATGCAAGTTTATTTGGGAACCACCAAATAATGAACCTATATTATGCTGGACACCCACATGCTTGTTATCCCTAAAGGTGCCCATTAACGGTACAATTTTTGAATCAGATGCAATCTTTAGATGCAATTTCTACTATCAAAAGTAATCAGAAGGTAATTATTGATTGTTCCCATAAACAAGTCGATTAAGCCATTTTCTCATCTTCAGATGTGATAGTAAAATCCAACTTTCCGATCGATGGAATTCTCTGATCAAATTGACTATAGTATCATTTTACATCAATTTTTACCACATGCTGCACATGTTTCTGTACAATTCAATTGTAAAACTTGCTTCAAAAGATCGCATCTGATAAAAATTTGTACCGTAAATAGGCACCTTTAAGCCATTAACCTGCAGTGAAAGGAACATGGGAGTTGGCCATATTCTTTATGCACAATCCAAGGTCCAGTGCTTAATACAGATGAAAATAATCATACAGTAATTCCAACGTATCTTCCAAAGAAGTCCCCAAAAAATACAAAATTGAAGGAGTTTTGGTAAACAAACAGAAGATGAAGAACAATTCCGATGTTATAGGAACAGTTTGTGGATGAAATAGAAAATAAGGCAACAAGCGATATAACAAAGTGTAAGACAGTTCTCACTTGTTACTGTGCCATAGAGCCAGGGGTTCTGGAGCACTTTCTGGTGAGCGAAGAACCGCAGGTCGCGTGAGTCTGCAGTGGTACAGCGTATACAAACAGGGCTTTTTTCTTCTTGAAAGATCATGATAAAATGACAAATGGGTATTATCATAAACAATGACTCCTTTGGCTCGTGCTGCTCTAAGCACCGCATTTCAATCTCTATAATTGATAGTCCCAAAAAGGATCGGCACCACACTCCGTATGTATTGATCAGCTCTTAAACTTTTATTGCATGATAAAAATTGACAGGCAGCGACAGCCGGCTGTTTCGGCCTATACGGCCTTTCTCAAGTTGCCAAAAGTGTGGTGCCGATCCTTTTTGGGACTATTGCTTTTGACCCTTTGGTACAAGGGTGAGGATCTTGGCACACACCTTTTTAAGGAACTTTGAGCCTTATTTGGGTGCTCCTGGATACATGTTTGAATCTCTATTATTGAGTAATTTTAAGATGAACGTTCACGGTGGGAGACCTGCTGGTGGGACTCTAGGGGACACCCAGTGCACCAGCCCCACTATAAACAATGTAGAGAATGTGTCCCTGTCGTACTGCTCAATAAGCACCACCCCAGGGGTCGAGTCCTGCGTGAACGTGGGGGGGGGGGGATGATGTCCACTCACTTTTTTTGGAGAGTGGATGCCGTCCCCCCTAGCACCCTGGAGGGGAGCAGCGGGCAGAGCATTGGGCAGAGCAGCGGGGAAGGGCGGACATTCCCCCCCCTTCCCTCACCTTGGGGCTCCTCTCCCTGGCTCTCCCCTCCATAAAGATTGTGGCAGTGGCTGGCGGCGGTGGCTGGCGGCGGTGGCTGGCAGCGGCATCAGTGGGCTGGACTTACCTCCTCCAGTGTTCCGGGTTGACGCTGTGCGTGCTGCTGCTCTGGTCTTCACTAGACCAGACTAGCTGCACGAACAGCGTCCACTTGCCGGAACACTGGAGGAGGTAAGTCCTGCCCACTGATGCCGCTGCCAGTCACCGCCGCCAGCCACCGCCGCAATCTTTATGGAGGGTAGAGCCAGGGAGAGGAGCCCCAAGGTGAAGGAAGGGGGGGGGAACGTCCGCCCTTCCCCACACTGCGCACAATGCTCATCTCCACTGCGCTGCTCCCCTCCAGCTGGAGGGACACCTGGCTAAATATACTGGGGACACCTATACACCTGGCTACATATACTGGGGCCACTATACACCTGGCTATACTGGGGACATATACACCTGGCTACATATACTGGGGCCACTATACACCTGGCTACATATACTGGGGACATATACACCTGGCTACATATACTGGAGCCACTTATACACCTGGCTACATATACTGGGCACATATACCTCTGGCTACATATACTGGGCACATATACACCTGGCTACATATACTGGGCACATATATACACCTGGCTACATATACTGGGGCCACTATAGACCTGGCTACATATACTGGGGACATATACACCTGGCTACATATACTGGGCACATATACACCTGGCTACATATACTGGGCACATATACACCTGGCTACATATACTGGGGCCACTATACACCTGGCTACATATACTGGGCACATATATACCTGGCTACATATATTGGGCACATATATACCTGGCTACATATACTGGGGGCACATATTATTATTATTATTATTTAGTATTTATATAGCGCCGACATATTATGCAGCGCTGTACAGTGTATATATATATCTTGTCACTAATTGTCCCTCAAAGGAGCTCACAATCTAATCCCTACCATTACCATATGTCTATATATTATGTAGTGTAAGTACTGTAGTCTAGGGCCAATTTTAGGGGGAGCCAATTAACTTATCCGTATGTTTTTGGAATGTGGGAGGAAACCGGAGTGCCCGGAGGAAACCCACGTAGACACGGAGAGAACATACAAACTCTTTGCAGATAGTGCCCTGGCTGGGATTCGAACCAGGGACCGAGCGCTGCAAGGCGAGAGAGCTAACCACTACGCCACCGTGCTGCCCTACTACACATGCCCACATATACACCTGGCTACATATACTGGGCACATATATACCTGGCTACATATACTGGGGACACCTATACACCTGGCTACATATACTGGGGACATATACACCTGGCTACATATACTGCGGACACCTATACACCTGGCTATACTGGGGACACCTATACACCTAGCTACATACACTGGGGACACCTTTACACCTGGCTATACTGAGGACACCTGAACACCTGGTTACATATACTGGGGACACCTGGCTATACTGGGGACACCTATAGACTTGGCTACCTATTCTGGGGACATCTATACACTTGACCACCTATTCTGGGAATATCTATACACCTGACCACCTATTCTAAGGACATCTATACACCTGGCTACCTATTCTGGTGACATCTCTACATCTGGCCACCTATTCTGGGGACAACTATACACATGGCTACTTATACTGGGGACACCTATAGACCTGGCTAGCTATACTGGGGGTACCTATTTTGGGAGAACTGCTGTCAGATCTGTATTTTTGGGGAACCGCTGATGCCAGATTACATGTATTTTGGGGAACCGCTGCCAGATTGTGTATGTTGGGGGACCACTGCTGCCACATGTATTTTGGGTGTTACGTGTATTTTGGGTGATCCACTACCAGGTTTCACGTATTTTGGGGAACTGCTTCCAGATTATGTGTATGTTGGGGGACAAGCTGCTGCCAGATTGTCTATTTTGGGGGAACCACTGCCATATTATCTGTATTTTGGAGGAACCTCTGCCAGATTATGTGTATTTTTGGTGAAATGCTGTCAGATTACATCTACTTTTTGGGGATACACTACGACAGAGCTCAAACTTCCCCTGGCAGACCTTTTATACCACTGCTAAGGCCATGTATATTTGGCCCCACCCATGACCACGCCCACACTATGCTTAACCACGCCCAATTTTGGGCGCGGCGCAGAGGTTTTTATGGTGAGTCCACTCACTTCTTTTTCCTGGACTAGACCCCTGCACCACCCTCATCCTTCTCGGGTAGGCCCACAATACAAACATAAGACCTACGGTTTCTGTTCTTGAGGTCTTCATGGTGTTCCCGCTGTACTTTAACTTCTTGTCGGGTCTGGGATAAGTCACACTGCATATGCCTCACCTGATCCTTGAGATGGCCAATTCTGTCCTCAGTCTCCATGACCCTTGTGTGGAAAGAGTGCACGTTGGCTCATAGGAGGGAGACGTCGTTCCTCACCTCCTCCAGCTTGGTAGAGATTGTGGTAAGGCAGTTTGGCATTTCTTTATGCCCTTCATGATTTGCTTCAGGGATGGTGGCTGTGTCTTATCTTCGGAGAACTCGTCGCCATCTTGGTTTTCATGACCGAACTTGTGGAGTTTTGCGTCCGCTTCTGATCCTTTCTGTGATATGCTTAGTGGCTCTCTTGGGAGATCAGGAAGATGGTGTAGACCAGGCAGGGGTAATTTCAGGCGGGTAAAATAGCTCAGGTTAGCTGTTTTCGGAGTTACGAATGGGAGCTCTCCTCTAACATGTCTCTACCCCATGGACTTCTGGCCACGCTTCCTTGTAAACATTCTTAATACTTGGCTGATATGTTCAAAGCAGCAGCCTGAAATGATCTACTGTATAAATATCACTCTGGTTGGAAGATTGTTTAGGTCAGTGTTCCCTAACCCTGTCCTCAAGGCCCACCAGCAGTGCATGTTTTGTGGAAATTCAGAGAGGTACTTAATCCGCTCTACTGAGACACTAATTACCTCACCTGTGCATGTTTGTGGTTTTTTTTGCAAAACATTTACTATTGGTGGGCCTTGAGGCTAGGGTTGGGGATGGGGAACTGTGGTTTAGGTGTCTTGTATACTGTATGTAGGTTGTCTAGAATGGCAGCTCAGGATATATTAAAACTTCTGCAGCTGTTAACTGTGACGATTAATGCCGTGATCTGCGGAATCACCAACAATGCAAACGCTATACCCAACCATGGGTGATCCACAGAATCGCCAATAATGCCAGTATAGCAAGACTGAGAGCAGAGAGTGTAGTGATTGGTGTCACGGTAACTATAATGCTTTAATGAGGCCTCACCAGAGGGGCTGGTGAGGTAGGAACAGTACACTGCGTGCGTACTAACGTACAACCTCCAGCAAGCTGGGGAAACAATACTGAAGAGACTGAATCTCTAGAGGAGCGGGTGATTCAGACTATACTGCAGGCAAATGAACACCCGAGGTGCGGGTGCATCATACTGAACCGCAGCTTATGAGATACAGTAATACTAAAACAACAGGTACCTAAATGAGCAGGTAACTAGGTCTTAACTATAGCCTAGCAGAGCTGCTAAACCAGCGGAGCTGGCACAGTTAACACCTCACCAGTGGCGAGGGCCCATTGGCGAGTAGAATGGTCAGAAAGGCAGGGCTCGGCAACAGAGGGGTAAGCATCAGTACAGAATCGTGAAACAAGAGAATAGTCGGGAATCAGACAGAGATTCAGCAACAGGTAGGCAGATAGGCGAAAGTACAGGATCAGAAGGCAGGATCAGGGTCAGAGTAAAAGCCAAGAGTCATACACAGGAGATCAATACAGAAGCAATAACCTAGTCTGGGTGTGAAATCCTTAGCGTCAACACCCGGGAACTAGTCTAAACATATAGTAATATCGTGAGCTTGGGGGTGAGGTCCTTGGTCTCAACCCCCCCGGAACTAGTCTAAAGCATAACAGAGCAATAGCAATATCCTAATCTACGTGTGAAATCCTTGGCATCATGCCTGGGATCTAATCTGAGAGATAACAGAGCAATAGCAATATCTAAACTAGGTGTGAAATCCTTGGCATCACACCTGGGATCTAATCTGACAGATAACAGAGCAATAGCAATATCCTAAACAAGGTGTGAAATTCTTGGCATCACACCTGGGATCTAATCTGACAGATAACAGAGCAATAGCAATATCCTAAACAAGGTGTGAAATTCTTGGCATCACACCTGGGATCTAATCTGACAGATAACAGAGCAACAGCAATATCCTAAACTAGGTGTGAAATCCTTGGCATCACACCTGGGATCTAATCTGACAGATAACAGAGCAATAGCAATATCCTAAACTAGGTGTGAAATCCTTGGCATCACACCTGGGATCTAATCTGACAGATAACAGATCAATATCCTAATGTAAAGGTCTGAGCGCTGACACACAAGCATTCACGACAACAGACAAGGACAGAGTAACAATTCCTGGTTTAAATACTGAAAGCAGATTCAAGCAGCCCCGCCCGAGGGGCTGAGCCAGCCTGCAAGGTAGATTGACAGGTGGAAGTCAGCTGACCACAATGTCAGTTGATCTGTCTCCTCCGCCCATAAAGGTCCTTTTGCTCCATGCGCAGGCGTGTGGATTTAAGCTGCTGTGCAAGAGACATTCCTGTCCCCCCTGAGTCGGAAAGCGACACCCGGGATGGTGTGGCCGCAGAGGTGACATCAGGTGTGAAAGCAGCTGCCCTGCTTTCCCCCACAGAGGTAAGATCTTCGATCGTTAAATTAACAAAACAAACAAATGACAAAACATACAATTACACGTTAATATTTTCTCTACTAAAGGTGACAATTCCTGAAGTAATTTGTTTTGATTTCCATCTGTATATTAATATCAGCTAAAATGCCAGTAAGGTTGCATAGATTTTCCACTGTTCAGGACAATCAATCCTTCGTTATAGAAGATCTAAAAATAAATAAGTTTAATAGACTTAGGCAGTGTTATTTTTCGCATAGATAATCTCCATGTTCTCATTATCCTAAAGATCTGGCAACGATACTTATATTTCCTTCCCTTACCATTTTTATTGCATAATATTGCTCTTTATTCTTTGATCAGTTAATTGGCTTATATTCTTTTTATTTTTTTGCTTCATGGTGTGTCAGTTGACCTAATCATCACCTCCGCTCCAGTTTTATTTGACTTTTTTCACCTTTCTCCTCTTCTTTTATCTTTTAGGATATGAAGCTCCATATAATATCCAGCTAACCATCTTCTAGATTCTACATCGCAGAAAAGAGGTATCTCCGTGACCTTGAGTTTGATGGGTATTTAACCTTTATTTTATTTTTACCAAGAAGCAATTTCTGTACTGGGCTGCCAGTGGCCTCTGCTCATCAGGTTTACCTTTTATAGAATATGCTCATATACCTCTTTTGTAATGTGATAATTAAATAAAATATATGCAGGTATATTGAATGTCTAAGAAGAAAGATTGTTTTCATTTTGGTAAAAGCAATACAACGCAGACTATCATAAACTGTGGTTTGCATATAATGCTGGATTTAGCCTTATAGAGTGTGTTTCAAATTGTGTTTTTTTTCAACCACTGACCGGTCGATCAACTAGTATCAGTTCTTGGTTTACTGTTACTGCACATACATGAAGTACATTCTGATTATTGTTATTACTACTTACTTCCCTGTTGGTAACCGTCCTTCATTGTTTTTTTGCTCACAGTTCTTCAGTAAGTTTCAGCAGCCACCTTATCCCCATCTTCTTACTCTGAGTCTTTTTTAAAGTGGACCTGAACTCAGAACTCCTCTCTGCTCTAAAAGATACACAACAACATAATGACCTTTAAATAAAAAAAAACATGTATTTGTTACAGCTGATAAAAATCCTAAAATAAATGTGCACAGTTTCTACATGATTCATGGCAGCAGACATATTGTTTACAACCTGTACGTTCAAATTGTCTTCTCTGCTTATCTGCCATAGGCAGTCATGTGACACAGGGGAGAATCAAATTACAACTTGTGGTTAGACACAAATGAGGGGGAATTAGACAGGCTAAACTCTCTAAATACATGCAGGGTGCATTTTTCTACGCTTTCCTTCTTTCCTGTGTAAGAGATCAGGTCCACTTTAACAATCCTATTGATACGTGGCACTGATCCTTTGCTTATTCCCCCAATACCCATAAAATGGTGAATCCTTTTGAAAATGGTCCTACTAACATTCAAATCTTTACACGGTTTAGGCCCAGGATACCTGAAGCATTTGTTGCAACTGCATCACACCTCCTCCCACAACCTCATATCAACAGGCTCTAATAACTTGATAACCCCTGGAACCCACCTCAAAACCTTTGGAGCCAGAGACTTCTTCTATCCTATGAGAGAAAAGCACTTTACAAATGTTTATGCTGGTGCCATTTGGTGATTCTAGCAAATATCTTGAAGGATATGCAATAAACCAGAGACCATTTGAATGGGACTTTGTTCCTGTTTAAACGTGTTTTCTCACCTAAACTTTAAAATGTATTTTTCTGACATAAGTATCAAACTTAGTGACAATAGAATTTATAGGGGCTTTGCAGTTAACTGCAAAAATCTGCACCATAGACATCAACGCAAAATTTGCCTTATGCAAATTATTCTCAGAAATACAGTAGATGCACATAATTTTGAATGCTTCACTGGAAAATTAGAAATCTAATTTTTCTTCTGAATCAAGTTAGGCCCGGTTCACATTAGCGTTCCAGGTCCGGCTTCCCCGGACCCCGAACGCTCCATACACAGCGGATGGTGAATGGATACATTGTTAATCAATGGGCCTGATTCACAAAGCGGTGCAAAGTGTTTGCACGCCTGTGAAAACCCCTGTATCACGCCTAAACTCAGTTTAGGCGTGATAAAATGAAACTCGCGCGAAGTTCCGCGCGCAAATTTTTGCGTGCGCAATCGCCCGGCGCACAGTGCAGTTCGCGCGATGTGGCCATTAAAGCCTATGGGGGCTGCGCGCGGAATTGCACGATTGCGCGCGCAAAACTTTGCGCGCGATAAAGAGCAAAAGCGGTGCTAACTCAGCTTTGCACGGCTTATCACGCCTAAAGTCTTTTAGGCGTGATAACTGAGTTATCACCGCTTTGTGAATCGAGCCCAATGTATCCATTCACACTCGTGCGACCGTCCGGATCCGAGCCGGGAACGCAGCTCCGGGACGATCCGGCTTTTTTCCAACATGCTCCATTTTCAGTCCGTCCCGGTGCGGCTGCAGACCCGGGCCGGATCCTGACCCGAACATGCGGCCATGCTGTGCAATGAGAAACGGATGTTTCTCATCACACTGGCAATAGGACCGGATGCTTCCAGCACCGGTCCTATGCCACTTGGGGGGCCCGGACTACACGCCGGGATCCCCCATGCTTGCAGTGCCTTTCTGGCACTGCAATGTATCTAGTTCCGGCTACTTTATTGTAGCCGGAACTGATACATGCATCCGGCGCAACTTGTGGCCACCGCAGAGACCCGTACGGTCTCTTTGCGGCCCCCGGACACTTACAGACTCGAACCGCAAGTGTGAATGGGGCCTTATTGTGATTTATCATCTCATGTTTGTTTTTTTTGTGCCCTTTATTATTATTAACCTCCTCAGTGGTAAGCCCGAGCTGAGCTCGGGCTAAGCCACCGCGGAGGATTTCTCAGCCCCTGGTGGGCCGATTTGTACACTTTTTGCTTTGTTACACGCAGCTAGCACTTTGCCGATTCACCGCTACCCGCCACGTTAGAGGGCCCCCCCCAAGACCCCTTGCGCAGCCTGGCCAATCACCGCCAGGCTGCGCTAAGGGGTGGATCGGGACTCCCCCAGACGCCATGACGTGGATGACGTCATCCCGATCATCACCATGGCGATGGGGGAAGCCAAACAGGAAACTCCATTCTGAACGGGATTTCCTGTTTGCTCTGATCACCAGAGGCGATTGGAAGGGGTGGGGGGGATGCCGCGGCACAGCGGCTATCATGTAGCTAGCGCTAGGCTAGCTACATGATAAAAAAATGTAAAAGTGCTGCGCCGCCATCCTGGCGGTTTTAATAGACCGCCAGGGAGGTTAATATGCATTTATATAGCACTGATATTTCCGCAGCGCTTTAGAGAGCACTGAATAATTCATGTCACTAACTGTCTCTCAAACTAGGTCACAGTTTTATGTACCTGCCATAGTATCTATGATTTAGTCACAGCACATAAGTTAGTGTTTAACAAATATAGATAGAATACTATTATAGTATAATATATAGCCTAAAGTATAGTGCAGTCACCCTCCCACAAAGTCACTGCTCATGCACTGTACCGAGAACACCCCCAGCAAATTGTAGCCAAAAAATGAAAAGGCTCCCACCCCCCAAAAAGGAAAAGAAAATATCTTTGCAGGATTGCTATAAGTAGCAGCAATAAACAGACCAGCCCTTTGTAGTACTCTGACGGAAGGGAAGGCAACTCTGCACGGGGCAGGCAGAGCTACTTGCTTGAACTGTATAATACTGGGAACATCTGCTACTTATACTTGGGTGGGGGCTACTTAATACTGGGAGCACATCTTAAAATCTATACTTGGGGTTAGGCGCCACATCTGCTACATAAACTGGGGGTTTACCTAATACTAAGGGCACGGTTGGCTTCCTGTACTGGGTGGGGCACATCTTCTATCTATATTGAGGGGGCTACTTATTACTGGGGGCATATCTGCCACCTACACTGAAGGGACTACCTAATATTGGTGCACATCTGACTACCTATATGAGGGTGGGGGCTTCCTAATACTAGGGGCACATCTGGCTTCAAATATTGGAGGGCTACCTATACAGGGGGCCCTTTTAATACTGGTACTCTCTCTATTAGGGGTGGTTTGGTAGGCATTCACGTTAGGAATTGTGGGCAGAGTGTAGGATTCCAGAACTTTTGTACCTATAGGCTTCTGTGATGTAAATCTGGACCTGGAGGTACGGATGGCCAGGCAATATTGTCAGGCTAGATCTCGTAGTGAATTGGCCATAGCCCCACTAAGTGAACTTTTCATGGAATCGCCTTTAAAATTCGTTATGGCCATCTCAGGCGGGAACAAGAAAGTACACAGTGCTTGTCAGGAGGCAGTCAGGTGGGAAAAGATTTAGCAGGAACTTTAAAAACTGGCAAATTATGTAGCAGATTCCTCTGCAGGCCTGTATGGGGAGATGGGGACAGGGTTCTCATTCTACCTTGTGTTTTCATGCTATTAGCAGAGAAAAGGATAGAGAAAGACAGGAATAGATCTGCATCTATTTGAGGGAAAGTAGATCAGGGTGTGGATAGAATTGTTTACTGTATCTATAATAATTCTATATTTGTATAGTGCTTTTCTCCTATTGGAATCAAAGTGCTTGTGAGGCAGCCACTAGAGCGCACTCAGTAGGCAGTAGCAGTGTTATGTTAGGCATACACGGTTAGATAGTTCTTATCAATTGAGCCGCTGATGGCTCGATTGATAAGATCCAACCTGTCCGATCACCGCGGCGGATCGATACCGCGCTCGATCCCCGTGGGCAGACAATAGAAAAAAAGAATCGCTGATAAGAAGCGCCCGAGGGGACGAGCTGGAATCGATCCGTGTGGACGAGCGGTGACGCGCCAGCATTGAGTCGCTGGCTCGATACCGGCACATAAACGAAGCGTGTATGCCCAGCATTAGGGAGTCTCCCCAAGAACTCCTACTGAATAAGTGCTGGCTTACTGAACATGAAGAGTTGACATTCAAACCCTGGTCTCCTGTGTCAAAGGCAGAGTGCTTAACCATTACTCTATCCAGTCACTATCACTGTATTGTGCATATAATGAAAGTCAGCTGTGCAGAGTTCAACTATTTTGCTTTAACTATTCTAGTCATTATTTACCTGCTTCAGCTTCAGGCCATGTAGTAGCTAGTGAAATATCATGGTAGCGATAAGTCACTACCGTTTGGTTAATAAAAGCATCGGCCATTGTTTAGGTACCTATGCTACACTGCCACTAGCGGGCGTAACTTGTCAAGTGGGGTCAATAAGTCGCACTACTTTGTTAGCGAGTGGAAGGAATATAACTCGGGCTTTTTCAGCGGGTTATGAATAGTGAATCAATCTCTATAGCCCTTCTTTTCCTTATCCCTGGGGAAAAAAATCAAGAAAATACTTACTCCACAGCTATATGAAGCTGCAAGGCCCTTCATTGCAAGAGTCAGGAAGTGTACTATTCTACCCACTATAGAACAATTGTACAAAGAAATCGATACCATAATGAGGATGGAGAAACTTCAAACCTCAGTTAATGGGAACTCAAGAAATGTATAATTGGGCAACGTGGTTTGATTTTAGTCAGACTTCACAGGCCCAAACATTACTGGAGGTAGGGGATACTCAGACTACGGTAACAACGATATAATTAGATCACTAATTGATTAAGAAAGAATGAAAAAGTAAGGATTGAAGGCTACAGATTTTACATAAGGTCTCTCACACATAATGTTTTATTTTCTTTTTCTGTTTAGTTATATATAGCTGTGCTTTGTATATGTTACTGTAGGTCTCATTCAGCATACTAGGGTTTAACTATATCTCCAGATGGTAACAAATATAAAAATATTACATTTAACCACTTGAGGACTGCAGGGCTAAACCCCCCTAGTGACCAGGCCATTTTTAGCAAAATTGGCCACTGCAGCTTTAAGGCCAAGCTGCAGGGCCGCACAACTCAGCACAGAAGTGATTTCCCCCCCCCCTTTTCTCCCCACCAACAGAGCTCTCTGTTGGTGGGGTCTGATCGCTCCCCCCATGTTTATTTTTTTTAAAATAAATATTATTGTTTGTTTTTTTTCTTGAAAAACCCCTGTTTCTTTAAATTTCTTCCCTCCCTCCCCACAGCCGGCCAATTACGGCGATCGGCTCTCATAGGCTTCTGCCCATAAGAGTGCCGATCGCTCTCTTGTCCCCCATGGGGACAGCCGTGTCACACGGCTGTCCCCAGTGCAGCGCTGCTGCTCATCGCAGCGCTGCACCTAGTAAATAGACGGCGTGATCGACATCTAACAGTCTCCCGAGCGGCAATAGCCGCTCGGAGACTGAAGGCGGGGCGGAGCTCCGCCCTCCGAGCATGAGATGCACGCGCACCATGCGCGCGATCTCATGCAAAACAGAGCCCCAGGACTTTACGCCAATTGGCGTTAGGCGGTCCTGGGGCTGCCACCGCGGCCACGCCTACTGGGGCGGCAGAAGGTTAAAAAAAAAAGACCAGACTTATTGTAAAGCATTAGGGAATAAGTGATGTGTAAATTCTCAATACTCAGGCAAATTAGCTTAATGTCAAAGGTGAGTTAGAATTCGCAAGGCCATTGCAAGTGTTAATTCAACAACTGAAACAGCTGTGTGCAATGCCAGGTGATAGTTTACTTGCAAGTAAAGTTTTTTTAAACTTGCAAGTTTTTTTTTTAACCCCTGCAGTTGAATGCAATACATGTTCTTACATTCATATTGTTCATATTTGCATCCTAACACCTATGCTAAAGTAATGAATAGACCAGGTTTGTTTTATGTATACTGGTTTTTCAGGCAATGTTTGCTCAGATACACATGTGCAATCATTGAATATTGCAGAAAAGATTTTCTTTTAAGAGAAAATCTGTGAAAGCAGGACTGTTTGTGGAAGAGATGATGATGGAAAGGACAAGGGGCCATCCCACTCTCATCACTTTAAATGAATAGGTTAATGAGCCATCTCACTTCCTTCTATAGCAGAAAAAAGAGATAATCTCCCCAATCCTGTTGTTAGCAGTGGAAGGTACAATTAGTCTGTCATTAGCAGTAAATGATCTAAAGATAATCAGCTTTTTCCATTTATTTGTAGACGTTTGGCAATATAGCCATTTTTTTTATTCTTTTCTCTTGCCAGTTACATTAAAAATGCATCAAACACATGTACGCTCCTAAGTTACCAAGTTCTCTCAAAATCTTTGTATTATTAAATAGGTACTTTTTTAGATGACTACATGATGATATATTAGAGATTCGCAGAATTTCTAATTACGTCTACAGACAAAAAGTGACAGTCCACCGGTTTGTCTAAAAATGAATCTTCTGGCATGCTGTTTTCCACCTGGTAAGCAGATGTCTTGGGCTGGTCTTTCTGCCCTGTATGAGAATGAAGCAGCCTAGAGCCAGGTTGCATTGCCAGGTAGAACATCTTTATCAGCAGCAATGCCAAGGGATCAGTAGTCCTGGAGATACAACATGTATGTATAGTTGTACATTTGTCCTCGAGTAAAAAGCACTATCCATTTATTTTTACCTATGTTACTGTCACTTGCAGTAGCTAGTAAATATCTGACAGATCTGATAGATTTGTGACTAGCCCATCTCTTCATGGGGTATTCTCAGAATTATCTTTATTCTTTTCAAAAGTACTCCCTGGAAAGGACCTTTACAATGGTGCTAGAAATCCTGTGTTCTCTTGTGCACACTATTCTGGCAGTTGGAGCATGCCACTGCCATTCATGGGGTGCTTTTGCAAATAAAAGAATTCTTGAGAATCCCTTGTAAGGAGATGGATTATTCCAAAATGTGTCAGATCTGTCCCCCAGGAAAAATTAATTTAAAGTGCATTTTACTCTGGAACAAATGTACAGCTAATACATATGAATTTTAAGTTGTACATATTTTCGCAATAGTTCTTAACTTAATAGTTAATAGTCATTTAACACTCCATAAAATGTGAAAATATTCATGAGCAACTAGTAAAACATTTTATTTGATTTTTGACTCTCCAACATAGTAGCTTCTCCTCTTTTATTTTATACTTGCTCCCTTTTCCTATCCTATGTACATCTTGATTCAGAATACTGTAGTTGCAGAGTACTAAACCATGATTTTGGAAAGTATTAATGGAGTTCAAAGAAACAGTAAAAATAGTAAAAACATCTCATCTCCCACTGCACCCAAAACAAGGCAAACTGCTTTTAGTGCAGTTACTTTTTAAATGTAGACTCCAGGGTAATTGAACATTAATCCAGAATATCCTTAAAGAGACTCCGTAACAAAAATTGCATCCTGTTTTTTATCATCCTACAAGTTCCAAAAGCTATTCTAATGTGTTCTGGCTTACTGCAGCACTTTCTACTATCACAGTCTCTGTAATAAATCAATGTATCTTTCCCCTGTCAGACTTGTCAGCCTGTGTCTGGAAGGCTGCCAAGTTCTTCAGTGTTGTGGTTCTGCTATGAACTCCCCCTTCCAGGCCCCTCTATGCACACTGCCTGTGTATTATTTAGATTAGAGCAGCTTCTCTCTTTTCTCTTATCTTTTACAAGCTGGATAAATCGTCCTCTGAGCTGGCTGGGCTTTCACATACTGAGGAATTACTGACAAAGGCAAAGCTGTTTGTAGGAAGAAAAGAGCAGCCTGAAACTTCAGTGCATGAGAGATGCAGGGGGAAACACGCAAATGATCTCTTGAGATTCAAAAGGAAGGCTGTATACAGCCTGCTTGTGTATGGATGTATTTTCTATGTGTGGACATACTGTACATCAACCTACTTCCTGTTTTGGTGGCCATTTTGTTTGTTTACAAACAAACTTATTAAAACTGTTTTTAACCACTTTTAATGCGGCGGGGAGCGGCGAAATTGTGACAGAGGGTAATAGGAGATGTCCCCTAACGCACTGGTATGTTTACTTTTGTGCGATTTTAACAATACAGATTCTCTTTAAAGGGAGCTTGAGCAGAGGAAAAAAAAATTTAGACTTACCTGGGGATTGCTCCAGCCCCCCATAGCCAACGAAAGTCCATCAGTGTCCTCTGGGTCCCCTCCATGCTTCCACTGGCGGCTCCCTTAGGTGCACGACTTAGTCATAAGCGTCCTATGCATGCGTGGTTCTCGAACGACTGAACAATGCATACACAGGACGCTTACGGCAACTGCGTGTGATCAAGCCGGGTGTGCAGATGGCTGCGCGTGTACAGTTAGTAGCGCACCTAACAGAGCCGCCAGCTGGACCAAGAGGCGACCCGGGAGACGCCCAGGAGGAAGTCCCAGGTACATTCAGTTTCTCTTTTTTTTCTCTGCTCAGAGTCCCTTTAACAACTTCATCAATGCTTACTGGTATTTCTGCATTCAATCTCTGAATACCTTTTATTACATAAGTACAGTAATGTGATATGATGACTGAGACTACTGCCTGCTCCTTTTAACTCTGCAGGATTGTCCATAGTGTTGCTGTGTTACTGGCTTGTAGAGTTACTGACCGGGGTCCTTACCCACTTGAGTTAGTGATGCAAAGCGATCTACATGTCACAGGTCCAGAAGCAGTGCCCACAACAACCACATAAACACAACTGGGCCAGAGAATTAAAGGTATTTACTAAATGCTTTTTCAACTGACAAATTAATTGGATGTTCTCCGTGTCTTTGCTGTGGCTAGAGTTTAAGCAGACGCCATCTTACGTTACCTGAATGGGGAATATAATAGAGTATTGTTGAAAAAATACCAATAGCATAAAACTTACTATAATTAGTAGTATTTTTATTACAACACATTTTACATTTGCTCTGAGAAACTGGTCCACAACAAAACTTGCAATGATGGTTATAATGAATGATAATGAATTGCACAATTGCTGAGGATGTCCCATTGTGAGCACTTGCTATGAACAATGTTTGTTTGGATGGAATTAATTATTTTGGAATATAAATAGGTTTAGTACACATGATACATCTCATGAATATTATAGACCTGCCAATCAGTAATTACACCATACAGCTTTAGTCTCATCTTACCTCTGTGGGAAGCAGAATCAGGGAACAGCATAAAGCACAACATAGCCGTGTTCTCACTGAAGAAACAAGGCCCCTATAATCTGAGCAGGTAAATTCCAACACAAAGCAATTCTTCATTTCTTTCTCATGACATTAGTTTTATGTTGCTTCTTGTCATTTGCAATTATTACTGTTTAATGTGT
The DNA here is from genome assembly GCF_040937935.1 of Hyperolius riggenbachi. Lineage (NCBI taxonomy): Eukaryota > Metazoa > Chordata > Amphibia > Anura > Hyperoliidae > Hyperolius > Hyperolius riggenbachi. Next base: position 245,544,229 of record NC_090648.1, on the reverse strand, counting down.
TTTTATCAAAAATGTTTATAATCGCTAGTAATATAAATGCAAACTGAATGAAGCTGTGATATCAAATTTATATTTTTTTCCGTTTAACAATTTAGACCTCCACAAATATCACTAAATTTAGAATTTTATCAGGCTACTATTTTCTCATTGTTCCTTTATTGCTGTAATAAAATGTCATCAAATGGGAGATCATTTGTCCACATGGGTGCCATAATCTTCATATGTAAGGGAAATCATCATGTTATGCTACCAAGAAATCTATTGCTAAAGGGAAAAAAATGTGTGTCTAATAATGTAGTGATGAGGTCTTACAGAGTTGAATATTCAAAACAAGTATAAGCTTATAAAGAGGAAAATGATCTCAAGTCCCTGACTGTCTAGCGCCTGTTTCTGCATTCATGCTATCCTTTTTCCTTAAACTTAATTAGAGTAAAACACCATGGCCTATATGCAATTAACTTTTTCTCCTGAGTTTTCTCCTAGGTGATATTTTTTCAAACTTGCCAATAAAATGCCTTTTAAACCTCAAGCAAGCAAAAAAAAAAAAAAAAAAAAAATAAAGTAATTTTGATAGTACTTTTTCACCTACTTTTCAGTATGTTTTCAGTTGAAAAAGTACTGCAAAGTTATTTTAACCTCCTTGCCGGTTATCCCGAGCTTAGCTCGGGGTAACCTGCGCAGGAGGATTTCTCAAGCCTCGCTGGGCCGGTTTGCATATTTTTTTTTTGTTACAAGCAGCTAGCACTTTGCTAGCTGCTTGTAACATTCGATCGCCGCCGCTCGTCGCCGATCCGCCGCTACCCGCCGCGCTAAGCAGCCCCCCCGCCCCAGACCCCTGCACAGCCTGGCCAATCAGTGCCAGGCAGCGCTGAGGGGAGGATCGGGATTCCCTGTGATGTCCCGACGTCCATGACGTCGGTGACGTCATCCCGCCCCGTCACCATGGCGATCGGGGAAGCCCTGCAGGAAATCCCGTTCTGAACGGGATTTCCTGCTTACTCTGATCGCCGAAGGCGATCTGAGTGGGTGGGGGGTGGGGGGATGCCGCCGCTCAGCGGCTATCATGTAGCGAGCCCTGGGCTCGCTACATGATTTTAAAAAATTTTTTTTTAAAAAGTGCTGCGCTGCCTCTTTGCCGGGGAGAATTAGACCGGCAAGGAGGTTAAATAGAGGATGAAAAATATCTAACACATCAATAACTCCAGCTCCTAATGCCTGCTGTCATGGGATAGTATTTTACCACATCATATTAATCGCCTCCTTATGCAAAAGGCTCTTAAAATGCTTGTGTATACATTTTTTTTTGTTATTGTAATTCTTCTGTTTTTCATATGGGTTGGTTCAATTAGGCACTTTCAGGTAATTCTTCACTGAGAGGGTGATTTTATTTGTTCTTGTTACCTCCCTGTGGGAGAAAGCATTGCAATTAAAGTGCTAGTTTCTATAACCGTTATAAAACTTACTTTTTTTTGTGTATTTTATTATCACAGAGGTCTGAACTGGTACTTTGCCTTTTGGGCCTCTGTTTATTTCTCTATTTTTAACTGTAGCTGAAAACAATTTATATTGCTTTTGTAACAAACTTGTAGTAATAAGACTTTTTTGTTAAACTAAAATTCTTGTGTATGCCCTAATTGTATCTCATATTAATTACTGCAACAACCTACTCTGCAGCCTTCCAATAAACAGCCTGTGCTCCTCCAGTCCCCACTCTGCTGTCTGCCTCATTCCCCTCTCCTAGAGTTGGGCCGAACCTCCGATTTTAGGTTCGCGAACCGGGTTCGCGAACTTTCGCGGAACGTTCGGTTCGCGTTAAAGTTCGCGAACCGCAATAGACTTCAATGGGGATGCGAACTTTGAAAAAAAAAAATAATTATGCTGGCCACAAAAGTGATGGAAAAGATGTTTCAAGGGGTCTAACACCTGGAGGGGGGCATGGCGGAGTGGGATACACGCCAAAAGTCCCCGGGAAAAATCTGGATTTGACGCAAAGCAGCGTTTTAAGGGCAGAAATCACATTGAATGCTAAATGACAGGCCTAAAGTGCTTTAAAACATCTTGCATGTGTATACATCAATCAGGTAGTGTAATTAAGGTACTGCTTCACACTGACACACCAAACTCACCGTGTAACGCACCGCAAACAGCTGTTTGTACTAGTGACGGCCGTGCTGGACTGGTGCGCACCATGGCGAGAGTGCAGGTTTTGGTGGCTTTACAGCCCATATGGTCGGCCTGGCTGATGTAGCTGAATGACAGAACAGTGACTGTCCAGCTGATCAAATTTGGTCTGACCACAATGAAGCAACGACCTTATTATCTTTTGTGTGCCCCCCGAGACACTCATCTAGGCGCCGGTCATTGCTTCATTGTGATACGCAAGCCCCTTCACCACGGCAAGGTAATGATCACGAAGGGGAATGGGCGCATGTACATGCCTTTTCTTTTGTTGTTGCAGCTGCCCTCAGTGCAGCCAGAAAAATTAGGCAGTCATGTACACGCACCATAAAAATTATTACAGCGGCCGCTGCTAGCAGCGGCCTAAAAAATTCAGCAATCCGCCTGGAGTCCCGGACCCTGTTGGTGGTGGCGGAGAAGGTAGTGAAGCGGCCTGCAGGCAGACATGCTGTGTGGAGGGACTGGGAGCGACTTAGTCTTTTTGGGGCAGGCCAGGCAGCCAGTCACACGGCGTGCAGGCAGAGATGCTGTGTGTGCGGGGACTGACTTAGTCTTGGGGCGGGCAGCAGCCCTCCGGGATCCATGCCTCATTCATTTTGATAAAGGTGAGGTACTTAACACTTTTGTGACTTAGGCGACTTCTCTTCTCTGTGACAATGCCTCCAGCTGCGCTGAAGGTCCTTTCTGAGAGGACGCTTGCGGCAGGGCAGGAGAGAAGTTGGATGGCAAATTGGGACAGCTCTGGCCACAGGTCAAGCCTGCGCACCCAGTAGTTCAAGGGTTCCTCATCGCTGTTCACAGCAGTGTCTACATCCACACTTAAGGCCAGGTAGTCGGCTACCTGCCGGTCGAGGCGTTGGTGGAGGGTGGATCCGGAAGGGCTACGGCGAGGCGTTGGACTAAAGAACGCCCGCATGTCCGACATCACCATGAGATCGCTGGAGCGTCCTGTCTTTGACTGCGTGGACACGGGAGGAGGATTAGTGGCAGTGGTACCTTGCTGGCGTTGTGCCGTCACATCACCCTTAAAGGCATTGTAAAGCATAGTTGACAGCTGGTTCTGCATGTGCTGCATCCTTTCCACCTTCCGGTGAGTTGGTAACAGGTCCGCCACTTTGTGCCTGTACCGAGGGTCTAGTAGTGTGGCCACCCAGTACAGCTCATTCCCCTTGAGGTTTTTTATACGGGGGTCCCTCAACAGGCAGGACAGCATAAAAGACGACATCTGCACAAAGTCGGATCCAGTACCCTCCATCTCCTCTTGCTCTTCCTCAGTGACGTCAGGTAAGTCAACCTCCTCCCCCCAGCCGCGAACAATACCACGGGAAGGTTGAGCAGCACAAGCCCCCTGCGACGCCTGCTGCGGTTGTTCTCCTGCCGCTGTCCCCTCCTCCTCCTCCTCCCCCAAAGAAACACCTTGCTCATCATCCTCTGAGTCTGACTCGTCTTCTGCACACGACCTCTCTTCTTCCTCCTCCTCCCCCCTCTGTGCTGCCGCAGGTGTTGAGGAAACAGCTGGGTCTGATGAAAATTGGTCCCATGCCTGTTCCTGCCGTAACGGTTCCTGGTCACGCTCATTCGCAGCTTCATCCGCCACTCTACGCACAGCACGCTCCAAGAAGTACGCGTAGGGAATTAAGTCGCTGATGGTGCCCTCACTGCGGCTCACCAGGTTGGTCACCTCCTCAAACGGCCGCATGAGCCTGCATGCATTTTTCATCAGTGTCCAGTTGTCGGGCCAGAACATCCCCATCTTCCCAGACTGTTTCGTTCTACTCCAGTTGTAGAGGTACTGGGTGACGGCTTTCTTCTGTTCTAGCAGGCGGGAGAACATGAGCAGGGTCGAGTTCCAGCGAGTGGGGCTATCGCAAATGAGGCGTCTCACCGGCATGTTGTTTTTACGCTGAATTTCTGCAAATCGTGCCATGGCTGTGTAAGAGCGCCTCAAATGCCCACAGAACTTCCTGGCCTGCTTCAGGACATCCGCTAAGCCAGGGAACTTTGCCACAAATCTTTGAACCACTAGATTCATGACATGTGCCATGCAGGGTATGTGTGTCAGCTTCCCCATATGCAAAGCGGCAAGCAGATTGCTGCCGTTGTCGCACACCACGTTGCCTATCTCCAGGTGGTGCGGGGTCAGCCACTCATCCACCTGTTTCTTAAGAGCAGCCAGGAGAGCTGCTCCAGTGTGACTCTCCGCTTTGAGACAAGCCATGTCTAAGATGGCGTGACACCGTCGTACCTGGCATGCAGCATAGGCCCTGCGGAGCTGGGGCTGTGTAGCTGGAGAGGAGAACTGCCACTCAGCCAAGGAGGAGGAGGAGGACAGCGAAGAGCATGTAGCAGGAGGAGAGGAGGTGGCAGGAGGCCTGCCTGCAAGCCGTGGAGGTGTCACAATTTGGTCCGCCGCTTTCTGCTTGCCATCGTTCACCACCAGGTTCACCCAATGGGCTGTGTAGGTAATGTAGCGGCCCTGCCCGTGCTTGGCAGACCAGCCATCCGTGGTCAGGTGTACCCTTGACCCAACGCTCTTCGCAAGAGATGACACCACTTGCCTCTCAACTTCACGGTGCAGTTGGGGTATGGCCTTTCTCGAAAAATAAGTGCGGCCTGGCATCTTCCACTGCGGTGTTCCGATGGCCACAAATTTACGGAAGGCCTCAGAGTCCACCAGCCGGTATGGTAACAGCTGGCGAGCTAACAGTTCCGCCACGCCAGCTGTCAGACGCCGGGCAAGGGGGTGACTGGCCAAAAGTGGCTTCTTCCGCTCAAACATTTCCTTCACGGACACCTGACTGCTGCTGTGGGCAGAGGAGCAGGAACTGCTCAAGGGCAGAGGCGGAGTGGAGGAGGGTGCCTGTGAAGGTGCAAAGGAGAAAGCGGCAGAAGCAGATGATGCACCTGAAGGAGGAAGAGGAGAAGGAGGGTGACTTTTCTTTTGTGTGCTGCTGCTGCTTTTGCTCAGGTGGCCATCCCATTGCTGTTTGTGCCTTTTCTCCAGGTGCCTTCGTAAGGCACTTGTCCCTACGTGAGTGTTGGCCTTTCCACGGCTCAATTTTTGTTGGCAGAGCGAACAGATGGCTTTGGTCCGATCTGAGGCACACACATTAAAAAATTTCCACACCGCTGAGCCACCCTGGGATGTGGGCACTATGGGGACCTCAGCAGCTGATGCTGAAGGGCAAGTTGGCTGGCTGTACATAGGTGGCGATACATGGTGCCGGACTCTGCCACCAGCTGTTTCTGACGAAGAGCTGCCCCAGCTTCTTTCAGCAACTTCTCTCCTCCTACTACTCTCTGACTCCCCCTCTGAACTGTCCCCCTCTTCATCTCCTCTATTGGGAACATACAGAGGATCCCTATTACCGTCATCATCGTAGTCATCCTGCCCAGCTTCGCTTGCCTCAGACAAATCCAAACTTGCACCATCAGTAGGTCCTTCATCCTCCTGACACGTAACATCCATAGTGTTGCCGCGTAACTCAGACATATTAGCTGGTGAAAGTTCATCTGGCTGTAACAACAATGGCTGTGCATCAGTGATTTCAACACTAAATAATTCTTGCGAAGTGTCAAATGCAGCGGAAGTGGTGCTAGTAGTAGCGCTGGTGGCTGAGCAAGATGAGGTGTTCTGTGTCGCTAAATACTCAACCACGTCCTGACAATCTTGGGAGGTGATGGGACGTGCCTTCTTCCGAGCACTGTACTGTGGGCCAGGTCCACACGAAATTACATTTACACGACCTCGCGCAGACCTGCCGGGTGGCCTTCCTCTGCCTCTGCCACTACCTCTTCCTCTTCCTCTACCTGTTTTGTCCATATTGGGTATGCACGGAGTGGTATATCACACTGCGTGCACTCACGTAGGTAGGTGGGTTCACTTAACTGCACAGGTATGCGCACTGATGCGGTGGGTTCACTGAACAGAACAGGTATACAGTGGCGGGTTCACAGAACAGGTATGCAGTGGCAGGATCACTGAACACAATAGGTATGCAGTGGCGTGTTCACTAAACAGGTATACAGTGGCGGGTCCACTGAACAGAACAGGTATACAGTGGCGGGTTCACAGAACAGGTATACAGTGGCGGGTCCACTGAACAGAACAGGTATACAGTGGCGGGTCCACTGAACAGAACAGGTATACAGTGGCGGGTCCACTGAACAGAACAGGTATACAGTGGCGGGTCCACTGAACAGAACAGGTATACAGTGGCGGGTCCACTGAACAGAACAGGTATACAGTGGCGGGTCCACTGAACAGAACAGGTATACAGTGGCGGGTCCACTGAACAGAACAGGTATACAGTGGCGGGTTCACAGAACAGGTATGCAGTGGCAGGATCACTGAACACAATAGGTATGCAGTGGCGTGTTCACTAAACAGGTATACAGTGGCGGGTCCACTGAACAGAACAGGTATACAGTGGCGGGTTCACAGAACAGGTATACAGTGGCGGGTCCACTGAACAGAACAGGTATACAGTGGCGGGTCCACTGAACAGAACAGGTATACAGTGGCGGGTCCACTGAACAGAACAGGTATACAGTGGCGGGTCCACTGAACAGAACAGGTATACAGTGGCGGGTTCACAGAACAGGTATACAGTGGCGGGTCCACTGAACAGAACAGGTATACAGTGGCGGGTTCACAGAACAGGTATGCAGTGGCAGGATCACTGAACACAATAGGTATGCAGTGGCGTGTTCACTAAACAGGTATACAGTGGCGGGTCCACTGAACAGAACAGGTATACAGTGGCGGGTCCACTGAACAGAACAGGTATACAGTGGCGGGTCCACTGAACAGAACAGGTATACAGTGGCGGGTTCACAGAACAGGTATACAGTGGCGGGTCCACTGAACAGAACAGGTATACAGTGGCGGGTTCACAGAACAGGTATGCAGTGGCAGGATCACTGAACACAATAGGTATGCAGTGGCGTGTTCACTAAACAGGTATACAGTGGCGGGTCCACTGAACAGAACAGGTATACAGTGGCAGGTTCACTGAACAGGTATACAGTGGCGGGTCCACTGAACAGAACAGGTATACAGTGGCGGGTTCACAGAACAGGTATGCAGTGGCAGGTTCACTGAACACAACAGGTATGCAGTGGCAGGTTCACTGAACACAACAGGTATGCAGTGGCGGGTTCACTGAACAGGTATACAGTGGCGGGTCCACTGAACAGAACAGGTATACAGTGGCGGGTCCACTGAACAGAACAGGTATACAGTGGCGGGTCCACTGAACAGAACAGGTATACAGTGGCGGGTTCACAGAACAGGTATACAGTGGCGGGTCCACTGAACAGAACAGGTATACAGTGGCGGGTTCACAGAACAGGTATGCAGTGGCAGGATCACTGAACAGGTATGCAGTGGCAGGATCACTGAACAGGTATGGAGTGGCAGGATCACTGAACAGGTATGGAGTGGCAGGATCACAGTACAGGTATGCAGTGGGCTGAGGGCTCACTGAACAGAACAGGTATGCAGTGGCAGGATCACTGAACAGGTATGGAGTGGCAGGATCACAGTACAGGTATGCAGTGGGCTGAGGGCTCACTGAACAGAACAGGTATGCAGTGGCAGGATCACTGAACAGGTATGCAGTGGCAGGATCACTGAACAGGTATGCAGTGGCAGGATCACAGTACAGGTATGCAGTGGGCTGAGGGCTCACTGAACAGAACAGGTATGCAGTGGCAGGATCACTGAACAGGTATGGAGTGGCAGGATCACAGTACAGGTATGCAGTGGGCTGAGGGCTCACTGAACAGAATAGGTATGCAGTGGCAGGATCACTGAACAGGTATGCAGTGGCAGGATCACTGAACAGGTATGCAGTGGCAGGATCACAGTACAGGTATGCAGTGGGCTGAGGGCTCACTGAACAGAACAGGTATGCAGCCAGGAAGAAGTTAAGCCTAACTAATCTTTCCCTATATGAGAGACTGCAGCAGCTCGCCCTACTCTCACTAATGCAGGCACACGAGTGGCCGTAATGGCCGCCGCTGCCTGCCTTATATAAGGGGGGGGTGGGGCTCCAGGGGCTAGTGTAGCCTAATTGGCTACACTGGGCCTGCTGACTGTGATGTAGAGGGTCAAAGTTGACCCTCAGTGCATTATGGGGCGAACCGAACTTCTTCCGCAAAAGGTTCGCGTGCGGTACCCGCACGCGAACCACCTACGTTCGCGCGAACCACGTCCGCCGGCGAACCGTTCGGCCCAACTCTACCCTCTCCTTCCCCTCCTCTTATGCTTGCCTCTCTCTGCCAGTCCGTCCACTGCTTGCCGCATTCAAAGGACTCAGATCAAATACCTAGCCATGACTTATAAAGCTAATCATAATTTGTCCCCTCTATAATTTTCATCACTAATTTCCAGGTATCATTCTACCGATTTCAGTACATAGAACAAAAACGAGAAGGGGGGATTATGGGATAGATACATGTAAACTAGCACTGTATTAAATATATATAAATATGGATAAGATGCCACATGGGCAATCATAGTATGTGAGCACTGAAAAAAAGCAAGGAACTAATAGACTGTACCAATTGGAACTTGTAAACAATCAGAACATTTTATTAGGACAAAAAACAAGAAGACACAGGCACCCTTTGTGAGACCCTCCTGATGTTGGAATTAATTCATCTAATGGCATTATTTATGTTTGCAAAATAATTGCTCACTTTCTAATGTCCAGTGTATATAAGCTGTGTGTTCTAAAATTTTGCCAGTATGCAGGGGAAACGTCTGAAGAAGGCTTATACACCGAATGCTTACTTTTACCCCCCTCTAAATTAGCCAATAAATGGTTCCATCTTGATTCAAAACTTCTTGCTTTTACTGATGGCTAACATGGTACAACACTCTACTGCTTCTACCTATAGTGTAGGGACACCTTTGGCTATCTATACTAGGAGGCTACCTATACTAGAGAAACACCTTAGGCTACTTATATTGTAGGGCAACCTCTGCCTGGCTTTTAATTTAAAGGATGTATCCAGTAGAGTAGGGCTGTTCAAATGGCGGCCTACAGGCGACTTTCAGTCCTTGAGATTTTTTTGCCGTGGCCGCCAGTGCTGTGTCACTCCACTTCCTCTCAATACTTCTGCCTTGCCCACCTCTTTCTCTTTGCCCTCCAAAAGCCATGATGTTGCTGCTCCATCCCCTCCAGACCAAGACTCCCAGGACCATGTTGACGAAGTTGGACAGCACTGCCGTAAAAGAAAGGCTCGAGGCTCAGAAGGGAAAAAGGAACAAACCGAAAACCAGGATTGGCAATACAGTGTAGTATTTAAAACACTTAGGTAAATAATTGAAGAGAATATTATTCACAAAGATGCATTGCTGTATAACTACCACACTGCTTGCACACCGAGAAATCCGATTACATGCGGACTAGCTCAGGAATCTTCTTATAATTGATGTTGGTTGCTCTCAAGGACAATCAAAACAAAAAAGGAAAAAATACACGCTGGATATAAAGTACTGGGGGGGACCTGTAAACTAGGGTAGAGTGGGAGGGTGGGAGGAGGTGCCTCAGGGATATACAATATTTAAAAACTTTAAACTATATAGTCATACCTCATGTGAAGAATGGAAGGTAAGACGTTTTATTTGACACAAAAACACCGCATTTTGTGGGCCCTACCAACTTCCTCATGTCAATAGTACAGTGTTTGGAAACAAATAATGTATGTAATAAATACGTATGTATTGTTTATATATATATATATATATATATATATATATATACAGTGTGTATATATATATATATATATATATATATATATATATATATATATATACAGTGTGTATATATATATATATATATATATATATATATATATATATATATATATATATATATATATATATATATATATATATATATATATATATATATATATATATATATATATATATATATATATATATATATATAGTACTTTTACATATGTGTTTATTCAATTGTTTTGGGTTGTTGTGAAACGAAACGCTGGACTTGTAAGCCTATGTTTTATTTGTTTCCAGAACTGTTGTATAGACCTGATGAAGCTGGAAAGGCTTGCTAAATGCCTATGTTTGTGCCCGTTAACATTTCTTATCTCCTGTTCCTCGCATAAGGTAAGACTATTTAATTTTAACAGTGTTTAACTATTTTATATTTCTGTGGTGCCTCCTTAATTAATTATATGACATTTCCTATTTTTAATAACAAAAATTGTATTTTAATTTTCTTTCACAGCTTTTTGTAATCAAGGGAGAACATTTTTTAACGATTAATTACAATAGGTGACATAACTAGGGAGTATGTTTATTTAACACATTCTAGAGTTCTTTTATGCACAAGAAAAAAGAGGAGTGGCAGTGTGGCACATCCCTAATATTGAAAAGGAAAATGATGTAGGTCCGCTATAGCAAAAATATGCCCTCCACTGCCCTGTGTCACCTTTGCTGTATAATGTGACTGTTGCCTGTATCATGTGCTCTGCTCATACAGTAGAAAATACTTCAAATTGCAGCATACAGTGGCTGGATAGAGTACTGGTTAAGGGCTCTGCCTTTGACATGGGAGACCAGGGTTCGAATCCTGGCTAGGTCAAGTACCTATTCCGTAAGGAGTTCAAGGCAAGACTCCCTAACACTGCAGGGTGGCCTCTTGAGCGCGTCCCAGTGGCTGCAGCTCTTGAGCGCTTTGAGTCCGACAGGAGAAAAGCGCTATACAAATGTTCAGATTATTCAGATTATTATACACAAGAAAAAAGGCAGAAGCGTGCACCTTCTGTCACTTAAGATTTACTGGCATAGTGTAACAGTCCATATACATCCATTCACATTGAATACATCAAATATCAAACAGGCGTGCTGTTGCTATACCACCAGGTGTATCTTACGTGTCCCGAGTGTAGCAGGGTGAGCGGTGCAGGAGGTGGGTGGAGGCTCAGAGCGGTGGAGCGACAACCGCTTCACGTCTGAACTGACACTTGGTCAAATCTTGAGTGACGGAAGGTGCACGCTTCTGCCTTTTTTCTTGTGTATGCTACAATCTAGAGTTCTACTTTAAAGGGAAACCAAGGTGAAAGAGATATGGAGGCTGTCATATTTATTTCCTAATAAACAATGCCAGTTGCCTGGCAGCCTGTTGATCTTGTAGCATAAGTAGTGTCTGAGTCAAAACCCTGGAAGAAGCAAATGGCAAACCCAGTCAAACCTGAGTTAGCTGAGTCAGAGTACCTGATCTACAGCATGCTTGTTCCTGGTCTATGGCTAAAACTATTAGAGAGACGGGATCAGTAGGACTGCCAGGCAACTGGTATTATTTAAAAAGAAATAAATATGGCAGCCTCCATATTCCTCTCACAGCTGATTCCCTCTATACCCCCTCTGTTAACAGATTATGGCACTTAACCTAGTAAAAGGGTTAAATACAATGAAAAGAGAGTCTACAATGAACAGTGTTCCCTGCAATTAGTAATTTGTATGAAGAGATTGACAGCTCTCCAGGTCCACTTCAGTTGAAATGTTCCATTACCTTTATAGCAGAGGTCATGTTGAATCACTAAAGGCAAGGAGCTGGAAAGGTATCATCCTCTTCAGTTCATGTTTTGATTGAGGTGTAAGTGGCTTCTGTAACAGTCAATCTTCTTATTGTATCTAACCCATTCACTAGGTTAGTGGCCTAGAGTAACCTAGCGGTTACAAGTTTATCTGCAGGTCACAGAGCAAACACTTAAAATTGTACTCTGTTTAATGTTTTCTGAAATATAATTGTGTTCCAAAACAAAATTGCAACTACTAGTACAACATTTTCCCTTTATAAATATATCAGTCAGTCCTTGGGAGGATTTAAATGACTGTACTGCTTTTTTTTACCACGTTTTCTGCGTATGATAAAAGGGCTGGCCAGTTATATCAAGGTTTTTCAGCAAGGAAAAAATAAAACACGCTTTCATTAAGTAGTTGCCTGTTTCCAGGTAACACTTCCTACGTGTGCAAGAAAGATACGTGTGCAAGAAAGATACGTGGATGAAAGCTAGAGGCACCAGTAGAAAGATGCTCATTCCCCTTCTTGATAGGAATGATATTCCCATCATCCTCCAGTTCAGTTAGCCCTTTTATTCTCTAAATGTAAGTGCACATTGGCATATTTGAAGTCATCCAGAAATTAGGCAGCGTCCTCCTGGATTTATTATCATCAACACAGATTCTGCCAGCCCAGGGGCAAAAGTTGAGACATTCGTCTATACGTGTTAAAAAAAAAAAAAAGAAGTCCAGCTTTTGTTTTTCATTTTTAATTATCCTCCCAGCAAATCTGTGCTCTCTTACAACAGAATGAGTGTCACACATTATAATAAGGTAGTGCTGAGCAAAGGGAAGGTTAGCATCGTGTACACTCCTCCTCAGCCAGAGCCAGCACAATTATCCAGAACTCTGCAACCTGAAAATATGAGCAGAGGGAATGCATCCACAAGCCATGCTTGCAATGCAATGATGATGGAGATCTGTGATCCAAGGACTTGTGCTTACTGAAATGAGAAAATGAATATGTGAATAGTAATGGAGTGGGCACACACATTACCGCTCATTGGAATACTGATTTATTGGTGTTTAACATGGCAATAATAATTTAGACTGCCTTTATGGTTGTTTATGACTTTCACTGTCATTCCAGGCCTGGAACACAAATATTTACAGATAAGCTTGAATATATTATGTACAGGCTGCTCGTTTCTTTTCAAACCAGATGCTCCCTTTAAACAGTTAGAATGAAATACAACGACCAGTGTTCTTCCTGTGCTATATGTGATAAGGGTTATTTAGGACTTCTGAATAAACTGTTGCCCCTAATTGAGGATAAATTCATTTTCTGCTAACTACCGTATCTAGTTTATTTGTGAACGTAGCATTTGGCCACAAGACAACAATCCTCACCCTGAGTGGAAAAATGTGTTCATGTATATAAATGATCATGAATTCCATAACCTGTAGCTAATGGTTCTGTACTATTTACCTAGACATAGATTGCCTAGTTCTGGCATTTGTCAGGATATGTGGATGCATCTTAGCATTTGTGAGCCATTATAGGCTGCTCACCCTGAGCTAGATATGTATCCATAGAATAGCACAAGTCTCTGCAGCCTAATGACACTCTGGCTCAACTAACACCTGTCATCAAAACAATACATTACCTGCAAAAGCCGGTCCTCTTAAAGAATTGCTCATTCTTCTGCATATAATATTTTTTACATGAAATTGGAATTTCTCAGACAAGATTTGTCAAATCCCTTCCATCTCTAGTCTACTGCTGCATTTCCTCTGTCTGTTTTGGGAACTGCTGCTAGCCCTTTCGATATGCCAGTGGTTCCAAGGTGACTTCATGTTAACTATCATCCTCCTTTTCATCTATACCAACTTGTGCATATGCAGCCACTGCACCAGTTCCCTCACCCAGCAGGTACTGACCACACTCAAAGGGTATCAAAGTTTTTCCTGCTCTGTACATCACACTGAACGATCCTCAAACAGCATGGGAGACTCATCGGGAGGTACAGGAACTTTTGCAATGCTAAGTGTTGGGGTGGGGATGTTTGCTCCTGTCATGGCCTTGCTGGTTTCTGTAGAAGAGCCTGCTGGACTTGTGCCCCCACAGACCTAGTCCACAATCCCTCTACATGACTGGCTGTATGCTTTTATTCCATTCTCCAAATACATGCAGCAACGTACTCTGCACACATCTCAGACCTGTTTCAGAACTTGTGTTACTGTCTTTGCTGCTGTTGTTCTACATAGTAGACAGTAGTTAGTAGTTAGACAGTGTAAAAACCCGCAAAGTCTGGCAGTAACCCTGGCTTCTGCTATTAAATAAATGAGTAATAAATACTTTTCTACACCTATGCAGTGCAATCTGAGTTGTTGCAAATCTATGCAACAAGTCAGTGTCTTGAACAAATAAATAAATGACCAAACAATATTTTAACACCTATGTAGAGTAATCATTGTTGCTGCAAGGATATGCAAAATGATAGTGTCTCAAACAATTAACCTCCTGAGCGTTACACCGCTCAGGAGGTTTTGCACTATTAGTCCACCCCCTGTGCTAATTTATTTGTTAAATTATATCCATTACATACTAGCTAGCACTAGGCTAGCTAGTATTGTCTGCCGGCACCTCCGGAACCCTCCGATCCCCCCCGATTGCCTGCTGGATACATTACCCTGCCTGGATCCCACGATAGGTGCAGCCTCCCTGCTCGGCTCCAGTCTTCACTATGGGGAGGATCGTACATGACGTCTTGACATCACTGACGTCATGCGCAGTCCCGTTCCTCCCCATAGTGAGGACCGGTGCTAAGCGGGAGGCTGCTAGATCCCTGAACCTTGGCATGGTAAAGTATCTAGCGGGCAAATGGAGGGGGGCTTGCGGCCAATTGGGGGGCGCCGGTAGACAATACTAGTTAGCCTAGTGCTAGCTAGTATCTAATGGATACAGTTAAAGAAATAAATCAATTCCTGCGGGTCCCAATCGGCAGGAAAACCTCTGCAGCGGTATGCCCGACACAGTGTTGGTCGTAGCACTAAAGAGGTTAAATAAATCACAGGATAATATTTTCCAACACCTATGTGGTACATTCAGTGTTGGTGTAAGGCTATGCAACATGTCTTCAACAATTAACCACTTGAGGACTGCAGTGGAAAACCCCCCTAAAGACCAGGGCAATTTTAACTAAATGGGCCACTGCAGCTTTAAGGCATAGTTGCAGGCCCGTACAACTCAGCACACAAGTAATCCCCCCCCCCCCAACCTTTTCTCCCCACCAACAGAGCTTTCTGTTGGGGGGGTCTGATCGCCCCCCAGACATTTGTTTATTATTGTTTATTTTTTAATAAAAATTAGCTGCTTTTTAAAATATTCATAAATTCCCCCTCCCTCCCCCCTCCCTCCCTCCCCCCACCAGCCAATCAGTGTGATCGGCTGTCATAGGCTTCAGCCTATGACAGCGGATCACTCCCGCAGTTACAGAGGGGACAGTCGTGTCACACGGCTGTCCCCAGTACAGCGCTGTTGCCAATCGCAGCGCTGTACGATGTAAATAGATGGCGATCACGCCGTCTAACAGTCTCCCGAGCGGCGATATCTGCTCAGAGACTGATGAAGTTGCACAGCTCCGCCCCCGAGAAGGAGATGCGCGTGCATCACCTTCAGTAGCCTGCTCCAGGACCTGACACCAATTGGCATTAGGCAGTCCTGGGGATGCCGCCGCGACCACGCCCATTGGCGTGGGGCGGTCTTGACGTAGTTAAATAAATGGCCAATTTTTTTTTATTTAACCAAATTAAGATAAAGAAGTGGAAGGAGCTCAGCAAATGCAATCCTCATATTTATATCATGACCAGTTTACTTAAATAGGAACTGTACTGAAAATAATGTACATAATACAATTGCCAAGTTTGTATAATATTTATTTATACATTATTTAGTCTGTGTTTGCCCATTATAGATGTTCCCTCACCCTAATTTATATTATGAAATGTATCACAGTGGTGTCCTCTTTACTGGTTGCAGTGTATCACTGCAGAATGTTTGTTTACTGGGTGTTTCAAAGCCTGCAAAAATAATACTAGGTCTCCCACAATGCTTTGGGAGGAGAATCCCCATTATCTAAACAGCCTAGGCTAAATAACACTGGGAGGAAAGGACTAAATACTAAGGGCTAAATATACAGCAATATATAGATTTAGGAAGTGTTTCTGGTACTGAAACCAGGATAATTACAGTAAAAGTGGGTATCCTGAATAGTTAACTACATTCTACTATGTGTCACTACAGTTCCTCTTTAAAGTAGCAGGGACAGTTTTCAGACCTTGTGGACTCCGACAGGGATACTTTAAAAGCGATATCTATGTTTAGCATCGGTGTCAACTGTGTTTAACATACATAGACAGATTTCTCTAAAATAATAAATCCACTATTGTTGTTTTTTGACTGCTACATAGTGACATTGCTTCTTCTGGTTGCCACAGATAACTCTCTCTCTGCTGTGAACTAAGCAGTCTGAAGGTATTCGAACGTTTCAAAATCCTTCTGGTGATGAAGTCAGACCAAGCTGGACATCTCTACTGCTGTTGCTAATCCAAACTTTCCACAGCATTGTGCAATTGTAGCTTTATTACTAATCTACACCCAATGCTATTTCAAAGCTTGGAAAGTCTAAAACAATGTATCTTATCTGTTTTATTGTAAGCCATTCATCTACAAGTGCAATACATTTTCTCTTCCTAAACATTGTTACCTCACACACACAAGATGGCATTGTCCTGTAGCCCTAAATCATAGTTTACTGTACAATAGAACCACAATGGATACACTGCTTACGATACATGGTAATAGATTTCCACGGACACTGCGCTCTCAATATATTCCACCAATCCTTCAATTCTCTGTGCCTTTATACTCCGTATGTGACTATAACAAAGAAACACAAACAAACAAACATAGCGTGATTCTGTATATATCATATAGTTCCACCATAGTGTCTCCATAGCGTAAAACTGTTGCTTTAATATAAAAGATTAAGGCCGCATTGACGTAATAGGTACGTGATGTTTGGCTTGCAAGCATATGGGACGCAAGTCACTGCGGAAGTGAATGTGCTGGAACGCACAGGGCGAAAGCCCGTAATCGGAAGTCCCATTACGCTCCATATGAGGCAGACGTTGGCTGCCGATGATTGGGTGCCTGCTTGTGAAGGCATGCTGGGAAGGAGGAGGAGTTAAGGTATAAAGTATGTCTATTGGTCTAACGTCTCCAGCCCCTGATGAGTATTTGATACGAAACGCGTTGGGCGGAGCTTAAGGACGTGGACTACAGCTCGTCTTATGGATACTATATGCGCATTGTTTTATGGAAATATGTGAGTGCAACTCTTTTAATCTTTTATATTAAAGCAACAGTTTTACGTTATGGAGACTCCTCTTTAGTCATTAGGTTCAAACTTGATGAAATCTGGACACTATGGAAATTTAGACTGGTGAGGAGACAGCGAGATTGGAATCTATTAAGCGCTGTGGCTGACCTATAATCTGGCAGCATTCATAGAAGGTGAGAGGCTGGAGATCTTGGTGGCATTTATGCAACACAGTTTGGTGGATGGTGAAAGCTACTATTTAAAATCACTGGGAATAAGCGTAGAAGCTGTCTGTGGGTTGGCAGCCAGCACAAAGGGTGAGAAGCTGTGATACCTGTATGTGGTGGGACCACATGAGAATTCTTAACACACGTGGTGGAACTATATGATATATACAGAATCACGCTATGTTTGTTTGTTTGTGTTTCTTTTTTATGGTCACATCCGGAGTATAAAGGCACAGAGAATTGAAGGATTGGTGGAATATATTGAGAGCGCAGTGTCCGTGGAAATCTAAGACTGGTACACTTATATGTTTGGTGACAAAGAACAGCGATCCAATATACAATAGTATATGTGTGTTTTTTTTCACAGGTGAACTATATATATATATATATATATATATATATATATATATATATATATATATATATATATATATATATATATATATATATATATATATATATATATATATATATATATATACACACACACACATCTCTCGCAGGTGGACTGTAAGCAGAGGTGCAGAGACACCTTGGAGGGGTTTGTGTCTTTTTAGGGTCTTTTTTACAGGTGGAAGGTATATAGGTGTTGTGACACAAGGAAGATTTATATGCATATATTTGATTATTGTTTGTAATAAGGTTGAGATATATATGAGAGATAATTTGCACTATTGAGCGCACTTTCACTGGAAACATTACTATTGATACATAGTAATAAACTTAAAGAGAAACTCCAACCTACAATTGAACTTTATCCCAATCAGTAGCTGATACCCACTTTTACATGAGAAATATAATGATTTTCACAAACAGACCATCAGGGGGCGCTGTATGACTGATATTGTGCTGAAACCCCTCCCACAAGAAGCTCTGAGTACCGCGGTACTCTGGGCAAACTGCCACAATGTAACAATGTTCACAGACAGGAATTAGCTGTTTACAGCTGTCTCTAACAGCCAAAACAGCTAGGAGCAGCTACATAACCTGCCCACAGTAAAAATGTCACCATGTAATAAATGTCAGAATGTAAATTGGGGAGAGGAAAGATTTTACAATGAGCAAACACTGACTAAATCAATTATACATAATTATGGTAAAAAAATGAAGCACTTTTTTTACTACATTATTTTCACTGGAGTTCCTCTTTAACCACTTCCCGACCGCCTAACGCACAGCGGCGGCCGGGAAGTGGAGCCCTTAAGGACCAGCTCACCCACAGAGGCGGCGGTCCTTGTAAGGGCATGGGCGGAGCGATCGCGTCATCCGTGACGCGATCCTCCGCCGGCGCCTGTCACCGCTCGCCCGCCGCAACATCCCGCCGGCTATACGGAAGCGCCGGCGGGATGTTAACCCCGCGATCGCCGCATACAAAGTGTATAATACACTTTGTAATGTTTACAAAGTGTATTATACAGGCTGCCTCCTGCCCTGGTGGTCCCAGTGTCCGAGGGACCACCAGGGCAGGCTGCAGCCACCCTATGTCACACCCAAGCACACTGATTTCTCCCCCCCCTGCCCCAGATCGCCCACAGCACCCCTCAGACCCCCCCCCCCCTGCCCACCCCCCAGACCCCTGTTTGCACCCAATCACCCCCCTAATCACCCATCAATCACTCCCTGTCACTATCTGTCAACGCTATTTTTTTTATCCCCCCCCCTGCCCACTGCCCCCTCCTGATCACCCCCCCACCCCTCAGATTCTCCCCAGACCCCCCCCCCTGTGTACTGTATGCATCTATCCCCCCTGATCACCTGTCAATCATCTGTCAATCACCTGTCAATCACCCATCAATCACCCCCTGTCACTGCCACCCATCTATCAGCCCCTAACCTGCCCCTTGCGGGCAATCTGATCACCCACCCACACCAATAGATCGCCCGCAGATCCGACATCAGATCACCACCCAAACGCAGTGTTTACATCTATTCTCTCCTCTAAACACCCACTAATTACCCATCAATCACCCATCAATCACCCCCTATCACCACCTGTCACTGTTACCCATCAGATCAGACCCTAATCTGCCCCTTGCGGGCACCCAATCACCTGCCTACACGCTCAGATTGCCCTCAGACCCCCCCTTATCAATTCGCCAGTGCAATATTTACATCTGTTCTTCCCTGTAATAACCCACTGATCACCTGTCAATCACCTGTCAATCACCCATCAATCACCCCCTGTCACTGCCACCCATCAATCACCCCCTGTCACTGCCACCCATCAATCAGCCCCTAACCTGCCCCTTGCGGGCAATCTGATCACCCACCCACACCAATAGATCGCCCGCAGATCCGACATCAGATCACCACCCAAGCGCAGTGTTTACATCTATTGTCTCCTCTAAACACCCACTAATTACCCACTAATTACCCCTCAATCACCCCCTATCACCACCTGGCACTGTTACCCATCATATCAGACCCTAATCTGCCCCTTGCGGGCACCCAATCACCCGCCTACACGCTCAGATTGCCCTCAGACCCCCCCTTATCAATTCGCCAGTGCATTAGTTACATCTGTTCTTCCCTGTAATAACCCACTGATCACCTGTCAATCACCTGTCAATCACCCATCAATCACCCCCTGTCACTGCCACCCATCAATCACCCCCTGGCACTGCCACCCATCAATCACCCCCCGTCACTGCCACTCATCAATCAGCCCCTAACCTGCCCCTTGCGGGCAATCTGATCACCCACCCACACCAATAGTTCGCCCGCAGATCCGACGTCAGATCACCTCCCAAGTGCAGTGTTTATATCTGTTCTCTACCCACTAATTACCCATCAATCACCCCCTGTCACTGCTACCTATCAGATTAGACCCCTATCTGCCCCTAGGGCACTCAATCACCCGCCCACACCCTCAGAATGCCCTCAGGCCCCAGCCCTGATCACCTCGCCAGTGCATTGCTTGCATCTATTCCCCCCTCTAATTACACCTTGAGACACCCATCAATCACCTCCTGTCACCCCCTAGCACACCTACCCATCAGATCAGGCCCTTATTTGCCCCGTGTGGGCTCCTGATCACTCGGCCAAACCCTCAGATCCCCCTCATACCCCCTTCCGATCACCTCCCCAGTGCATTGATTGCATCTATTTTCCCCTCTAACCACCCCCTGAGACACCCATCAATCACCTCCTGTCACCCCCCTAGCACTCCAATCCATCAGATCAGGCCCAATACAACCTGTCATCTAAAAGGCCACCCTGCATATGACCGTTTCCACAAAATTCGCCCCCTCATAGACCACCTGTCATCAAAATTTGCAGATGCTTATACCCCTGAACAGTCATTTTGAGACATTTGGTTTCCAGACTACTCACGGTTTTGGGCCCGTAAAATGCCAGGGAGGTATAGGAACCCCAGAAACTGACCCCATTTTAGAAAAAAGACACCCCAATGTATTCTGTTAGGTGTATGACGGGTTCATAGAAGATTTTATTTTTTGTCAAAAGTTAGAGGAAATTTATTTTTTGTTTTTTTTCACAAAGTGTCATTTTTCACTAACTTGTGACAAAAAATAAAATCTTCTATGAACTCGCCATACACCTAACGGAATACCTTGGGGTGTCTTCTTTCTAAAATGGGGTCACTTGTGGGGTTCCTATACTGCCCTGGCATTTTAGAGGCCCTAAACAGTGAGGAGTAGTCTAGAAAACAAATGTCTCAAAATGACCTGTGATTAGGACGTTGGGCCCCTTAGCGCACCTAGGTTGCAAAAAAGTGTCACACATGTGGTATCGCCGTACTCAGGAGAAGTAGTATAATGTGTTTTGGGGTGTATTTTTACACATACCCATGCTGGGTGGGAGAAATCTCTTTGTAAATGGACAATTGTGTGTAAAAAAAATCAAACACTTGTCATTTACAGAGGTATTTCTCCCACCCAGCATGGGTATGTGTAAAAATACACCCCAAAACACATTATACTACTTCTCCCGAGTACGGCGATACCACATGATTGGCACTTTTTTGCAGCCTAACTGCGCTAAGGGGCCCAAAGTCCAATGAGTACCTTTAGGATTTCACAGGTCATTTTTGTTTCAAGACTACTCCTCACGGTTTAGGGCCCCTAAAATGCCAGGGCAGTATAGGAACCCCACAAATGACCCCATTCTAGAAAGAAGACACCCAAACGTATTCCGTTTGGAGTATGGTGAGTTCATAGAAGATTTTATTTTTTGTCACAAGTTAGCGGAAAATGACACTTTGTGAAAAAAAACAATTAAAATCAATTTCCGCTAACTTGTGACAAAAAAATAAAAACTTCTATGAACTCACCATACTCCTAACGGAATACCTTGGGGTGTCTTCTTTCTAAAATGAGGTCATTAGTGGGGTTCCTATACTGCCCTGGCTTTTTAGGGGCCCTAAACCGTGAGGAGTAGTCTTGAAACAAAAACGACCTGTGAAATCCTAAAGGTACTCATTGGACTTTGGGCCCCTTAGCGCAGTTAGGCTGCAAAAAAGTGCCAATCATGTGGTATCGCCGTACTCGGGAGAAGTAGTATAATGTGTTTTGGGGTGTATTTTTACACATACCCATGCTGGGTGGGAAAAATACCTCTGTAAATGACAATCTTTTGATTTTTTTTACACACAATTGTCCATTTACAGAGTTATTTCTCCCACCCAGCATGGGTATGTGTAAAAATACACCCCAAAACACATTGTACTACTTCTCCCGAGTACGGCGATACCACATGTGTGGGACTTTTTTGCTTCCTAACTGCGCTAAGGGGCCCAAAGTCCAATGAGTACCTTTAGGATTTCACAGGTCATTTTGTGAAATTTTGTTTCAAGACTACTCCTCACGGTTTAGGGCCCCTAAAATGCCAGGGCAGTATAGGAACCCCACAAATGACTCCATTTTAGAAAGAAGACACCCCAAGGTATTCTGTTAGTAGTACGGTGAGTTCATAGAAGATTTTATTTTTTGTCACAAGTTAGCGGAAAATGATTTTTATTGGTTTTTTTCACAAAGTGTCATTTTCCGCTAACTTGTGACAAAAAATAAAATCTTCTATGAACTCACCGTACTCCTAACGGAATACCTTGGGGTGTCTTCTTTCTAAAATGGTGTGAAAGCTCATTATCATGTAATATGGATGGCAGGGTGGCATAGTGGATTGCACTCTAGTCTTGCAGCACTTGATCCCCACTTTTTAATTCCAGCCAGGGCACTAGTTTGTATGTCCACCCAGTGTCTGTGTAAGTTTCCTCAGGGCACTCCAGTTTTCTCCCATAACATACAGTACAGTTAAATACCATATATTTTGGACCGAAAGACTCACTTTTTCTCCCTCAAAAGTGTGTGCGTGTGTGTGTGTGTGTGGGGGGGGGGGGGGTCAGGAAGTCAGTGCGTCTTTTGGTCTGATTAATGCAATGCAGACAGCTGCTAAGTGTACCACTGCCCCTCCACCTCTCCCCTCTTCTCGTCCATGCTATGATACTGACTTCCAGTTCTGGTGCTTGGAAGATGCGGACAGCTCGATCCTGATCTGCATTTTTTCTCCCTCATGCTGACCTTCAATCTCCTCTGCATGATTTCTCCTCCTCGGCTTCACCCAGCTCTCCTCGGCTGACTGGCGCTCCTTGATGCAGCTCCTGTAGCCACCATGTGTCAGAAGAAATGATCAGCGTAAGCCAGCTACACCTGGCACTCAGTCCAGTAGTCCTCCACTGAAAACTTACCTCAAACTAATCAGACGGCTGAAACTCAGGACTGTGTTAAACACTATTCCTCCTCTTAGTTGTTGCAACTCGAGGGGGATATTCAATTTGTACACCAATTTTGTGATATCTTAAAGCAAACCTGAAGAGAAAATAAACTTATGACTGACGCACGCACGCACGCACGCACGCACACACACACACACACACCTTCCGATTATATTTAATCCTGTGGCCCCTGATTCTTATTTTAATTTTTTGTTTAGGCCAGAAGTGTAACACTTATTCCGCCCCCCCCCCCCAGCAAACATGAATATCCTAGGCCCCCTAAAGATGTACACACCGGTTCCATGGTAGAATATTGTCGCTGTGCTTTGTGCATATATCATGTGACTTTGGGAGTCATGCATGCAGAACACAGTAAGTGGCTGTCGGGAGGAGGAGGATATGCGATCAGGTAAATATGGCACAAAGCTAATATGCTGCATGGTGGGTGGGAGGAGGCGCTGGACCCCATATTACCTTGGCCTCTCTTGCATAGTGCAACCCTGTCCAAAAGTACCACCAACAGTGCATGTTGATGTTTGTGTTTTGATGAGACACTAATTACCCCACTTGTGGATGGTTGTGTTTTGTTTTTTTTGCAAGACGTACTGTTGGTGGTACTTGAGAACAGGGTTAGGAACCCCTGGTCTAAAGAGTTAAAGGAGTTATCAGGCAAATAAAAGAAAATAAGTGCTACTTACCCGAGGCTTCCTCCAGGCCCAAGCTCCCAGCACGTCCCCCGCTGCAGCTCTCCCTTCAGCCGTTCGCCACAGCTCCGTCCTGGTCCCCAGCGATGACGTCAGGCTGACCACCAGGTTGGCCTGTACTGCGCCTGCATGAGCGGCGCTGTCAATCACTGCCACGTGGGCCGGAGCAGCAGTCTGCTCCGACCCACATGGCGGTGATTGACAGCGCCGCTTGCACAGGCGCAGTACAGGCCGACCTGGAGGTCGCCCTGACGTCATCGCCGGGGACCGGGACGGAGCTGCGGTGAACGGCTGAAGGATGAGCTTCGGCGAGGAGCATGCTGGAAGCTTGGGCCTGGAGGAAGCCTCGGGTAAGTAGCACTTATTTTCTTTTATTTGCCTGATCACGCCTTTAAACACTGCATAAAAGTAATAATTGATTTCCAAGCTACTGTAAGAGTTAATCATTTAAACTTCCACTTCACTCAGAAGCTAATTCGTGAGATTGCATTTCAATTCCAAAATTATAAAATTGCATTGAGCTGACTGGGGGACACTTTATCTGCTTTGTTTTCTCAGTAATGACTTAATTAAAAGACAATCTGACAACTTGTCCTGCAACCAGCAATGCTCCCAGTTAGCTTCAGTGAAATGTACAGTATCTCAGCCTTTCAAACAGAATCCAGTGCAAATCTTCTTCGTTAAGCTGAAAAACAAACTGAAAAAAACCCTGAAATAATGACCCTATGAATGTTCCAACGCTAAAGGTAGCCATACATCTAGCGATGTTGGGCAGATGTGACCAAGAGTCAAATCTCTCACTAACCAAATCTGATTAGAGAGAGATGTGTGCTACCCATACACCACAGACCAATTCCTGATCAATTTCATGCTGAACTTGACCCGGAATCGGTCTTGTGACACTGCATCTGCCGCCTTGCTGACCTGCCGTCTTCTGCTGCCTCTGTGCACTGCCCTTTGTCCACACATGCGCCCCTGAAGGCTGCCGAAGTAATGCAGGAGCATGTGACATGGGTCACGTGTATGGATGAAGGGCAGTGCCTGGAGCCAGCGGAGGCCAAGCGGTGGCCACAGGCAGGTAATGTATAGTTCACTGGGTGGGGGGAGGTTGCATTGCACATTATTGGGGACAGTGTTGGGTGTTTTGTTGCTCGTCCCGATATTGCTCGCCAATACCGCCTTGCAAGTAGGCCCTACATCTTGCAGCACGTCCCACAGATTAATGCGACCAATTTCTGTCTGAAATTGGTCGCATAATCAATTGGGCATGCACTTGGCATGCCAAGTCGCCTTGTGTATGGCCAACTTAAAACCTAATCACTAGCCTTTTCTTAGCCAAATAAAACTCTTTTGGCTCTTATTTACCCTTAAACCAGCCTGAATTCAACAAACTGTTAAACAAAGGGACTTCAGACAATTTCTCAGTAGGTCTAGTGATATACTGTATGTTCGTATGTTTATTTCATTGAGTCACATGTCACTTAAGTTGAGGTTTAAATAACAGTTTCTTATGGCTGCCTTCCCAAGACATATGCTTCCATTGAAGGGACCTAAAAACACATGCACAACCAAAAGAAAGGATTCCCTTCATGAACTACTAAAGATGTGGCTGCTCCATGAAGCAATAGTTACCATACTTAAAGTAGGATTAAACTCTATACATGATGGATTAAAAAAAAATGGCACCCCCACAAGAAATGGTCTGTACCTGTAACATATTTTCCTGTGTCCAATCCATCTTGATCTCACTTCTGCATGAAAAAATGCAATTGCTCCAAAAATTGCAAGCACTGAAAAAAGCAACATCCTCTTTCTCGGCTTAAAGAGACTCCGTAACAAAAATTGCATCCTGTTTTTTATCATCCTACAAGTTCCAAAAGCTATTCTAATGTGTTGTGGCTTACTGCAGCACTTTCTGCTATCACTATCTCTGTAATAAATCAATGTATCTTTCCCCTGTCAGACTTGTCGGCCTGTGTCTGGAAGGCTGCCAAGTTCTTCAGTGTTGTGGTTCTGCTATGAACTCACCCTTTCAGGCCCCTCTATGCACACTGCCTGTGTATTATTTAGATTAGAGCAGCTTCTCTCTTCTCTCTTATCTTTTACAAGCTGGATAAATCATCCTCTGAGCTGTCTGGGCTTTCACATACTGAAGAATTACAGACAAGGGCAAAGCTGTTTGCAGGAGAAAAACAAGCAGCCTGAAACTTCAGTGCATGAGAACTGCAGGGGGAAAGAAACACACAATGATCTCTTGAGATTCAAAAGGAAGGGTGTATACAGCCTGCTTGTGTATGGATGTATTTTCTATGTGTGGACATACTGTACATCAACCTACTTCCTGTTTTGGTGGCCATTTTGTTTGTTTATAAACAAACTTTTTAAAACTGTTTTTAACCACTTTTAATGCGGTGGGGAGCGGCGAAATTGTGACAGAGGGTAATAGGAGATGTCCCCTAACGCACTGGTATGTTTACTTTTGTGTGATTTTAACAATACAGATTCTCTTTAAGAAACAAGGGACTGTAGGTTCAAAGTGCTACATTCTCCTGACTGTGTAATAATTATTTATTGGAGGTGGGGAGGAAGTGATATATATATATATATATATATATATATATATATATATATATATATATATATATATATATATATATATATATATGTAGAATTCATCTTTTTTATTATTATTTAAAAGACAACGTTTAATCCTGCTTTAATTCCATTCCAAATAGGGATGAGGGTTGTGGGGCAACTAAAAGCAAACTGTTCCTTGAGACAAAGGGATCTGCTGTGAACGTTAAATTAACCATAAAGAGAGTAAAGCTAAATTGTGTTTTCTGTGCACAATTACACTTTTATTTGCGCTAGTTTTTAATAACCCATTATAAATACAGTAGTATTGGGTTTTTTAATCTCTGCAGGTTTAACCTTCTGACAAGAGGCTGAGTTGCTGAAATACTAATGTTTGCTATATATCCATGTAAATGAGTATGGGTTATGATAAATCATATCCGAAAACTGGGCATACGTAAAATGAATCATTTGCTCTAATGCTGTGTAATTGTTCCCATTGCACGCTGTATAGACTTTTATTAAGATTTAAAATTAAATCCAAGAGATGATTAACAAAATGTATATGTGATACATTGCAGACTGCTGAATTTTATTTTAATTAGTACGGGTTTCCTGCAGAGATCAACGTGGTGGCATAAGAGACCTGAAGATTTCAGGCTGAAAAGATGATGGCAACATTATTAGAGAAGAAGGTAATCCCTGCTCAAATACCAATATCATCTTCATTTGATCTTTCCCTTCCTGTGTCTTGGACCAGGAATTTGGTTGAAAGCCTTTGGAGACCAGATGTCATTTCCACTGAATAGCATCACAATAATTTATGACAGAGTTGGCTTTCTGTCACGCGGCCGGCTACCAGCTCTTTTGTTTATTCTGTGATAATTAAAAATAATGGATGGCAGGAAGCTGTTATTCTGCTAATAACAAATTGCTTATGTTGTTGGCTGAAGCTAGTGTATGAGCTTTTGTGCCTTGTGTTGACATGGCACCCAGTATCTGTTAATGCCACTATATGTAAACTAAGTTACCCAATGTTTTTTATCCACTTCCAGTATAATTATAGCTAAGAATAATTACATTTAAACCCAAGCTATATTAGAATAAAACTATGATCCCGAAGCCATTTTTACTGCAAAAAAGAGACAAATACTGTATATCATGTAGCCTATACCAAGATACACCTCTGGGGATCCACAATTAAGGTCTCATTTACATTATACGCATTGTGATGCACATGGTGTGTGTTATTGGATAATGTGGTCATTTAATACTTTTTATGTATACAGGCTTGTAATCTGTACACCTTATTTATTACACAGTGGTGTAATATGTTGGTACTTTATAAACAAAAGATAAATAATAATTGTTCCCAAGTGTCTTTCCTTTTTTAGCCCAGGCTGAGGACCTCTCACAAGGGAGAGCTTTGTTTGTGATGCTTGCAGTCTCTTGTGAGGCAATTTTTTTTGTTTTATACATATAAATACTGTAGAAGAAAATAAACGAAATAATTTCTTTTTGCCTGTAAAGGTGCAGCAAGATGCATATTGTAAGTGAATAGTGATATTTTCAGTTTGTGAGCTCTAACTTTCCGCAAACGAATTCTAAAACCTATTGGGTCTGTTTCTGGCCACAAAAGTGATGGAAAAGTTGTTTCAAGGGGCCTAACACCTGGACCGTGGCATGGCAGAGGGGGATCCATGGCAAAAGTCTTACAAAAAAATTACACAGTTGACACAGAGTCGTGTTTCAATCTCTAAAGGGCAGAAATCAAATTATATTCCTACGTATGTGGAATAAAGTGCTGCTTTAAAATGTCCGGCGTGTGTAAATGTCCATCAGGTAGTGTAAGGGTTAAGCCCCCTTCACACTGACAGACCAAAAAACGCTGCCTTTACCGCACCGAAAGCAACGGCAAAGAGCTTTAGTTTATGAAGTACGCCCAGCAATGCGGCAAAAAACTCCCCAACTCCAACAGAGTCTGTCCTAGCACCCAGGTCATATAGATACTCACTGATGGCTCGTTCATCATGAGCGTGGAATTGCAGAGAGTCTGGCTGTCGCAAATTAAGCACCTCACTTGCATGTTTTTTCGCTGCTGAATCTCAGCAAGGCAAGCCGTGGCTGTGTATGAACATCTGCAACAGAGGCCCAGAACGATGTTGTCATGGCATAAACAGTACATTTTACATACATTTTTTTTTTAAAATGTTTAATGCAGCCGTGGTGGTGACTCTGACAAGAGATGCGGTGACTTCGCTCTACACATGATGGTACAGTTTTACATATAAAAAGTTATTTTATTTTTGAAAAAAATGTTTTTATTGCAGCCACTATAGCAGAGGCCAGAATGATGTCATGTCATATAAATTTTACATACAACATTTTACGTTTTTTAAAAACAAATGTTTGTTGCAGCCCTGATGACACTGACAAGTGATTCGGTGATTTGGCTCTGCACATGATGGTACAGGTTTACACATACAAAAAGTTATTTTATTTTTAATTTTTTTTATTGCAGCCACTGTAGCAGCGGCCAGAATGATGTCATGGCATATACATGAGGGGTATTGTGCAAGATACTGTACCTCCACTAGTAGCAGCAGTGTGTGCACACCTGTCTAAAACAGTCAAAGTCAGTGGTGCACTGTGCAGAGTCCGACACAAAGAATGGGAAAAAAACAATATCAACAATAACAATATCAATAGAGAAAAAAAGTGTCTTTCTCCCTAGTCTCCTTCACAGCAGTTATTTAAAGGCAGACTGTCAAATGGTTGCCGTGCTGGCATTTTTATAGGGGAGGGGGGTCCAAGAGGGAGTGCTAGCTGATTGGCTGCCATGTGCCTTCTGACTCTGGAGTGAAGGGTCAAAGTTTGGCTCCATGATGATGTTTAGGGGGCAGGTCGAATGGGCCATATGTTCACCTGCCAACTCAGATGCAAACAGGCGTACTTCCCTGTCCGCCGGCAAATAGTTCAGGCCATCTCTATAAGTGAAATGCAAATTTCAAACTAAAACTTGTGTGTGCCCCTGCCATTACAGCTTCTTACTAAAAGAAAAAAGTTTTAAGAATTGCACAGTTACATACTGAGATATTAGACTGTCATATGCAAAGGGAAGAAACAACTGAAGGGGAAATGTTTCCATTTTTGACATCAAACATGCTGCTAAACCAAAGGAGTTGAACGGTCTAGATTAGAAAACCTGCAACTATGCTGTACCATGTGCATACGTCTCAGGGAAGAACGTGTCGAATAAATGTGATATTTCATAATTCAGACTCTCTTTTTTCTAGGCAAAGACAGGAACTTATCATCACCCCCTTGTATTTGGTCATTAAGCAACATACAGTTCCAACTTCTAAAACTTTAGATGACAGACATGTTGTACTATCATGTACTAGTACTGTACTACTAGTGAAAGCTAAACAAATCATGTTAAGGCACTCACATATCTAAGATTTTGGCAAGATCAATATAGCCCCCTCTGATGGGTACAATTTTTGAAACTTTGCCTTGTCTGTATTGTGTGCCTACAATACACCAGGGACAAGTTCTTGTTCACGTTACAGATGAGTGATCCCAGGCAGCAAACTGTCTCTGAATGTGTGACCGCAGTCCTTGTTTTCATTTAATCAAAATTGCTCAGAAGTTATGTTGGTGTGTTGTAGCTCCCAACTTAAAGTCTTGTGCATAACTTTAATTGTTATTGGCCATTGACTGGCTAATTTCACCATCTTCATGTAGCGTGAGGGCCAACAGACTTTGAATACTATGAACAGATTGTGTAGGTAAGTTCTCACATTACACAGAGGTGGTAAAATTGGCCAATCAAAATTGGATGTGTATACCAGGCTTTAAAAATCAGCCACTTGATCTAATCGATCCAGTACTTCTCTTTGAACTCCCCTCAAACAGAATATGTGTAAAAGAAACTGAGGGTCTCTAGTAAGGAGTTCACAGAGATTACTAGAGCAACCCTGTGAGCTAATAATTGCAAATACATTTTTAAAAAGTAGAAAAAGGGTCCAGGGCTTCCTTTAAACTATATTTCAACACAGAGATGAAAGAGCCTTTCACAATGGATATGGCAGATGTGCAGTGCTTTGGCATTCCTGCAGCAGACACTGCTTTTCTTAGAAACTCTGAACAGGACAAACAGTTTTAGTGTTTTTTTTGCTGTGCATGTTTATTTTAAGTTAGTAAAAGTTATTTTTCTCAATAAAGTAATATTTATTGCTGCTTTTAGAGATTATACTTCCCAGAGCAAACCCATATGTTGCCTTCCTTTCATACATTTAAAGCCTCATTATTGTTGTTATTAAATGAAAACACCTACGTTGTGTATCTTTTCTGCTTAGAGGCGTACTTATAAAGAATTTGCAGAAAATTAGGAGATGGCTATGTGTTATCTAGCCCAATCCTCCAGAGTCTGATAGTACAAGTAACAATCAACAGAAGATTGAGATGTGTGAGGATGCCTAAGAAAGGGATAATGAGTGTCTCTGTCCATCAGCAGATCTCGTTATGGCATAAAGTGCCTTTTCCCAACTTGTTGTGAAATCTATAAAATAGAGAAGATACTGATCTACACCTCTTTTTACTGAGGGAGATACAGAATTTAACTGCATGTACACCATTTCTCTTCACAGGCCAAGTTGCACAATACAATGCATCAGGACCTAGCACAGACGTACATCTTCACATTTCTTGTTCTTAAAAACATATCTGTTGTCAGCTTAACTTGTCTGAATAACCATACTTATTTTCCTACTATTCAGTTTCTAGTCCAGTGGTGCCCACAGCAGTTTCCATCTCCATGCTACTATGCCATTCTCAAAAACATCCACTACTACCAGGTAGAGACTGTGAGGTAGATTGGAGTGTGGTTTCTGACACCTTGGCCAGGCCCTTTTTAATGACTAGAGTACAGGCAGACTCATCCTTCTGAATTAACTCTGCCATAACCAGACAATTAGTCAAACTTGGCTAAAATATCAGTCAGGGAATTTTGAACTTTTTAGCTAATTGCCATTTATTTCTTTTGAGACAGGTAAGTGTGAGTAATGTTCAGATGTTCTCGCTGGGGTTAAATGGGTATCTCTATGAAAACATCATTTGCATGAAAGATCTTTAGGCAGGATTGTAGTTGTTTTCTTTGGGTATCTTAGAAACATCAATGCACTGTTGGTCAGAAAACACAAAATCAGGAGACATAATATCCATATAAAAGTGATTTATTTATTTTCTCCCAGGGTTTAGAACAGTAAGGAATGTAAGTGATCCAGAAAACCTGATCTGATTTATAAATAATAGTCTACTATTAGGTAGTAAATGTCTGTAATGCATACCTGGGCAATGCCAGACCACAGTGAGCATTGGTGAAAGATTATTAACTAAGAAAAGGAATCCATGAGCTTTACATGTCCCCGGGAATGAAATGTAATCATCAGAATTTCAAAAAAAATGTAAAGAGAGTAGGCAAAAGTCCCTAGATCCAAAATACTTTATAAAAGAAGTGTGAATAAGACTCAATAAAATAATGTCCCAATGTCCTACTACAAATAGAAACTTAGACAGCAGGATCTGATATATTGCATTGTAATGAATGTTGTTCTCCAGGTGGTCACAGTGATGCCACTATAAGTAAATCAGAGCATTTAATAATGCAGTTAGATGAAAAGGTCCAGACTGATCATAAAGCATGATTGTAATATTCCAGAACAAAACGTATCATCAAGGAGTGGCTGCAACAATTTAGTCAGAACCCAAAGTACACATCGGACCAAAGCAATTGAATTGTTCTTCTGAGTTTTCTCCTAGGAGATAATTATTCATCTTCTCTGTAAAATAACTTTTCAGCACTTTGCAATTGAAAGCGTACCAAAAAGTAGATGCAAAATTATTTTGAGTACCGTATTTTCTTGTTTGTATGTGGTTTAAAGGGCATTTTATTGACAAGGTGTGAACATTTCACCTAGGAGAAAAATTAGGTGAAAAAGTTAATTGTATTTGGGCCATAGTGTTTAAGTATCACAGTGCAAAACAGTTGAGTTTAACATGCACACAGAACGTGCTGGTGTTGGAATAGATTGGAATAGATTGTTAGGCTCACAATTAATTGTATTGGTATAACAACAGACCCATCAGAGAACAAGTTTGGTGATTGTTGCAAACTTGTAATAACAACTGGGCAACATATGTTATCACTCCTACACACAAGTTTCTCCTACACAGGATCATAATAAACCCTGTTCTCTAGTTGGTCACAGTGATGACTTTACCACTATGACCAGTGCATAGTAAATCAGAGCACTTGCAGCAAGTATATTTAGATGCAAAAGGTACAGCCTAGTACCAAACCATCATGATAGTATGCCTGCTCATGTAACCTGCCAGCAGGAAGTATATAAAACAGTTTGTGAAGAGACTGTAATGTAAAAAATATTTGGTATCACAGCCATAAACCCACCTTAGGTAAACCGATAAGAAGAGCATGCTGATGTAACTACAACTTGTTAGTCTTGCTAATTACTCCAAAGTATAACAGCAGACACATCAGTGAATGGCTTTAGCTGTTCTTTTTTCGAGGCTTAGTGCCACAAAACAAGCCTTCAGGGAACTCGCTCACTCTCATCATTCTTCATGCTCAGTATAAAGATGCTGGTTCATTGAACCCACTACCATGCATCTGGTATTTCTTAATTCCTACGGAAGTGGTCCATGGTCCAGAAGGAATATGACGTAAAGACTAGTGTTGGTGTTCAGATTCCGCGTGCTTGAATACCCATGAACTCCACTCTTCAGCACCATTTCAGTACCGAATAAGTGGACAGGGTCAGGGGAAGTTCACTTACTTGCACTTCACAGAACGTTTCACGTGACTCCAATACTTCCTCCTTCCAGCTTTATAAGGAGGAAGCATCAGTCATGTGAAACACACCATGAAGTGCAATTAGTGAACTCCTCCTGACCTTATCAGCGTATTCAGTACTGAAATGGTGCTAAAGTGTTTGGGAGTATTGGATGTACCCAATTTGATATGCCAGATTCTAACACCAACACAAGTAGAAATGCTTCTCTCAGTTACACATTTCATCTGCCAACAGGCAGTCCTGATGAAGTTCACTATTGTCAGATGAAACAAGAGAATAGGAGGAGCCCCCTAGATCTCACACACTATCTCACTGCATCAATGCAGTCAACTCCCAACAGAAACTGTAAGCTGTTGGTGTCACAGGTACCTGTCATGCTAGCACTGTTAAACTGGAAACAAGGACTGGTGGCAATGTAATTCCCTGGAGCCTTAGCTTAATGTGCTAAGCTTGAAAAATGACCAACATTGTTCATAGATATATTTGCTGTTGTGCTAATACAAATACCTACACGACCAATAAGCCAAACTAAGCATTCTTTGCTTGCTAAAGAAGATCAATGAGATGCAAATAATTTCTCCTTGCATTCAAATTTCATGTCCTTTATATGCAGCTTGAAATTGGACCAATCAGAGTAACGTCTTGCTTTGGCTCAAGTTCAAGCTGCATAACATTTACATGAATTTTGAATGCAAGGAGAAATGATTTGCACCTCACTGATCATCCCTACGTCCTGCCTGTTTTTCTAACTTGGGTTTTGGGTGTGACCCCTCTGGATTGCAGTCTGTTGGCAAATTGTTGTATCCACTTCTTGCTGATAAATTTTGTGACCTGGAATATTAAGAATATTTTTTGTAGTTCATCTGGATCTTTTAATCTAGGTACCTTCATTTACTAATCACTGCTACCAACTGGACAATATATTACAATCAATTATATGAGATACGGTTACCTGTAAGATAACTCGGGATGGTCAATGAGATCCTAGTAATTCCAGCTTCCATGCAAATTTATTGCAAATTATTTACAGTTTGGAATCTGTCCAATCGGTTGCACTTCCTGATCATTTTGATTGGCCTAATTCCACGCTGCATACAATTTACATTAAATAAACACGCAAGTAAAAGTTATATTATCTCATTAATCATCTCTATTGATAGCATCTGTTACCCATGTATTGCACTTTTGGACAATTTGGGACTGCCTTTTGGGAATTCTTACTTGTTGTATAAAAGGTGGGCTGGTGTGGCTCTTGAGGGGGCAGGTTTTGTTAAACTAAGTCTCTTTTTTGAAATGGGTAATTTGGCAATTGACAATGTGTTGTTGGTTTTTTGGCACCTTTTGCTTCAAATAAAGTTTTGATATCTAGAATATAGGGCACCTTTAAACAAACTTGCGAGGTTTGCAAATGCCTAAGATACTTATCTAGAGAGAGGGAAGCCTCTGGATCCTCTAGAGACTTCTCCCATGTCCTTGTACCTTTCTGCTCCTACACTGAGTTCCCTGAAGCACATACCCACTGTGAATGCATAGTAGCATGGACCCACTGGGGCTTTGATGAAAATGACAAGCCTGACTGAGTCCAATGCTACAGCTCAGGTGGCTCACACATGCACAGTAGCAAAGACCCAATTAGACTTGACTTTTCCCACCAATGCCCAAGCTGGTCCTATCTACTGCGCATGCGCAAGCCAATGACAATTGTTTTTGAAGACCGGATAGTGCTGGAATGGGCCAGTGGAGGAGGATGGGGGAAGCCTCTGACAGATACCTCTACTAAGATGATTAGCTATTTGTGGTGCTTTTTCCTCACAGGTTCCCTTTAACTATTTTGCCTTTAATTTTTTATTTTGTTTTAGAGAAGAATTAATAGGAAGTCAAGTGGCTGCCATCATGAGCATACAAATGTAGTAAAAACTTTGGGGTTTAATTTCAATAAAAACAGATTAATTAAAAAAACAAACAATAGTCCTGTATGACTTTTAACCACTTGCCGACCGCACGCTTATACCGTGCGTCGGCAAAGTGGCAGCTGCAGGACCAGCAACGCAGTATTGCATCGCCAGCTGCAGGCTGATTAATCAGGAAGCAGCCGCTCGCGCGAGCGGCTGCTTCCTGTCAATTCACGGCGGGGGGCTCCGTGAATAGCCTGCGGACCGCCGATGGCGGCTCGCAGGTTAAATGTAAACACAAGCGGAAATAATCCGCTTTGTTTACATTGTACGGCGCTGCTGCGCAGCAGCGCCATAAGGCAGATCGGCGATCCCCGGCCAATCAGCGGCCGGGGATCGCCGCCATGTGACAGGGGACAGCCTGTCACTGGCTGCACAGGACGGATAGCGTCCTGTGCAGCCCGGTCACCAGGGGGGGCCAGGTAGGAGAGGGAGGGGGAGGATTTCGCCGCGGAGGGGGGCTTTGAGGTGCCCCCCCCGCAACACCCGGCAGGCAGGAGCGATCAGACCCCCCCAGCACATCATCCCCCTAGTGGGGAAAAAAGGGGGGCGATCTGGTCGCTCTGCCTGCACCCTGATCTGTGCTGGGGGCTGCAGAGCCCACCCAGCACAGATCAGCTAAAACAGCGCTGGTCCTTAAGGGGGGGTAAAGGGTGGGTCCTCAAGTGGTTAAAGGTACCAAACTTTTGTACCGAATAGCAGAAATCCAGGCCAGGTTTTGAGGGTAATGTCCACTGTCCAATGTTGCAGAGCATACAGGTTTCTTGGTAAATTAGGGCCAATTTGTAAATGTTTTATATTTGTACTGCTTTTTTCATGATAGTTCCTGTAATATGTATGTAGCCTCCCTGGCGGTATGGACGAGCTGAGTTCGTCCAGCAAAAACTTGCAAAAAACGTTAATGACGAGCTGAGCTCGTCCATGCCGACAGGGAGATTTCCTGTTTCTCTGCCCCGCCGGCTGCATTTTTTTCTTATCAGAGGGATTACCCAGGATGGCTGGATGCCTGACTGCACGCTGTGGGTAGAGATCTGTGCTACCCACAGCGTGCAGAACAAGCATCCAGCCACCCTAGGGAATCCCTGGGCAGCCAGCGGGGCAGAGAATGTGCGGGGGATCCCCCTTGTATGTGGAGGCTGTGCTGGCGGGGGATCCCCCTCTGTGCGGGCGGGGGATCCCCCTTCTATTGTGGCTGTTGCGGGCGGGGGGATCCCCCTCTGTGCGGGTGGGGGGATCCCCCTTCTATTGTGGCTGTTGCGGGCGGCCTATCCCCCTCCTCCCCCTCCCTCCCGATGTCCCCCCTCCCGATCTCCTCCCCCCCCCTCTAAGCCCATTGAGTAAATAGATTTACTCACCGAGGGCTTTCTCCAGCGACGGCAGCAGCACTTCCTCCTCCATCTCCGAAGTCCCGGTCTCTGTACAGTTACATTACGAGGCTTGGTGACGTCACCAAGTCTCGTAATGTAACTGTACAGAGAACGAGACTTCGGAGATGGAGGAGGAAGTGCTGCTGCCGTCGCTGGAGAAAGCCCTCGATGAGTAAATCTATTTACTCAATGGGCTTAGAGAGGGGGGGGGGAAGGAGATCGGGAGGGGGGACATCGGGAGGGAGGGGGAGAAGGGGGATAGGCCGCCCGCAACAGCCACAATAGAAGGGGGATCCCACCGCCCGCACAGAGGGGGATCCCCTGCCCGCAACAGCCACAATAGAAGGGGGATCCCTCCACCCGCACAGAGGGGGATCCCCCGCCCGCAACAGCCACAATAGAAGGAGGATCCCCCTGCCCGCACAGAGGGGGATCCCCTGCCCGCAACAGCCACAATAGAAGGGGGATCCCCCCACCCGCACAGAGGGGGATCCCCCGCCCGCAACAGCTACAATAGAAGGGGGATCCCCCCGCCCGCACAGAGGGGGATCCCCTGCCTGCAACAGCCACCATATAAAGGGGTTCCCCCCGCTCGCACAGAGGGGGATCCCCCGCCAGCACAGCCTCCACATACAAGGGGGATCCCCCGCACATTCTCTGCCCCGCTGGCTGCCCAGGGATTCCCTAGGGTGGCTGGATGCTTGTTCTGCACGCTGTGGGTAGCACAGATCGCTACCCACAGCGTGCTGGGGGGGGGCAGGATCGGGAGGGGGACATCTGGCTACCTATAAATCTGGCTAAACACCTGGCTCACTATATACCTGGCTAAACATCTGGCTCACTATATACCTGGCTAAACATCTGGCTCACTATATACCTGGCTAAACATCTGGCTCACTATATACCTGGCTAAACATCTGGCTCGCTATATACCTGGCTAAACATCTGGCTCGCTATATACCTGGCTAAACACCTGGCTCACTATATACCTGGCTAACTATACTTGGCTAACTATACCTGGCTGCACATCTGGCTAACTATACCTGGCTGCACATCTTCTACCTATACATCTGGGTCTTATACTCACCATTGGCATGCTGATCCCTCGTCGCGTACCTCTGATAGCTTCCCCAGTGTCTTCTTCCATGTCCCTTGGCGGATTTTGCTTCTTCCTCAGCGATCACATGTCCCCCGTTGATCGGCGTTGATGACACCAGGGTCACACAGCGTCATCAACATCTTGCAGAAAACACCTTTTTTTTTTTTTAAATTGAATTCAATACAATAATCTGTATTAAATTTAGTATTAAAAAAAAATTGGTTGCAAATTATTGGAAAATAATTGAAACACTTTTTGCACGGAAATCCTGGGGAAACTGAACGCCAGGGTGGTTAAATAAAACATATGTATAAAAAAAAGTATACCTTTCATCTGTAAGAAAGCAGCAAGTATGATACTATATTTTAGAAATATCTTCCACATAAGTCATTAAAGCCTCTTATTTTTACATTTCCACCCTTTTCCTACCTACATATTTCTCCTGGCTAATATGGTACAATGCATTTTCTCTGCTTCTTATGATCACAGTAATGATACATTTCAGCTGGACTGGATGTCTCTTTAGTTCAGAGTCGGATTTGTACAATAGGTCTATTATAAGGAAAAGAAGAGGTCAAGAGAGACTGTAAAATGATAAATCTGCAGAAGAAAACATTTTTTTCCACCAGCAGTACAAAATAAACGAAATGTATATAATTTCGTATAGTAAAAAACAAAGTATACTATATAATAGCATCAATATAACAAAATGGTCTGGCATGGCTTAGAAAATAGCTCTGTTTAAGAGAAAGGATGATCTGAAGTTGCCATAGCAACAAAGTTGTCAAAGCAACAAATCCATAACCAATCAGGTTTTATGCTTTCATGGACAAACTAAACAAAAATTCTGATAGGCAGCTTCTCAGCTGTGATTAAAATGGGGAGCTGCCTAACCTATGCTCATATTATTTTTACAACAAAAGAAACTGCAGCGCTCCTGCAGTAATTGGCTGGACCTGCACAGTGATGTCACATAATGCAACTTCCAGGATCCTCGGATCCAAGCAACAGACTGCAACTTCCAGCGTAACAGAGTTGTGAGTAATCCATTAAGTGCACTGCAAATAGGCAATAGACACCTCTTTTCTGAAGAAGATTCTGAGGATCCATTGTATTGAAATTAATGATCTGAGCATTTATGTATTTTATTACAATTAAGCAAGTGTCTAGTATAATATACTTTGCATGCAAACCATATTGGAAGCTAAAGTTCCTCCAAGTTTAATAAATGTTAGCAATTGTCTTGGATGCAGGGCATGCATTTTTCAGTCTGGCAGAGGCGGTGTATGCCTGTGCGTTTGACCATTCAATTGCAGCATGTGTTTAGGGATGCGCAGCCTTTCCCCCCACCTTTCCTTAACTTTGTAACTATGTAACTATCAGGTTAGCTGCTCCCAGCCCCTTCCTTCTGAGTTTCCTGTTTGCATAATAAGTAGTAGCAGATTTGCATATGATTTGCATCTGAATTGAATGCGAAGTGTGCAAAAAAATCTATTTAGGTGCTACACATTGAGCTGGTGGTCATTTCAGATGCAGCCTTAGTGGCATGCGCTGGCGTTCTCCTCGCTGTTCTACCAAATGTAAGTTACAGATTTTTTTTTGCTTAGCTGCTCCCAAGGTTTTACATTTAGGTTAGGTCACTTGCCCGGAGGTTTGCCTCACCGTGGCGCAAGTGTCTAGTATAATATACTTTGCATGCAAACCAT
The DNA here is from genome assembly GCF_040937935.1 of Hyperolius riggenbachi. Lineage (NCBI taxonomy): Eukaryota > Metazoa > Chordata > Amphibia > Anura > Hyperoliidae > Hyperolius > Hyperolius riggenbachi. The sequence continues at coordinate 245,504,888 of NC_090648.1, read as the reverse complement.
ATTGGATGCTAAAGTACTCCTAGTTTAATAAATGTTAGCACTTGTCTTGGATGCAGGGCATGCATTTTTCAGTCTGGCAGAGGCGGTGTATGCCTGTGCGATTAACCATTCAATTGCAGCATATGTTTAGGGATGCACAGCCTTTCCCCACCTTTCCTTAACTTTGTAACTATGTAACTGTCAGGTTAGCTGCTCCCAGCCCCTCCTTCTGAATTTCCTGTTTGCATGATAAGTAGTAGCAGATTTGCATATGATTTGCATCTCAATTGAATGCGAAGTGTGCAGAAAATCTATTTAGGTGCTACACACTGAGCTGGTGGTCATTTCAGATGCAGCCTTAGTGGTATGCGCTGGCGTTCTCCTCGCTGTTCTACCAAATGAAGTTTATGTTGAATAATACATTGTGACATAATGAGACTATCTCTGTCACATTTTCAAACTATGAGACTATCTCTGTCACATTTTCAAACTATTTAAAGAGAGTCTGAAGCGAGAATAAATCTCGCTTCAGACCTCATAAATAGCAGGGGCACGTGTGCCCCTGCTAAAACGCCGCTATAGCGCGGCTTAACGGGGGTCCCTTCACCCCCAAATCCCCCTCGATACACCCGGGGAGCGCTTCCTGGTTGGGGCAGGGCTAACCGCCGCAGCCCTGCCCCACGCGCGTCTGTCAGCGCGTATCTCCGCCTCTCCCCCGCCCCTCTCAGTCTTCCTTCACTGAGAGGGGCGGGGGAGAGGCGGCGATGCGCCGCTGACAGACGCGACTGGAGGCAGGGCTGCAGCCGTTAGCCCTGCCTCCAGGAAGGGAAATTCTGCGACCTTTTTACGACACACTTTTGCGGGGGGAAGGGACCCCCGTTTAGCCGCGGGATAGCGGCGTTTTAGCAGGGGCACACGTGCCCCTGCTATTTATGAGCTCTGAAGCGAGATTTATTCTCGCTTCAGAGTCTCTTTAAGTCACATATATATCTGTCCAACCCATGCGAGATCTCGCAGTGTGGGGTGTATCTGTATGGTTGCCAGTTTGTGTGGTTTCTTGATCTGGTGCAGTGTGTATTTAGAAGATCCTCCAGATTGTATTAGCTTTATCAGTTTCTACTTGAATTGAAATTTAGCATGATATTGTATTAAAGTCACAATTGCTGAGTGCACAGGAGTCCATTTGTATCATGTTATTTTTATATTTCTTCCTAAACAGATCAGCTAGCTTACAATGAAATGTGTAGGCTGCTAAAGACTGCCTGCAAAGTGTTCACATGACCTAAATCTAGCTTTGCTATTGTGTGCAGTGCGTGGGCTTTCCAATGCATGTGTTTGGATCAGATTCCCACATACGATGTTTCAGGAAGAAATTGGAAACCCCTCTATTTATTTTCATGAGGGATATGGACAGATGACAGTCTTACAAACTGAAGGCAAGGCGTTACCAAGAAAGATACATATGACTGCTGCTTACTGGAGGCCTCCACAATTCCTCCTTGGGGCCCAAATACATACCATTTTCACTTCCTTGATAAAATCAGAAATGCTTGGGACTTGTGTAATAGCCATTAAATATTCTTAAATTCATTTCATATTATAATATCTTGGAACATATATAAAAATATACACAAGTGTTTTCATTGTTTTATGTTTATTTTATTATCCATTTTCCTCAATAACACATCCAGCGTTGTGTTCTTGAAAACCAATGCATAGTTTGAGCAAAGATATTATGTTTTACCATTTCTATTATTGATGGCATCAATGAAAAATATCCTGGCAATTTCTTTATAACGAGCATGAGAGGAAACAAAAACACAGTTATAGCAGCGAACTACAACAGCAATGAGAAACAAAAGAAGTCAGCAGTTCAACAGTACAGTCGATTTCTGATTAGCGAATAGCCCTATTATGTTCAGCAATAATTGTATTCACTTATCAGAAATGATTAATATGGCAGTGCAGCGACCCGACCATACTAATTGACTGGTAGTTAAAGAAACCTACATTACATTGTTTGGAATGTTTTCTTTCTTTCATGAACAGGTAAAATAATATAAATACGCGTGCATGATTATGAGTTTCCATACAGATAAAACTGCATTAATAGCCTATGAATATAATGTAAAGCTGGGATTATCAAACTTGTCGGCAAGCCTCACAAACAGGTCATGTTTTATGAATCTACGCACAGTAAACCGTTGGGCTTTTGCTAATTACACTCAGCAATTAACCCACTTAGGTTCCAGCAAGGGAAACTACAAAACAAGTTCTATTGGTGAGGACTGAAAACAGTATTGAGAACCTATGATATATGGTATGACACCCAGTGCACCAGCAGATCATTATACCACAGTCTGAACATTAACTAGAGTGTACTTCAATGGAAGAAATCAGTACGGTTGCAAATCTGTAAGCTATTGTAAAACATCCATTTCTGGTATATCTTCCTCAAAAATTAGATTAGACATCAATGATATTTAAACCTGTAAACTATAACCGAAAGGCACAGCAGTTTGGAAATGTACCCCCTATAGCAGAGCCCTTATTGCTGAAAGGCTAGACTGATGGGTGTAGCAAACAAGTCTGTGCTGATTACACAGAATCTGTCTGCCTGCCAGAATTAGCCAGAGAAATGATTGTTCATCTGCTTTTGGTGTTTTTTATGGCCCCTGAGGTAGGTCTTTATTTGTTCATATACCATTATTTTAAGAAGTGCTGTGCCTAGAGACTGCCCGCAATGTCTGTTATTATATATTTTTTGCCAACAACTTGAAATGACAGTATGTTGCCAGATCACAAAATAAAAAGAGCACTATCTGCACAGTTTGTAAGTTCTCCCTGTGTCTGCGTGAAGTTCCTCCGGGCACTCCGGTTTCCTCCCACATCCCAAAAACATACAGATAAGGTAATTGGCTTCCTCCTAACTTGGCCCTAGACTACAACACATTCACTACACAATATGGTTATGACTATGGTAGGGATTACATTGAAAGCTCCTCTGAGGGTCAGTTAAGTAACAAGGAATATATACTCTGTGCAGTGCTGTGGAAAATGTCGGCGCTGTATAAATACTAAATAATAATATTCTTTAGCAGTCCCTGATGCTAGAGCACTGCCCTAATGCATTGTTTGCCCCACTCCTTCCACAGTAAACTGCTCCATCTCTCTAGCCACTCATTGTTTATTGTCCCTCTATCCTCTTCCATAGCAAGAGACGTGGGATCGAGTACCAACTCCTGCTAGGCGACAGAAAAGCCTCAGTGTGTACAAAGCATTAGACTTTATTTCTGTTTCTATTGTAAGTTACTTGAGTTGCTATTGTTTGACTGTGTGTTAGCAGCAGTGTGTGTGCTTTGCTCTTTTCATTTGATAGCATTTGATATTTGTTTTTTCACAACCCTGGTAGACTGAGAGGCAGTCAGTTTATGCGTTAGACAGTTAATTGAGAGCAGAAGCCTATGACAGCCGATCACGCTGATTGGCTGGCGGAGGGAGGGAAAGGGGATTAACCTCTTGACGACCAGCTAACGCTGATTGGCGTAAACTGGTCATCTGCGGCCTACCATGGAAACGGCCGCTCGATCGAGCGGCCTTTCCATGTCAGTTCACGGAGGGTGTCTCCGTGAACAGCCGGAGAGCCGCCGACCGCGGCTTGCTGGCAAAATGTAAACACGCGGGGAAGAAATCCCCGCTGTTTACATCATACGGCGCTGCTGTGCAGCAGCGCCGTAAGGCAGATCGGCGATCCCCGGCCTCTGATTGGCCGGGGATCGCTGGCATTTGATAGGCTGAAGCCTATCCTACAATGCGCAGGACGGATATCCGTCCTGCGCAGCTCAGAGGGGAAGGGAGAGGGAGGGAGAAGGACGGAGCGCCGAGAACGCTGCGGAGGGGGGCTTTGAAGAGCCCCCCCGCAAAGCGCAGCAAGCCATCGGCGATCAGACCCCCCCAAGGAGGACATCCCCCTAGTGGGGAAAAAAGGGGGTAAGTCTGATCGCCCTGGCCAATTTCAGTATTTCATGCGCTGTGGAGACAGAATGTTGTGTTCCAAGTCAAAGTACTGGCCTATGGGAGAGTTGTTCTTCAGACTATCCTTTATTCTCCTGCCTGTCATTCACCCCCATGCAAGGCTGTATAAGTGTGATGTGGTCTAGACTGCCAGCACTAAAGGAGTAAAGGGAAAAGGATTACGCCTGAAGATCAAGTCAGCAGGAAAAAACACTGTGGTGTCCATGTGACAACAACTGGGCAAAGACAGGTCATTTTAAAAAGTGCAGCCATTATTCCAGATTATCACCAGGAATTGTGTTAGGAAGATTGAGGAACTTTTAATTACTGGAATTTCACTTAATTTGTTTTTCTAGAATTCCCCTCTTACCATACCAGTTCATGCTAAATTATTTTTAAAAAGGTAAACTAAATGGCAATTGGCAAATAAAGGAAATTGCTTTATGATCACTTTTATGAAATCTTCAGTGGTAAGCTGAAGAAATACAATCATTTACACATGCGTCAATGTACTATATGTACAAAGCTATTCTGTGTAAAAGTGCATTCCTTAATTTTTAATAATAACAAATACAAAATGCAGCATATGCCCTTAAAATTACTGCTGTGAAGTAGATACAAGCTTTATGAAAAGTGCATTTTCAACCAGAACTATTCATGTTAAGCATTTGATGTAGTGGACTATGGGCTGAGGTGATTGGGAACCACTCCCCTCAAGAGAGGTAATCAGCCAAGGTGCAAGTTTTCTCAGTCAGTAACATATTATTATTATGTAGTGCCAACACCTTTTGCAGTGTTTTACAAAGTCCATTGTCACCTGACTAACTGTGAAAAAAGCTCACAACCTTCTCCCTACCATAGTCATAGCCTTTTGTCTCTACCATAGTTCAAGGCCTATTTCTGGGGGACCCAATTAACCTATCAATATGGTTTTGGGATGTAGGAGGAAGCCAGAGTACTCTGAGGAAACCTCAAGGTAATATGGACTACAGTTTAGCTTGCGCTTTACAAATGCCAATTTAGCTTTAACAGTAATCTACAGAAAATAGATTACAGTTGCTTTACATAGCAATTTTCAACTAGACTGCAAAATGATTTCATATCTGTAAGACGGCTACTGATTCTGTCATTTGAGGTTAGTTGGAGAGACATGGGCCCATAGCCTATTAACTTTTTCTCCCGAGTTTTTTTTTTTTTTACAAGGAAATATTTTTAAACCTTACCAAAAAACTACATTTAAAGAGGATACTTTTTCAATTGCTAAGTGCTAAAAAAGGTTTATTTTTAGATAAGATGAAAAATGATCTCCTGTGAAAAATGTTTAGAGAAAAAGTTAATTGGAGAAGGGCCAGTGTACCATCACTTTTCAAGAGCGGCTGAATGTGTCTATATACCTTGTGTGCAGTAGAACACTCTTATTCATAGCACAGATAGGCATAAAAGCAAATCCAAATGTCCTTTTATCACCAACCTATTCATATATGTTTGTATAAACATCTGGCAGGAGATCTGACCTCCTTAAAAAAATGAATGTAGTTCTGCTTTGAATGTTTTGCCATAGCAGGAGTTGACTCACACTTGTTACCTCACTTCCGCATTTTTTAATATGAGCACTTTGATCACAAACTTATAATGGCTTGCAGTTGTATACTCTTCATATTTGTGCCTACCTTTAATATATTTCATTACAGCGTACAGTTACTGCAGTTTCTTGAGCGTTGGGAATCGTTTCATTATGGTGTATTCAGCTTTGAAGATAAAGAACCTTCAATATGGTACAAGTTAACACGGTTTAGGTTTGTATTTTAGTTTGTAAGAAATTACATCTTTTCTAACACTTTGCCATCGTAGTACTAGAAATGCAATTGTTATCATTGTAAGTTGTAACTGAGTGATTTGATAATAGCAAGTTGTTTTCTTTCTGTGTAAAAATATAACCTTAGGATCGGACATAGAAAGCTCTGCAAAACAAGATTTCTTTTCAACCGTTTCAAGACTACATTGCTGACAGAATTGAGAATAAACAATGCCTAATAGCTGAGAGGTTCTGAACCATTCATCTTGATAGTGAGGTATAACTTACTAAGCAAGAGATTGCCAAAGCAGGACGATATATTATATGAAAAAAATCCACATGAATGTATAATGCTGAAGATTCTAGCATTATTGGGATTAGCAATAATGATCAGCATACAAGAAACAATATTTAAAATAATATAGGAACCTAAGATGAATATAAGAAAATGATGCTAATTTGCTGTGGCAGATTTTAATAATTTACAGCTGCTTTGGTGTCTACATGTTAAAGATAGAAATTATTGTAGTATTGCGCACAGATCATTATACCATACTTCTATAAAATGTAATAGTAAGTGTAAATATGGATTGTTTATAGTATATGTGAAAGAAGTACATTCTTTTTGCAGAGTTTTTTTTTATTGTTGCTATGTTTGTACACCATACCATTGCATCTGCTATTTAGTGTTGCAGAAAATCTATCCTGATGTGCTAGGTGGGCTTTCACCTGATTTTTGGTATAGGTTACTGTATTACAGTAGCCATGATTGTGGCCCTGATCAAGTGCCAGAGATGGCGTGACTATAAACTAGAGCACAATAAATGCAAAGCTGTGTTGTGGTTATTTAAATAAGGATTTAGAACTTATTTCTTAAAAAACCTATACAAAAAATAAGTATCTCCTGTTTATTCTGTCATGGGCTTAGACAGTTGATGCTTCAGAGAATTTGGTCATGGATTTTTATAATTCAATATGAAGGCTCTGGGTGTAGAGATCACAAGTTAAACATTTGGATTTTGATTGCAATAACACAGGCTGCATAACGCTCACTTACAGTATATTGTACATTATGGCCATTGTATTTTAATACTTTTCCACCTGCCCAATACTGGTGAGGAGCAAGTTTTATTACCCTATCTGATATTGGTCATACACTAGCCCACCCTGGGCCCCTATTTTGAAATAATATTTGGAAAATTAAACATTTTGCTCCCAATGTACTGATATCTTCCTTTGCAAGGTCACATTAAGTGGTTTAATATTTTTAGAATGAGAAAAAAATACTGCTTATCACAATTATACAAATGATTTTCTGCTACTTTATGTACTGAAAGGGATATATGGATTAAATAAAAAAAATTGCTAACGCAATTAACAGGTACACATAAAGAACAAAAAGTTGGGATATACCTTTTTCTGTGCCCTCCTTTTTGTCCACATTTAGGCTTTCACTTAAATGGTATTGACTGTAACTTTTATACACAAAAGAAATACAATTAACTAAGAAAAATACAGAAAAGAAAAGAAAGAAGAACAGACGTCAAACAGTGAAGTGTATAGATGTTTTACCACATGATGAGCACCAACAAACACAACACACAAAGAGACAAGTATTAGGAAAATGGTTTAATATTGGAGACAGAAGCAAAAAACTGCATCACACAATAACATACGTTACAAAAATAAGTTTGACTGTTTTAACTACACAGTAATGTTCACAATGAGGACAGAAGAGTCAGAAAAATTTTGATCTAAACAGCATAAAAGCAAACCCCTATTTTTAGATTTAGTTATTACTAATACATTTATCCACTTAAAGTGACTGTGTACATCTAGCGCTAATTACGTTAGTGTGTAACTGCACAATACATAATAAAAAGTGAAACTTACCGCTTTTTGTTTTAAACATACTTCTTAATGTTAGATATAAGCAAATAAAAAGCAAGCCAAAGTTTTCTTAAGTGTTGAAAGCAAAACCACCATTCATTTTTTTGCCAGTCAAAAAAACAAACGTACAATCAGTCATGATAGGGCCTTCAAGAGTAAGCCACAACTCTTCCTTTTGTATTTTTAATCTCCAGTATAAAATGTTGCACTGGTACAAAATGCATAAGTACAATCAGTTAGTAGAAATAGGAAAGCCATTTTTTTTTTGTTTTTTTTTGGCTCAAATTCCATCACACAATAGAACCAAAAAGCATCATTAAAACATAAACAATACTTAAATGATCTTACATTTCCACTAAAATTTCAGTAACTTTGGCTTTTCTCAGACAATACTCAAAAACTATTTGTAAATCGAAACAAAATGAATTATTATTTAATCTACAAACAACAATTCTCACAGCACAAAAAAAGAAACACAAATACATTTCTTTTGTATGATGTTATTCTAAAATGTCATGAAACTACAAGATTTTTTTCTTATTTGTATTTAGCACTTGAGAAAGAAAACAGAACAGTTAAAATGACTTCAGTTACACAAGCCAAAAAAACTAGAATCTTGTGGTGAAAGAAAAGTTGAACGTAAAAACCCTTTAAGCAATGTCTCTTCAGTGCGTACCTGCTGATTAGCTGCATCAGTGCTGAATATGATCTTAAACAGTAGGACATTCAGTATGTCCTAGAAGCTGTTAGCTGTTTCTTTTTAGTAAATGTTAATGAACAACTTCCTTCTTGCTAGGATCGGTTCCCTGAATTGCTCCAGTTTAACCTGGGGTAATGTAATGAACATGCACAGAGAAATGACAGTCTAAAACTTGACAACAGGTTCTCTTTAAGGATTACTAAAAGAGCTTTCTAAAATCTTTTAGGTTAGGTTCACACTGGGCCTGCTGCTGGACTGTTTTCCAGAGCAGATGGTAGCGGACCAACAGAAATGTTGAAAGGGCTCACGCTTTCCTATGGGCCCGTTCACATATAACCATTTTAACATGTCCAATTTTGCCTGTTTTGTTAACACAATGGACATACCCGATAGAAGATTTTTTTGGACACTGAATGCACCACAACCAATGCTATAGAACTATAGAATGGTATGGACTCACTCCCAAATGCAACAGCTACTGCAACTGGACCCGAGAAGTGGCACAGCATATCAGTACTAAATAAATATGCCACCATTCTGACAAATGTGATCTAAGCCTTAATCCCATATCTGAAAATCTGGACTCTATAATAATACCTCCTAACAGCATAACAGCTGGTGTTCGATCATTAACCACATTATTCTATGAAATATTTTGAAGAGCAGCCAAATATGACTTATTCTAAGTAACAAAAATATGATTTATATTATATATCTCTATACATATATTCTTAGAATGACATATAGATATAATTTAGTAATAGTCTTTGTTTCTCATACAAAAATAGCCCTCAAGTAATTCTGGCAGGACCCAGGATTATAGTAGTAAACACTTACAAGAACCTATATAAAATCATTATGACGTTAACAACTGTCATGGAATTTAAGGTACCAGTATACATCAATATTTAGACAATAGCATTTGCTGTGGTTTATAGATCAGGCACTGGATTATTAATAAAATGCTAATTTCACAAAAAGAAGAGCAATGGCAGTACAAAGAGGCCACCTTTAATCAATGCTTAAAATTGTGCCATTAGTAATTAGTGTAATCTAGGAAATTAAAGAAGAGACAACCGTTATGGGGAAAAGATTCAATGGCAGAAAATAGAGATGAGTGGATAGCTACAAGTATAGCACTTCTTAATGATACTCTACAACTGGTTATGTGAAACAACCTGTCAATGCCCTATATAGTTCACTCAATCATGCCAAGATAAAGGAGGTCTTAAAAATTCAGTATGATCTTATGGACGTGCTTTATAAACCATGTACTCTGTATGCTTGTATGTGCTTTATATACCCTGATTTATTTTTAGGACAGTATGCTTAAAAGGAAGAGTAGTTCAACTATTCATCACCATGAAGACTTCCACAGACCATGAAAAAAAGTACAGCTGTGAGGTTTGCTTTCACAGATTCGATGTGCAGAGTGGCTAAAAAAGTGGAACATGGGCACTTACTGTATACAATGTATTACCAAAAAACATCAAAGAGATATAACAAACGATAACAATTTTCAAGCAACAAGACCACAGGATAGCAAGTTAACAAACTTTGTAATCTCTCTTTTTTAAATAGAAGGGATTTATACAAAACACATAATAAAATACCCATGTTATCAAATTACTTCGTACACGAAATACACTGAAGCTTTAGGCAGGAAGTACCTTTGGAATTTGGCACTGTATTTTCACTGCATTTTTCTCTTTTGGAGAAAAAAAACAGGTCACATTTTGCTGAACACAAACACATCTAAGTTCCCCACAATAAAAAATAAGAACATCAATGTTTTACAAGCCAACACAAAACTTATTTTTCTGGAATAGTTTTAGTTTCACGTGAAATTATATCAAACGGACTTTTAATATTTGAAAATTATTTTAGTTCAAGTAAACCAATTTTTTAAAACTTATTAAACATAGAACACTGAAGACTCTTAAGACTTAATGAAGCCACAACTAAATTTATAGAAGCACCAACTTGACACAGTATACATTTACCTTCTTTTCTGTACATTTAAACAGTATAAAATATAGGTAATTTCATGTGCATTAAACCATGGATTGTCTAACTGTGAGTCAGTTCAGCAAAAGGTGACAGAACTAGGTAGCATTTGCCCCAAAACAGGGTAAATATTTTCTTATACTAATCTACAAAAAAGTGGTTCTATATATATAATTTAATGAGAAAGTGAGCCACCTAAAATGGCCTTATCAAAAAACTTTACACTGCCTGAAAAAATGTAAAAACTATTACAGAGCTCTAGAGACTTAAAATCAGACAGTTTTTCTCAAACTGTTTTTGGAAGTTGTCTGCTTCATTTAGAAACCAACATTCTGAATTCCTGGGCACATATTGCTTTAGGAAACAGTGACCAGACAGAATGCTAATCCCTGTATAATACTTTCAAGTCTGTTTATGTTATGAAACAAAAAGAAAAAAAGAACAATAATTTTTTGCCACAGGTTTTTTGTCTTTTTTTAAAATAATTTTTCTTAACATAAATTTCAGTCTTGCGTGAATTGCTGCAACGCGTTTCACATTGACTTTTTTTTGTTTTCCAGAATTCTTAGCTAGATGAGATCACATGCAAATTTCAGAAGTCAAACTAAGTCAGTTGGAGGATCAAATATGATGTGAGGTCAGAAAGACATCAGAAACAATGACGGGACGATGAAACTTTTTTTTTTTATAGACGCCACAGGGACATGCTAGGCAAACGGTGAACTAACAGGCATGGAGATGTTCTAGGGAAAAAAAAAACAAGGAAGAGTATAAAGTTACACAGAATCTATGCAGCAGAAACAAATAACGTTTTTAAGCTCATCAGTGTTGGTCTGCTCAGGAGTGCATTCACAAAGAAATGCAGTTCTGCTCGTTCCAGCACTAAACAGGTGAACCATTGTAGGAATAAAATGTAATCCAAATCTTTGTAGTTATTATTCTATATATGCATTCAATAATTCACATGTATTTATATATATTTAGCATATATTTTACACAAAGCACAATGAACAGCCCAAAAGAAACCATCCAGTTAGAGTTAGTGCAGATGGATTGTTTTGGGAAGGAAAGGAAGGGTTACAGAAGGGAAAAGGTGGCCATTTTGAATAAATGCCACACAACAGATAAATCACAGGACAAATCTCTCACTACGTGATGGAAACAGAAATAACCAAACAAAACATAGAAAAGGAAGAGAGTGACTTGTGCATAATGGGCATTTAAACTGAAAATAAGAAAAAAAATTTTTTTTTTACTCTAGAGAGCCTATGTCAGAAGGTATCTATCTAGCATTGAGAACTTCTCTTTTAGATATCCAATATGTGAACAATAAATAACTCCCATTATTTCTGAGGCAGTAAAAATTTTTGTATAAAAATAGAAATGTTTCTTTTTTTTACAAATAAAATTTACAGGCCTGTGGCTTCCTTTATTATTAAATTTATCTCTCAAGAAATATCAAGTATATTCACTCGCTTAAGTTATTTTTTTAAAACCCTGTAGCTTTAGAAACAGTTCTCCATGACGTCTCCTTACACGCATCTTTTCCAGACATATTCATAGTATAATTATAATCAATAACAGCATACATAAAATAATAATTAATTCATAGTGGAATAATAAATAAATTAATAATTAACAAATAAATAAGCAAAACATATCACCATAATAACACAAATGTAGACCATTACTGATCCATAATAATTGTTCACAAAAAAAATTCTAAGATCCTCTAAAACTTTTTGACGCAGTGAAAGGAATTGTTTTATTTTTGCCTGTGTGTGTATTAGTGTTCCTTGTATATGTAAACAAATACTTAAGTAAATAAAAAAAGTGTAAATTGGCAAATGGCAATATTTTCATATTCGGCAGTCACACTAGAACCTTAACTGCTGGTGTCATTGCTATACAACCAGGTCCTTGAAACTTTATCTTGTGTTCAGTATTTTTTTTTATGGCACCAGTGGTTGCAGAGTTTAATTGCACATTGTTTTGCTGCTATTGTAAATCTAAAGATGTCTTATAGGCAAATGAAAAGTGATACAGAACATTGTTACACAACTTGCTGGATTCAATATAGCCAGAGTAAGTGGCAAGAGCAGGGGGTGGGGGCTTGGGTAGATGGGAATGGAAGCTTTAATGTGAAAATTATTGTCTCTCTTGGTGGGTGTTGGCAATGATCTCCTCCTCAGCCCCCGGTGGAGAATAGGCTGGCTCATGGGACTTACCCTAAAAAAGCTAAAATAATGGCAGAATGCTTCTGTTGTTGAAATCAGTAAGGTTTGCTGTCATTTTTGGAGCGTTTCAGCTGAACTTTCAAGCGTTTCATGCCGATCTGAAAGCCGTTCATAGCCTGAATAGCAGCTTGTGCGGAAACAGGATTGTCATAGCTAACAAAGCCTGTGAAGGATAAATAAAACAAGGACACAGAGCAGATATATTTTAACAATTCACCATACTCATGAACAATGGAAGAATAACAATGAGCAAACATTAAACAGGTGAGTAACATAATGGTGTAAATGGAATAAACTATGTTTATGCATGCACAATTCCCAGATTATTATTTTTTCTGTGTATGCAAATGTTTATCTGTTCACTCAGTGACATTCCCAAAAGCAGTGCTGTCTGTCTGGGAAATGTGATGATCTTAAGTTCAAGATTGCCTCAACTTCTCAAACGGTAATCCTGACCCAGGCTCAGGGTAACAAAAACATGCTGCGAGTGGTAATCTAGAGCCTGCATCAGGATAACCACCAGGCTGGTTACTGCAGTAGAGTGGCACTTCATACTTGGGTCCCCGATCTCTCCGGCATCAGGACGGTCTCCTCCATGTCCTCCAAGGCTCTCGATTCCTCAGGTGAGATTGGCATTTGTCATGTGACAACAGATGGCAAACTAAACATAAGGTAGAGACGCCACCTGGAGGACAGGATGAAGAAACGCAGCGCTGGATGCCGGAGAGGGGCGGCAGGAAATCACCCTGGGGTCATACCTGGTGGACCATACCCACAGGACTTCTATGGATAGGAACACTTTTTTTCCCCTCTGCCATAAGACTCTTCAACTCCCACCATGTCACCCGCTTCCTGCTCCCCCTTAGGACGCAGCCACTGCCACTGCTGTAGCACTCCAGCATTCCCACCACTATCTTTATTATGATTCTGGTTATTGTGCAATCACTCTATCCCTGTGCATTTTTGTTTCTGCTTGCATGCTTGTTTTCCTGCTATGCTGTTTCTGCTTGGTTGTTAATTCTTTATGTTCTGTTGTTGCCAAAACAGTTTCGGGCAGGACCCAGTCGTGCTTGGTGAATAAATCCATTATGATTTCAATCTGCACACACTGCAGCTACTTTACTGTGCCAGTTTACACAATGACAGCTTATACTATACATAATGCAGGAGTATTGTTTTTTTTTTTTAATAAAATAATACCATGCGCCAATGCATATTTATACAGAATATACCTTGTGGAAAGAATCAATATATTATCCTAAACATTTGTTTCAATTAACAAAAAGGTTATATCTGTTAGCACATGGTGTTTTTATGGTGTTAATCTCTGTTGGGTTGGAGTGATAGGGGCATGGATAGGAATCCCTCCTCATTACTCTGCAGCTTTTTTTTTTTTTTTTTTTACTAACAATGGGGCCCGGGGCCCACTTGCAATTGCAAATTGCAATCAGCTTTTTTGCTGGTATTTTGTAAAGCAATTTGAGCTGTGATTCCTGGCGTTCTTTGTAGCAATTTTATTTCATTTCCAGTGATTTAAAAAAAATGATGCAAAAATCACATTAATAGAGCAATTTCAAAGAAATCCTATACTTTGTATTGGGGCACAAATGCCCCAAAATGTTGCAGGTTTGCGATTTGGCCTAATTACAATCACTCTAGTGGGTTCCCATCCATTGAATTTCATTAGCCAAGTACATTTTGGAATCATCGGCAATTGCCAGTGATCCAAAATCGCTGTGAAAAGAGCTAAAATGGGTCCCAGGCCTGAGTGTGGATCCTGTGTATCATTGGGTTCTGAAGTGCCAGTCTGAGAGATATTTACAGTGCTGCATTATTGTTGAGGTATCTCTTTTAAGCACACTTCAAGTGAAAATTAAGTGAAAATATGATGAGATAAGCAATTGTATCTATCATCCTTCTCCTAAAGATATCTTTTAGATAATCCAATTTTATGATATGTTTAAAAAGTTTAAAAAAAATGTTCTATTGTTTGATAGCTCAATAACAAAATCTGTCCAATGTCTCACAGAGGTTAAAAAAAAAATGAACTATTGACCTTTTTATCTATCCTCTGCAGTCTGCCAGAAAAGTATTTTATGGCTGTAATTCCTTATCAGTGAGGCACGCTATAGTCTGACTAGGTCCCGCCTGGAGAAAAACTGTCTGTTGCATACCTGAACAATAAGACTCCTTTTACACTTGATCTGCTGCGTTGGGCATGCGTTTGCGTTAGTGTGCGTTGGTTTTTTTTGTGGATGCCAGCATGTGGGGATTGTAACAAATAGTTTTTCTATTACATTTCAGGGAAAAACGCGCACTAACGCGTACGAACACCCCCTAACGCAAACGCATGCCCAACGCAGCGGATCAAGTGTGAAAGGAGCCTAACTCTTTCAGGTGGATAAAAAAAATATAAAATGAACACAGCATACAGTATTTATTTGTTTGCTCGCCACTCTACATACACATGTCTATCTCATGATGTCACACATCAGTTAAGGATCCCTTTAAGCATTGGCGCACTGACACTTTCAAACCTATAATTTTCTATTTTAAGGCCCTCCTTTTTTGGACAACATCAAGAGCTGCTTACATACGTGCAAAAACACACAATCATACCAGTAATCATTATATTCATATTTATGTTTGCATGGATTTTCTCTGGTTTCCTTCTCTAACCCTGAAACATACTGGTAGATTAACTGACTTCCTATCAAAATCTGGATCTAAAGGTGGCCATACACTTATCGATTTTACTCATCGATATCTGGGCATTTCAGTCATGTAGATCAAATTTGCTAGAAATGAATATCCCAAACAATGTCCGATCAATTTGTGGCCAAAATCAATCAAATCAATCGATTGCACCCAACGGAAGATATCGATTGGGGATGGATTGTGAGAGGCAGCAGATTGCCAACCCATGGCGTTGTACTGAATCAAACAGTGCAACGCTGCAGGTTGATAGATATAGATTTTTTGTTGAGATCTATTAAAAATCTAGGCTTTGTGTGTGTGTGGAAGGATTCCATCTTTCACTGGTCAGATTTGAGAGGGCTCTATCTGATGGCTGAATGTGGTAGCCATCTAGAAGTGTAAGTTTTAATGTCCTATGCCCCTTTCATATTCTTAAGGTGGCCACCTTAAGAATGTGAAAGGGGCATGGGACATTAAAACTGATGCTTGTACCTATGGCCAGATGGATCAGGGATCTCCTCTAACGAATGATCATTCCCCGATTCATCTGGCCAAATCTGCAAATGTCATTGGCGGCTGTGGAAATGCATGATCGTGCAAATTACCGCAGACAATGGGCTTGGAACGATTTGATCCAACATGGTGGTGGTATAAAAATGAACGATCAGTACGTCTGGCAGCAAATTTTCATTAAACGATGTTACGCAATATCATGAAATATATTTTATGTCATGAAAAAAATCATCTCAAAAAATCATCTGAAAAATCACATCGCGGAAGAGCAGCTGGCCCTGATACAACATCACTTTTTGTTGCTTACTGGTGGCTTAAAAATCATTTTATTTATAATGTGAAAATATCACCTAGGAGTGAATTGGATTGGGCACAGTGAGGGGTGCGAATAGATCTTTGGACTATGCTGATTAAATGTTTTAGTTATATTTAAATGTGTAGTTATAATAATGACTCTGCCCAATTCCATTATTAATTACACTAAATCTGTACCACAAAGTATCAGGCAATGAAAACACTATTACAAAATGAATGCCCACTCACCACTAAAACATTTTATTGGATCACTAAAACATAGAAGCTAATCAATTACAAAGTGCTAGTGCAGGTGAATCAAACCACCATTAACTAGGGGAGTGTCAGGTCAAAATCTGTTTAAGAACTATTGTACAGCACAGCATAGTAGATCACTATATACAGTAAATGCTCTAATATCTGTGCAGTCTAGCAAATCATCTCTTCTACCCTCAAGTGTTCGCTGTTTTTGGCAGAGGGGTAGTTAAAATGACCTTCTCTACCTCTTACTTGACTGCCCTAGGGATCCACTACTAGCAGTAAACTAAAACACCCTTTGTTATTTAACCCCAATAGGGGCTTAATCAGGGGAACAAGTAATTAGTGCATAATGTGCAAAAGTGCCAAGTGAGTAGAAGCAATGTCAGGTAGCATAGATACTGTAGCCCGGGGCTGAGCTTGGAAGGTTTTAATCGGTAAAATTCCTCTTCAAATGGGAAATAAAAAAAATGTTCAGTAGAGATAGCTTATTTCAATGCTCTTGCTGAATAATAAGGCTTAAAGAAACACTGAAGCGGCAAAAAATTATATACAATATCACTGGCTGCATGGCGCAGCCAGTGATATTGTAAATAATATTATGCCCTCAAAAGTTAATAGATACCAGAGTCCTTATGAAAAAATCTGCCTATGAGTCCTATGAGTTTGCTGTGGGGGTATCCTTAGTATGGAAACAATAGGTAAAACATTCCACTGCGCTCTCGTTTGAATTACATGGACCTAAAAAACAGAAGAAACACTGCACATCGCGTGATCCTGTTTCAAAAATATTGTTTTATCACAAACGTGCTCGTGTGAACCGTGCCTGCACTCGTGCACCCACCACCAGCATCAACGCGGCTCTCTAGATTCTAGCCACCTCGATTTTCAGGTGGGTCTCAGGTTCAAATCTGTGTCTCACTAGGTCCTTCAGTAAGCCACAACATCCAACACGGTAGAAAATATATTTAATTTTCATAAAACTTTAAAACAAAGCAGAATAAAAACTCCTCATTGCGTAGTACATCAATGCAATTAGGTTCTACATCCGTGCTTCTCACACCAATTGCCTACTTACAAGCTGAAAGATAAGAATAGGCGCATCTGAACGGTGGTGCTGGAGGTCCTCTGAAGCCTGCGTACGGCTTCCCGGCGGCGTCCCGCACTACAGAAGGTCTCCGCTACTATCAGACTCCCCCTCAGGTGTATCCAGCTAACCACCCCGGATTTCCGGACGTGCTGACGTCACGCGCACTGGTTCCGCCCTACGCGTTTCGTCCTCCAATCAGACTCATCAGGGGCTCCAGCCCCAGCTCCAGCCCCTGATGAGTCAGATTGGAGGACGAAGCAGGGGCATTGCTAGCCCTAAAGATCAGAGGCACATGCCCCGGATCTATTCTGGGGTGCCCCGGATGTCCCACAGGCAGAGTCAGCTGTGTTGCCTCAAGGGCAGGAATGCTAGGAGCTGCGGTGCATCTATTGGGGTATGCTGGGTGCTGTGATGCCATGCTGGGCATATGATGCCTTTTATGGGTGCATGCAGGGAACTGTGGTTCTTCTATGGGGGCATGCTGGGAGTTGTGCCTGAATGGGCGGCCCATGGAATCATGGGAGGGGGTCCACTAGAAGGTCAGGGAATGCTATGGCAGCAAGTCAGATCACCCATCAGAAAGCCAGACCAGCCAGCACAGAAGCCAGGTAACTCTGCCTATTTATATGATATGCTGAGCAGACCTACTTAGACCGCTGTTAAGTTCAAGTAAATGTGGCTCCACCAAAGATCACACCCACATGCTGGTGCATGGCCAAACCCATTTTCCATCTGGAGTGCTCAAAAGTACCCCGGATCTCTTCAGATCCTAGGAATGCCCCTGGTGGGAAGTGTGATACAGTTGCAAAAAATCCTTCAGCTACCCAGGGCCTAAATTGTGTAAATATTTGGATGTTAATAGGTCAATCTTGAAGAGGATTCTCCATTTAGGTAGTGGAATGAGGGAAGTATCAGTGTTATGTGGCAATGGCGGGGTTAGTTTGTTATTAGCCTTCTGGCAGGTTTCTGTACTAATTACTGGAGGTATAGGTCTTTATTTGGAAGCCCTGTATGGAGAGCATTGCAACAGTCCTGCTGTGATGTGATAAAGGCAAAAACATAGATTCCAAGATCCACTGGAGGTATGAGACGAAACAGACAATTTGGGCTCTACAAAAATAGAGGGTGCCAGCAACACCCAGGAAAAATAGCAGCCTCAGAGTTCTGCAAAAGTGTAGAGTTATTCTGCAGGAATGGTTGTGGACATGCTGGTAACAGTAGTGCACCAGAGTATAGCTACACTGTAGCCAAACTTTTAAAAAGTTTAAACTAGTGGTAACTACAGGGTGGTTATTGTTAGACATAGGTGGGGTAGTTAGTGTTAGACATACATAGGGGAGGGTTCTTGTTAGGCATCCATATGGGACGGCTCTTGTTAGGCATAGATAGGGGAGGGTTCATGTGAAAATTAGAGTACAAAGGACCATAGTAGAATATTGGAAAAATTACCAATATTCTACTAACGAGGACAGTAGGCTATCAGTAAAATTACTGACATCCTCTATAAGGGATAAATATTGGTAAACTATCCATATTCTACTGTAGCGGTTAACAGAATATAGGTAAAATGAACAATAATTTATTTTTGCTATCTTGTGCCCATTTATTTGATTCCTTAAGTTAAAGGGAACCTGAGATGAAAGAAGTCTCAGGTACCATACTTACCTGGGGCTTCCTTAAGCCCCCATGAAACAGCTATGTCCCTCATGTCGCCCTGGGTGAGTCCTGTCCACACTGGCCGGCATAATAGCCTGGCTGAGTCACGCCTTTATGTGCGTTCCTGACTCCATTGCGCTCCCGTCATCGGGAGCGTAATGTACCTGTGCAGTAGTTACTGTGTAGAGGCAAAATGCTCCTGATGACGGGAGCATGACGGGGTGCATACACAATAAAGTGCCATTTGGACAGGCTATCGGGCCAGTCAGCAGGGGACAGGAGCCACCCAGGAAGACGGCAAGGGAGAGAGCGGCCTCAAGGGGGCTTAATGAAGCCCCAAGTAAGTATAGTACCTGAGACAGTTTTTTTCATTCATACACTCCTTAAGCTCAGCTAAGCACACATTTATTTTTGGAGTAGGATCTGTTACTCTAGGTGTGAATGATAAATATAGCTGGATATGTCAGACCGTGTTTTTGGACAATTTTTCCAAAGCAGCATGTATATGGTGAACAGGAAAGGGGATCACACCGAGCCCTAGGGAACAATGTATTTTAGTGGTACAGGTTTGCACAGGAAAGCCTCAAGGATACCCTTTGTATTCTGTCAGCCAAGACAGAGTTTAACCACTGTCACAGTACTCTTGCAGTCTTTTCAGCAAGACTTCATGATCAACTTTGTCAAAAGTCACTGGAAGATAAAGCATAACAGGATGGGACACGTGCCACTGTCTCTTGCCATGAGCAGATCATTGCAGATCTGGTTGAGGGCTGGTTTACATCTGTGATGTTATTTTGAATATGGTCAACCTGTTATTTTGAATCCAGATAATAGAGGGTCAAAGGACGATGACTTGTAAGGGTTTTTTCGCTTCTTCTTCTGGATCAGCAGGAATATGTGAGGGTGCAGCTAGTGTTGTACCTTATTTTCTGTTTGAACTCTATGTTCAAATGTCCTTTTTCAACCCAAATAACTAATTATATATATATTTTCATTTTTGTGGCACGTCAGAGAACATATTAAAAAATCTACATCACTAATTTTCCCAACATATTATTGCACCACTATATTTCTTGATTGTATTTGCAGGAAATAAAGCTTTTGACTCCATTTTATGATACCTAGGAGATATTATACAGTATGTATGGAGGTTTTCTAGAACCTTTTTGGTTATGGCTATATTACTTAACCACTTCAGCCTTTAGTGTTTTTTCACCTTATGCATCCAAGCAATTTTCAGCTCCCATTGTTTCTCCAATAACTTTATCACTAATTAACACAATTAAATAATATATATCTTGTTTTTTTCCACCACCAATCAGGCTTTCTTTGGGTGGGACATTTTGCTAAGACATATTTTATTTTAAATGCATTTTAATGGGAATAGTAAGAGACAAATGGAAAAAAAATCATTATTTGTCAGTTTTCGGCCATTATAGCTTTAAAATAATACATGCTACCATAATTAAAACACACATATTTTATTTACCCATTTGTCCCGGTTATTACACCATTTAAATTATGCCCCTATCACATTGTATGGCGCCAATATTTTATTTGGAAATAAAGGTGCATTTTTTCAGTTTTGCGTCCATCACCTTTTACAAGCTTATAATTTAAAAAATATTAGTATTATAACCTCTTGACATGCATATTAAAAAATGTCAGACCCTTAGGTAACTTTTATTTTTATTTTTTTTGTATTTTTTTTCAAATTAAAAAAAATATTTTTGGGTGTGTGGGAGGTAAACAGTTAATTTTAAATGTAGAAATGGCTATTCATTTAAAAAAAATGTATGTAGATGTAGTTTTATTATTTGGCCACAAGATGGCCACAGTCAAATTTTTTTTTTATGTTTTTGCTTCCTGTAAGCGTACTTACAGGAAGTGAAGAGGGGATGTGTAACAGAACAATCACGGCTTCTCCATAGAAGCCAGCGTTTGTTCTAAGGGACATGGATCAATGCTTTCGACCTTTGCAGCCCTGTGCACCCCAGCGGCTCAGTTTTTTCATGGATGTAGCTCCTACGTCCAGCATGCTACGTCCTATGGGCTAAAGTGGTTAATGTTAGAGAGAGTCAATTAGATGCTAATAATTCTGGTTTGCTTTTAATTTGAATGCAAATTGTATGCAATAAGAAATTGGGCCACTCATGACTGACAGAAAGTGCATTTGATGGGCTCAGTTTCAAGCTGCATACCGTTTGCACTAAAAAGTCTTGTACTTTGTAAGGTATAGTTGTAACTGACTGGTCTTCTGTTTCCAGCACACCCCACATCTACTTGATTTGACTGGAGCTTGGGGAATTTGGAGGTCAAAGAAAACATCATAAAGTTAATCTAGGTCCACTTATTTCATGTTTCATGGTACAGTCCTGAGCCAGTGGTCATTTTGGGAAATCTGACTGGTCTGCAGCTATGCAGCCCCACTCATAGGAAGTTGCAATTCAGTGTTCTGAACCTTTCTTTCATGGCCAGTATGAGCATTTTTTAACAGGTTGTGTTACAGTAGCTTCTCTGTGGCGCAGGTCTAGAAGGCATTTACCATTTGCATCAGCAGCTTTAAGCACCTATGATCTAGTCTGTTCAGCAGATGTCCATCCTTGGGACTAGTTCTGGGAGTTACTAATCATTGCATATCAAGTGCACGCCACAAGACCAACCATTTTTAAGAGACCGATTCATCTAGATATCATGATACGGCCTTTGACATTGCCCCTCAGATCCTTATGCTAGCCCATTCTGCCAACTCCCAACACATTATTTCCAAGACCTGGCTGTTTACTTGCTGCCTAATATATCCCACCTTTTGGCAGGTGCCAATGTAATGATATAATCACTGTTGCTCTCTTTACTTGACAGTTGTTTAGATGTTGTGGCTGATTAGTGTGTACAGTACTTGAACTTACAAATATGTGGTGAATGTACATGTGTGGTACTTGCACTAACACCTTTTATTCTTAAGCATATAGACTGTGACCTTTATCGCTACAGTCTTTGGGCATCATTCTAACTGTGCACCACTAATGGGTTATGTACATGATTTAGTATGTAAAAAAAAGAGGATGGAATCTGGCACTTCAAGCCAATCCTTACTTTATTCAAGCACAGAAATTACAGATTACAGAGCACAGAAGCTGCCTGTGTCAATCATGTACATTATTTAATATGTGATGTTCTCGAAGCAAACCCTAACTGAAAAATTAACGTATTAAATAATTAATTGATGTTTTGCAGTAATTGTAAATAGAACTTCCTAAGTGTCTCACTTTCTAATTTTCAATTTACATACTGCAATTCCAACTCTGAAGTGTAAACAGCAGTCCTGTCAGTGAGACATACAGCTGATTCTTTCAGCTTCCACACCGAGCAATAATAACTTTTTGAACTTGTCTGCTGTATCTTATTATCAGAAGGGTTTGCTCAGCCAGATACAAATGTTTTGGCTTCTTATTACTTTTCATGAGAGCTGCCAGTTCATTTGACTGCTAATCCGACTCATCTACATAGATAAAGCGATGGTTTATTAACCCTTGTAATGAAAAAAAGGAAACACAAGCAAGTGCTAAGAAGGAAACACAGGCAAGTTCTAAGAAGGATTGGTACTATGTTTACCCATGTGACATATATGTCACATGTGAGTTCAGACATGCGTTACATTTCTTGTTATTTTACATCAGAAAGATTTTCAGTATTAACCTGTGCTCTCTTTCAGAAACATTTTGTATTATTAGTCTAAAGTCTTTTGCAGTGAATTCCAATATTCATTTAGATTAATTTAATGTAATTATATTTTTTAAATACATATTTAGGGTCATTGCACTGTATTTGCTACATTTTTGGTCTAGGATTCTTAATACCTATTCTGAATCTATATGTACTCATGTTACACTTCATTAACAGTATTTAAAATGGAAGCAAAGTCTGAAAAAATAGTTATACTAAATTAGCTGCAGTCTTGCAGAACTCCACCTGCCATGTGTTTACTAAGGAAGGAAGAGATTCTCCTGCGCTACCCTCTTACTCAGTATGGGCTATGATGGCGTAAAGGTGCTGCTCCTGGTTGCTGGGTGGTGCCAGTGACCTGAGTGAAACAGTAGAAGAGACAAGAGCGCTCCTTTGGTGCAATACTTTTCTTTACTTAAAATTCCACGCATACAAATTACACTTACAGTGTGTTAAAAACAGAAGCGCATCTCAGGCCTGCCAGCCGTCCTCTCCTACCCTGTGTTTGGCCAAAACAACAGGTGCGGTGTGTCCCGACGCGGAGCTGGATTCGGTGGGCGGGGCTTGGTCACGCTGGAGCCGTCTGACGTCACGACGCGTTTCGGCGCTAACCACGCCTTCGTCAGGTGACGTGACGGCGTGTACGGCTCTATTTTATACTACCCGATATGGGAGGAACAAGGGGAGTGACTGCTTATGTCACTCTAAGTGAACGGGGAAATTTGCCCTGCATAAAATAAAAACCATCGGCTATTCGCCGACCTATTAGCAAATACTAATCTTGTATATTTTATATAAAAAAACCTTTCACAACGATAAATTGTTAAAATGGATCGGGAACTATAAAATTCATTAGTCAGTGACAGACTCCATGTCTGTGCGGAGGGGCGCACTACCTATAATCATTATTTTTAATAACAATACATTAGAACACCTGATTGTAAATGGCTAACCTGTCACTGATGTTAAATTATAGGAGACAACATGTACGTGTCTGGGTAAGAGGATTCCCTCGTCCCCTATTTTTGGTAGCCTCAATGTGTATGAGAATGTTTTATGAATGGGGTTTGTACAGCATACTCTGCATCATACTCTATATAAATTGGCTGCTTCCGCTACTGGATGGTATCAATGCCATGTCGCGCTCCCTAGTTTATATCAGCAGGGAGTGCAGTGTTGGTGTGCCTATTAGACGGCTAACCTAGCGCAGTATCTGCGCTTTTTTCAGGCGGAGGGGATATTATGGGCGGTAGGTCCAGCGTTCTACCAGCGTTTTACTGGCATTCTACTGGGTTTTGTGGGCGGCTGACTCAACGCAGCCTATATCTGTGCGGTAGGTCCAGCGTTCTACCAGCGTTTTACTGGCGTTTTACTGGGTTTTGTTGGCGGCTGACTCAACGCAGCTTATATCTGTGCAATATCTGCAACCGTGTCCGACGGGAGGGGGGCGACGGAGGTATTATGGATGGCTAGCTCGACGTTTTATTAGTGGCTGGCCCAAGATTTATTCTTCTTAGTGGTTGGAACCGCGCGGCTCGTGCGCCTATGCCAGACTATCCATACCACACCAATCCTCGCTTCTCAGGGTATGAGGCAGTGTCCTCCCATTTCATCTCATCTTGGGGGGACACAGGTATCTATGGGGACACGGGGATGTATCTGAGGACACAGTTCTTAAGAGAACTTCGGCTATAGGGAGTCTGACCGAAAACCGCCCTCCGCATGGTCGCCCATTTTATAAAAGGATCAAAGCGATCTAGATGCGACCATTAGGTCGCTTTCATGCTGGCGGATGTCACTGTGCTTTGCACAGTGAGGCGCTTTCATATATGCTGTTACAGTGGACATAGACAGATGTTCAATTGGATTACATACATGATACACAACATATATACATTAATGAACCGGGTGGACAGAGAGGGGAGGGGCCGTGGGGGACCTCAGGACGGGGTGACCCTGGGGACCCTAGGGGATGAGGGGGGGGGGGGGGAGGGAGAGGAGGGGAGGGCTGGAGGGGAAAAGGCAAGGGGGGGGAAAAGAGGGGGGGATTTTGGGGGTGGTGTGCCCGTGGACACCCCAAGAACTGTGAAAAGGGGGTGGTGGAGGACCAGGGAAGAAGACAGGAGGGGGATCGATGGGAAGGGAAAATGGGGGGGGGGGGGAGAGGAAAGGAAAGGGAAAAAAAGGGGGGAGGGGGCGGCAAGACAGGGATGAGAGAGGGATCCAATGTCTATTTCTAATGTGTTGGGAGTTGGCCTCATCACTGCAGGAAACTTCGGACTTCTAGGTCTTCATTCAAACCTTCCGGAGACAGTGTGTTCAGCTTGAAGATCCAAAATACTTCTTGCTCACAAAGCCTTTTGTATCTCAACCCTCTGGTAAGAGAGGCTGGAATCTGTTCTAGACCATAGATCTTCAGGCACCCAGGGTCCGATTGATGGAATTTATTGAAGTGTCTGGGGACACTGTGTTTTTCGGATTTGGAGAGGATATTGCATTTATGTTCCCCCAAGCGTTTTCTTAGAGGTCGGGTAGTCCTTCCTACATAGAGTTGTCTGCAGCTACATTCCAAGACATATATAACAAATTCTGATGCACAGTTGATAAATTGTTTTTGTGTGATCGACCACCCTCCTGGGTGGACAAATTCTTTTGTGCCGTGCATCATGAATGAGCAGCATCCACAACGTGTCTTCCCACATCTATAATTACCAGTGATAGTGGTTCTCAGCCATGTCTGTGTTGTTTTCTGTTTTCTATTACTCGGTGCTATTTGGTTTTTTAGGGAGCGTGCCTTTTTAAAGATCACTTTAGGTTTCTCCGGTAGAGAGTTTTTGAGTAGGGGGTCTTGTAGTATAATCGGCCAGTTTTTTCTGACAATACTTTGGATACGGCGAGAACTTTCCGTGTACCCAGTGATGAATGTTGGGGTTTGTTCTTTTTGTTCCGTGTTCCTATTCTGTCCCGTTTTTTCTTTATCTTTGAATTCTTCTATTGCCATATTTACCACACTGCTTTTATACCCTTTTTCCATGAATTTGTCTGCCAACTGTTTTGATTGTCTTTGGTAATCTGGATCTTTTGTGCAATTCCTCCTCAGTCGACAAAATTGGCTGCGTGGGATATTATTCACCCATTTAGGATGGTGGCAACTATTGGCGTGCAGGTAAGAGTTCCCCGCTGTGGGCTTGAAGTGGGTCTGGGTACATATCTGGGATTTATCATCTATAAACAACTCCAGATCAAGGAAGATTATTTTAAAATAATCTTCCTTGATCTGGAGTTGTTTATAGATGATAAATCCCAGATATGTACCCAGACCCACTTCAAGCCCACAGCGGGGAACTCTTACCTGCACGCCAATCAAAACAGTTGGCAGACAAATTCATGGAAAAAGGGTATAAAAGCAGTGTGGTAAATATGGCAATAGAAGAATTCAAAGATAAAGAAAAAACGGGACAGAATAGGAACACGGAACAAAAAGAACAAACCCCAACATTCATCACTGGGTACACGGAAAGTTCTCGCCGTATCCAAAGTATTGTCATAAAAAACTGGCCGATTATACTACAAGACCCCCTACTCAAAAACTCTCTACCGGAGAAACCTAAAGTGATCTTTAAAAAGGCACGCTCCCTAAAAAACCAAATAGCACCGAGTAATAGAAAACAGAAAACAACACAGACATGGCTGAGAACCACTATCACTGGTAATTATAGATGTGGGAAGACACGTTGTGGATGCTGCTCATTCATGATGCACGGCACAAAAGAATTTGTCCACCCAGGAGGGTGGTCGATCACACAAAAACAATTTATCAACTGTGCATCAGAATTTGTTATATATGTCTTGGAATGTAGCTGCAGACAACTCTATGTAGGAAGGACTACCCGACCTCTAAGAAAACGCTTGGGGGAACATAAATGCAATATCCTCTCCAAATCCGAAAAACACAGTGTCCCCAGACACTTCAATAAATTCCATCAATCGGACCCTGGGTGCCTGAAGATCTATGGTCTAGAACAGATTCCAGCCTCTCTTACCAGAGGGTTGAGATACAAAAGACTTTGTGAGCAAGAAGTATTTTGGATCTTCAAGCTGAACACACTGTCTCCGGAAGGTTTGAATGAAGACCTAGAAATCCGAAGTTTCCTGCAGTGATGAGGCCAACTCCCAACACATTAGAAATAGACATTGGATCCCTCTCTCATCCCTGTCTTGCCGCCCCCTCCCCCCTTTTTTTCCCTTTCCTTTCCTCTCCCCCCCCCCCCATTTTCCCTTCCCATCGATCCCCCTCCTGTCTTCTTCCCTGGTCCTCCACCACCCCCTTTTCACAGTTCTTGGGGTGTCCACGGGCACACCAACCCCAAAATCCCCCCCTCTTTTCCCCCCCCTTGCCTTTTCCCCTCCAGCCCTCCCCTCCTCTCCCTCCCCCCCCCCCCCTCATCCCCTAGGGTCCCCAGGGTCACCCCGTCCTGAGGTCCCCCACGGCCCCTCCCCTCTCTGTCCACCCGGTTCATTAATGTATATATGTTGTGTATCATGTATGTAATCCAATTGAACATCTGTCTATGTCCACTGTAACAGCATATATGAAAGCGCCTCACTGTGCAAAGCACAGTGACATCCGCCAGCATGAAAGTGACCTAATGGTCGCATCTAGATGGCTTTGATCCTTTTATAAAATGGGCGACCATGCGGAGGGCGGTTTTCGGTCAGACTCCCTATAGCCGAAGTTCTCTTAAGAACTTTGTCCTCAGATACATCCCCGTGTCCCCATAGATACCTGTGTCCCCCCAAGATGAGATGAAATGGGAGGACACTGCCTCATACCCTGAGAAGCGAGGATTGGTGTGGTATGGATAGTCTGGCATAGGCGCACGAGCCGCGCGGTTCCAACCACTAAGAAGAATAAATCTTGGGCCAGCCACTAATAAAACGTCGAGCTAGCCATCCATAATACCTCCGTCGCCCCCCTCCCGTCGGACACGGTTGCAGATATTGCACAGATATAAGCTGCGTTGAGTCAGCCGCCAACAAAACCCAGTAAAACGCCAGTAAAACGCTGGTAGAACGCTGGACCTACCGCACAGATATAGGCTGCGTTGAGTCAGCCGCCCACAAAACCCAGTAGAATGCCAGTAAAACGCTGGTAGAACGCTGGACCTACCGCCCATAATATCCCCTCCGCCTGAAAAAAGCGCAGATACTGCGCTAGGTTAGCCGTCTAATAGGCACACCAACACTGCACTCCCTGCTGATATAAACTAGGGAGCGCGACATGGCATTGATACCATCCAGTAGCGGAAGCAGCCAATTTATATAGAGTATGATGCAGAGTATGCTGTACAAACCCCATTCATAAAACATTCTCATACACATTGAGGCTACCAAAAATAGGGGACGAGGGAATCCTCTTACCCAGACACGTACATGTTGTCTCCTATAATTTAACATCAGTGACAGGTTAGCCATTTACAATCAGGTGTTCTAATGTATTGTTATTAAAAATAATGATTATAGGTAGTGCGCCCCTCCGCACAGACATGGAGTCTGTCACTGACTAATGAATTTTATAGTTCCCGATCCATTTTAACAATTTATCGTTGTGAAAGGTTTTTTTATATAAAATATACAAGATTAGTATTTGCTAATAGGTCGGCGAATAGCCGATGGTTTTTATTTTATGCAGGGCAAATTTCCCCGTTCACTTAGAGTGACATAAGCAGTCACTCCCCTTGTTCCTCCCATATCGGGTAGTATAAAATAGAGCCGTACACGCCGTCACGTCACCTGACGAAGGCGTGGTTAGCGCCGAAACGCGTCGTGACGTCAGACGGCTCCAGCGTGACCAAGCCCCGCCCACCGAATCCAGCTCCGCGTCGGGACACACCGCACCTGTTGTTTTGGCCAAACACAGGGTAGGAGAGGACGGCTGGCAGGCCTGAGATGCGCTTCTGTTTTTAACACACTGTAAGTGTAATTTGTATGCGTGGAATTTTAAGTAAAGAAAAGTATTGCACCAAAGGAGCGCTCTTGTCTCTTCTACTGTTTCACTCATGTGTTTACTAAAACTGTCTAAGCCATTAATTTATCAGATTTTGGTTATCTTGGTACAACTTCTATAATATTACTGTACTCCAGCTTCTGCATTGGTGCAGAAGCAAGTGGATGGCATTGTGGAGATAAGGAAATCCCATTACCTAAAAATGCAGGTTAGAATAGATCCCACTGGGCTCTTTCAACTTTTGAGGACTGCAGTGTTAAACCCCCCTAGTGACCAGGCCATTTAATGTAAAATGGGCCACTGCAGCTTTAAGGCCAAGCTGCAGGGCCGCACAACACAGCACACAAGTGATCCCCCCCCCCTTTTCTCCCCACCAACAGAGCTCTCTGTTGGTGGGGTCAGATCACCCCCCCTCCCCCCGTGTTTATTTTTTTAATGTAATTTATGTAATTTATTTTTTTAATAAATTGAACTATTTTTTTAAATTATTTTTATCCTGGACCCTCCCTCCCCCCGCCAGCCAATCACTGTGAACAGCTGTCATAAGCTTCAGCCTATGACAGCCGATCACCTTCAGGTCTCCCAGGGGGACAACCGTGTCACATGGCTGTCCCCAGTACAGCGCTGCTGCTGATCGCAACACTGTACTATGCAATTAGATGGCGGTTTCGCCGTCTAACAGTCTTCCGAGTGGCGATCGCCGCTTGGAGACTGAAGGTGGGGCGGAGCTCCGCCCCCCCCCGAGCCGGAGATGCGTGCACAACCTGCACGCGATCTCCTGCAAACTGCTGCCCCAGGACTTTACGTCAATCGGCGTTAGGCGGTCCTGGGGCTGCCGCAGCGGCCACGCCCATTGGCGTGACGCGGTCGGCAAGCAGTTAAAGGGAAGCTCCGACCAAAAATTGAACTTTATCCCAATCAGTAGCTGATACCGCCTTTTACAAGAGAAATCTATTCCTTTTCATAAACAGACCATCAGGGCACGCTGTATGGCTGATAATGTGGTGAAACCCCTCCCACAAAGAAATTTTGAGTAAGTACTCTTGGCAGTTTCCTGTCTGTGAACCCTGTTGCATTGTGGGAAATAGCGGTTTACAGCTGTTTCCAACTGCCAAAACGGCAAGCAGCAGCTACATCACTTGCCAGCAGTAAAAATGTCACCATGTGATAAATGTCAGAATATAAGGGATTTAAAATATTTTGCAATGGGCAAACACTGACTAAATCATTTATACATAATTATAAGCATTTTTTTATTACATTATTTTCACTGGAGTTCCTCTTTAAGGCCCCTTTTCCACGAGAAGTTGATAGGCAGTAAAAAGCCTCTCAAACGCTCACAAATGCTTGCTGCTGCCCGGTAACTGCTCACTGCTGCCTGATAACTGCTTGCTGAGCACACAGTTCAACTGCCCATGGAAATTAGCCCTAAGAAATATGATTTTTCTCTTTAATTGTGTCTTGCTTTAATGTTTTAATAATTATTTACACTGTCATATTACTTCACATTAGTTAGTTAGTAGTCCACATTATTAATCCACACAAATTCAGTATATTCCAATCATGCTATAATGGTTTAAACATTTATTAGCTTCTTTAAAGACCCATCTCACCCATAAATAGACGCACTGTGCCTTCTAAAATGTGGCACCTTCACAAATACTTAAAGGGGAACTTTAGCGAAAAGGGGGAAAAAAAGAAATCAATACATTGCATAGTGAGAAGTTATAAAATAGAAGAATGATCAGGAAATGATTAACATTCACCATGTTATTTGTTCATATTGTTTTATCTACAATCAGCCTGCACGTAATCATCTTTACTAATGGCAGACATGAAAAAAAAAGACACCACCAACTACCATTATCTATAACCACACCCACTAACAATGTGATAGGCTAAAAGGTACACCTAACCCTAACCAATGTTCACCAATAATCATTTTTATGTTTGCCGTCAATTCCAAGCACTGTAGCCAGTAGTTCTGTTATAGGCATCTTCTCCTTGCCAATTAAGTCCCTGGCTGCCAGCACTGGTACCAAAACCATGTATCGTTGCTAATAATTTCTAGGCCAGGCATGCGATATTGCTATAGCACCCAAATCATACACTCTTGTTGCTGACCCATTTCACAGCTGGGCACTGGTGCTGAATTCACCTCGCTAAAATGACTTGATTTCATTGGCCCTTTTAAAATGCTGATCAGTTCTGACTGCCACTTTATAAATGTGAAGAACAGTACTTAAGGGCCATTAAAGGAAACCTGAATTGAGAGGAATATGGAGGCGGCCATATTTATTTCCTTTTAAGCAATACCATTTGCCTGGCTATCTTGCTGACTCTCTGCCTCTAATACTTTTAGCCCTAGACCCTGAACAAGCATGCAGCAGATCATACGTTTCTGACATTATTGTCAGATCTGACTAGATTAGCTGCATGCTTCTTTCTGGTGTTATATAGACACTACAGCAGCCAAATAGATCAGCAGGTCTGCCAGGTAACTGGTGTTGTTTAAAACGAAATAAATATGGCAGCATCCGTATCCCTCTTACTCAGGTTTCTTTTAAATAATAGTAAAGTTGTGTTAATATAAAGGTGGTGAATCTGCTTCAAAATGATTATCTTTTCAGCAGATCAACATATTTGTCCTAATCAAAAATATCTGATTGCTCCCTATAAAAAAAGGCTTGTAGGAGAGAATGCCCTTTCAGCTCAGAATCTAAAAGTAATAAACAACAAATAGCAAAAACATTCAGCTTGTCCTGTTAATTGTTAACCCGCTTTATGAATAAAAAAGAACAAATCAATTGCTCCTGAAAATCGATACTATGTGTTTCACAAAGAAGTACCATTAATACACTGTGCTTATATAACCAGTTAAAAAGTGGTTGCATTGATCTTAGAAATTCATGATTTGCTGGACATCAAAAGTGAACAGCCATTGCCTGAAGGTTATCTTTTCAGATCAGTTATTATTACGTTGCATATAATAATTATATCAATCTGAAGTGCACGACCTCAAGCCTGCAGATCTGTATTGATTTATTGATCACAATTATATAGCTCTGACACGTAATCCAAACAACATTGAACACAAAACATTACTCACTATTCCTCTAAAAGGCCCCACACACTAAAGTATCCACTAAACTTTAGGGCCAATTTTGGGTGGAAGAAAACTTTCCTATTATGTTTTCAGATTATGAGAAGAAACCAGAGGAAATGCATGCACATGAAGACAACATAAAAACTCAATGCAAGCAGTACTGTAAAGATGCATGTTTAGGTTCATAAAACAAAAAAGAGGGAAACGAGAGCCCAATATAGTATAGTATGCACTGGTAATGAAGGTGCGTGAAAAGAGTGGTGGACTTACCTCCTCCGAGCAGATACAAGAAAATGCCGATCAATTTTCAGCAAAGCAATTTATTTACATACTCCAGTAAAATACAGCGCTTTTCGTGGGATTAACCTGCTGCCTTAGGCAATAAGATGGAGCATCTACAATGTCGTTCTAGTACTATGCCAAGCGCTTCTGTGTCACAGGTGCTTCACATAGTACCAGACTGGCTTTGTATCTGTTCCATCTTATTGCCTGAGGAAGCGGGTTACTCCTTGGAAAAGTGTTGTATTTTACTGGAGTATGAATTGTTTTGCTGAAAATTGATCAGCATTTCCTTGAGTCTGCTCGGAGGAAGTAAGCCTACCACTACCTCCTCATTTTAAATATTTTAGACTCTTTTATCCTTTGGCACATCTGTATCCATACTACAATGTTTAGGTTCATGGTGGGAAGAAATCTCCTGGCTGCCATAATTCTGATTGTCCTTGCCTTTATCACCTGTTGGTCCTGGATGCTCAAATAAGTGTCACATTTTGCAAGAAGTGTGCACTTTAAGCATTCTTAAATGAACCTAAATAATGAATGGCATAAAACAATGAATATTTCCTCTTTACTTACCAAAGCACTTGCTTAAATTGGTCTGTTTGTCAATGAAGACTTTAGCAGAGATAACATTTCCAAAAGGCATGAACATTTGGAGTATGTCCTGGTCACCAAACTCTTGTGGTAGATGATAAATAAAGAGGTTTGCCCCTTCTGGACCTACAGATGAAAACATGACTTGACTTTTGGTTATTATGCATGATCCATAATTTAATGAATTACTATTATAAACACACTATTGCAAAATAAAACAGCACAGAAATGCTTAGCAAACCATCTCAAGGCATACAGTAATTTGGGCACCTAGTGAAGCTGCTAGTAGAATAGTGGTGATTTTGGGCACTGGCTAATGCCCACAGTAGAATATTGGTAATATTGCCGATAGTCTACTATGACTTTACTTAACTTTTCTCTCACACTAACACTATTCCTAGCTATGCCTAGCACTAACTCCCCTTACCTACGCCTAATGCTAACCTATTGGCTGTCTACTCCTAACACTAACTTCCCTACCTAGCATAACACTAGCACCGCAGTGCAACTTATTACTTATCCACACCACTGCTATTTCTTGGTCCGCCTCTATCTTTGGCATCCCTCCACCACTATTTTATCATATTCCAGCATCCCTCTGCCACAATTAATCTTCTTTCGGGGTTGGCTATTTCCTGTGCTTCTGGCACCCAAATTATACTCTAGGCACCACTATTGCAGCAATCAACATTGCAATCAATGCAGTGTGCAAAGTACCAGACGCATGGAGTTGTCCAAATTATCAGCTTTGATCTCAAATTACTGCTCATTGGTTTGATTGCTTGAAATTACTGACTGGTAAAATCTTGTTCAGATATATAATTACAAGTTTACATCTATCTGTGTATTCAACCTGAATTTTAAAATCTAAACAAAGGATAACTTAACTGACAGACAAATCACGCCCTAGCATTTGATAACAGCAAAATAAGACAAATTTCCAGCAGCAATCTGCTACCTTCACTAGTTAAAGGGGAAAACGTGATGGAGTCAGGAGGTTTAGATTCCAGTAAGCAGCTTAAAGACATTTTCATCTGTACTACCAAGGCTGTGCAGGCAGTCACTACAGATGGTCAATGCAATCCAAATAACATTGGCTTATATAAAAATTTAATTCAAATTGTGGTACCAATGTTCTCCCCAGGCTCTTTTAGCTGGGTGCTCCACCCGGCTAGTTTTGATGACCACCCAACTGTCATCGACTCACCTCCTCCTATGCTGTAAGCAGAGTTGCTCACAGAAGCACTGGCCCTGCATTCTCTCATCTCGCCCCACCCGGCTACTTTTTCATGCCACCCGGCTACTTTTTTATACCACCCGGCTGGAAAAAAAATTCTGGGGAGAACACTGTGGTACAATATACATTTGGCAGGAAGTACATATGATTGGCCCAGTTTCAAGCCCCATACAGTATAGTAGAATTACCTACCTGCATCATTAACATATCAGATCAATAAAATGAATGATCATTGCAATACATTAAACAGCGATCCTGACAGTATGATATAGTCAGTCAGTTTCCAAACTAGCTATGAAGCTCAGGTTTCAGTATACACAATAAATTAGTGCAACCAACATCAATTCATGGTACAGACATGAGTGAAATAAAGTGCTTCCTTATGCATAGGATAAGAGGTGCATACAATGCAGTTGGAAATGTGCTGCTAATAGCATGCAACGTTTGCCTGGATGGTGGGGGACTGTCTGACAATATTTATCATATTTTCAGGCTCACTGTGTTTAATGTCTTGCAATGATCATTCATTCTATTGATGAAATATGTTAATGATACAGGCAGGTGCTTGTATACCTAATTTTTAAGTGTTTAATGGCTTATGGTTATTAAACTTTTGTGGCATTAATAAATAAAATAGTGTTGATATAAATAGTGGTGCTGTCAATTGGACCATGTTTTCCTTTTTAGGAATTTTTTCCTTGCATATTGTCAGGGAAGGTCCTAGCACACTTTATATTGTGTGGTTGGTGCAGATCAACCCCTCTCTTATAAAAAGCAAAACAAAAACAAACAAAAAAAAACTATTGTATGGGTTAGTTTGAATTTATTATTATTAAACTGCAATGGTAGTTTAGATCATACGCTTGCTGAATTAAATCTGATTAGATAAATGATAGAAGTTTCCTGTTTGGACTATTGACTAGGCAATAACAATGCACCACAGAGCCATATTCAAACTCTAGCTGTTTTTCACAGAAAGCTGACTGGGAATCAGCTGCAATGCAATTTTACTGGTTTAAGACTGCCTGTTGTCACTTGATTATTGCATATTTACCGCCTCTCTTGGTCATGTTATTGAGCAATAAACTACTTAAAATCAAATGGAAGTTTATTGATTATTAAAAGACACCAGGCCATAATGGGTACATGTAATAGTGTTGGTGTTTATAACATTCTGTTTGTAATCCACACATTGTTCATGTATTGCTGTTTATCTCTGTATGTCAAAAGGTTAAGTAAAAAAAAAAAAGACACCAGAAGAGAGAGAGATATGGAGGTTGCTACATGTATTTTCTTTTAAAGGGGAACTGAAGAGAGAGGTATATGGAGGCTGTCATGTTTATTTCCTTTTAATCAATACCAGTTGCCTGGCAGCCCTGCTGGTCTATTTCTCTGCAGTAGTATCTGATTAAAACCAGAAACAAGCATGCAGCTAGTCTTGTCAGATCAGACTTATAAGTCTGAACCACTGAAACACCTGGTCTGCTGCATGCTTGTTCAGGGGCTATGGCTAATAGTATTAGAGGCAGAGGATCAGCAGGGCTGCCAGGCAACTGGTATCGTCTAAAAGGAAATAAACATGACAGCCTCCATATACCTCTCTTTTCAGTTCCCGTTTAAGCAATGCAAAATGCCTGGCTGTCCTGCTAATCCTCTAATACTTTTAACCATAGATCATAAACAAGCATGCAAATCAGATATTCCTAAATGGATTAGCTATATGCTTGTTTCAGCCGAGTTATTCAGATACCATATCTCTCTTACTTCAGTTTAATGGCAAAGAGATTTCAGGCAGATTTTATCAAGGTAACTAACCTGCCCATACACCTGTTCATGGTGGACTTAAAGTGAACCTAAAAATGTTTCATTTTTAAATAATACTAGTTGCCTGACTCTCCAGCTGATCCTGTGTCTCTAATATTTTTAGCAACAGCCCCTGAACAAGCATGCAGATCAGGTGCTCTGACTGAAGTAAGACTGGATTAGCTGCACGCTTGTTCAGGTGTGTGATTCAGCCACCACTGCAACCAAAGAGATCCGCAGGACTGCCAGGCAACTGGTATTGTTTAAAAATAAACATCCATATCACTCTTAGTTTAGGTGCACTTTAACCACTTCACCACTGAGGGGTTTTACCCCCTGAGCACCAGAGCAATTTTCACCTTTCAGCCCTCCTTTCATTCATTCGTCTATAACTTTATAATTACTTATCACAATGAAATGAACTATATCTTGTTTTTTCCGCCACCAATTAGGCTTTCTTTAGGTGGGACATTATGCCAAGAATTATTTTATTCTAAATGTGTTTTAATGGGAAAATAGGAAAAATGTGGGAAAAAAATTAATTATTTTTCAGATTTCGGCCATTATAGTTTTTAAATAATGCATGCTACTGTAATTAAAACCCATGAAATGTATTTGCCTATTTGTCCCGGTTATAAAACCGTTTAAATTATGTCCCTATCACAATGTTTGGCGCCAATATTTTATTTGGAAATAAAGGTGCATTTTTTTTCAGTTTTGCGTCCATCCCTAATTACAAGCCCATAGTTTATAATGTAACAGTGTTATACCCTCTTGACATAAATATTTAAAAAGTTCAGTCCCTAAGGTAACTATTTATGTATTTTTTTTAATTGTAAATTTTTTTAATTTTTTTTTAATTACAAAAAAAAAAAAATGGGGAGTGTGGGAGGTAATGAGTTAATTTTTTGTGTAACACTAATTTATTTATATGTAAAAAATGCTTAGGGTGTAGTTTTACTATTTGGCCACAAGATGGCAACAGTAACTTTTTGTTTATTGTGACCTGCGAGCGTCCTTCCGGACGCTCGCAGGAAGTACTAGGAGGCTGTGAGTGTTTTTTTTTTTCACAATGATCGCGCTGCCCATCGGAGAGCAGCGGATCATTGCGGGGCTTAGATCAACGAACGGGAATGGATTTTCCCGTTCATTGATCTCCGGGCGAGCGGGCGGTGGCGTGTTTACTAGCGGCGGGCGGCATGTTTACGAGCGGGAGCGCGGACAGCGGCGGGTACGCGGAAAGTACCGTCCCTGGGGGTTAAAGGATGGAAAAAGGGATGGAGAAATCCGCACAGGCGGGGGTAAAGTGGTTAAACCTCAAATCCTGTATGAAACAAAAAGCTTATTTAAGGCTGAATTCACACTGTGCGCATTGCATAAGTGTAAATTGTGTAAATTGCAATGGATATTGTGTGCTTTATACAATACATGTTAATTCAAAGGCTTTATGCAGTGAGTTAAAACAACGTGATCTGTTACAGCGCAGAGATGTGAACAGGCCCATAGAATTGTATGGGCAGAGAGTTAACATTCAGAATTATTCTGCAACACAACTGATGCAGTGTGATTGCATGTTAAAACTAATGCGTAGAGTACTGCTTTAAATTCAGAGTTATTGGGGAATGCAATAAAAGTGATATTAGGAAATGCAGCATCTAATATATTTATTTTTAGCTCTTTCATAACCAGACTCTTGACTTCTCCCGAAAATCATACACTTGCTGTGCCAGGATGGCAGTTGGTTGGAATCTTCTAATAATATCCCATGCAATGAATACTGGACAGAACTAACCATTTTTTATTTTTTTTTGTAGAATTTTTTTTTGTTTTTTACCTGTTTGTAATTTTAAAGTGTACTTATCCCATCCAGTTTAAATTTTAACCCCATAACGTGATTTTACATCCCAATAAATACTAACAATTAATTAAGCCAAGAAACCTCATGTTTCATATGTGAAAGGCAGCCCTGGAACTGCTACTGTGTTCCCAAAAATAAGACAGTGTCTTAAATAAATGTTTGCTCTGAAAAATGTGCTAGGGCTTATTTTCAAGGGATGTCTTATATTACTCTGCTGTTTCTGTGCTGTGTGTCCTCCTACCTTCCCCACTGTGCCTTCTCTTCCTCTTCTGGATCGAAAGGTATGCTACTGTACTAATCAGGCACCTGCTCTGTCATCCCTGCACATATGTGTCCCTGGTTGCTGGCCTCTTCCTACGGTAATCTGCATTGCACAGTAATGTACCATACTGATCAGGCACCTGCACTGTCTTCCCTGCACACAGCTGATCACGTTGCTGTGTGCTGGGATGCCCAGACTGGTGCCCAATCTGCACT
The DNA here is from genome assembly GCF_040937935.1 of Hyperolius riggenbachi. Classification (NCBI taxonomy): domain Eukaryota; kingdom Metazoa; phylum Chordata; class Amphibia; order Anura; family Hyperoliidae; genus Hyperolius; species Hyperolius riggenbachi. The sequence continues at coordinate 245,466,671 of NC_090648.1, read as the reverse complement.
GCTCCGCTGTGTCCCTGCTTGCTGGCTTCTTCCTACTCTCTACGGTAACTGCCACTGGGCTTATTTTCAGGGTTTGGCTTATATTTCGATGGTGTAATTTGCCTTCTTAAAACAGAAGGACATTTGCAATAATTCAGCTATAAGTGAACATTTGTGGTTACCCACAATGCACCACTACTGAATATGCAAATTATCTCTTTTCGCCCCTGTAAGCCAGGCCAGCATCCAGAACTGCTGGTGTATAGCAAGCCTATAGCTTTAAATTGTACACAGCCACATCAACCCCACATGTAGTCAGCCTGTTTCGGACTTTTGGTCCTCATCAGTACATGGCAGGGATTGATATGGCTTATATTTTGAGAAACTGCAACTAGGGATTATTTTTAGGCTGCTTTCACAGTGGGACGTTACAGGCGCACGTTAGTGCAGCCTGTAACGCTCCCCCAACGCACAGCAATGTAACACAAGTGGGCTGTTCACAGTGCCCACGTTGCGTTACAGGTAACGCTGCACGTTGTAGTGAAAGTGCAGCATGCTGTGCGGTCCCACGTTAGACTGTTTGCATATGCTCAGTGGGGGGCGGAGAGGAGGAGGGGAGATGCCACTACAGTAGCCGCGCACATGGCTACTTAATATGCACTGCACTGGCGGCCGCTGATTGGCCGGCGGGACCACGTGATGCAAAGTGTCTCGCTCTGCATCACGTGGTTCCGCCGGCCAATCAGCGCCACTCTGGGAGACCTTATGCGGATAGAGCCACCTGACGCGGCTCACTCTAACGTCCTCTTTCGCACCACCATGCGTTGCGTTAGGGGCACGTTATGCGCCCATAACGTCCCCTAAAACGCAACGTCTTAGTGTGTAAGGAGCCTCAGGGTAGGGCTTATTTTTGGGGAAACACAGTACCAGGGAACTCATGTTTACATTACAAGACTACAGTGGAAGAGTGATATCATTCATAAAATATAAACTGAATACTGTTAAGGAAACACAAGCACAAAGTGCTAGCACTAGCACCAAAACAATATATCTGTCCTCATGAATATGGAGTCACAGTAGCAAGCACTTTAAGCTTTTTATTTTGACATTTGCAGACAGTCAGGAGTTATTTTATGGAAGCATTTCCTTTTGTAGTTTATTTTTTTTTTTTTTTTGAACAAGCTTGTTTTTTTGTTTTTGTTTTTTAACTTCAGCCAATACACTATAGGTCTGCTTTCTATCTTTAAATCATTCAGAAAATCAGCAGAGACAAAGTAGTATCTTAGAATATAGTATATGTAGAATATACAGTGGTGTGAAAAACTATTTGCCCCCTTCCTGATTTATTATTCTTTTGCATGTTTGTCACACTTAAATGTTTCTGCTCATCAAAAACCGTTAACTATTAGTCAAAGATAACATACTGTAATTGAACACAAAATGCAGTTTTAAATGATGGTTTTTATTATTTAGTGAGAAAAAAAAACTCCAAATCTACATGGCCCTGTGTGAAAAAGTGATTGCCCCCCTTGTTAAAAAATAATTTAACTGTGGTTTATCACACCTGAGTTCAATTTCTGTAGTCACCCCCAGGCCTGATTACTGCCACACCTGTTTCAATCAAGAAATCACTTAAATAGGAGCTATCTGACACAGAGAAGTAGACCAAAAGCACCTCAAAAGCTAGACATCTGTAACGATTGGTGTCAGCACGCAGAGAGAATCTGATTATTGGTGATCTGCAGTATCACCAAAAATGCAGATAAAATGCTCAGTGTGAATTCCCAGGTCCTCCTGGTTCTAACACACTGTAGGATCTGACTATGGTCTGAATGCTTCCACGTAAGTGTTCACAATGGCAGACAACCAGCAACTGGCAAGCAAGCTGTATATATAGTTGCAGGACTCTGCCGCCCCGCCCGAGCCACTCAGCCAACCAGGAGTCCAGCAGGAATCAGCTGATCATCCTGATCAGCTGATCCATCTCCAGCTGGCATAAAGGTCCTGACTTCTGGTGGCCGCGCGCGTAGCTCTCCATCCAGGTGCACTAACAGAGCCAGCCACACCAGACACACACTGCTGCGTGCAAACTGCCGTGTTGGACGCAGAAACAGCCACCTTGCTGCCAGTACATGCGGCGGCTTTTCCGCGATCTATCATATTATCAGACGCATGCTGCTGCATACAAACCGCCGCGCTGGACGCGGAGCCAGCCAACTTGCTGTCAGTACACGCTGCGGCTTTTCCGCGTTTTCTCACAGTACCCCCCCCCCCCCCCCCCCGAGGAGTGGACTCCGGACACTTCCCACCAGGTCTTTCAGAATGTGGGTCTAGAAACTTTTCGGTCTCACATTCCGATTGATCTCCTCTTACCATCACGGGGAGGGAGGCAGGGGAGTCCACGTGTACTGCTGGCTTCAACAGAGACACATGGACTGATGTTACACCTCTCATACTGGCTGGGAGATCAACAGCATAGGTGGCAAAACTAACCCTCCTGATCACTGGGAATCGTCCTATGAATGTAGGACCCAGTTTGGTTGATAATCGCTTCGGGGCCCTATGCCGAGAGGACACTTACACCATGTCCCCTGGAGAAAACTCCCACTCTATAGGCTTTCTCTTGCTAGTCTGACTTTTCAGGGTCCGGGATTTCCTTGACACTGGTAAATCTTGTAATGTACATGGTGAAGTCTGACAAGATGTTTTACCCCCTAGAATGTCTCGCTGGCAAGGGCCCAGACTAGGCATCCAGTCCTCCACCGTCTCCGCAGGTGCCCTGACCACCCTTCGAGGTAGGCCGGTCTCAGGTTTGGCATCTTTAACCACAGCTTCTGCCTTAACCTGCACTACCACTCCTCCAACCCGTATCTTGGTAGCACGAACTGCCACTCTGCCCAAGCAATGCTGATTGCAATAAGCTGACCATTCCAGCAGCTGACCTGAAGCCCAGTCAATCTGTGGGAAGTGGAGTTGCAACCAGGGCATACCAAGAACAATGGTGGAGGTTGCCATGGGCATAACCAGGAACTGTAATCTCTTTTCATGTGATGTCCCTAAACAACATGACAACAAGGGGGTTTGAAAAAGAGATTGACTACTCTGCAGCAGCGAGTCATCCACTGCAGTGACCAGAATCTGCTGGTCAAGTGGGGACAAAGGTATCCCCAATCTTTTAACTATATCGTAATCGATGAGGTTTGCGGCAGAACCAGAGTCCACAACGGCTTCTGCCGAACTCGTCTGACCCTCCCATATAATAGAGCAGGGAAGGAGCAGACGATCATTGTTTAGGGGTAAAGACTGCTCGCCTATGGTGTTGACCAACCCCAGACGGCAGCATTCTCCTGGCGCCTTATCACCATCTAGATTGCGTTTTCTTGGCCCTTTGTGACCCTCTTTCTTCTGACTCAACCCTGAACACCCGATTTGCATCGGCTCATCTGTAGGTGATGGAGACCGAGAAGAGTCGTGCAAGACAGACCTTCTAGCATTCCTACCATGAACCTGTCTCTGGTAGCGCAAATGGCGATCTATCTGTACGGCCAACGAAATTGCCTCGTCTACAGATTTGGGCTAAGGATATCCAATCATCACATCATAAACTGTATCCGACAACCCTGCCAAAACAACAGTCCAACAGTGCAAATGAGTCCCATCTTGCAGATACTGCCCATTTCCTGAACTCAGCTGCATAATTTTCAACCGGATCCTTGCCTTGCCGCAACGTCTTGAGCTTCCGCTCAGCAGTAGAGGCAATGTCCGGATCATCATAAATTATAGCCATAGCTTTAAACAATTCTTCAACTGAGGCTAAAGCCCCATCTCCTGTCTGAAGATTATATGCCCAGGTCTGGGAATCCCCTGACAACAGAGTCTTAATAAATGTAATTCTCTGTGCAACGGTTCCAGATGAATTAGGCCTCAACTCAAAGTATGATAACACTCTATTTCTAAAGTTCTGAAAGTCAGATCTGTGACCAGAAAACCTTTCGGGTACAGGCATACGTATGTCTGTGCTAAGAGGAGATCGCACTGAGTTTATGGCTGATTGAAGTTCCTGATTAGCCCCAAACAGCTGACTGATCTGGGTCTGTTGGTTCAAAACTACCCCGGAAAGATTGTTTACCGCGGCAGTCAGGACTTCAACATACCTATACAGTGCGTCCATTTGGTTTGGGTCTGCCATTCTGTAAAGATTGGTGTCCGCACGCAGAGAGAATCTGATTATTGGTGATCTGCAGTATCATCAAAAATGCAGATATATACCTGATTATTGATGATCTGCAGAATCACCGATAATACAGATATATTGCTAACCTCTGGACACCTATATAGTGTGAGTGTTTGGTGCAACAGTAATAACTTTGAGTGAGGACCACCCGAGGAGCAGGTGGTCCTTGGCAGTATGAGAAATACCTCCCTTTGGAAGTGCAGAGATCTTGCAGCAGCCTGAGTCCCAGGCTGAGTAGCAAGAAGACCCGGTGGCTAGTGACCCCTGGAAGATGGGCGTCACAAGCAGGTCTGGAGAATAACACAAATGATAATACAGTTCCCTAGTCTTGGGTGCGAGGTCCGTGGTCTCAGCACCCTGGAACTAGCCTGGAGAATAACACAAATGATAATACAGTTCCCTAGTCTTGGATGCGAGGTCCGTGGTCTCAGCACCCTGGAACTAGTCTGGAGTATAACACAAATGATAATACAGTTCCCTAGTCTTGGATGCAAGGTCCGTGGTCTCAGCACCCTGGAACTAGTCTGGAGTATAACACAAATGATAATACAGTTCCCTAGTCTTGGATGCGAGGTCCGTGGTCTCAGCACCCTGGAACTAGTCTGGAGTATAACACAAATGATAATACAGTTCCCTAGTCTTGTATGCGAGGTCTGTGGTCTCAGCACCCTGGAACTAGTCTGGAGTATAACACAAATGATAATAATACAATGATAAACAAAAGTAATCTGGCTCAGTGTGAATTCCCAGGTCCTCCTGGTTCTAACACACTGTAGGATCTGACTATGGTCTGAATGCTTCCACGTAAGTGTTCGCAATGGCAGACAACCAGCAACTGGCAAGCAAGCTGTATATATAGTTGCAGGACTCTGCCGCCCCGCCCGAGCCACTCAGCCAACCAGGAGTCCAGCAGGAATCAGCTGATCATCCTGATCAGCTGATCCATCTCCAGCTGGCATAAAGGTCCTGACTTCTGGCGGCCGCGCGTGTAGCTCTCCATCCAGGTGCACTAACAGAGCCAGCCACACCAGACACACACTGCTGCGTGCAAACTGCCGTGTTGGACGTGGAAACAGCCGCCTTGCTGCCAGTACATGCGGCGGCTTTTCCGCGATCTATCATATTATCAGACGCATGCTGCTGCATACAAACCACCGCGCTGGACGCGGAGCCAGCCGCCTTGCTGTCAGTACACGCGGCGGCTTTTCCGCTTTTTCTCACAACATCATGCCAAGATCCAAAGAAATTCTGCAACAAATGAGAACAAAAGTAATTGAGATCCATCAGTCTGGTAAAGGTTATAAAGCCATTTCTAAAGCTTTGGGACTCCAGCGAACCACAGTGAGAGCCATTACCCAAAAATGGCAAAAACATGGAACAGTGATGAACCTTCCCAGGAGTGGCCGGCCGACCATAATTACCCCAAGAGCGCAGAGAAAACTCATCCGAGAGGCCACAAAAGACCCCAGGACAACATCTAAAGAACTGCAGGCCTCACTTGCCTCAATTAAGGTCAGTGTTCACGACTCCACCATAAGAAACAGACTGGGCAAAAACGGCCTGCATGGCAGATATCCAAGGCGCAAACCACTTTTAAGCAAAATGAACATTACGGCTCGTCTCAATTTTGCTAAAAAAAAATCTCAATGATTGCCAAGACTTTTGGGAAAATACCTTGTGGACCAACGAGACAAAAGTTGAACTTTTTGGAAGGTGCGTGTCCCGTTACATCTGGTGTAGAAGTAACACAGCATTTCAGCAAAAGAACATCATATCAACAGTAAAATATGGTGGTGGTAGTGTGATGGTCTGGGGTTGTTTTGTTGCTTCAGGACCTGGAAGGCTTGCTGTGACAGATGGAACCTCAAATTCTACTGTCTACCAAAAATTCTGAAGTAGAATGTCCGGCCATCTGTTTGTCAACTCAAGCTGAAGCGATCTTGGGTGCTGCAGCAGGACAATGACCCAAAACACACCTGCAAATGTACCTCTAAATGGCTGAAGAAAAATAAAATGAAGACTTTGGAGTGGCCTAGTCAAAGTCCTGACCTGAATCCTATTGAGATGTTGTGGCATGACCTTAAAAAGGTGGTTCATGCTAGAAAACCCTCAAATAAAGCTGAATTACAACAATTCTGCAAAGATGAGTGGGCCAAAATTCCTCCAGAGCGCTGTAAAAGACTCGTTGCAAGTTATCGCAAACGCTTGATTGCAGTTATTGCTGCTAAGGGTGGCCCAACCAGTTATTAGGTTCAGGGGGCAATTTCTTTTTCACACAGCTCCATGTAGGTTTTGAGTTTTTTTTTCTCACTAAATAATAAAAACCATCATTTAAAACTGCATTTTGTGTTCAATTATGTTATCTTTGACTAATAGTTAACGGTTTTTGATGAGCAGAAACATTTAAGTGTAACAAACATGCAAAAGAATAAAAAAACAGGAAGGGGCAAATAGTTTTTCACACCACTGTATATTTACATGATGGGATTTTTCCAAGGAACAGAATAAACTGAAAAGTGCTTGGAAACAGGGGAATTAGTGGCTATGTCTCTAATGTGTTAATAGTTCCAATATCACTCATTTAAAAATAGCAAAAATGGTGTAAACACTGTAGGAAACTTTTATCTCAAGTGTTCTCACAGGGGATAGCTCTGCAGAATGAGGTCCCGAGCCCATATGTGATCTTATTTAATGTGTTCAGATTTTACACTTTAGAGTTTGAAAAATTGCAGAGCTCAGCCCAAGATTGAAGTCTGTGAAAACATATTGGGTATCGTTAATATTATTTTCAAGTGTGGCCCATTCCACCAAATGGACTGTGCTGTGACTTCAAATGTACCATAAGTTCTTATTACACAACAAGGGCTCATAAATATGACAGTATCATCTTTCTTAGGAGATGTGGATTGAAAATAAATCTAATGAAAATTCAGGCATTTCAGAAGCCATCGATCAAATATCTCCCTTTGCAGCATTTTTTTAAAACACGCTTTTGATAAAGCCATTTACAATGCTAAACTCTTTAGAAAAATCTTACCTTCCTTCTGACTGCCTGCAGCACTCTGCTGTTGAAGCAAACTTTGACTATAAAGTGTTGGCAGTGCCGCCGCCGCGTACTGCTGAATTCCTGAGTAGGCCTGGGTGAGGGCATCCATTGTACCGGCTGTACCGTTCGTCAAGCCTGTTGCACCAAGTCCTCCATTCAGAGCAGCCATACCTGAGAGCATTTGAGCAACTTTACAAAAAACCCAACAATAGAGAAAAGAAATTGCACTTGTTCATTAGTGCTCTCTAAAAAATATAGACCATTTTTTACACCGAAATTGACTGCACTGCATGCAAGAATAATAATGATAACCAAACCAACGACTAAGAACTGATACGACAGCACTTAAACAATGGTGGGTGTTGATAATTAAATGCATGCATGTATGTATCATATAACCGGGCATAACTTTACTGCAGTCTACATTTTTATCTTGAACAAAACCCTGCACTAATAGCACTTTTATATGGAACAAATACTAAGAACACTGAGAGATTATACAATTATTTAAACTTGTTCTACTTATAAGAGCTTTGATTAGGCTTATTGTCTATTTAAAATGAATCAACCCCAGCCTGAACAATCAGCTTCATACCCTCGGTTGACTGAAGATAAAAATAAATAGTTTTAAAAAATGAAGCTCTACCTTGTCTTGTCCAGGCAACAGGGATGAGTTATCTCTACGCAGGCACCTGTCTCCCTCTCTTCATTTTTTTTCCTGAACAAAAAAGCCCCCTCCCCCGCCTTTCATTTCTATTTTTGGAATGTCTAATTAAAATATGATTAAATATTGTGTGCTGCAAGTATAGGATATTCTTTTAGGTTGCATTGCAGTGCAATAGTTGTTTTTGCTAAATACAAAAGCAAATTAAATGTGCTATTGTATTGTGTGGAAGGAAATTTAACCAAACCACTCCACTCCAGCAAGCAACTAAAATGGGCCAATCACAATGTAATTAAATTAACAGATAACACATGCTAACCTCCATTTCTCTCTCACCTACACATACTGCATGTATATCTATTCAGTCTCAGTTTCTTTTTCTGAAGGCCAGTCATTTTACCACTGTTCCTGAATATGAGAGAGCTAGACTCTCCTCTCCCCAATCTATGGGGCTTGGTCTCATGCCAAGACAGGCACTGAGTGAATCATGTATGTATATAAATATAAGTAATTCTGCTTCTGTGAGGTGAGATGATACATGCATGGTTAAAAGCAGTAAATAAGTGTAAGAGAACTTATTTAAATATATATATATATATATTTTTCAATTCTGATTCAAAATTATGGACAAGGTAAAATAATGGTGCCTGTTGGCCATATACACATACTCTAAACAGTTGGCTTTTGCTGTGTTTGTGTAATTTAGTTTATTAAGATAGGATTAGTAGTTTCATGTTTCTCTTTGTTATCATAGGAACAATATTATGCGTTCATGCATTTCTATGATGAAATAATTCATAACTGGAGTATTAAGATTTTGTGACATGTTCAGAAACAAGGAAAGGGATCTGTAAATGAGACTTCCACTAAACTCTCATTAATGACCACATAAGTAAATTCTTGTATTCCTTGACTTACGAATCATAAAAGAATAAACAAAATATAATGGAAAATGCCATCCACCACAGCACTAAATACTCACTGTTTACGGTACCTGCTAGTGCATTAATATTATTCAATCCTACGGTAGCCCCAGCCAGTCCCTGTAGAGTGCCCAGAGAGGTCAAAGAATTCATGGCAGCCCCAGCAGTGGAATTAGCAGTTGATCCAGCCACTAGAATTAAAAATCAAAAATTATCACTCACTCACTCACTAATAAAAGAAAAAACAAAAAAACAAAACCTGAAATTACAAAAGTAGGCTTGTTAAACATGACTACTAGATTTTGTGATGTATCTTAAAACTGCAGGTTTAAAAGTGGAGGGTGATACTTGATTGGTTTCTGTGTGTGACTGCCTATTTCACTTTCCTCTGGATTTCTTTAATCAGGAAAACTGTCAAATTGCCATTTTCTGGATGTCATTTGTAAGTAATCACAACTGTAATTTGATCTCTCAGCTGTGTCAGCACAAAAATTAGGCAGTGTTGGCAGACACAGCTAATATGTAAACACAGTATGTTAACCCTCTTTCTTTAAAGGTTATTATGCTGTTGCTTTTCTTGTTTGCTTTGCTTGTTCTTTAAGAGCAGAGAAGAAGTTCTGCGTTCAGGTCCACTTGAAAGAAGAAGCGTTAGGAAAGGACTTTAATGTTGCATGTGTGCATAATTAAAAGAGTAAATATGACAGTCAGTCATTCTATTTCAGGAGAACAGAGGCACCAAAAGGATAAAAGGAAGCTAAATGAGCTTAAAAACCAAATTCTTGGTAAATAGAGGAGGTAGTGGTGGACTTACCTCCTCCAAGTAGACACACAACGACTGCACAACGGAGCAATAGCATATGTGGTCAGTAGAAAAGCCAGGCTCTTCTACTGACCACATATGCTATTGTTCCGTTGTTATTGCCTGTTGAAGCGGGATCAAACCTGAGAAACGTGTTGCATATTTGAAGTTCATAAATAAAATATATTGACTGTCTTTACTACAGTCGTTGTGTGTCTACTTGGAGGAGGTAAGTCCACCACTACCTCCTCTATTTACCAAGAATTTGGTTTTTAAGCTCATTTAGCTTCCTTTTATCCTTTTGGCGCCTCTGTTCTCCTGCATAATATTGAGTCCACCCTGGGTGAAGGGTTGAACCCCCTTTTTTTCTCATCTACAGAGCGACTTCTTATTCCTGAGTGAGGTCAGGAAAATCTCCCCACCTGCCTTTACAGTGGTTGCCTAATGGTAACCTTGGTTTGTGAGTATTAATATTTACTCTATCTAGTAACCATTTCCCAGTACATATTACACTATTGGGGCTCTTGATGTTCCTTGTTTTTATTCTATTTGAGGGTCAACATGGTAAAATCACCATACATGCACACATTTATACTCATGTCCAATTGAAACTACTCTGATAAGGCACATTATAATCTTGTTGTTCATTTGCTCTTCAGTCGAGTCCAACTTTTTTGTGAACTCATGGACCAGAGCATGCCAGGCCCCACTATCCGCTGCTGCCTCTCAAAGATTGTCCAAGCTTATGTTTGTTGCTCCCATGATACCTACTAGCCATTTTATTTTCTTCCATTCCCTCCTCCTTTTTCACTTGATCTTTCCCATCATCTACAAACATTTTTATGTAATCAACATGATAATACCTATGCAACTAAACATGTATACATTATACACGTGTATAAGGACTGTCAACTGGCAAGGATTGAAGCACTATCCCTCGGGTGGCAGTTTGGGGCCCAATGCTGTACAGATGTGTAGCTAGCTTCAAGGCTATCAAAACATCTGTTGCTATGAAGGATGTGAAAGAATGATGCATGAGTGTGAGAACAATATGCTTGGGGGTTGTCTTGGGCACTGGATGTAACAAAAATCCACCATGCTAAGAGGCTCCTGTACACATATTAGATTCATGCTAGATTTTCACCTACAGTGGTCTTTATTCTTCACTTGGGCTACGTTAAATATGCCATGTGCACATAGCTTGAGGCAGGTAGGAAGTGGCACCAAAGTGATTTTAATTAGTTTAACAGACATTGACAACATGAATACAAAATTATTATAGATTAATCCATATGTTGCAATTAGAGATCCCCTTCTCAAGTGGTCACTTAACAAGATTTCTGCCTGCCACTGCTCTGCACACAATTGCTCACCTGTCGCTTACTGCTCTGAAGTAAATTCTGTGAAATCTTGCCAGGTGTTAGAGACCAACTGAAGTGGTGCATCTCTTGTTCTGTCAGACCAGGAACTATCAGAAACTGGAAACTGACATATCTTTGTTTTACATTAAGTATATGTCATGATTAATACATTAAGTGAGCAAGTGTGGTTTTCCATGATGCATCACTCCTGAATATGCAAATCACCTCTATGCCACTGAAAGCCAGGCACACATCCAGAACCACTGGTGTATAGTGAGCCTATGGTTTATAACTTTTACAGAGCCACACCAATCCAACATGCATACAGCTGTCTCGGAATTTATGGTCCTCATGAGTGCATGGCATGGACTGATATGGCTCTACGGGATAGGGCTTGGAATAGTACTAAAGAGTATCCAGATAGCTCATGGTGATCCAGAACCACTACGCAACTATTATGGGATAAAATAGACAGAAAAGCCCTCTTACTTAGCAATGCTAAATATAAGTTTGCCTATTTAAAATCAATCCATGCCATGCACTTATGTGGACCATAAAGTCTGAAACACGCTGTATGGATGTTGGATTGGTGTGTCTCTGTAAAATGTATAACCTGCATTTTGCACCAACGGTTCTGGATGTGTGCCTGATTTTCAGGGGCATGCACAGCTTTTTTCTGTTCACAAGCAGCTCCATGCTACTACACAGGCACCAAATAAAATTACAGGTGTACTTTTAAGCATATTATACTCTCCTAGTGGTTCTGGGTCACCATCCATGAACTATCTGTATTTTTTTATTTTTTTTTACTAGTTACCCATATGCATAACAATTTCTTATTTTTTAAAACCAGATATGAATTTGGCACTAAGGCTTGGCGTTAATTTCTGGGTTCCGTCCCCAACCCATTTTTCTATCTTTGTTATGTTTGTATGTTTGCATTGCAATATATTTTAATGTGTATACTGGCTATATTTAGCGCCGTTGCTATAATCTTTTATAATTATTTAGCTGTTATAGAGACCTTGTTTCACAACCCTTCAATTTTTTTTAGGTTTATTATCAACCTCCACCTCCTCAGTTGTGGGATTTTGGTCAGCTAAATAAGCAACTAGCAGAAGTATTAAACTATGCCAAGATTCGCTGAATGAAAAACAGTGTACATGGATTTAAACCTGCAGACCATTTGAACAAGCTGAAATAGGAACGTGTGAAAGAAAGGTGCCAGCACAGCAGAAAAAATGTAATATCATAATAAAGCACAGCTCCTTTCTGACAACGTGAAGCCAGAGGTACTGTTCACAGAGAATATGAAGCTGGAGCCTAGGCACTTGTTTCATCTTCCAGTTCTTATCATTGTCTTGCCCTTCAAGAACCATAAAAGGCAGACTTTAATAGAGCTACCTCTATCTACTTGGAAAGCAGATTTTTCCTTATTCCAGGGTCTTACTGCTTTGTTACAAAATGTTCAAAATGTTAACTAAAAGATTAAGAATTGGGGCAGCTAAAGCTCAGTCTTCTAATAACATCATTATTTCTTTATCTTATATACAGAAATTAAAGCACATTATTTTACAAAAGCAAAACCTGTACAATTTAGACCATTTCTAATATTATGTATATAAAAGCCTTACCTCATTTTTTTATATGGAAGTTAATGGAAGCAAAATAACCCTAATTGGAAATGTGTTTAATCTCCCTGGTGGTAACCCTGAGTCAGGCTCGGGGTGGAAAAAAGCAGCCAGGAGGGATAATCCAGAGCCTGACTTGGGGTAGCTGCTGGGAGGCTTGTGCAGAGCCTTATGTGCAGCGGGCAATTTCATCACCTCCCCCGGGATCCAGATGCTGGCAGCCATTCTCCTTCCTGTCTTCGGGCTCTGCATCTCTCTGGTGAGATTACCGTCTGTCATCATGACGACAGATGGCGATCTCACTATAAGTTTACAGCGCCACCCGGAGAACAAAGGGAGAATTGCAGCGCTGGTTCCCAGGAAGGTGAGTAAGTGCAAGAACTGCCGCAGATCTCTCTGCAGCGTGATTTTTTCCTGATTTGAGGGTCTAAAAGCTTCCTAAAAAATTGTATGTCTTTTAGACACTAAAATCTGGAAATAATCAAACTGCCAGGGAGGTTAGAGTTAAATGTGTATTTAAATGGAGCAAGAAATATTGACGGAATCAAGTACACAATAAGCATGTGTCCGGTGGAATGAGATGGCATAATAACCTTTAAAGAAAAACATGTCTTTGTTACAGATTACAGAATTCTTGCATTAAATCTGCAGTGTGTACTTCCTGGTTTCATGGGAGCACAGAAAGAGTTAGCCTCCTGTGTTTACATATTTGCACAGAGTCGGCACACCCCTCAGCACAGATCAGACAGAGCTGACAGCTCAAATAACACTTGTGATTATTTGCAGATAAGAGAGAATTAAACAGGTTGTTATCTCTAAACACATACAGGGTGGACTTCTCTGTGTTTTACTTGTCAAAAGTTTAGGTTTACTTTAGAATATCTGAATCACATATTCTCTGTGCGTATTATAGGTAGATGATTAGCAGGGAATAAGGATGGCAGCCACCATACCCCTCTCTATACAGATCCCTTAGTAATTAAAAGACAGGTGTTCTCATAGTTATTTGTTTAACTGACCTGGGCTCCTGTTCTCTGATCAGCAGAGTAAAAAATAATTACTCATCTCAGTCAGTAGAATACAGTAGCAGTTTTGTTTCTCTAAGCTAACTGTGCATCATGCCAGCTGAAAGATCTATGTTCTTTATTTTACAGACAGAGCAAAGTACGAGCAGTAGACGTAACCAGAAAGGGTGAGGATAATTTAGGTGAAGTGAGTATGGTAATTCTCTGTTGTTCATCTTTATTCTCTGTAAGTGAATTGATCCTTGCATAGCTGAATGCATGTACACATGGTATATAATCATACTCTTTTTTTCATCATACTGGTGATGAGTTCCTAAAGTGGATTGGCACTTAAAAGATTTTATTTCTCCTCCTATCCATATTTCACTGAGGAAGCTGTGGAATGAAATCTGTGTGCTTGCATGTGTCACCGTAATAGAAATTAAAGTGTACCCGAGCCGATGCAAAAAAACAATGGTGACCTAACAGAGGAAAGTCTCTGGAATCTAATGAGGCATCCCTCCTTGTCCTCTGGTCCCCCATTGGTGAACGTGGAACCTCCAAATATTATCGACTAGAGCTTGTCAGTAATCTGATCGGGCCACTCTCCTCTTCAAGCACAAGCTATACTGCACATGCATAACTGCACAGTAAGCCTGAACCGCTTGCATAGCTACAACATGTCTGTGCTCAAGGCAAGAAGAGGAGCATGACCCGACCAACTGGCAGTGGCTGAGTACCAGAGTACAGCAAAGGAAGTCTTAAAAGGATCCAGAGGGAAGCCTTAGGTATGTGTTTATGAACCTGTGCTTTGGCTTGGGTTCTCTTTAAAGACAAATTTACAAAGTATATGCTTATCACCTTATAATATGTTAAGATGGAATTTCCCGTTCCTTGGGAGTGATGCCCTTTGATTTCCTCTCAGTCTTCTGTGACAGAAAACGAGGGGACATTACCAGGGCCGGGCCGAGGCATAGGCTGGAGAGGCTCCAGCCTCAGGGCGCAGTGTAGGAGGGGGCGCACAATTCATTCATCTGTCATTCCTAATTGTGTATGAAGCAGAAAGAAATAAGAAAAAGGGATACATAGCAGCGACTGCAAGCCAGATAACTAGATATTAAGGTGTTGGGGAGGTTGTTGGCCCTGTGGCCCTCTTAATCTAATAGCAATCAGTGTGTGACAGCTGAGGTGGGAGGGATGGAGGGGAGCACTTTGGTGTCTCAGCCTTGGGTGCTGGAGGACCTTGTCCCGGCTCTGGACATTACCCCATTAGGGGCTCAGACAGTAACAGAAACCTCACATTGTTTCTAACCCTTCGCTACTCTATCCACAGAACATCAGTTTTGCCTGAAACTGCATTTTAACTCCAAGCAGTTTTCCAAACTTGTCGTGCATGTCCTTTCTTCTTTGAAACAAGAAACCCTGGAATTCTATACACACAGTGAGAAAATTCAGTTCTGTCAGCCTATATTCAAAAATAATAAACCGTCAAGGGACCTAGTTAAAGAAAAACATGTATGTACTTTTTAAAAAAAAAATGACACAACTGCTAAGAATATGTACTTTATCATTCCACAAGAATGAGAGACATAAAGTACAGGATAAGTGAAAAAAGCCCTAATCTACTATGAAGCATTCAATAAAGATACCCCATTTATTTCCATACTGGCACAGATATGGTGTTGTCTATTGCAGAACAACCTACATATGTCACTATGGTCAAGGAAGCTCTAGGCTGCATACCGCTGTAATGTAATGACAATGCAACAGCAGCTTATCACTCCATGCCTTTATTTGATATTTATTGTGCTTCTTGTCCCACTGACAACCCTTGATTGGACAAAGGCAGAAGTTTTAAATTGCATTTCTTCAGTTGCTCCCAAGACGCTAGCTAACACGTAAATAACCATATTGAAATTTCCCTACTACGAATTGCTTAGCCTCCTAGCATATTTCAATAAAATCACAGTAGGCCTTGCTTGTGTTGTATTTTTTTCTTCCTTATAAAGCATGGCCACTAAGGATCCCAATATTTATTCATGGCAATTTAACCAATGTCTCTGTTAATAATGCTGGTGCAATAAAAAGTAATGAAATATTTGTTTTTTTAATGTTTTATGTCATGCAGAGCAATATCGTAATGTAACCATTAAATCAATATTATTTGTCATGTGCTGTGCTACACTGGAATGAATGTGCCTGCATGTAATTGTGAACAGGACTGTAAAAGAAATGGCCAAAAAAAATTAACATTGTCTTCAGTAGCCAAAGCTACAGCCTGCTTAAGAAAGCACACAAGGAGGCTGATTTATCTAGATGAGCACAAGGAAACTGCAACAAAAATACAGCAGTGATCCATGGCAACCAGATTTATTTTACCAAATTAAACATGGCTGGTTGGTTTGGAGATCTACTCCACTTTTGTTCTATTATTTGCAATCTGTACTGTTAAATCAATCCCTGCCTATATCTAGTTATAATTGGCATATAGTGATAATGCAAAGCATAACAATGGCCCCAGAAATCATAGAAGGATGCTGCAACCTACTGCTGTTATCATCTCTACAGCTCTCTACACTTCTATGGTTCCCACATTGGGGATACTTTGCAGCTATGTAAGATATAAATATATACTCTCGTGAAGTTATTTCAGAGATAGCAGGGCAAGGAACTGTAAAGTGGAAGTGAATTTTCCACCAGTGTGAAGCTGGTGGGAGTTTTTTCACAGAAAACTCAGTCCTCCTAGTGGATTTTGCAGCGATTTTCAGTGCGTAACAGGGCCCTAAGTGATCTGGATAAACTTGGGTATCTATATAAGAAAAAAGGGGCATGTCTTAAACTAAGGGGATAAAAAAACCCTCTAGCTCTGTGTGCCAGTAGTAAACACGATTCCTCCCATGCTGCATGAGGTATTTTATTTTACACCACACTAACGGTAAGATGATTCTTTTCTTTCTTTTGCTTATCTCTTCTTCTTCTCCTCATACTCTCTTTTCCTCTTTTTTTTTAATCCTCTCACTCAGTTCCTTTTTAAGGTAAAGTGTATGAAGTGCAACTATTAACCACTTAAAGGATACCACAACTGACATGTGGCATAATGAGATAGACATGGGTATGTACAGTGCCTAGCACACAAATAACTATGCTGTGTTCCTTTTTTTTTTTCTCTGCCTGAAAGAGGTAAATATCAGGTATGTAAGTGGCTGACACAGTCCTGACTCAGACAGGAAGTGACTATAGTGTGACCCTCCCTGATAAGAAATTCCACCTATAAAATAATTTCCTAGCAGAAAATGGCTTCTGAGAGCAAGAAAGAGATAAAAAGAGGAATTTCTTATCAGTGAGGGTCACACTGTAGTCACTTCCTGTCTGTGTCAAGACTGAGTCAGCCACTTACATACCTGATATTTAACACTTTCAGAGAGAGAAAGAAAAAAAAGGAACACAGCATAGTTATTTGTGTGCTAGGCACTGTACATAAACATGTCTATCTCATTATGTCACATTTCAGTTGTGGTATCCTTTAAGGACTGTAGTCATAAAACCCCTTAAGGACCAGAGCCTTTTTTTCCATTCAGACCACTGCAGCTTTAACGGTTTACTACTCGGTCATACAACCTACCATCTAAATGAATTTTACCTCCTTTTCTTGTCACTAATACAGCTTTTTTTGGTGCTATTTGATTGCTGCTGCGATTTTTACTTTTTAATATATTCATCAAAAAAGACATGCATTTTGTCAAAAAAATGACTTTTTTTACTTTCTGTGCTGACTTTTTTCAAATAAAGTAAAATTTACTATACATTTGAGCGCAAAAGTTATTCTGCTACATGTCTTTGATAAAAAAAACCCTTCAAAGTATATTTATTGGTTTGGGTAAAAGTTATAGCATTTACAAACTATGGTGCAAAAAGTGAATTTTCCCATTTTGAAGCATCTCCGACTTTTCTGAGCACCTGTCATGTTTCATGAGGTGCTAAAATTCCAGGATAGTATAAATACCCCCCAAATGACCCCATTTTGGAAAGAAGACATCCCAAAGTATTCACTGAGAGGCATGGTGAGTTCATAGAAGATTTTATTTTTTGTCACAAGTTAGTGGAAAATGACAAAAAAAAAGGAAAAAAAAGTTTCCATTTCTTCTAACTTGCGACAAAAAAAAAATGAAATCTGCCAGGGACTCACTATGCTGCTCTCTGAATACCTTGAAGTGTCTACTTTCCAAAATGGGGGCATTTGTGGGGTGTGTTTACTGTCCTGGCATTTTGGGGGGTGCTAAATTGTAAGCACCACTGTAAAATCTAAAGGTGCTCATTGGACTTAGGGCCCCTTAGCGCAGTTAGGCTGCAAAAAAGTGCCACACATGTGGTATTGCCGTACTCAGGAGAAGTAGTATAATGTGTTTTGGAGTGTATTTTTACACATACCCATGCTGGGTGGGAGAAATATCTCTGTAAATGACAATTTTTTGTTTTTTTTTACACACAATTGTCCATTTACAGAGATATTTCTCCCACTCAGCATGGGTATGTGTAAAAATACACCCCAAAACACATTATACTACTTTTCCTGAGTACGGAGATACCACATGTGTGGCACTTTTTTACACCCTAACTGCGCTAAGGGGCCCAAAGTCCAATGAGTACCTTTAGGATTTCACAGGTCATTTTGCGACATTTGGTTTCAAGACTACTCCTCACGGTTTAGGGCCCCTAAAATGCCAGGGCAGTATAGGAACCCCACAAATGACCCCATTTTAGAAATAAGACATCCCAAGGTATTCCGTTAGGAGTATGGTGAGTTAATAGAAGATTTTATTTTTTGTCACAAGTAAGCGGAAATTGATTTTAATAGTTTTTTTTCACAAAGTGTCATTTTCCGCTAACTTGTGACAAAAAATAAAATCTTCTATGAACTCACCATACTCCTAACGGAATACTTTGGGGTGTCTTCTTTCTAAAATGGGGTCATTTGTGGGGTTCCTATACTGCCCTGGCATTTTAGGGGCCCTAAACCGTGAGGAGTAGTCTTGAAACCAAATGTCGCAAAATGACCTGTGAAATCAAGGTACTCATTGGACTTTGGGCCCCTTAGAGCAGTTGGGCTGCAAAAAAGTGCCACACATGTGGTACCACTGTACTCAGGAGAAGTAGTATAATGTGTTTTGTGGTGTATTTTTACACATACCCATGCTGGGTGGGAGAAATATCTCTGTAAATGACAATTTTTTTTATTTTTTTTTACAAGCAATTGTCCATTTACAGAGAGAATTCTCCCACCCAGCATGGGTATGTGTAAAAATACACCCCAAAACACATTATACTACTTCTTCTGAGTACGGCGATACCACATGTGTGACACTTTTTTGCAACCTAGGTACACTAAGGAGCCTAACGTCCTATTCACAGGTCATTTTGAGGCATTTGGATTCTAGACTACTCCTCATGGTTTAGGGCCCCTAAAATGCCAGGGCAGTATAGGAACCCCACAAGTGACACCATTTTAGAAAGAAGACACCCCAAGGTATTCTGTTATTAGTATGGTGAGTTCATAGAAGATTTTTTCTTTGTCACAAGTTATCGGAAATTGACACTTTGTGAAAAAAAAACCAATACAAATCAATTTCCGCTAACTTGTGACAAAAAATAAAATCTTCTATGAACTCACCATACTCCTAACGGAATACTTTGGGGTGTCTTCTTTCTAAAATGGGGTCACTTGTGGGGTTCCTATACTGCCCTGGCATTTTAGGGGCCCTAAACCGTGAGGAGTAGTCTTGAAACCAAATGTCGCAAAATGACCTGTGAAATCCTAAAGGTACTCATTGGACTTTGGGCCCCTTAGCGCAGTTAGGCTGCAAAAAAGTGCCACACATGTGGTACTGCCGTGCTCAGAAGAAGTAGTATAATGTGTTTTGTGGTGTATTTTTACATATACCCATGCTGGGTGAAAGAAATATCTCTGTAAATTACATATATTAGATTTTTTTTACACACAATTGTCCATTTACAGAGAGATTTCTCCCACCCAGCATGGGTATGTGTAAAAATAAACCCCAAAACACATTATACTACTTCACCTGAGTACGGCGATACGACATGTGTGACATTTTTTTGCAGCCTAGGTGCGCTAAGGTGCCCAACGTCCTATTCACAGGTCATTATGAGGCATTTGTTTTCTAGACTACTCCTCACGGTTTAGGGCCCCTAAAATGCCAGGGCAGTATAGGAACGCCACAAGTGACCCCATTTTAGAAAGAAGACACCCCAAGGTATTCCGTTAGGTGTATGATGAGTTCATAGAAGATCTTATTTTTTGTCACAAGTTGGTGAAAAATGAAACTTTGTGAAAAAACAATAAAAATCAATTTCCGCTAACTTTTGACAAAAAATTAAATATTCTATGAATGCTTCATACACCTAACAGAATTCCTTGGGTGTCTTTTTTCTAAAAAGGGGTCACTTGTGGAGTTCCTATACTGCCCTGGCATTTTACGGGCCCAAAACCGTGAGTAGTCGGGAAACCAAATGTCTCAAAATGACTGTTCAGGGGTATAAGCATCTGCACATTTTGATGGCAGGTGGTCTATGAGGGGGCAAATTTTGTGGAACCGGTCATAAGCAGGGTGGCCTCTTACATGACAGGTTGTATTGGGCCTGATCTGATGGATAGGAGTGCTAGGGGGCTGACAGGAGGTGATTGATGGATGTCTCAGGGGATGGTTAGAGGGGAAAATAGATGCAATCAATGCACTGGGGAGGTGATCGGAAGGGGGTCTGAGGGGGATCTGAGGGTTTGGCCGAGTGATCAGGAGCCCACACGGGGCAAATTAGGGCCTGATTTGATGGGTAGGTGTGTTAGGGGGTGACAGGTGGTGACAGGAGGTGATTGATGGGTGTCTCAAGGTGTGATTAGTGGGGGGAATAGATGCAAGCAATGCACTGGCGAGGTGATCAGGGCTGGGGTCTGAGGGCGTTCTGAGGGTGTGGGCGGGTGATTGGGTGCCCTAGGGGCAGATAGGGGTCTAATCTGATGGGTAGCAGTGACAGGTGGCGACAGGGGGTGATTGATGGGTAATTAATGGGCGTTTAGAGGAGAGAACAGATGTAAACAGTGCACTTGGGAGGTGATCTGACGTCCGGTCTGCAGGCGATCTAATGGTGTGGGTGGGTGATCAGATTGCCCACAAGGGGCAGGTTAGGGGCTGATTGATGGGTGGCAGTGACAGGGGGTGATTGATGGGTGTCAGTGACGGGGGGTGATTGATAGGTGATTGACAGGTGATCAGTGGGTTATTACAGGGAAGAACAGATGTAAATAATGCACTGGCAAATTGATAAGGGGGGATCTGAGGGCAATCTGAGTGTGTGGGCAGGTGATTGGGTGCCTGCAAGGGGCAGATTAGGGTCTAAGCTGATGGGTAGCAGTGACAGGTGGTGATAGGGGGTGATTGATGGGTAATTAGTGGGTGTTTAGAGGAGAGAACAGATGTAAACAGTGCACTTGGGAGGTAATCTGACGTCGGGTCTGCAGGCGATCTAATGGTGTGGGTGGGTGATCAGATTGCCCGCAAGTAGAGTTGGGCCGAACGGTTCGCCTGCGAACGGTTCCATGCGAACTTCAGTGGTTCGCGTCCGCGTCCCGCAGGCGAACTTTTGCGGAAGTTCGGTTCGCCCCATAATGCACCATGAGGGTCAACTTTGACCCTCTACATCACAGTCAGCAGGCCCAGTGTAGCCAATTAGGCTACACTAGCCCCTGGAGCCACTCTCCCCCTTATAAAAGGCATGCAGCGGCGGCCATTACGCTCACTCGTGTTCCTGCGTTAGTGAGAGTAGGGCGAGCTGCTGCAGACTGTCTCTCATAGGGAAAGATTAGTTAGGCTTAGCTTGTTCCTGGCTGCATACCTGTTCTGTTCAGTGAACCTGCCACTGCATACCTGTTCTGTGAACCCACCACTGCATACCTGTTCTGTGAACCCACCACTGCATACCTGTTCTGTGAACCCACCACTGCATACCTGTTCTGTGAACCCACCACTGCATAACTGTTCTGTGAACCCACCACTGCATACCTGTACTGTGAACCCACCACTGCATACCTGTTCTGTGAACCCACCACTGCATACCTGTTCTGTGAACCCACCACTGCATACCTGTTCTGTGAACCCACCACTGCATACCTGTTCTGTGAACCCACCACTGCATACCTGTTCTGTGAACCCACCACTGCATACCTGTACTGTGAACCCACCACTGCATACCTGTTCTGTGAACCCACCACTGCATACCTGTTCTGTGAACCCACCACTGCATACCTGTTCTGTGAACCCACCACTGCATACCTGTACTGTGAACCCACCACTGCATACCTGTTCTGTGAACCCACCACTGCATACCTGTTCTGTGAACCCACCACTGCATACCTGTTCAGTGAACCTGCCACTGCATACCTGTTCTGTGAACCCACCACTGCATACCTGTTCTGTGAACCCGCCACTGTATACCTGTTCTGTTCAGTGAACCCGCCACTGTATACCTGTTCTGTTCAGTGAACCCGCCACTGTATACCTGTTCAGTGAACCTGCCACTGCATACCTGTTCTGTGAACCCACCACTGTATTCCTGTTCAGTGAACCCGCCACTGCCGTCACTACACAAACAGCTGTTTGCGGTGCGTTACACAGTGAGTTTGGTGTGTCAGTGTGAAGCAGTACCTTAATTACACTACCTGATTGATGTATACACATGCAAGATGTTTTAAAGCACTTTAGGCCTGTCATTTAGCATTCAATGTGATTTCTGCCCTTAAAACGCTGCTTTGCGTCAAATCCAGATTTTTCCCGGGGACTTTTGGCGTGTATCCCACTCCGCCATGCCCCCCTCCAGGTGTAAGACCCCTTGAAACATCTTTTCCATCACTTTTGTGGCCAGCATAATTTTTTTTTTTTCAAAGTTCGCATCCCCATTGAAGTCTATTGCGGTTCGTGAACTTTAACTCGAACCGAACCTTCCGCGGAAGTTGGCGAACCCGGTTCGCGAACCTAAAATCGGAGGTTCGGCCAACCTCTACCCGCAAGAGGCAGATTAGGGGCTGATTGATGGGTGGCAGTGACAGGGGGTGATTGATGGGTGGCAGTGACAGGGGGTGATTAATAGGTGATTGATAGCTGATCAGTGGGTTATTACAGGGAAGAACAGATGTAAATAATGCACTGGCGAATTGATAAGGGGGGGTCTGAGGGAAATCTGAGCATGTGGGAGGGTGATTGGGTGTCCGCAAGGGGCAGATTAGGGTCTAATCTTATGGGTAACAGTGACAGGTGGTGATAGGGGGTGATTGATGGGTAATTAGTGGGTGTTTAGAGGAGAGAACAGATGTAAACAGTGCACTTGGGAGGTGATCTGACGTCGGGTCTGCAGGCGATCTAATGGTGTGGGTGGGTGATCAGATTAGGGGCTGATTGATGGGTGGCAGTGACATGGGCTGATTGACAGGTGATTGACAGGTGATTGACAGGTGAACAGGGGGGATAGATGCATACAGTACACAGGGGGGGGGGGGGTCTAGGGAGAATCTGAGGGGTGGGGGGGTGATCAGGAGTCCCCAGGGAGCAGTTTAGGGACTAAAAAAAATAGCGTTGACAGATAGTGACAGTGATTAGGGGGGTGATTGGGTGCAAACAGTGGACTGGGGGGTGGGCAGGGGGGGGGGGGGGGGGTCTGAGGGGTGCTGTGGGCGATCAGGGGGCAGGGGGGGGCAGATCAGTGTGTTTGGGTGCAGACTAGGGTGGCTGCAGCCTGCCCTGGTGGTCCCTCGGACACTGGGACCACCAGGGCAGGAGGCAGCCTGTATAATACACTTTGTAAACATTGCAAAGCGTATTACACGCTTCCTATGCGGCGATCGTCGGGTTAACAACCCGTCGGCGCTTCCGATTGGCAGGCGGGTTGACGTCGCAGGTGGGTGGAGCCTATTGCCAGCGGATGCGCGCGCATCCCAGCGCGCAATCCCTGGCAAAACAGTGCCCCAGGACCCGACGCCATTCTGCGTTACGTGGTCCTGGGGCTGCCACTTTGCCGCCGCCAATATGCAGTAGGCGGTCGGCAAGTGGTTAAAGGGACACTTAAGTCAAAAAAAAAATGAGTTTAACTCACCTGGGGCTTCCAATAGCCCCCTGCAGCTGTCCGGTGCCCTCGCCGTCTCCCTTTGATCCTCCTGGCCCCGCCGGCAGCCACTTCCTGTTTCGGTGACAGGAGCTGACAGCCTGGGGACGCGAGTGATTCTTCACGTTCCTGGCCACAATAGCGCCATCTAAGCTGCTATAGCATACAGTATATCCTATACCATATAGCAGCATAGAGGGTGCTAATGTGTCTGGGAACGCGAAGTGTTCCTTTAAGAAGAGAGCCCAGCGCTGCATATGTTCTAACACCTGAGGAGTCAGGACTATGCCTATGATTCTTATTTTCCATATTTGCAATACAGGGCTAGAACTGATGAGGGACTTATATGAACTCATATAATGTAATCCCTTCAGTTCAAAGTTATACATCTCAAGGGATTTTTCAAACATTTAAAATCTGTCAAATTGATTTTATCTGCAATCAAAACCACAAGTACAACTCTGCCTTCTTGTAAGCAAAGCATGTGGTCAGTTTACAGATTTCTGCAGCCGATTTCCCTTCCAGAGTTGTACTATCTGTACAGCCAGCTGTCCTATTCATGCATTGCTATGCAGGAATAGGATAGTCAGTATTGTACACATGACAATAAAAAGCACAAATTTCATGCTTGGGGAAAATGCTATATGAGCATTGAGATCATTTAAAGAACAACTGCAGTGAGAAGAATATGGAGACTGCCATATTTAACACCAGAAACACATATGCAGCTAATCTTGTCAGATCTGACAATATTGTCATAAACACCTGATCTGCTACATACTTGTTCAGGGTTTATGGCTAAAAGGATTAGAGACAGAGGATCAGCAGGGCTTAAAAGGAAATACATATGGCAGCCTCCGTAAAAACGTGTCGCTTCATTTGTCCTTTAAGCCCTGTTCAATTCTAACTTAAATGTATTTTAACTTAAATTTTAAGAAACAATCTACGTATTTAGTGATTTTTTTTTTTAAGAGCTGCCTTTACATATATAAAACTTAAACTGGTTACTATCACTAAGCTTAAATGCATTACTTTATCCACCCCTTTCTACTATCCTTTACCAAATGCCTTCACACGGGCTTATGCACATATATATAAACATGACTCATTTGCATTCGATAAATATTGATTTGCATATGATTGCCATTCATTTGCATAGGAATAGAAATATTCTAAATGCAATTTTTTATATTTTTCTATATTTGTTGATTATAATGAAACCATTTTGTGGCTATGACCAAATAAACAAAAATAAAAGGCTATTCAAAAACTAGTGGCAAACACTTACGTACTCAAGCCTGTTTATATGCGGAGAAGTGTTAATCTATTTGTCTTGCACAGCATTTTGGTTGGCACGAGGCAAGCGCAAAATCATATTACAGATTTCAAATGTGGACTGTATTATAAAAGTGAGGACTGTAAAAAAGGTGTTGAGGGAGGAAACTGGTGCAAGCTGAATTCAGTTTCATTCATAATCAAATGAATTGCAATTTAATCCATAAATGGGTAAGACTTTTGGATCATGGAAAACCCTACTAGACCGGCTTCTTGTTTTAAATTTGTCAAACTAAGAAGGGTGAAATACACCCATAAGAAGCAGCTCAAAGCTTAGCTATTGCTATAAGCAAACATACTAGTTCATGGAAGAAATGTCCAACAAAAATCATAGTTGTTCCATGAACAAAATGAAAGTGCCAATGGTAAAAACACCTGTATGGTTCCAGTTGTGGAAAGGATAATTTTACAGTAATTCAGATACAAGCGTAAGTAGCATATAGAGTTTGCTGTGTAAGCAGTCTTTTAGGCAATAGGCATTCGACTCAACAAAATGAATCTGCTGCCTCTCCGAATGTGTCTGACTAAAGGGGCCCATACACTCAGCCGATTTTCTGGCCGACCGATCGATCCAAATCGATCGATTGCAAATCGGTTGGCCAATCGACCGATCGATGGCCGATTTCGATCGATTTCGATGGATTTCCATCGAACTGGCAGGGTGGAAAATCTAGGTCGATCTGATGAGATTGCTTATCATTTTGCATTGGCCTTAATGGAAATCTGATGGCAAAAAAATGCCATCAGATCGAATTTCAATAGATTTCAAACTGAAATCTATTGGTATTCTATCCTGGTAAAAAATGTTCTAAAAACACATCAGATAGATCATCAGATGCATTTCTTATCTATCTGCTGCCAATCTGACGAGTGTATGGGCAACTTTATTAACATAGGCATAACAAAAGAGACTGGCTATAGAAACAAAGGCAAGGACAACAAAGAAGCAGCTTGGAAATGGGAAGATAAGGACATGCTAAAAATGGAAAGGGAACAAGCATAGGGGTCATTACACCAAAAATGTGTTCATGGCAAAGAGTGCTGTTAAAAGCATTGGCCGAGAGCTTCTCTTTCAGGCATAAAAGGGATAGATTAAGTTATAGCTGGGAAAGAATCATAAGACCTAACTGAAAATATTGGATGTGGAGGCTATTGCATTGTTTTGCTTACTTTTAATATATATATATATATATATATATATATATATATATATATATATATATATATATATATATATATATATATATACAGTATATATGTATATACTGTGTGTGTGTGTATATATATATATATATATATATATATATATATATATATATATATATATATATATGCAGTATGTGTGTTTACTGTATATACGAGTGTGAGAATATGTATATGTGTGTTTACTGTATTATTATAAATGTCTAAATAATCTTCTTGTTCACCTTGTTATGATGATATTGATGATATTGTATTTTAAATAACTGACTATAAAAGCAAAGTACTTTGTTTTTAAAAATGACAGGATGGAACACGAAAATCCAGCCCATCTGCCTATCACAAGTGCAAGTGTACATCCAGATGCTGGCCCTCCCATCCCCATGCCACTCTTATTTGATCCCTGCTGAGTGTACTCTCCCTGGCTTTATTGAAGCCTGTATCGCCTGCATTTGCTGCGGTTTGTCTAATGTTATCATAACACAGAAAATGCAGGTGACACAGGCTTCAATAAAGCCAGGGAGTATACACAGGAGGGATTGGGAATGGGTTGGCTAGCATCTGGATATAAACTTGTGCTTGTGGCACGCAGACAGAACCAGTCTTCCATGTGCCACCCTGTGCCACCATGTAGCATTTCTCTGAATAATTAAAAAAGTTTAAAGCCCCATCTACACAATACGATTCTTTATACGATTCGATTATGATTCCATTTACGATCCGATTAAATCCAACATGTCTGATCGGGATTCGATTCAATTCGATTTGCCATTGTTTTGCAATGGCAAATCGAATTGAATCGAATCAAATCCCGATCGGACATGTTGGATTTAATCAGATCGTAAATAGAATCGTAATCAAATCGTATAAAGAATCGTATCGTGCAGATTGTGCTTTAAAACAAAAAGGAGCAGAAAGATTATTTAGGTTATCAACTGCTTTTAAGTGTTTTTGGAAGCCAAAAGACCTAATAAGCTGGCCAATACAGTAGGTGTAGATGGAAAGAAGAAGAGATCCAAAGATTGAGTCTGAGGCAATTCAACAGAGAGGATGAGATGTGTAGAAGAATGCCTTGAGAAATGTCAGCCCTGAATCCCTAGAGAGGAGAAGATCTGGAGTAGGTAAGGATGGACAACAGTGTCAAAAGCTGAAGACCCCAAGAAGAATGAGTATAGGATGGTAATCTTTATACGTAATAATAATTGACATTAATTATTTTAATGTGGGTGATTTCCCTGCTATGATTAACGTAGACAACAGACTGAAGTTCATCGGAGAGGGAGTTTGCCAACTATTTTAACTATGTCAGGGTAAACCTATTCAACCAGTGTGGATGAGATAGGCAGAAGTGAGACAGACCAGTAGCTCTCAAGAAATGAAGATCCAAGTGATGGCTCACAAGTATTGAATACAGTTGACCATGGTTGGGAAAGTGCAAGTGGAGAGAGAGAGGTGGGAAAGAGAAATTAAGGCAAGTATGAAAGAAGTGGAGAGATGCTGAGTTTGGTGAGAGGGAATGGGTTCAAGTGAGTAGGTAGTATATTTTGTGATTAGTTAGACAAAAACTATTTAGAAAGAAGGTGGTGGGAGTTGAGCAGGAAGAATAAGTTGTACAATGAAGGTATTTATAAAAACAAAGTGTTAATTTTAACTAAAAATGTACTAAAATGTACTAAAAATCTGATGAGAAGGGCCATGCCGATTTCACAATGCTCAAAAGTTATTTTACAGATGTGATGAAATTTGCGTAGGGTCAGATAATTCATGAGAGACCCAATAAAGGGTGAGTGAGAGAAGTATGGTAACAGCTTTGCTAGTGTCAACGGGGATATTAAAATCACCAAAGATGATAATGGGGATGTCAGTAAACTGGAAATGGCCAACAAGGATTGACAATATTGTGGTTAAAGCAATATTAAATCCCACAAAAATGTGCTAAAATGGCCCAGATTCTCCATTCCAGATCAAAATGACACACACACAAAAATCATGATGAGCAGTACACATCTTGTGCATTAATGTCTTGTGAAGCAATTTTATTTCTGGATATATACTGTATTAATGAATATTATAATTCAATGAACTAGTAATATTTTATATATTTACTGTATTTTTATTATGTATATGATCTGTGCAGGTGGATGCTAGCAAAACTTGCATTGTTTACATATAATTCTCCAAGCATGTTGAGTACAACATACTATCCATTAAGCATGCCGATAAGTAAGCAAAACAACATGAGTAAGCAAAGTGATTCAGGGCCTTTTACAGGAGTTCCATATTTTGTCCTGTTAAATATGATCTGCTGTTGTGAAACAAGTGTTCTCTGAGGAAACTTTTAAATTGGCGGCATCTACACTGTGTTTTATTATTTAACAAAACAACAACACTTTCACCATATGCAATGAGCTCAGTTGTTTTGTATCCCGGGCAGACACAAGGGAAGACAAGGAAATAACTGTGATTTACTATATGGAAATAGCTGCTACATTAACACTTCATTCAATGGCAGGATATGAATACACATGGAAAGCAGAGGAATAATAGAGTGATGACAGGGGTATTATCATTATTAGATAATCATCGCCCTAGAGTACTGGAAACACCAAGTGCTCCCTTTCTCATGGGGTCTCATTATTTTTGTGTAGCCACACCTCCTCATCATAATGCATTCCTGTAAGGAGAGCATTCTTTTGGTATGAAGGGAAGGAAGAGTACATGATTTAAGAGCTGGTGCTTGGAGAGAATGAAGCAGCATTTTACAATACTTGGGATACATTTTGATGAGAACGTAAATGTGACCAGCATAGAGAACGGAGATAAAGATTTCCTAAAGCTTGCAAATCTGTTGCAATGTTAGTTGCTGTTTGATGAAAACACACTGCACTTGATAGATTAATCCTTTTAGGATATCACTCTTAAACAAATATTATTATTCATCTAAATTTGTATTAAAATGTTTCTGCTATTGGAAAGTGTGCTTTTATACCTTTGTGTAAGTACATGATTCCTCGGGATCTGCACTGTAGTTCAACTTGAAATGATCAAAAGCAGCAGGTTTCATTGTTATAGTTCCATACAAACAGGTTATTAAATACAGCATCAAAATATGGAATTTCAGCATTTGGACATCCATTAGCTAATTCCTATCATCACCTACTGAGGTGTTGGGTTAAATATGAAGGGGGCCATTTATACATCCCTGGTGTTTACATAAGTTTCTTCTGACTGCTCCAGTTTTCTCCAGTTACCAGGAATGATGTTTGGATAGGCTGAATGTCATAAGCCTGACTGAAGGTTCCCATGAATTATACAGTCTTGACTGCACAATCTTACCAGATACATGTAGTAGGAAGGATACATTGAGTTGATATACACTGAATGGATATTTTAGGTAATTCATTATATTACTGTAATAGACAGCGGAGATGCCGCCGCAGCGGTGAGCGGCATGGCGGCCATCCCCGCGTCTCAGCCGGCGGCATCCGCCGCGCAATTACATGGTGGAGTTTTGCCTGGTCCTTCAGTTGGACATAGACTGAGGGCTATGCGCGCCAGGTGACAGGACCTTTATGTGAATAGAAGGGGAGTCAGCTGATCGGCCGGTCAGCTGACTCCAGCAGTGCTCCTGATTGGCTGAGTGACTGGGGCGGC
The DNA here is from genome assembly GCF_040937935.1 of Hyperolius riggenbachi. NCBI lineage: Eukaryota > Metazoa > Chordata > Amphibia > Anura > Hyperoliidae > Hyperolius > Hyperolius riggenbachi. The sequence continues at coordinate 245,436,674 of NC_090648.1, read as the reverse complement.
GCTGTGAGGCGCTCTCAGTATATATAGGACCTGCCTGTCAGTAGCTCCTCATCTGCTCTTGCAAATGCTACGTGTTAGCACTCAGACTTTAGTCAGATCCCAAAGTGTGCTAGAACCAGCAGGAGCTGGGGATCCACACTTAGTCAGATTCTGTTGATAGCTATAGTACTAATTGAATTTTATTATTTGTTATGACCTTCTGCTAGCCTTGACTACTCTTCTGCTTACTGATTCTGTGCTTCTGCCTATCTGATCCGGTAGCCTGAACACTACTCTGATTTAGCCTTCTGTCTTTGTACCATATCTGTCCGTTTGTTGTCGAATCTGCTTGTCTGACTCTCCTGCCCTCACCAGTGAGCCTAGTCCCTTGTGAGAGATTCTCTGTACAGCTTAATCACCTGCTCCTCAGGTGACCAGTGGCTGCAGTACAATCTGAATCACCTGCTCCTCAGGTGACCAGTAGCTGCAGTACAGTCTGAATCACCTGCTCCTCAGGTGACCAGTAGCTGCAGTACAGTCTGAATCACCTGCTCCTCAGGTGACCAGTAGCTACAGTACAGTCTTAATCACCTGCTCCTCAGGTGACCAGTAGCTGCAGTACAGTCTGAATCACCCGCTATTCGGGTGATCTGTATACGTTGTCTTACTGTGCACCACCCGCTCCTCGGGTGAACTGATTACTAGTTCATCTGCATCTCCGGCTTGCTGGAATGCTGATCCCTGTGTTCTATAGAGATATCTCCCTCTACTAGCTCCTCTGGGAAGTTGGTATCTCTATCTGTATTACTGTTGCACCAAACACCTATCTTTACATCAGGTTGTCCTGTGTCTCGCTATACTCACATTATTGGTGATACTGCAGATCACCAATAATCAGAAAATCTGTTCTTGCTGACACCAATCGTTACAATTACATAGAAGCAAATATGATTGTAAAACTAATATTGTATCATTGATGGGCCCTTTAAAGAGAACCCGAGGTGGGTTTGAAGAATATTATCTGCATACAGAGGCTGGATCTGCCTATACAGCCCAGCCTCTGTGGCTATCCCAAACCCCCCTAAGGTCCCCCTGCACTCTGCAATCCCTCATAAATCACAGCCACGCTGTTGACAAACAGCTTGTCAGAGCTGGCTGTGTTTATCTCTATAGTGTCAGTCTGCTGCTCTCCCCGCCTCCTGCAGAACTCCAGTCCCCGCCTGCATCCCTTCTCTCCCTGCTGATTGGAGGGAAGGGACGGGGGCAGGGACCGGAGCTATGCAGCGGGCGGGGGAGCAGCTGAGACTGACACTACAGATATAAACACAGCCTCACAGCATGGCTGTGATTTATAAGGGATTGCAGAGTGCAGGGGGACCTTAGGGGGGTTTGGGATAGCAACAGAGGCTGGGCTGTATAGGCAGATCCAGCCTCTGTATGCAGATAACATTCTTTAAACACACTTCTGGTTCTCTTTAAGGGACAATTAGTACATCCTAGAACAAAAATGTTAGATACTCACCTGAGAGGGGAGAAGGCTCTAGATCCCGTACAGCCTTCCTGCTCCTCCCTCGATTTCCTGGATACAGTGCAGTAATCCGCATAAGAGCTGTTAAACCAGCTGTTGGAATATACCTCTGTGAGCCTTTGGAAGGCTTTAGGAGCACTCGGGGACATGAGTACACCCCATGCATTATGATCGCTTCCAGAGGTAACAACACTGGACCTAGTACAGTGAGGGAGACATAGGATGGCTCTTCAGAATCCAGAGCCATCCCTCTCTATTGGTAAGTATCTGACCTGTTTCCACTACAGATTTGCTTTAAATGTCTGAGGTTATTCCAGTATGGGATTTGACTGTGCAAATCGTTCTAGAAGTGTGAAAATTAGTTCAAATTAAATTCACATAAAATTACAATGTTTCATTTTTACCTTAAAGATATATGCAACACATATCCTAATCTAGACATTATCTTTTAATAGTCTATGTTTTCTATTTGGCTGTTTATATGTGTAAAACTGTTCTTACCTATCCTTGAATGTGCTCAAAATGTCTTAAAATGGAGCTCTATATGCAATGTATTTGCATTATGCATTTTATCCCATTATAAGATATGGACACCTCACCACCAGTACATACAGAATAAACTGTTAGTTTGTGTTTATACTGATAGTTAACTATTTGCAGTGTGTGCTGATCCCAGTTAAAATTCTGCTTCTAAAAACGTTGCCTCTCTTCTGCAAGTGTTTCCTACGTGTTCCTTTGTTGTAAATTATGTCTTTACACACCCTAATATCCCTCTGAAAACACTGATTATGGCTACAAAAGAGTTATTTCTTAATGTAAACAATGGCATAGACAAGGCTGTATTTCATAATGGGGTGAACAACAGTTAAACAATTGTATTGCATTCTTGATTAGATTCTCATTTTAAGAGATTTTCAGCACAGTAAAGGATACGTGCACTAACACAGAGACATATAGCTACATTAATTACTTTGTATGTATCCCAGCAGATTTATAAGTACAATATCTTAATGAAAAGCAATTTCTAAACTGACTAGATAAACCCCAGAAACACAGACTAGTGATCTTGAACACTGACCCTGGATATTTGCCACAATACTACCCAGCCTGTTCTCCAAATCACTGTGAATATTTCCAGGAAATAATGCTGTACATTGCCTTTTCTTTTAATTATTCTCATAATTATGTATTTATATAGTGTGGACATTTTTCACAGCACTTTACAGTGTATGCTGCATAATTTATGTCACTGATGCTACTGCAATGGAGCTCAACATCTAATGTACATACCATATTCATAAATCCCCTACCATAGTCTACAACCAATTACAGGGCAAGTTAATTAACCAACTAGTATGTTTGTGGTAGGAAACTAGAGTACCTGGAGGAAAACCATGCAGACATGGGGAGAAGTTACAACTGTATGTACCCAATAAAGATGAGTATTATGTATTGCTAGCTGTACCTATTAATGTTTTCTGTGACCGAGTAACCCCATTTTCACAATACTAACAACTCTACTCTTGCTGTCAGTGGACTCCCTTTAGTGACATTAGACTTAATAGAGACAGATTTGCACAGACACAAATACTGTCATATATTTCTGCCATGAATATTTCAGTGGCCGCCAAGGTGGGCATTAGCTTTGCAGGACACAGGCTACAGAGAAATTAAAGTTCAGAACACTTCCTAGACATGGTACCATGGACCTTTTCTTTACTTAAACTCCTAAATTAAATAACATTTTAATTGAAAGAGCAGTACTGAATGCAAGCCAAATACTTACAATAAGGGTAGTTGCAGCTATGATGATTTTCAGACCAATTACGCAGGGCTGTAATGATCCAAAACATTTTGCAGATGTAGAGATGCTTTCATTAAGTTGAATAATTTATAAACTTAATGTCAGAAAAGCAGAAGGAAGAGAACATGATGACATTTCAGTGAAATGATCACTTTTCTTTACAATTTTAAATACCACCTTAAGTCCTTCTTTTTTAAAATGCACTATGATGTTGTGCAATTGTTCAAGAGAAAATTTAAAATATGTCTTCATAATTATTACAAATGTTACCAATAATTAATGAGTGGATTAGCCACAAGCCACATTTTTAAAACACCACATGCTGTTGCACTGAAATTGGGTAGTGCATTACAAGTAGTTGTTTGTGGTAAGTTTTTGGGGTCATGGAGGATCAAGGACATCTAAGGAACCAATTTATAAAATGTCAGAGAAAAAAATAGAAAATGTTGCTACTTTCAGAATTAAAGCTACTTTTGAAGATTTTGCCATATATAATGTGGTGAAATTGCCTTTTTTTTGCAGCAAAAATTGGAAACAGAAGGTTAATTCTGAAAGCCATTTAACTTGCAACACTGTTTAAAAAGTAGAGAAAAGTTCAACTTTTTAATTGATTACCGTAGTACTTTAAAGTGCAGTCTTCTCTTATCCCACGTAAAGCACACCTGAACTAAACTGAAAAAGGGACTTTTACTTACCTGGGGGTTCTTCCAGCCCTCTGTAGTGTCATGTCCCCCTCCATTGTTCCCCCTCTACTGTGTTGCTGACAGCTTCAAAAGTCCTGCAATTGGAGCTCCAGTTGCACCAAATGCACATGTAAGGTCCTGTCCACGCATGCTTCATGATCATGCTCTTGTCTTCGGGAGAATCTGTGCATGTGCAGTTCTCAAAAGAATGAACCACGCATGCATACAGCGTGATTGTAAAGCATGCAAGGACAGTGGAGCTCCAGTCGCAAACATTTCAGAGCTGACAACAACGGAAGAATGAAGGAGACAGAGGACACTAAGGGACTACTGAAGAAGCCCCAGGTCGGTTAAAATCCTTAGTTCTGAGTCCAGTACAGTTGTGTTTTATTGCAGGTTACCTCAAGCTTTGAGTAAGAAAATTTCCCTTTGCTTGTTTTCACTCCAAGAACCAGATTTATATATATAAAAATAAATCTATATTTCTAAATTCTCTCTGGATATAAATTTGAAGCACAAATAGTGAAAAATGAATTTTAATATTGTCAGGCACAACCTCTCCTATTATCTCAAGCACAGGAGTAAGTTAGAATGGAGGTCAGGTGATTTGGCCTAGTAAACAAGGTGAGGCAGTTATTATCTACTGGAAGAGACCTCTGGAGTCTCTTCCAGACTAGATGATAACAACATTGATTGCTGCTTTAAAGAGAGTGTACAGTAATTTGGTGGAACAGATTATTCAAAATATGTCTTAGTTAATAAAATATGAAATATTACACATAGGTGTTTAAATATTTTTTAACATTCTTCCTTCTGTTTTTACTGACATTTTTTTATCTTGAAAACATTATTTATTACTGTACAACAGAGAAAATATAAGTCTATAATGAATAACGGGTCCTAAGTACTGGTTACAATATCAGGATCCACTGTAAAGGAAAATATTTTGTGCTTATAAAATATGACATTCAAGCCAGCAGGTGATGCTCCAAAAACATAACAAATAAACACTTACAAAGTGGGTGTGACAAAAAAGTGAAAGGGTGATTTTTTTAAGATACTGGCTTGTCTCTACTTTCTTGTCATCAACAATATAATTTTTCCACGTGTGCCTTTCCATGATCTAAAGGCTATGTCCTTGCAGTTAATTTTACATTTATGGACAGTATTACATTAACTCTATCTGCTGTTTTGTCTTTTGTGCTTCATGATCCTTACAAACCACTTAGGTCTCCCAATAAATGAATTAAGAATAGAGCACTGGGAGAAGGATCATGATAATGAGCCTGAGCAATTTAGGGCAAGTTCGTAGAATGACTGGATGACATCAGCGTAAATGGAAGCCTGACCATGGTTGGCAATCCCCCAGCGTGTCTTTTTAATTTAACATTATGTGCCAACTCTCCAACATGAAATTGCTGCAGGATCACATTTCTATGTCATTAAACTGAGCAGAACTATTTCACATGTGGCCACGGTTAAATGGCTTAGCTGGCAAGGGCTCATATATGCTGTTTACTGACAGGTATACAACAAATAAATACGTCTTCATGAGAAATTGATTTGCGATTATGTGAAGCCTCTCTGTTCTCATCCATTGTTTTGGGTGAATGTTTATGGCTGTTAGATGTAAAAACACCCACTATTCACATACAAGCCCCAGAGGTGAATCACCAGTGGATTTGGTCTATATAACAAATGTCACCATGGCTATTGGGAACTGATGGTTACCGTCCTTCATTCAAACAAAAGCAGCTGGGAAACATCGGTGTGACCTTTCCAAATCAAGAATTGGGGCTACCAAACATTAAGCTGTGAAAAGGTACACGTTTCCTCTTCACAAATGTTTTTTAAAAGCAACTCTGGATTAAACTGTTAATCATATACTGTATTTATAAATGAAAAAAAAATCCATAAAATAATTGGAGTGTATTTATTGATTAATGTGACCCAATTACTTTCCTTGAGATTTTTCTAAGGTGGATATAACAAGGCAGATTGCTAAGCAACGCAGTGAAAGTGTCCCGGTGGAGCAGCAGCCAGGTCACCATGTTTGGACCCTTGGCAATAGACAAGTTCAATACAAAGTGAACCTGTCATCCATGTGACTCATTGTACAGATTTTCAGCAATTTACTTGGTAGTGACCCTGCATTTTCCAGGGACATCGACATAAATGCTGAAAACCTAGTAATCTGATTTGTTCCACAGAGGTGACAAGCAATGAAAATAATAAAAAAAGCACATTGCAGCCAAGATCACAAAAGTGCAATAGTCTCTGCTTATTAAGCTGTCTCAAACTCTTACAAATGGTAGCTAATAATATCTTGTTATTAAAATGCATAACTATGAATGCTGAGAGACACATTATGGGACTCTAAGGGATGATTTACTAGAGATATAATTTTCTTGCTGGGCCAGTGAACTGGTGCTTGATTCAAATATCCAAACAGGGTCACAGAAATGTCTATCCCTTATATGCTCCTTAAAGGGAACATGTAAGAATATTTTTATTTTTTGTTTTATTTATTTATCAGGCTCAGTACTAAAAGTAGAATTTTGAACATGCTTTTTCATATTTTTTTTTTAACAGGAAAATATTAGCATTACGTCTTAGTGTGTTTTAATTATTAAATTATATTTTATAATTATGAGTATACTACTAAATTGAACCATCTGATCTGATGCCATCATCTTCTCCTTTAAAGGTATTTACAGGTATTGAAACTCCATGGACGGATACCCTCCTTCTGAATTATGTTACTTTTTGTTTATTACCGTTTACTGTTGGCTTACATGCATTGACTACACTACACATAACTACACTACACATTACATTTCATCTTTAGCTTACTTTACTAGCTGACTACTTATCTGCAACATCCGTAAGCAATAGCTTATTGTTCTATTAGTGCTGAAAACCTTGATTTTTCAACACTCTCTTGCTTAAGGCGCGTACACACACCAGACTTTTTCAAACTATGGGTCATCAGACCTGCCCACGGGGTGGTCATTCTGACGACAGTTGCACGTGTGTTCAAGCTGTCGTCAGACTGATAAGACTGATTTTGACTAATCCTATCAGTCTGAGGACAGCTTGTACTCGCGTGCAACTGTCATCAGAACAACTGCCCCTCGGGCAGGTCTGACGACCCCATAGTCTGAAAAAGTCTGGCGTGTGTACGCACCTTTACATTCAACCCCCACAGTACCTCTGACTTGTCCTAAACAATGAATACCTGGTTGATAGATCAGTGGTGCTGGCTGCATTTAGGTCATCCTGTTAGGCAACTCTGTGACTATCAGCCTTGTGTTGGGTAAAGTGTAACTTCAAGGTGTGTTGGAAATGGATTTGCCAGAATTTATCTAAATTGACCTGCTAACGGATTAGAGTTGTTTGATGCCTGAGGTAACAGTATCTCTGCGGACACCTTTGTGTATTCCTTACTTTTCACACTAATCTGCATTTCATCATGTATCTGCAAACAGTCTGGCAATATGCATCCTCTTAATGTAGGCACGCCTATTTTTATCTTGCCTTCCATGTTCTCCTCACCTATTTTAGAATTCTTGAGTTCTGTATTTTGTAAAATAACTCTCTCTTCCTTCACCACCAAGCAGACCCATTTTCTTCTCTCCTTGCTGCTGTTGGTGTACCACCTATTCCTGATTAAGGGACCTTACCAAGACTAGCATCCTTTACCCACCAGCCTCCCACTCCTCACAGCAGTTGTGTATTGAATTACCTTATTAATATGAATTGTGTCCCCATTTCTTCGGCTCTTAAAGCTTGTGCCTTGCAAAACTACCTACTATATAGTTAATAAACTTGATATATCCATGGCTTTGCTGTATTGGAGTAAGTCAAAGAAGTGCATTGGACCCACTCCAATACAGTATGGTTGCTACTCCTGTTATATGCTGTCTCTTTATTGGAATTGATTCCAGTGTATTACAGGGTTGGAACATCTGTAGAACTGGAACAGAACCCACTCTAAGGGCTAGTTCACACTCGGCGCTTGACCACCGCTTGCCCCACGATAGCGTTCGTTCCGTGATCGCGATTCGGTGGCAAAATGTTGTGATTTCAGCACGATTTGCGCTTCTGATTCCCATCAATAGAACAAGAATCACAGTGCAATCATCCCAAAGACGCTGCATGCAGCATGTTTGCGATTGATCGACATTTCAAATGCCACAGTGTGAAAGCATCCATAGGGATATATTAGTAGCAGCGCTTTGCTGATCACCAGCAATCAGCAAAGTGCTGAAAACGCACCAAGTGTGAACTAGCCCTAAAGACCAGAAGTGAGTAGCAATGGTATTTATATCCATGACATCTTTATCTCACATTCCCGCACTTTTGTGGGACTCACAGAAACATAGGGCCTGATGCACGAACTACTGGTAATATTGCCATGGGAATCCCTTCACTCTGTTTTCTGACCCATAGAAGCTGCTAACATGCCAACCTCTGCACCTTTTTTGTTTTTTCTTACTTCACTCCATTTTGTTGTTCTCTCATTTACTGCCTTCAATCATCAATCCTGGCTTACTGAGGGACAGTTAAACTATTGAAGCACTCCTCCTGGGTGGCTGAACTGCACCTGTGCAAGAACAATTTGAATGAGAATTTCCAGAACTAGAAAGAGGCTCTACTGCAACTCAACCGTCGTCACCCGTTAGCGGAGAGATGAATGAATGGGAACGCAGTTCCCATTCCTTAATCTAAGTCCCCGATTCAATGAATGCCGGCATCTATGACATGCCTGCATTCATTATATTTTCCTGTTGTTACAGTGCTACGCATTACTTCGGATTGATGTACTTATGTACATGATTTGGAAAAATGACTGAGGACATCTTGTGACCAAATAGTAAATTGCACCCAAATCCACTTTTATTTAACCCATTCACGTTCCGTCGTTTTCACTTGAGAAATGTTCACCTCCCATTCATTAGCCTATAACTTTATCACTACTTATCACAATGAACTGATCTATATCTTGTTTTTTCCACCACCAATTAGGCTTTCTTTGGGGGGTACATTTTGCTAAGAGCCACTTTACTGCAAATGCATTTTAACAGGAAGAATAAGAAAAAACGGAAAAAAATCATTATTTCTCAGTTTTCAGCCATTATAATTTTAAAATAATACATGCCTCCATAATTAAAACTCACGTATTGTATTTGCCCATATGTCCCAGTTATTACACCGTTAAAATTATGTCCCTATCACAATGTATGACGACAATATTTTATTTGGAAATAAAGGTGCATTTTTTCTGTTTTGCATCTGTCACTATTTACAAATTTAAAATAAAAAAAAAAATAGAAATATTTCATCTTTACATTGATATTTAAAAAGTTTAGACCCTTAGGTAAATATTTACATGGTTTTTTTTATTGTAATGTTTTTTTTATTTGGATATTTTTTAGAAGGGTGGGATGTAAACAATTGTTTTATAATGTAAATGTGTGTTTATTTTTATTTTTTTTACTTGTAGTTGTAGTTTTACTTTTTGGCCACAAGATGGCGGCCATGTGTTTGTTTACATGACGTCACTCTAAGCGTAACATACGCTTAGAGAGACGCATGGGGGACGTTGCAGCCAGAAAAGGCGCAGCTTCCGAGAGAAGCTGTCGCTTTTTCAGCAGGGGAGAGGAATCAGTGATCAGGCACCATAGCCCGATTCACTGATTGCCTAGCTAACGAACCGCGGGCCGGAGGCGCGCATGGTTCCTGGACGTAGTTTATACGTCCAGGAACTAAAATAGGTTAATAAAAATCCCAACACTGACTTTTATAATTAACTATTCCCCTCCCACACCCTCCCATAGTACCCAAACTTTTTTTTTGTATAGGAAAAAAAATTACACAAAAGAAAATTAGTTACCTTAGGGACTGAATGTTTTTTTAATATTTATGTCAAGAGGGTATATTGGTAATTTTTAATTTACGGGCTTGTAATTCGTGATGGAGGCAAAACTGAAAAAATGCACCTTTATTTCCAAATAAAATATTGGCGCCATACATTGTACTTAGGAAATGTTTTAAATGTTGCAATAACCGGGACAAATGGGCACATAAAATGTGTGGCTTTTATCCACGGTAGAACGTTTTATTTTAACACTATAATGGCCAAACCTTAACAATAATATTTTTTTTCAATTGTTTTCTTATTATTCCAATTCAAATGTGTTAAGAATAAAATAATTCTTAGCATAATGTAACTCCCAAAGAAAGTCTAATTAGTGGCGAAAAAAAACAACATATAGATCATTTCGTTGTGATTAGTAGTGATTAAGTTATTGGCGAAAGAATGGGAGCAGCGCTGACAGGTGAAATTTGCTCTGGTTCTAAAGAGGTAAAAACCCCTCAGTGGTCAAGTGGTTAAGCTCAAAGCTCCACAGCTACAAGGAAAGTATGCTAGCTTTTTAGCCACCGTGTTAGTGTTTTAGCTTAAGCGATAAAACATATTTTTATTAGCTTCATTTGCAATTATGTAAGTATAACAGTTTATAATAATGTAAGGACTTGCTTTAAGCAGTTTAAAGCAGATCCAAGATGAAAAACTAACTATAACAAGTAACTTGTCTATATATTTTATCTAAAGTTTAGATAGTTTACACAGCAAATCTAGCTGCAAACAGCTTCAACAGTATATGATTATTTCTTCCTGTGATACAATGAGAGTGGCCATATTCTGTTTGTCATCATTACACACAGTCCTCCCCCCCCCCACACACACACATACATACAGAAAATGGCTGGCTGGGTCACATAAATTTTATTTAATTTTTTTGGGTGGGTTTCGTAGTGTCTAGACGGAAGACACACACACACACACGCACACACACACACACACACACACACACACACACACACACACACACACACACACACACACACACACACACACACACACACACACACACACACACACACACACACACACACACACACACACACACACACACACACACACACACACACGAACACACACACACAAACACACACACACACACACACACACACACACACACGCACGCACACACACACGCACATATTATAGAAATCAGGAGTTAGATGTCAATGGGCCAAAGTGTTTTGCATTATGCATTTACAATATCAGTTTTACTTGATCAGTTTTAATTACTGACTAAACTAGTCAGGTAGGAGCTGGTAAATACTCCAGCTACTCTTTTACTGTAAACACAGAGTAGATCACCTGACCCTGCCCACATGCTCTGTATGCTGTTGACAGGTGGTCAGCAGTCATGTTTATTGCAGGCAGATGAGGGTGGTGAACATACAAATGACTTTTAAAACAACAATGGAGAGCATATGGGAAAAGTTAAATGCTTTATTACACTAAACAGTGAAAAACTGCTGAATTGCAGTTGCAGTACTGGCCACAAAGAGTTTTCTCAGCAGTAGGAGGCGGTGGACTATGTCAGATAATCTTCTCTGCACTTGGGAATGGACTCCAGACAGATACTTCCAATATATTATTTTGCAGAGAATACAGATATGCAGTGTACAAAACTTTGTGCATTGCTAAATAATACTGATTTACTATCACATGCATGAGAAAAATGAAAAGGCTGAACTAGAACATACAGATAATAGAAGAGAAATGGTCAGAAGTTTCTGTTGGATACATGCTTTTTATTCTGTATTCCTTTTCTACTGCCTATATTCCTACTTCTGCCCTTGCATGTCTGTAATAATTAAAGGGGACATTTATTTTATCCAAAGGCAATTTAGACATATTGAGCTCTAATTTTTCAGGCCATGAAACAAAGGAAACAGCTTATTGCCCTAGGTGTTCTTTTCAACAAAGGAAATCTCACCTTTTAAGTTGCTGCAAAAAAAGTAACCAAGGATCACTTAAGGGAATGCTGCTGGGAGGTACTTAGTGAACTAAAAAAAACAAGCATGAGCAGCAACAATCAAGGCCAAGTTGCTGTAATTTCAGCTTAAACATTTATTCCATGTTTTACTTTACAAATCTCCAGTGTGTGAGATGTAGAATGATGCATTTTCTTGTGTTACATAATGTAAAACAGGATGCTTGCATTGAAGCAAACACTAAAAAACAAATCTTGATGTTGTCGCTAAAGCTCTATTTCTAGATTCTTAACAATTATTCATAATGCACACTAAAAAAAAATGTTAAATTGCTGTAATAATAAAAGTGATTTTTTTAATTGGACTAAAGTGTCAGATTAACAGAATACTATAAATGGTATAAATATAATCTTTTGGTAGTCTTAAAGGATTTCTATTGTGAAAAATATAAAATGCCTGTGCATGCATACATGTATTCCACAGTAAATGACTATATAATTTTTCCTATGTAGCTGTCATTATGGACTAACAGGGATTTTTATTTGTATATTAGCTTTATTATTTTCCTGGTAAGGACTTATACAAAGAAGATGCCGGCAAGCCTGTCTCCATGCGTGCATGCTATTCTGACGCTGAAACTGCAACTGCCATCCAGGAAGTGCTTTTAAAAATGAGGGAATGCCTGATAATCCATGATGAGATAGAATAGTCCTAAGCCTGTTAGATTTGTACTGCTTACTGTATGCAGGGCCGCCATCAAAAATGTGGGGGCCCCTCACACATCATCAGGCCTGGTCTCCCTATACCTGGGCCCATCCACTGGCTGCTGTGCCTGCCCACTAGCTACCCCACCCCCGTCACCATTAACAGTGGTTCTCAACCTTCTTGAAGTTTTGACACATCATGCCAAATGCTTAGATCTTTGTGACACGTCATTCCCTAATCAAACATTCTTAGACTTGATATACGTAGGTAGGTAGCCAGGTATAGGTGCCCTCAGTATAGGTAGCAAGGAGTAAGTGCCCTCAGTACAGGTAGCCAGGAGAAGCTGCCCACAGGATAAATAGTTACGAGTAGGTGCCTGCAGGATATATAGCTAGAAGTAGGCGCCCTCAGCATAGATCGCTAGAAGTAGGTGCTCGCAGGATAGATAGCTCGTAGTAGGTGCCTGCAGAATAGATAGCTAGGAGTAGATGCCCGCAGGATAGATAGCTAGAAGTAGGTGGCCGCAGGATAGATAGCTCGGAGTAGGTGCTCGCAGAATAGTTAGGAGTAGGTGCCCGCAGAATAGATCGCTAAGAGTAGGTGCCCACAGAATAGATAGCTAGGAGTAGGTGCCTGCAGAATAGATAGCTAAGAGTAGGTGCCCGCAGAATAAATAACTAGAAATGTGGTGCCCGCAGCCAGGATAGCTAGGATAGATGCACCCAGTAGTGGGCTGGCGGCTAACTCACCAGGTCCGTGTTCCAGTGCTGACGTCATTCTTCAGCACTCTGCTCTGTCTCCCTGATTCATTCTGCCTCCCTCACCGCTGATAATTAGAGCTGGACTACAGAAAAATGGCCGCCGATGTCTGTATTTGTGTACATTGGTGGCCATTTTTTTGTACCCCTGCTCTAACTGAAGGAGGAGGGAGACGGAGCAGGGCAGCGTGGACCATATACACCAGGCTGCCATGAGTTGGAGGGGGGCACAGGTTTTAGTTTGCTTTAGTCGTATGCTTGTTTCAAGTGTGATTCAGAAACTACTGCATTCAAAGAGACCAGCAGCACTGCCAGGCAACTGGCATTGTTTAGAATAAAATAAATATGGCAACCTCCATATACCTCTCACTTCAGGTTGCCTTTAAGTGATCAGTGTGGTTAAGGAATCGGGCACTATTGAATCGATTTCCATTCAGCAAGTGATCAATCTGCTTGCATAATCAGGCTAATATTGAGCCCTTTTTGCCTAGCTATAGGTATAAACCTGTTGCCGAGCGTGTCACGCTGATGGGCGTGGCCGCGGCGGCAGCCCCAGGACCGCCTAATGCCGATTGATGTAAAGTCCTGGGGCTCTGTTTTGCAGGAGATGGCGCGCAGGATGCGCGCGCATCTCCTGCTTGGAGGGCGGAGCCAAGCTCCGCCTTCAGTCTTCGAGCGGCTATTGCCGCTCGGGAGACTGTTAGACGGCGTAATCGCCGTCTAATTACCCGTACAGCGCTGCGATAAGCAGCAGCGCTGTACTGGGGACAGCCGTGTGACACGGCTGTCCCCTCCTGAGCCACAGAGGTGATGCGCTGTCATAGGCTGAAGCCTATGACAGCTGATCACAGGGATTGGCCGGCGGGGTAAGGGAGGGGAGTATACACCATTTTTATTTTAAAAAAATCCAAATAAACAAACCAAAATAAATGAGCAAACACTAGGGGGCGATCAGACCCCACCAACAGAGAGCTCTGTTGGTGGGGAGAAAAGGGGGGAGGAATCACTTGTGTGCAGTGTCGTGTGGTCCTGCAGCTTGGCTTTAAAGCTGCAGTGGCCAATTTATTGAAAATGTGCCTGGTCTTTAGGGGGGTTTAACACAGCAGTCCTCAAGAGGTTAAGGTCTTATGGGCTCTTTCTCTTATTGTATTGTGGTGTCTTGCTGGCTGTCTCATATATATGTACGGTGTATTTTATTTGGCCTTGTTTTTTCAATTTTGTGTTACTATTTACTTGTACAGTACCCTATGAATAATACACAATATCCAGTTTGTAGTCATAGGAAGGCAAATGGGCAAAATTAAAAGGTTGTATAATGGATACTTATTTACAGCTTGATTATGCAATCTCGTAGCATTTGCCTTGCGTAATAAATATCAGGTTTTTTTTTTTATTATTTTGACATATTTGCCCATGTCTAGATCCACCTAAATGTGATGTTTATTTGTAGGAGAGATTCTTTTCATCTAAATTATTTGAAGACATCTTGACTTCTTGACCCCTAACAGGATAACCTGAAATCATATTTAGCAAAGGACTATAATGAATTGCTTTTCATTGCTTGATTATTCATGAGCTCAATTTTTTTTTTTTACATTAAAGATAGCGCAGTAGAAACAGTAAGGGCATGTTTCCACTACACGCAGATTCTGCATGCACTCCAATGAATGCCTATGGGAAATCTGCATCAGAGAAATCACGTTCAGTGGAAACAGGCCCATAGTCATTCATTGGAGTCAGTTTTCTGCATGCAGAATCTGCGTGTAGTGGAAACAGGCCCTAAGACATCTTTGGGTTACTTCATAATGAAAACAATGGCGATCTGAACAAACCACCTTGCAGAGATCTATTGTAAGTGGGGGAGCCAAACATTGACTATTTCTATTTAAAAGTAGAACATGTAGCAATAGATGAAAATGCAGTAAAATCAGTTATAAATTCTGATCACTGACATACCACAGCCATGTGCTATTACATTGTGGGAAGCTCACGTTTTCATCTGCACATAGTGAAGCTTCACATTTAGTTGTAAGGGGTGTAGCTGTGGTTACCCACAATGCACTACTGCTGAGTATGCAAATTATCTATTTCTGCCCTGAAGCCAGGCATACATCGAGAAAGACTGGTGTATAGCAAGCCTAATATTGCAAATACCTTCAGTCTCGTTTGGTCCCCCATATTTGCCTAGTGCTTTGGGTCACCCTGAGCTGCTTGGGTATTTAGTTGTAAGTGATTTAATAGTGCAATTGCATTACTAAATGCCTACATAGTCATCCTATGCACCTTAACCACTTCACCACTGAGGGGTTTTACCCCCTGACCACCAGAGCAATTTTCACCTTTCAGCGCTCCATCCATTTATTCGTCTATAACTTTATCATAACTTATCACAATGAAATGAACTATATCTTGTTTTTTCCGCCACCAATTAGGCTTTCTTTAGGTGGGACATTATGCCAAGAATTATTTTATTCTAAATGTGATTTAATGGGAAAATAGGAAAAATGTGGGAAAAAAATTAATTATTTTTCAGTTTCCGGCCATTATAGTTTTTAAATAATGCATGCTACTGTAATTAAAACCCATGACATTTATGTGCCCTTTTGTCCCGGTTATAAAACCGTTTAAATTATGTCCCTATCACAATGTTTGGCGCCAATATTTTATTTTGAAATAAAGGTGCATTTTTTTCAGTTTTGTGCCCATCCCTAATTACAAGCCCATAGTTTATAAAGTAACAGTGTTATACCCTCTTGACGTAAATATTTAAAAAGTTCAGTCCCTAAGGTAACTATTTATGTATTTTTTTTAATTGTAATTTTTTTATTTTTTTTTTAATTACAAAAAAAAAATGGGGAGTGTGGGAGGTAATGAGTTAATTTTTAGTGTAAAACTAATTTATTTCTATGTAAAAAATGCTAAGGGTGTAGTTTAACTGTTTGGCCACAAGATGGCAACAGTAACTCGCAGTAGCTCGCAGGAAGTACAAGGAGGCTGTTAGTGTTTGTTTTTTCTCACATTGTGGGGCTTAGATCAACGAACGGGAATGGATTTTCCCGTACATTGATCTCCGGGCGAGCGGGCGGCGGAGTGTTTACTAGCGGCGGGCGGCGTGTTTACGAGCGGGAGCGCGGGCAGCGGCGGGAGTGCGCAAAGTACGGATTTCTCCGTCCCTGGGGGTTAAAGGATGGAAAAAGGGACGGAGAAATCCGTACGGGCGGGGGTAAAGTGGTTAAACATCTCAGCCAGTACCCTGAGAAGAAATACTTAAAATGTACAAACATATAAACATCAATTCATGTTAAAGGTGAGTTCAGCTCAACACTTGGAGAATAAAGCTGTGTTAATAGGTGTCCTTCTGATTAGAGGGCCAAGGAGACTGCCATGTTTGTTCCCTTTAACTGTTTGCTTAACTGTAATGATGATCTACTGGCTTTAATAGTTTCTGAATAACTGATCCACAGTTAATCAGGTGGTCTGACTCATATCTGACTCCACCAGCTACAGACGTGTTCCAGGTATGTGACTTAGAAAATACTGAAACACAAGGGGCTTTATTCACAAAGCGGTGCTAACTGTTAACATGCCTGTGAAAAGCCCCTTAGCACGTCTAAAAGAGCTCCGCGCAAAGTGCCCATTAAAGCCTATGGGACTTAGTGCGCACATAGGACTTTGCGCGCGGTACTTAGTGCGCCAACTGATTGAGAAATCCGGTGCTAACCTACTTAGCACCTTGGTTAGCACGTCTAAAGACTTTAGACGTGCTAAGTAGGTTAGCACCGCTTTGTGAATCAAGCCCGTGCAGGGCATGGCAGTCAGACTGAGAATAAAGATGGCAATCTTTGTAGCCGTCTGACTGCAAGTTTCCTTTCTTGCAAGAATGTGCTCAAAATACACTCAAGAGATCTCCGTGTACGCCAAAATGGAAACACCTCAGAAACATGTATGTGTGTATATATGTATGTACAAATACTGTACATACTGTATATATAGGTGAAAAATTAGAATGTCGTGCAAAAGTCTATTTATTTCAGTAATTCAACTTAAAAGGTGAAACTAATATATTAAATGGACTCATTACATGCAAAGCAAGATATTTCAAGCTTCCATTTGTTATAATGTTGATGATTATGACGTACAGCTTATGAAAACCCCACAATCAAAATCTCAGACCTTTAGACTATTGTGAAAATGTTCAATATTCTAGGCTCAAAGTGTCAGACTCTAATCAGCTAATTAATCCAAAACACCTCCAAATGTTTCCCATTTCATATGTTAGTTTCACCTTTTAAGTTGAATTACTGAAATAAATGGACTTTTGCACAATATTGTAATTTTTTGAGTTGTATGTATCTATGTATGTATGTATGTTCCACATGCTCAGTCAACAGGACCCACAGAGCCTTATGATACTCAAGTAGTGAGCAGCCATCAGTGCATGAGGTGTGGTAAAACACCCAGGTGTACATACATTAACGAGTTACACGGCGTATTGTATGTAGAGGACCTGTAACTGAACCATGATCATACAACATTAAAATGTTAATCACTTGTGGCCACAAAACATACTGTAGCTAAACATTGGCTAGAATCACATTGTGGTAATGTGCTTTCTCTGTCCTTTTATTTCAGTGTTTTTTCCTGCTACATGTAATAAAAATATGGCCTTGCACAATGAACGGAAGGAAGAGACTAGCAATGGTTTGATCATACATCTGAAAAAGCAACACGTTGTCCTGCAGCTGTTTAATGGCGTACTACATACAATACTATAGGTGCATCGTGTCTATATGAGTGAACTGGTTTAACTATATGAGGCATGTACAATTGGATGGCATTAGCTATTGTACATTTCAAGCACTGAGTGTGACCACCTTTTAAATTGATGTTTGTTACTGTGGTAAAGAAAAATGCACTCAATACACAAGCTATTTTCAAAAGATATTGCTGAAAACCCAGGATAATACAAAGGAAAGCTGAACAAAGATATAGTGAAACCTGCAAGAATCAGCCTAAAGAATGCTTTTGATATTGACACTAAGCTTTTATAATGACAGAAGCTCTGTAGAAATAGAACTTCTTTTAAAAAGAAAGAGTTGCAGCGAGGTGTTTGGTTTATTCTCTCAAAGAAATACATATCTGCAGAGGCCAAAGTTACACCTTTTTTTCCAACAAAAGCACACATTTTCCAGAACCACTGCTTTGTTACCCAAAAGTGAGCTTAAAACTGCGATTGATGAATTCTCAGCTTCAGCTTTAGCTTATGCTCTGGTTAAAGCAAACCAGGACCACATTATAACTTGCATAAGCAATGTAACAAAGAAGGGAGGAGATGGAGCTCAGAATCTGTTGTAATTTTGTTAGAATATTACAATGTAGTGGCATACAAACTGCATACCGGTGCTAACATACATACCGGATGTACCATACCTGCTACTCAGTCATTTCAAAATGCTAGCCATGTGTACTGTAGGTTCTTACTTCCATGCTGTTTCTACAGCTCAGATCAGCTCTACAAAGACAGCCATTTCTGTACAGCTTCTCAGAAATATTAGTATATTCTATCAGATATCTATCCAGGGCCGGCCCCAGACTTTTTGCCGCCCGAGGCAAATTTTTAAAAAATTATTGCTGCCCCCCCCCCCCCGCCGCCGCCGAGCTGAAGGGGTAGCGGGCAGGATGGGGGTATTGGGCCTAGCGGCAGGGAGGGGGGTCGGACCCCCTCTCCCTCGCCTGGGTCCCCCGGTCCTCCGCTCCCCTCCAGCCTTAAATAGATCAGAAGCAGCCACTACTCGAAAGAGGCAGTGGGCTGGGAGGACTCACCTCTTCCTCGCTCGATCAGCGTGCGCTCCACTGACGTCACTTCCTGCAACGCCGTCCACTTACAATACAGTGGGCGGCGTTGCAGGAAGTGACGTCAGTGGAGCGCATGCTGGATCGAGGAAGTGGTGAGTCCTCCCCGCCCGTGCCTCTTACGAGTAGCGGCTGCTTCTGATCTATTTAAGGCTGGAGGGGAGCGGAGGACGGGGGACCCAGGCGAGGGAGAGGGGGTCCGACCCCCCTCCCCGCCGCTAGGCCCAATACCCCCGTCCTGCCCGCTACCCCTCCAGCTCGGCGGCCGGCTCCCCGCACCCACCGACGGGCGGATGCCGCCCCTAGAAATGTGCCGCCTGAGGCAAAAGTTTCACCCCGCCTCATGAGCGGGCCGGCCCTGTATCTATCACATACTTCTTATAGCAACATTGTATCCTTATTATAACAATGTTGTATTAATTTGCCAAGAGTGAAGGAGAAACTGTCATTGCTTAACAGTAGCTTCCAGGGATCCAGGGCCCATAGGGGCCCTTGGCTACCATTATGGGGGAGGGACGGTTACCCTAGTATTACCATTTAGGGGTGGTATACAAGGCTATCTAATACCAGAATAGGGGAGGAACCGAGTCCACCGAACATTGCTATCAGGTTGGGGGGACATAAAGCCTAAAGCCGGCCCTGATGTAACTATACTGTAAGTGAGAATTTGAAGACTTGAAGAGACTTTGAAAATAGACTTCAGATTATGTAAATATATAAGAGGTCAACACAGAGATTTGCAAAATTAACATTTTACCCCCCAAACACTAATTAAGACATGGGTGCATCAGCTGTGTATGATGTAAAGAAGATCTTACCATAAAAAATGGGAATGTCTCTCTATGGTAAGGGTGTTACAATTTCCACAGAAGATGGTAAAGGTAAAATCAATAATGGAATTTGCAATATGACCAGGCAGTTTTCTTAAAGCTAATGATAGGCACAGTTACAATTACTGAAGGATAGTGTGTGGGCAGTACAGTGGCGTAGTGGATAGAACTCTCTTCTTGCACAGTGTTGGGTCTCTATTTGGAATCCCAGCAAGGGCACTATCTGCACAGAGTTTGTATATTGTCTGCATGGGTTTCCTTTGGGCACCAATGTCCTCCCACATCACATAAATATACAGAAATGTTATTTGGCTTTCCCCAATATTGACCCTTGACTATGATGAACATATGACTATGGTAGGGAATAGACTATATACCTTATACAGCACTGCGGAAGATGTTGGCACCTAATGAATACTAAATAATAATAATAATGAACCTTTGATTTGGAGAAACCACCCAACTACCCTTTCTTCCCTGTGAAGAACACTTCACAGTTGCTAGGGAGTTGCACAGTTGCCATGGTGTTAGGAAATGAAATCTGAACTTCTCAGTTTCCAAAACTGTAGTCTGGCATCAAGAACATTCAATTATGAAACTCTTGATATGAAATTAACCAGCCTGGCGGTATGGACGAGCTCAGCTCGTCCATCACCGCCGGAGGCTGCCGCTCAGGCCCTGCAGGGCCGATTTTCTTCAAATAAAGAGCAGCACACGCAGCCGGCACTTTGCCAGCCGCGTGTGCTGCCTGATCGCCGCTGCTCTGCGGCGATCCGCCGCGAGTAATGGCGAAAGAGGGTCCCCCCAGCCGCCTGAGCCCAGCGTAGCCGGAACAAAAAGTTCCGGCCAGCGCTAAGGGCTGGATCGGAGGCGGCTGACGTCAGGACGTCGGCTGACGTCCATGACGTCACTCCGCTCGTCGCTATGGCGACGATCTAAGCAAAACAAGGAAGGCCGCTCATTGCGGCCTTCCTTGTTTATTCTGGGCGCCGGAGGCGATCAGGAAGAACGTCTCCGGAGCGCCCTCTAGTGGGCTTTCATGCAGCCAACTTTCAGTTGGCTGCATGAAATATTTTTTTTTTATTAACAAAAAACCCTCCCGCAGCCTCCCTGGCGATCTTATCAGAACGCCAGGGTGGTAAAAGTATGCTGAAGCAATTCTTTTTTTGGGAGTTTTCCATTTAGTGGCACTATATCAATGAGGTAAATAGTCTAGTGGTAAAAGTCTTTCCTTAGAAATATTTTCATTGTCACCCGTAACAACATACTGTATATAAAATGTACAAGCCTTAAATTACAGTATATGAGACTCTTAAGTAGAGATGTTCAAAGAGATGCTAACAATTCTAGTTTGGGTTGTAATTTAACCACTTGCCGACCGCGCACTCATACCGCGCATCGGCAAAGTGGCAGCTGCAGGACCAGCGACGCAGTACTGCGTCGCCAGCTGCAGGCTGATTAATCAGGAAGCAGCCGCTCGCGTAAGCGGCTGCTTCCTGTCAATACATGGCGGGGGGCTCCGTGAATAGCCTGCGGGCCGCCGATGGTGGCTCGCAGGCTAAATGTAAACACAAGCAGAAATAATCCGCTTTGTTTACATTGTACGGCGCTGCTGCGCAGCAGCGCCGTAAGGCAGATCGGCGATCCCCGGCCAATCAGCGGCCGGGGATCGCCGCCATGTGACAGGGGACAGCCTGTCACTGGCTGCACAGGACGGATAGCGTCCTGTGCCGCCCCGATCCCCAGAGGAGACAGATAGGAGAGGGAGGGGGAGAATGTCGCCGCGGAGGGGGGCTTTGAGGTGCCCCCCCCGCAACACCCATCAGGCAGGAGCGATCAGACCCCCCCAGCACATCATCCCCCTAGTGGGGAAAAAAGGGGGGCGATCTGGTCGCTCTGCCTGCACCCTGATCTGTGCTGGGGGCTGCACAGCCCACCCAGCACAGATCACCTAAAACAGCGCTGGTCCTTAAGGGGGGGTAAAGGGTGGGTCCTCAAGTGGTTAATGCAGACTACATAAAGCTTGCTGGCCAGTCAAATCTTATATACCAGTGGTTTGCAAAAGTATTCGCCCCCCTTGAAGTTTTCCACATTTTGTCATATCAATGCCACAAACATGAATCAATTTTATTGGAATTCCACGTGAAAGACCAATACAAAGCGGTGTTCACGTGAGAAGTGGAATGAAAATCATACATGATTCCAAATTTTTTTTACAAATAAATAACTGCAGAGTGGAATGTGCGTAATTATTCATCCCCTTTGGTCTGAGTGCAGTCTGAGTGCCCATAGACATTGTCTGATGAGTGCTAATGACTAAATAGAGTGCACCTGTATGTAATCTAATGTCAGTACAAATACAGCTGCTCTGTGACAGCTTCAGAGGTTGTCTAAGAGAATATTGGGAGTAACAACACCATGAAGTCCAAAGAACACACCAGACAGGTCAGGGATAACGTTACTGAGAAATTTAAAGCAGGCTTAGGCTACAATAAGACTTCAAAAGGCTTGAACATCCCATGGAGAACTGTTCAAGCGATCATTCAGAAATGGAAGGAGTATGGCACAACTGTAAACCTACCAAGACAAGGCCGTCCACCTAAATTCACAGGCCGAACAAGGAGAGTGCTGATCAGATATGCAGTCAAGAGGCCCATGGTGACTCTGGACAAGCTGCAGAGATCTACAGCTCAGGTGGGGGAATCTGTCCATATGACAACTATTGGTCATGCACTGCACAAAGTTGGCCTTTATGGAAGAGTGGCAAGAAGAAAACCATTGTTAACAGAAAAGCTTAAGAAGTCCAGTTTGCAGTTTGCCACAAGCCATGTGGGGAACACAGCAAACATGTGTAAGAAGGTGCTCTGGTCAGATGAGACCAAAATGGAACTTTTTGGCCAAAATGTGGTGGAAAACTAACACTGCACATCACTCTGAATACACCATCCCCACTGTTAAATATGTTTGTGGCAGCATCATGCTCTGGGGTGCCTCTCTTCAGCTGGGACAGGGAAGCTGGTCAGAGTTGATGTGAAGATGGATGGAGCCAAATGCAGGGCAATCTTGGAAGAAAACCTCTTGGAGTATGCAAAAGACTTGAGACTGGGGTGGAGGTTTACCTTCCAGCAGGACAACAACCCTAAACATAAAGCCAGGGTAACAATGGAATGGTTTAAAACAAAACATATCCATGTGTTAGAATGGCCCAGTCAAAGTCCAAATCTAAATCCAATCGAGAATCTGTTGCAAGATCTGAAAACTGCTGTTCACAAACGCTGTCCATCTAATCTAACTGAGCTGGAGCTGTTTTGCAAAGAAGAATGGGCAAGGATTTCAGTCTCTAGATGTGCAAAGGTAGAGACATACCCTAAAAGACTGGCAGCTGTAATTGCAGCAAAAGGTGGTTCTACAAAGTATTGACTCAGGGGGCTGAATAATTACGCACACCCCACTTTGCAGTTATTTTTTTTTTAAATGTTTGGAATCATGTATGATTTACTTTGTATTGGTCTTTCAAGTGGAATTCCAATAAAATTGATTCATGTTTGTGGCAATAATATGACAAAATGTGGAAAACTTCAAGGTGGCTGAATACTTTTGCAAACAACTGTATAATCAGCATTATGCTAAATACACATGATGCAATTTCTCATCCAATTGATGAGCATCTGGACTGTGAAAAACAAATCCTTTGATTTTTTCCCCTTTATCAACAGGTACCACTATTAGACTCAAGGTATTTAAAAAAAATAAAATAAAAGCAGACCAAAGCTGCAACTAACACATACTAAGAGCATTTGGAAGATATGGTGATTAGTATCAGCATACAGATCGATATGTGACATGACCCGGTTATCTTGATGCATGCAAACAGATGTACTCCTTTTCATATGTTAAATAACAGCAACAATAAAAGTGGAAACCAATGACTGCCTAATTAAAATGAAGGACAGATTATAAGAGGTCCCAAAAAGTAGTTGAGGTGACATTTTTAGACCTGAAGTAGGAAGACTGCTTCCCTTGTAAAACATGACAGCTGGAACCTTCATGATTGGTATGGAAAAAAAAACATTTTCCCTTCAGCTTTTGTCAAATAGTCTTGTAGTGAAAAACTGGCTAGGGCTGATCTGACTAATGATGAATACTCCACAATCAACATATCAACTGGGCAGTATCAATCAACGGTCCTCACTGCGATCTTGTATTGTTTTATTCAAAATTGGATTAAGATCAGATGAAATGATGGATCTGAATAGTTTTGCTCAATCGCTCTACTGCTTAATTTTTCACCACTATTGAGTGTTTATTTGATTTTCCTCTTGATATCAAGCAGACTTTGGAGGAAATCGGTGGATTTCTGGTAGATTTCATCAAAGCCAATAAATCAATCCTGTCAATCCTTTTAAACTCACTTGCCACTTTAACACAAAACTGAAAGAGCTCTGCTGAGGATGATTGTTGAGAATTGTAGTTGGTAGAATGAAAGGTGAAACTGCCATGGTCGGTGAATTATGATGACCAACAATATGGAATAAGGGATTTAATAGCATGCAACAGTACACAGATGCTGGTTTTATACAGCAGTTGTCATGACTGCAATGAAGCCTAATGAAAAGAATAGGCAGTGGAGAGATGGTTAACTATTAAACATAAGAAGGTAACCACCAAAAGCCAGCTACACAGTATGTGTGGCAAAATAACAAAGCGACCACCAACAATTAGCTACAGAGCATGTGCAGGCTAATAAAAAAACTGCAACTGCACTGCAACAATGGGAAATAGACACGATGGAATGGTGATATAGATGTAAATAAAGTTTCCCATAAAATGTTTATAATTTCTACTGAATAAAAAATGAAATTGTCAACAGAAATGTTTTTCTCTAAACATCCCGGAAGAATGTTCTGCATGACAGACAGAAAACACATCTCACCCGGGCTTGTTAGCGCTCCCAGTGCACTAGTCGTTGTGGACAGAGGATTTGCATTGGTGGTGGTAGCTGAGGTTTGGGCTGCCGCTGCTGCAGCTGCTAAAGTAGCCAAATTCTGTAATTGCAAAGCATTCATGCCTGTGTGGGAGACAAAAGAGACCTTCAGGGACAATATAACAAAAATAATTTACTTGCTTTGTGAGCAGGTGTCATGCCTCACGTGCTAAAATGTAAAAGTTCATTGCTGAAAACAAATCTAGCCGCCGTGTCACCATGTACTCAGTTCCTTTTCAAAAGCACAAGGATGCAAATAAGTGATGTTTAAACTGAAAAAAAATGTTAATCAAAACTGTAAATGGTGAACGGTTTTATTGGGTAAGGTTGGAATTCAGGGTGAGACGTCATAATGAGAGGTTCATTGGTGGATGTGTGGCAGTGTGTCTTGCCAGACAAACCTACTGTACTTTATTCAATTCAGTTTATTAAGCTAAAATATGAACAGCGTTTATACGGCCAGAGTTTATGCAGCTGTCAGAGTGCGGTTACATTCACTGAAAGCTGACTGCACGGTGGAAATGTCTCATTGTAAAGACATTGGACCTTAAAGTGGTCTAACACCCAGCATTTCAACTTTGCTTTAAAAGATTGCTTACAGCTTATAAACTATTATGCCAGATTTTTTTTTTAGCAGAAATTCACTGAATGGATTAAACATGACATTTTAGTGCTGCATTTAGCTAGAAATACTCCTCCGTGCTTGCTTGTTTAGTTACAAATGTATCTATCTACAATGTAACAAACAAACACTGCTCTGAGAGAACAAAGAGGGCTTCCCTGGCAGGCTTTTCAAAGGTCTATTTGTATTCCAAATAAAGATACATTTGTAACTAAAAGATAAGAACGGATGCGGATTCCTAGTTGAATCCAACACTAAAATGTCATGTTTAACCCATTCAGTGAATTTCTGCTTAAAAAAAAATCTGGCATAATAGTTTGTAAGCTGTAAGCAATCTTTTAAAGCAAAGTTGTAATGCTGGGTGTTAAACCGCTTTAATGTTGAATGCAGTGAATGTATTTCTTGATACCTCTCCAGGCCCATCAAAATTAGAACCGGCAACTTTCACTATGTATATTGGTAGGGTTACAGTAGCAGCGTAGACATAAGACCACTTTACTGACTTATTTTATTTTTTATTATGTAGTTGTCCTGGCAATAGCATACTAAAAAATGCAGACAGAGGGCTCAAATACATGGGAGATTTTAGTTGCCTTTAACCACAAGATTTACCCCCTTGTTAACCAGTGTAAATTAATATGAATGAAATGAAATTTACACAGTTGTCAATAACGAATTAAATGTTAGGTACATGTGACAATGATTTCACAGTCGTCTGCAGAAGCTGGTATGCACTGTTATTGTTTACAGGGGTTTGACCTCTGTCAACCAAAAAAAAGAATCCAGCATGTAGCTGTTATTAAATACTAAGTGAGCCCCAGCAATATAACTGCCGCCAGGATACACAAATAAGCAGGCTGCTTCAATTGTGCAGGTATTACCTGCTGGCTTGTCTCCCTTCTAAAGAAATACAATGACAGTGACGCCATTTGTGATGGCAGAGCAAAGTATTCAACCCCCCCCCCCCAGTGCTTCTTCTGAGTTCCATTGTCATTAGATTGCGTTTTTATTCTAGCTATGTGATGAAACAATCTACCAGGAAGCAATGGAATCCAGTACTGCCAGAAATAACACCAGAAATGGCAAGGCACAAAAGTGCTGCTGACTGCTATGGAGTTGTTCCAAGGGAACTCTGCCACTGGATTTCTTCACAGGCAGGCTAATCAGCAGGCAAAATCTGCACAGCCAGAACAGTCTGCTAATTAGTATGCCCAGGCAATGTTTATTTAGATGGGCTTTCCATTACTAGAGCCAGTGTATTACTAAATTCTCCAATCAAAAAATTAGAAGGGATACTGCGGGGTTGATTTACTGAGGCAAGAGAATGCCTGAGAACACCAGAGAACATAGGTGATCCTGGAAGCCTGGACTGTTTTAGTTTCTGCTATTCAGTAGCAAAGGATCTTTTCAGAACACAACGATTGCTGAGAAGAGTCGGTGGTATTGCAGCAACATGCATACATCTAAAGCAAGGACTTATCTTTAATAAAACCTAAGGAGCTTGTTTGTATTAAGCAAACGTGACTCCAGCTTGCCAGCTCCAGACTCCAGCTCCAGTTTGCTAACCTTTTACTGATCTCACTATGGGCCTGATTCAATTAGCTTTTTCTCCTCCATGGGCGCCTAACCTTAACACACAGCGTTCTGTTTTAAAAAATCAGGGTTCAGATTCATTATGTGCGGGAACTGTGCATGTCATTTTCCTGCACTCATCTGCGTTACAACGCACATAGTTACACAACCATGGACAGGATTGTGTAGGGGAAATGTGTGCAGGAAAGCGAACCAGCCTCTTGATTACCATGGGCTGTCACATCTGGTGTGATTCCGCATGCCTGAAAATTGCATGTAATTCCCAAGTGTGACCCCCTAATAGCACAAACTTACAAATTCCAACCCCACCTTACACAATCAACCTGTATACACAATAATAAATAGATGCCCTGTTTCAGTTGACACCTCAGGAAGATCTCTAACAGAGACAAAAAAAGTAATATTTATTAAAGTGTTAAATCTTCTCTAGTTTGACAAAAATAGCACCCCTGTGTAAGAGCACATGCTTGTAACCTATAGAAAGCCAGTATGTCATTGTGGTGTTAGTAATTATACGCTACTGCACATCATTCTGTTCAATGTGTCGCAAGACTTAATTTTTTACAATTTGTATTGTTTTATACATTAATATTGCATTTGTGTTTATCACCCAATTTTATAATGATTAGTATAATATGTTTACATCAAAAGTGCACACCTATGTATCTATTTAACCTGTGCAGAGATACACATATTTCACATTCTCTGCTTGTTGACTGATGAGCGAGAATTAATAATTCCTGGATATTAATTTTATTAGGGTTGGCATGTGAACATTTACATTCACCTTAGGTAATTTTTTTGTCTTATTGTTCATAGCCATTATCATAAATCTGCATATGAATAGGCACGAACAGATGTCAGTTGTTACATGTGCTTGCCAATCAGGCCTGTTAAAAAGTGACAGATGGGTGGTTATAAAAACACTCTCACAAGGCCTATTAGCACATTCAGAGGAAAATGTTGTAGTGAGCCTGTACAGTCACAGACATAGAAAATAGAAACCTGTTTACAAGTGCAGTAAGAGCATTACTTCATGGCAAAGGGCAGACCTTTACAGGCATGCTCACTCAAAATAGCCAGCAATTATCAATTTAGCAGATATTGTATGTAACGTTTACTATGGTACATGACAGCAATCGCAGGCATTAGCAAAATGACTATATATGTTTTTTTTAACATATAGATCACTAATTATATAGGAAAGATAACAAGATAACATCCACCCAGGAGTCTATCTGGAAGGCTGTGACAGATTGCAAATGTACACCCAGTCCACATTGCAGAGAGGAATGTTGGCCTACTTGTAAAAATGCACAAATATGTTCCTTCTTTGGTTGCCAATTGGTGGGATTAGATCACATGATATTGGTGACATCAGGTGAGCTAACTGAGTGACCAATGAGGGGCCGGCTGAACAACATTATTCACTCAATAAAATAAATAGCTATGATTGCATGAAACTTCGCAGCAGCAGTAGCAAGCTGGCTCTCTATAGAGTCACAGCTGAGCATAACCATGACCATGTTTCAATGCTACTTGTTTTTTGTTTGCAGCTGGGTAACTCCACTGTGTTAAATGCTGAAATGAGTGAGATTACATACAAAGCCATTCGCAAAGGTGCTGAGCCATTATAGCAGAGCCAGAAGGGAGCAGGCTTGGGCTTAAAAAGATAGACTCAGCTATAATGATTCCTGAGCAAAGCCAGACTGAATGCTCAGTTGGAGATTTTATCAGTGCTACTAACAAGCAGGCTGAGCTGTAAAGGATGAAACAGAGAGCAGGGTAGGTGTTTTCTCTAATGTTCCCACTGATATATATGGTAAAATGCATGAGGGTGCTTCGTCTCTGGTTCACTTTAAAGGACAACTAAAGTATAAAGAATATGGAGGCTGCCATATGGCAGTTCTGCAGATCTATTTGGCTTCAGTAGTGTCTGATTAACACCAGTAATAAGCATGCAGCTAACCTTGTCAGATCTGACAAAAATGTCAGAAACATCTGATCTGCATTCTTGTTCAGGGGTTATGGCTAAAAGAATTAGAGGCAGAGGATCAGCAGTATGCCAGGCAACTGGTATTGCTTATAAGGAAATAAATATGGCAGCCTCCATATCCCTCTCATGTAGTTGTGCTTTAAAGGGAACCTGGGGCCAGGGCTCGTTCACACTAGGGACGTTTTCAGCCTTTTATCAAATGCAGGCGATTTTTAAAATCGCCCACGAAACGCTGGTGCAATGAATCTCTATGAGACGGTTCATATCAGCGCGAATCGTTATACTCTGTGCGTTCAGCAAAGCAGTGCCTGTACCATTTCTGGGGCGTTTTTACTATAATGGAAGGTATAGGATGAGCCATAAACGCTCACAAAACCGCTTTATGGGGCGATTGCGTTCGTGTTTTTGAGAATAAATACATTGCATTTATTCTTTTCCGGGTCAAAGAGTTCACTTCTTGACTTTCGTCAGGGAGTGAATTACAAAACCGCTCTTGAACAGCGCTTAGAAAAGAGCTTTTACCAGAAACGCAGCACGCAGTGGAGCGCCAGGAGGGGTGAAAAAAGCCCACGCGAAACGCTTGCATTTTCAATTTTAGGTGTGAATGAGGTCTCAGGGTGATGTGGAGGCTGCCATATTTATCTCATTTTAAATGATACCAGTTGCCTGGCACTCCACCTGATCCTGTGTTTCCAATACTTCCAATACAATACCAGCATGCAGCAAATCAGGTACTCTGACTCAGCTGACTCGGGTTTTACTGGATTAGCCATATGCTTGTTCCAGGGTTTTGACTCAGACACTACTTATGCCAAAAAATCAACAGGGCTACCAGGCAACAGGCATTGTTTATAAGGAAATAAATATGGCAGCCTCCCCATCCCTCTCACCTTGCATTCCCTTTAAGGCCCCGTTCACACTGCACGAGTTTCCAGCCGCGTTTTGGAAACGCGTGCAGGTGGCCGACACGCACGACATCAGACATTGCATAGAGTGCAATGTCTGATGTTCACACTGCATGCGTTCCGGACCTGTGCGGTCCGGGAACGCATGCTGCACGCATTTTTTGTAAAAACGCGTGGCTGTCCCATTCACTTTTCAGTGATGGGATCAGCCACGCAACGCACACAAACGCGGATGGCGTGCGTTCGCATGCGTTGCGTCCCGCATGCGTGGCCATCCGCATTTGTGATGTGAACGGGGCCTAAGACTGGCTGCTATAAAAAGCACTATGTTCACAGGAGGCTCTATACTTTACAAAATACATGGCTGATATATTATGACTTCCTTATATACTTATTTACAGCAACTGACTGAATCATTTTCTTTTCTGATTAAAGCTTATCAGTTGAGAGAAAAATGTTCATAAATGGGCCAGTGACAAACGTTATGTAATACTGTTGTTAAACTCTGTTCACCTGGAAGTCAGACTTAATATAAACTGCCTGTTCTTTTTTTATCAAAGTCTCTCAGCTGCAAAGCTGAAGGAAACAGCACAACAGGTGTTAAATAAAACATCAGGTCAGCGCTGAACTGAGCTTTATTCAATAAGCTGATATTCTTTTTTTCTTCTTCTTTTGTTAACAGTTGACAGAGGTGAAAATTATGGTCAATGTGTCTAAAAGGTTAAGCCTAGTGTGATATCATATAATAAAACAAGTCCATTGGGGACAAAGGCAGTGATAAAAATGTATTTTGTGAAAGGGAGAGGGTGAGGATGGCTTTTGTGTTGTTATTGTTGTCTATGTCCCTGATGACTAAGGCCACATACACACATCAGACTATAGTCTTTGGAAAATGAAAGATCACAGACCAATCTTACCACCCTTCATGTAGTATGAGAGCCATACCTACACAGTCTATTCTATGGAGCTGAACTCCCCATCAGAAAAAAAATCTTTGGAAGATGCTGCACACACAGATGCTGTACAGACACAAAAGATCAGTATCTGCAAAAGATCTGTTCCTGACAAAAATCCATTCCTGCAAATTGCAATAATAGTCTATGATATCTGCAGATCATCATACACACATGATTTAACTGACATTCATCTGCAGATCAGATCCACCAGGATGGATTTTCAGATCTGTGGATGATTGTTTGATCTGCAGATGAATGTCAGTTAAATCATGTGTGTATGATGATCTGCAGATCTCATAGACTATCATTGCAATTTGCAGGAACGGATCTTTGGCAGGAACAGATCTTTTGCAGATACTGATCTTTTGTGTCTGTACAGCATCTGTGTGTGCAGCATCTTCCAAAGATGGAGTTCAGCTCTATAGAAAAGACTGTGAAGGTATGGCTCTCATACTACATGAAGGGTGGTAAGATTGGTCTGTGATCTTTCATTTTCCAAAGACCATAGTCTGATGTGTGTATGAGCCTTAAGAGGCAAGTTCATCATGTTGGTGAAGATGCAAAATATACGACTTACTTTGTGGATGGCATATATATTGCACCTGAGTTTCAGTGCTTTCTGGCTTAAGCAGCCCCAGAAGCTGTATTTGGAATTTGCAGATGTGGGTCTGCATTAGCCAAGTCCTGGCTTGGGTCTGGAGCTGGCCAGGAGTAGTGCAGTGTGGGTGCTTCTGGCCGCCTAATCCTGGGTGGAGTTATCCACCAGGTTTTCTGTGGTGCACCTGCTGATTGCTCAGGTGCTAGTGTTTAAAAGCTGAGCAGACTAGTGTGCAGATGGAGAGAGTGTGGAGACAGACTTGTCCAGAGTAGCAGTTGGCTTTTTACGGAAGAACTAGAAACACTGGCAGTGCTTGGTTGGAGGACTTGTTTGTGCACCATCTTTTACACTGTTTACTACCAAGACTGTTTTGTTAAGCTGCACGGTTTTATTCCGTTTGCCACAACAAAGCACCATCCGTTTGTTTGTGAGATACTGTGCCTGAGCCTGTCTGTAATGCTTTCCAAGCTCCTGACTTGAAGCTGATCCTTCACATACATACTAATCACTGGCAACAGTTGTGCATAAGATTGTGACGTGAAACATTAAGGGCCCGTTTCCACTATCGCGAATCCGCATGCGTTGCCCGCATGCGGATTCGCACAGTCAGTACAAGTGGATGGGACTGTTTCCACTTGTGCGTTTCCCCGCACGTTTTTCTGTGCAGAAAAAATCTGCATGGTAGGGTCCTCAGAATTCGCCTGCGTGTGGAATGCAGGCGAATCGCACGCAATGGAATTAATAGGGAAATCGCATGCGTTTTCCCCATGCGTTTTTTGCCGCGATTTCGCATAGGTATTAATGTTAATTTACACAGGCAGTGACATGGTTAAATTCGCATACAGCCTTACCTATGCGAAATCGCATGCAAAATCGTGGCAAAAAACGCATGCGGAATCGCACCCGCATGCGATTTGCCTGCGGTGATTCGCCGGCGATTCCGCAACGCTATAGTGGAAACGGGCCCTAATAGTGTCGCTATTCGCTTTTCACCTTCAAGGAAATGCAGTCTGTAAATTTCAGTAGGCAGCAGAGAAACTTAAGAGGAACTGAACTGAAGAAAGTGCTTTGAATATACTGCACAAACAACATTATAAATAGAAAAAAAGCAACACTGCCTAGGTAAACTTCACCCACTGTCGAAAATTTGAAATTGAAAAAAGTTCACAATCTGAATTCACAAAATTGAAACACAACAAACCCCCCCCCCCCCCGCAAACTCAAACTGCAAACACATTTGCGATCATAGAAAGCTGCGCATCAATTGGAGAGATTTAGAGGGGGGGAGTGGAATATTTATTATATAGTCCTTTATGGGGAGAATGGACTATATATTATATGTAAGGAGGCCATTAGTAATGACCCCACATTTTCCATATATTCGCATAGCAAGATCTGTCAAACTTGTATTCAGGCCCGTTTCTAGGTGCCGTGCAGCCGTGCGGTTGCCCTGATGCCCTGAGTGCTATTGGGAGGCGGGCGCTGTAATGGAGCTGCAGCCGCGGGGAGAGCAGCCTGACCTCTCCCTTCCTTTCTCTCCCCGGGCTGCCCTCCGTGCTCCCCTCTCAGATGCAGAGTAATGCGCAGAGAAGCGCTGTAAATAGCTACTCACCTCCCTGGTTCCAATCGCCAATCACTCATTAGCCGCTGTTCTCCTCTCTGCATAGCCGGGTATACACACGCTGCTTCCTGCTAAACAGGAAGCAGCGTGTTATACCCGGCTATGCAGAGCAGGAGACTGGTGGCAAGTGAGTGATCGGCGATTGGAACCAGGGAGGTGAGTAGCTATTTAAAGCGCTTCCCTGCGCATTACTCTGCATCTGAGGGGGGAGCACGGAGGGCAGCCCGGGGAGAGGAAGGGAGGGAGAGGTCGGGCTACCCTCTCTGCGGCTACCCCCTCCATTATGGGGGACCTACCCACCTACCTAACCTATACTGGGGGCAGCTACCTAAATCTAAACTATACTTGGGGGGCACCTACCTAATCTAACCTATACTGGGGGGCAGCTACCTAATCTTACCTATACTGGGGGGCAGCTACCTATCTAACCTATACTGGGGGGCAGCTACCTATCTAACCTATACTGGGGGGCAGCTACCTATCTAACCTATACTGGGGTGCAGCTACCTAATCTAACCTATACTGGGGGGAAGCTACCTAACCTATACTGGGGGGCAGCTACCTATCTAATCTATATTGGGGGGCACCTATCTAATCTAACCTATACTGGGGGGAGCTATCTACCTAACCTATACTGGGGGGCAGCTACCAATCTAACCTATATTGGGGGCAGCTACCTATCTAACCTATACTGGGGGCACCTACTTATTTAACCTGTATTGGAGGCACCTACCTACCTAGCTAGCCTATACTGGTGGCAACTATACTGGCTACCTATATTGGAGGCACCTACCTAACTAACCTATACTGGGGGCACCTACTTATCTAACCTATGCTGGGGGCAACTATTCTGGCTACCTATATTAGAAGCACCCACATAGCTAACCTGTACTTGGGGGCACCTACCTATCTAACTTATACCGGGGGTGCCTGCCTATCTAACCTATACTGGGGGCAACTTTACTGGCTACCTATACTAGAGGCACCGACCTGGCTAACCTATTCTGGGGGCAACTGTCGGGATGCCGACACGCACGACATCAGACCGTGCATAGAGTGCACTGTCTGATGTTCACACTGCATGTGTTCCGGACCTGTGCGGTCCGGGAACGCATGCTGCACAAATTTTTTGCAAAAACGCGTGGCTGTCCCATTCACTTTTCAGTGATGGGATCAGCCACGCAACGCACAGAAATGCGCATGGCGTGCAATCGCATGCGTTGCGTTCCGCATGCATGGCCATCCGCGTTTGTGATGTGAACAGGGCCTGAATGTACATTTTAACATCTTTATGTATTTTTGAAATGTTACTTTAATTTATGCTGCCCCACTGTTTTGTTTCCCAGTGTTGGCTTGAATAATGACTGCTTCTGTGCAAGTAATGTATTTCTTTTGTGAGGTTTATGTAAGTGATCTCATGCTGATGTCAATCATTAGACTTGGTCTGATAAGTTACACAGCTTGTTAGCTGCACCAATCCTCTATAAAACCCCTTTTTGACCCCTGTCTGTGTGGAAAGCTAGCTTAGTAATTAGTGTGCCTGTCTAACAAGGAGAGGCGTTTAAGGCTCACCAAAATGTTACATCTTATCACATTTATGTCATGTGTAACCTTAATTGTATCTATTTTGCTCACCTACGTATTACCCAGGTCTGGGTAAAATTGTGAAGCAAGTAAATATTGTATAAAGATTATACAGTACATCTCATGATGTTGAGGCATTTGTAAACATTGGTTGGACAAAAACAACAAATAATAAGGGATATATGCAAATATACAGTTAGAGAACAAACAAATGTATATTAGAAGTTATAACACATTTTATAATATGTTATAAGCAGAATCATAAATTATGGACAGTTAAGAAATTGCAAAAATACTGCTATGCCAATAGTTTTATTCATGCACTGTGGATTGCTAACTAAGAGACCCCTAAATCAAAGTTGGTGCCACACTTGGGCCTCTCTTCCATGGGCACTGGAAGGCAGTAAGTTTCCTGCCTACCAGCTTTACCAGCCAGGCACTTGCTAGTACAGGCAGTGGACAGGTGGCCTCCCTATGGACATGCATATAAGCAAGGCGGTTCTCACATGCAACAGGTTTCAGACTATCACCACCAAGACCTCAAGGTACAGGAACAGCTTCTTCCCCTCAGCCGTCAACTCTCTGAACTCTATGCACTCTATTCCCTCAAGCACCATCCCATCCGTTGATCATTCTCCCATTACACGCTGGTTTTTCCTGCCTGTACAATCCTGTCTATGATAAAATTTGTTGCACTGTGCATTTTGTTCAATCTGGGGTTAACTCTGTGTGTAACTCTTTTCTGGTTAATGGTATTTATTGTATTTTTTGTATCACTACACTTAGCCCTGTTTATGCCAAGCCCAATTCTGGACACAACCCAGTTGTTCTTGATGAAATAAAAGATTCTGATTCTGAACATGAGACATTTTTTGGCCACCATGTTTCAAACATCTGTCCAATGTATAAGCACACCAATTTTTGAAATAAAGCACGCTCTTTATTGAGCCATCTGTTTCCACAAGGAATAAGCCGACAATTGTTTTGAGGGCCCACAGGGTCCCCCTTCATCAAGGCGTGTGGTTACAAACACATTTAGTATGCCTTGATGAAAGGGGACCCTGCGCGGCCCCCGAAACAATTGTCAGCTTATTCCTTGTGAAAAAAGATGGCTCAATAAAGAGCGCGCTTTTAAAAATTGGTGTGCTGATAAATTGTAAAGTTGATTGTGTATGGGGTATTGCCTATGTCCTAGTATCAAGCACTCTATAATCCTTGTGACGGAGTGCCTGACCACGACCACTGCATTGCGTGTTTCAAACATGACGCGCGGTGTTACCGCGTTACCATTCCGCTGCGTGTAATTGCAGCCGAATGGCCCTTGTGGCTGGTAGGTGGGTGGCTGAACCTCCCAACAAGCGACCAGGTCCACAACCCCATAAATGTGAACTTCTGAGATCCAAACACGTAAGAGCATGCACCAGAATGCTACCAAATATTAGACTGCTGTTATAGACAACCAGAAAATGTATAATTTTACGACCTTGAAAACCTTTATCTAAAAAGAAAATGCAAAGCCTGCAAATCTATAAATTACTTAACATGTATGATGTAGTTTGAAAACCAATTTTTAAATACCAAAGTGCAATGGTTATTATTTTCGTGATCTATATTTTCCGATACGCTATTTTGTTTTTATTTCAGCATGACAGTTAAATTAGTAACAACTACATTTCACCATAAAGGGGAATTACACTAGTAGCTCTGGGGTAGCTGTTTAGATTAAAATAAAGTTTCCAACGTCTTTCTCCCTTCATGGAATCTTATAAATATATAATACAATATTATTAAGCCACACACCTCACAATCAGACTGTACACATTTGTGCAGTCTTAACAATATACACTTATTAATAGGGGGAGCATATATATAACATAAATAAAATGTTCCCGTATTTCCTCCTGGCTCTCTGGTCCCCTCCTACATCTCAAAAACACACTGGTAAGATAACTGGTTATGTCCCAAATCTTTTATAAACCCTCGTACACATGTACGAGGCAAGTTTACCCAGCAGGGACCAGGACTTGACCCTTTAGGTGACAGTGCAGGGCCGTCACTGTACAGATGTGCCGCTTGCCTCCAGCGGCATGTAATCAGTATCATGGAGCAGGTGGGATGAGTAAGGAGAACAGTGCCCTTGACCAATGCTTGGCTGAGCCAATCGACCAGGTGGATAGCTCGCCAAGACATTGAGAGACATTGGGGGAATACACATGCTAGATTACTGGCAGAGGTGGTCTTTTTTGTTCCCTCCATTGTTCAGCACCACAGAAGATGATAGCACTATATAAATCATTAATAATAATAATGTGTACATGACTTTAGACTTAGGTGGAGACATTAGACAATGACTGTGCTAGGAATTAGATTTCAAGCTTCTCTGTGGAGCAGTTAGTGACATGACTTGTTCAACATATTCTGTAAAATGCTGTACAAATTGTCAGCACCATATAAATGCATAATATTTCTAATAATAATGAATGATGATAATGCTCTTTCTACATCCTATAAAATCTATACACCACAAAATAGACCAACAATTATTCTCACATTGTGCAGAAACACAAAACAAAAAAACAACAAGCCTACTAATGAGCTGTGCCGCTTTTCAGACTAAGTCATAACCCTAGTCTAATAATTGACACAAACATGAAATCGACCTCATAAGCTAAGATAACTAAGGAAACTCATTATTATTGAAGAAGTAGACAAATAACTGAGATGGCAAACAAATAAACAAGGAAAAAAATACTTGAATAACATTTAAATATAAAAAGAAAAAAAAAGGGAAGAACTGGTACATATAAAGACCATGGATACACTGGATACACGTATGCACTTGGACAAATCTACTAAAATGTTTTTCACTAACTGGAAAAAGTTTATCTTTACTATTTACACAACAGAAGAAATTAGGTCCTTTATGGATCCATTCAAATATACTGGATGGTATGCCCTCATGGACTTACAAGACAAATTGGGTTGTTTGAAAATTTGACAGTATGTTTGCTTTTTTTTACCAGGAGTATCCACTGATAGTGAAAGGATAGGCTATGGAAGGGAGGGGGTAGATAACATGGTATCCATTTACTATTTGATGTTTACTGTATTATGATTCTGGCAATTTGTACCACTGATGCTGCTGTAATGTTTTTAAGGATTTCAGCAGCTGTCAGTTACAACTGAATGTGCAAGGTAATGTCCATGTTTCCCTATGGCCAAGTCGGTGATATTACAGTTTAACAGTGCGCTGACCAGGAAGCTGTTATGGGGTAATGGCCATTTTTAAAATGGAGGGCGGAGAGATCCATTGATCACAGTGGACAAATGAAACGTAAGAGAGGAGAAAGAGATTTGAGTAGTAGACTACACAGGAGGTAAGTAGGACCTGTGTGTGGTTATTTTTACTTTTTATTTTCAGTTCAAATTCTCTTTAAACTGAAACAGATGAGATAATTTAAATATATACTGGGAGTATGAAAAGCGATCTCCGAATCAGTAACACTAATGCAATCACCATGGTTCTTTATTGCTACTGTCGTGGTTAATTAGCCGGGATCTAGCAATAGCATACTTGAATTATCCGCCGAGGCTTCCCATTAATTCATTGTTGTAGATCGATGAGACTCCTTGGTCTAAAATTAAGATATGTTGTGGAAGAAAATTTAAAACAGCTGTATTGATACTCTATTTTTTACTGATGGACAACCTGGTCCTATTGTACATAGTGTAGAACATGATAAAATCCATGTTATGTAGGTGTGGAGGGAAGATAAATCTTAACTTATGGAAGAAACATGCCCTGCATTACCCAACTCCGCTCTTTTTACGGATCAATATGCAAATTCAAACTATAAGGCCAAAAAATACCACGTTTCAGTTTCGCCAGTCTATGGCCATAGTCCTTGCTATAATTAGAAGTTTTTGTAGTAAAAATTATCTTTCAGAGCCAGTAATAGTGGCCACAGGTAGAACCTCCTCCTTCCCTGAACCCTCGAAATTCATAGTGGCCTACATCATTGGCTTATCACTTCAAACCAGTCACCTTTATGTTACAATGCATTCAAAAACTGTGACAATTATATTTTGTGGAAACTGTATTGCAAACTTCATCTAGCTCCTGCCTTACTTTTGCAGTTATGCTCAAACATAATGTAAACAGTTAGCTATTCATGGACCTCTATAAAGGCTTATGCATGGGCATCGCAACTGTTTAAACAATAGCAAAGCACCCTTAATACAACTACAGAGTTGTTTTAGGCACATGCAAGAAACTTAGAACCTATTTCCAAAACCAAAGATTTAATGCACACCTGCACAGTACAAGCAGTACATATGGGCGGCTCGCCGCTCTGTCTGCATCATTAAAGGAGTGGGCTGAAGTGTTTTTTTTAATATGGCAAAATGATTAAGCTATCAGGTTATGAAAACGGCTAAGGTTACATAGCAACATATGCTTGATTGGTCAGCATAGATGTTGGGATGCCGTATCATTTTCTGTGAGATATGAGTGATCCAGGTGTCATTACACATAGTGCATAAGCAATATATAAATAATTCTGACTAGTTCTTCTGCTTTTAAATGCTCCATGATAACTACAGAAAATGTTTGAGATAAGGCTTATTCATTCTGGGTCTTATGGTCTGTCTTTGCTCATATATTCCATGAAAAATAAATATGGAAAAATAATGCAGCAAAAAACACCAACAGCCAGCAGGTGTTACGATGAGAAAATAATTCAGTGATCTTTACATCTCCAGGCCAATTTATATTGTCAGACAGCAGGTTCAGATTACTCTAAGATGCTAGTGCAATAATGAGTTGCTGTACCAACTGATCACAGAATATCTGTGGGGAGAGACTTGTACCAGTAAAAATATTGAAAGTCTTATTGGAACTGAAGTAAGAATCTAAAAAACAATAAAAACCACAGATGAGAAACCCTCAAGTGATAAACTCTTGCTTCCAACAGGAAACTCCCATTAGAGAACAGTCATGTACATTTAAAGAAGCCGCCTCTTACACAGGATAGCTAGATATTAGCTGATATTATCTGCACCTCACTTATAGAATAGTTACCGTCAAAATACTATAAACCTGCTTGTACTGACAGCTGAACTACAGAAGTTCATAAATAATAAGAAAGCTTATAAACATTAGTAAGAATTTAATTTAGTATAACAACCTCTTCAACAGGAAACATTCTGCCCATCTTGTTGGCAGTAACGCACAAACTTCTACACTTTCATTTTGGATGCTGCATTTATTTAATTAAAGCATCTTCCAAATCTGCATTTTCCAATACAATATTTTACGTGGTTCCGTTTAGGCAAAATGTACAGACGCACATAAAGATATAAAGACCAAGGATATTAAAATAAATCACATGCCATGGCAATACATTTCTAATAGTATGATAGTTTAAGATATTTTCTTCTAAAATACAAAAAAAAAATATTCAGTATAAACAGTTAATGTGTAATTTGAAACACTTTATATCACCTTTCTTGATACTCTGTTTTAGTACTAAAAATAGATATTATAAAAGTATTTTTATACTTTTTAAAGAAAAAATAAAAATATAATTTTTGTTTGGAGTGCCACCTGCTAGCTTGACTTGCATGCTTTGCAAGTTCAAGAAAGTCTTGTTTTGCTGAACTGTAGTAAAATAAAGATAACTTAAGATATTTTGGAGAATTGGCTTTGGTGGTGTAGGATAATGGTTTAATACAACAGTCAAGTGACCCAATATTGGATCAAGGGTTATTTGCAGTACTTCATGTTTTTGTTTGTGAAGTACAATTTAAAACTTATATAGCTGCCCATAATTATTCGTAACCTTGGCAAATTTTGACTTAAAGTTACTTTTATTCAACCAGCAAGTAATTTTTTGACAAGAAATTACATAGGTGTCTCTCAAAAGATAATAAGATGATGAACAAGAGGCATTATTGTAGGAAAAAAACATTTCTCAGCCTTTATTTACATTTGAGAAAAAAGTGTTCAGTCCAAAATTTTTCATACCCTTCTC